>NW_024081216.1:161646-834471 GCF_003009895.1 Hyaena hyaena | reverse complement strand
AAAAAAAAAAAAAAAAAAAAAGAATTTGCTGCGGTTGAGGTCAAGGAGGTTGTTTCCTGCTTTCTCTTCTAGGGTTTTGATGGTTTCCTGTCTCACATTCAGGTCCATTATCCATTTTGAGTTTATTTTGGTGTATGGTGTGAGAAAATGATGTAGTTTCATTCTTCTGCATATTGTTGTCCTGTTCTCTCAGCACCATCTGTTAAAGAGGCTGTCTTTTTTCCACTGGATATTCTTTCCTGCTTTGTCAAAGATTAGTTGGCCATACATTTGTGGGTCCAATTCTGAGTTCTCTATTCTATTCCATTGATCTATGTGTCTGTTTTTGTGCCAATACCATACTGTTTTGATGATGACAGCTTTGTAGTAGAGGCTAAAGTCTGGATAGTGATGCTTCCCATTTTGGTTTTATTCTTCAGTATTACTTTGGCTATTCGGGGTCTTTTGTGGTTCCATACAAATTTTAGGATAGGTTGTTCTAGTTTTGAGAAGAATGCTGCTGCAGTTTTGATTGGGATTGCATTGAATGTGTAGATTGCTTTGGGTAATAATGACTTTTTCACTATATTTTTTCTTCCGATCCATGAGCATGGAATGTTTTTCCATTTTTTTGTGTCTTCTTCAATTTCCTTCATCAGTTTTCTATAGTTTTCATTATACAGATCTCTTATATCTTTGGTTAGGTTTATTCCTAGATATTTTATGGTTTTTTGTGCAATTGTGAATGGGATAAGTTTCTTGATTTCTCTTTCTGTTGCTTCATTATTGGTGTATAAAAATGCAACCAATTTCTGTATGTTGATTTTGTACCCTGCAACTTTGCTGAATTCTTGGATCACTTCTAGTAGGCTTCTGGTGGGGTCTGTTGGGTTTTCTATGAAGAGTATCATGTCGTCTGAGAAAAGTGAAAGTTTGACTACTTCTTTACCAATTCCGATGCCTTTGATTTCCTTTTGTTGTCTGATTGCTGATGCTAGGACTTCCAGCACTGTGTTAAACAATAGTGGTGAGAGTGAACATCCCTGTCATGTTCTTGATCTCAGCGGGAAAACTCTCAGTTTTTCCCCTTTGAGGATGATGTTAGCTGAGAGCTTCTCATAGATGGCTTTTATGATGTTTAAGTAAGTTCCTTCTATCCCGACTTTCTTGAGGGTCTTTATTAAGAAGTGATGCTGTATTTTGTCAAATGCTTTTTCTTCATCTATTGACAGTATTTTATGGTTTTTATCTTTTCTTTTATTAATGTGATGTATCACATTGATTGATTTGTGAATATTGAACCATCATAGTCATTATATTCTATATAGTCCACACTTATATTATTTTCTAACTGATTTTGTGTGTGAATATATATATACATATATATATATATTCTTCTTCTTCTTCTTTTGGATTAAAGAGTGGAATGAAGCTGGGGAAGAGAAGAAACATAGCTTTTATTACTATCACTGAAAAATTTTATGTTGTGGGTTAGGTGACTGAATGAGAATTAAAGTATTTTCAGTAGAATGGTTACGAGCAGTATTACAAAAATGAATGTTAGGGTGCCTGGGTGGCTCAGGTGATTAAGTGTCTGACTCTTGGTTTTGGCTCAGGTCAAAATCTCATAGTTCATGGATTTGAGCCTTACATTGGGTTCTGTCCTGACAGTGTGGAGCTTACTTGAGGTTCTCTCTTTCCCTCTCTCTGCTCCTCCCCCACTTTTGTGTTTTCTCTCTTTCTCTCTCAAAATAAATAAATAAATAAATAAATAATCTTAAAAAAATTCCTTCCCTAACTCACTACCATATTTCCATAGGTAGCCAGCACCATTAATTGAAGTTAGAGTACTATAAATGGCATAAATTTAATAGTAATAATCTCAAAACAATGTTCAAACCAGGTTCATGTCATTATAAGTATTGCTAAGTAATTTTGTTATTAACAGCTTCAATGAAATATAACATAAAATTATTTTAATTTTGCCTTAGTCTGGATACATCTGAAGTATTCTGCTCTAATTGGGGCCATAATTTTAAGGGGTCTGTTTCCAAATTAAGAATTATTAAAAGTTGCTGGAATGGAGAAGAGTTCAAATATTTAAAATGAATAATAATTAAAGATTTAGGGGAAATTTGATGTAGTACATATTGGTTGATTAAAGTTCTGCTGATTATAAAAGGATAAAATTTTTGTTTTAGGGGATTAAGGAAATAAGAAAGTGTTCTCCGTTTAGAAAAGAATTTAGGAAAAGTAAGTGGCTTTCTGACATTGATACCATTGGACTGCATTAAGAGAGAGTACCTCAGATATACTAGGTGTTCACAAAATATTTATTGAAATGAATGGGTGAATTAAAAAACAAAACCTTGAAATTTGGTTGTGGAGAATCTTAAGCAGAGATGTAGAAGATATTATAGGATGTTTCTACTCTGGTGGAATGTTATCTTCATGACCTCTTAAGGTTTTTTTCAAAATTAATACCAGTGTTTACTATACTTTCTTAATTATAAGACTAATCATGAAAATATTATCCATTTCCTGTCAATAAGTAATATAGTGAGTACTTTGTGTAAGATGCTTTATTTTATACAAAGGAAACAAAGGACTAAAACATCTACATTGTTTTATTTGATCTTTATTATAGCAACCCATTAAGGAAAATATTTTTATATTGATTTTATATATGAGTAAAAAGACTGAGAAATTACATGTTTTATGTGGGGGTCACTTGAAAGTTGGGGGAGAGGCAAGTTTTGAATCCTGCCTCTGAAGCCTCAGAATCTTATACTTCTGTGGTGGGAGGAGGAGAGGATGGACTCTGGGATGTTTCTGCCTCCACTATATACAAACAACCAAAACAGTTTCACTTGTACCCTTTATTATGTAAGTGAAGCAGTATTGCAAAGCAGGAGGGCATATAGGTAATACAGTTTCTCTCTATAGAAATGTTTATCTTGATATGTACTTGACTGTAAGAAAGGGGGGAATCATATGGTAGAAGGATGCAAGGTAAGACAGAAGTACTGATGGGGTCCATAACCCATTTGAGATATATGTTTGAGTTGTACCAAAGGAGTGAGGATGCCAGAATAATGGTTATGAGACATTTCTAAATGCAGTGGTGACATACCAAATGAAATCTAGAACACTGGGAAATCAACCTGTGCCTCCATGGATAGGCCTAATCTTCTGTGGTTTATGTGAGAGAATCTTAGCTAGCTTCCCTGTTTTACACACACGCCCTCTATGCTGTGGCTGGCATCTCCTTGGTGTGAAGGCGCCTCCCTGGGCAGTGTGCCAGAGAAACAGTAATGCTGGTTGTTTGACTTAGCACAAACTGTTTGTGCTTGTATTTGTCAAATACACAGATGAGAGACCAAAAAATAACTATGTGATATGAACCAAATAAGGAAAATAGTGTTTTCCTTCCTTGGTCACTTATGATTAATCATTGCAATATTTACATTTAAGGATTAAGGTATATGTGCTCCTAGGTATATTCTGCTGCAGCTAAGAAAAATGACAGTCTCTTTCTGATAGAAAAGAAAGTTGATTAAAAAATGCCTTTAGATGGAAAATTCTACAAGTGATTCCAGTGTTTTTGAAAGCCACAATTGAAATACAATTGCTTAGTATAGTTATTCAACTAATATGTCTAAGAGGCTTGTTCTAGAGCCCAAATGTTTCTGCCATACTTTACTATTAAAGGTTTTACTTCATTAGGGTTGTTACTAAGAGAAATAAAGTTAGGAACTATGTTGCATCAAATAGTATCAGCATATTACAGTTGTACTTGTTACAAATACTGAATTAAAAACATGAATTTACTATAACATTGCCACCGTGTGCCACTGAGAGAGAGACTGGTTTCATTTTTAGGTGTGATTGTGGGCATAAATCTCTGGAGGAGAGCACAGGAACACAAAAGTTTCATTTTTTTTTTCTAGTGCACGATAGATCTTTGAAGATCAAATGGTATAGGTTATTCTTGAAGTAACTTAAGCAATGCTGTTATCACCGAAAGGTCAGAATGGATATAACAGCATTTCCATAGAATTAGTGTTCTGTGTTCCAGGTTACTAGCTTAAATGCTGATTCTCTCTCTTAGTTTGTTCACTTTTCTAGGAAGGGCCTAAACTATAAGTACTCTCATTACTCATTCCATACATTGCCCTTCCTACAGAATTCTCTGTTTTTTAGGAAAAGTAATTTACAGTTATTTGTGTTTTCAGTTGTAGGCAATCACAGAAGGACTAGCGTGTTTTTCACGAGCTATGACTGTACACTTTACATATTCATTTATAAGTGAGTTTTTCTTGAATTTCCATTTATAAATTTACAGCAATTTCTTCATCTGAGGAACCTTTAAGAAAATCTGAAGTGTTGAGAGGAGAATCATCTGCCACTTTTCAATTTAAAGTCAGCCAAGTTCACATACCTAGTGATTCTTGCTGTTTCACAGGAAAAAGGGTTGAAATAGTAATTTATCAATGTTTCGATTTCATGTATTTTGAAAATTTTAAATTGTCATTTCTAAGACAAATGCTTTATTGCTCTAGAGACCAGCTTATGAAAGAGATTGAGAGGACATATAATTTTCTCACTTTCCTGTTTGTATGAAATAATGTGGTAGAGTGTCACCATTTTCTGTATAAATTTGTATAATTGTGGAACTTCAAAATAATATCTAGAACTATTGGATGTCAAAAGATTAGAGCTGAAGAAGCTTTGCATATTATATAACCAAGCTTCTTATTTTCCCTGTAAGGTCCCCACCATCCAGAAAAGTAAAGTTACTGCTCTCAATCACATAGTAAATTACTAAGGTGGAAACTTAATATTCTCCCAGACTAGCATCTATAGCCCGTCTCACATAGTCTTTTAGTCGTGTTGTAATCAATAGTGAGTTATTATTTCTGAACCCCACGAACTTCTTTTACTAACAGTAAATACACATCACAGCTAGTTTTATAGATATTTTTGCATTATAACAGCAATACCCATAGTTTTCAAAATTATGCTATTTTGCACAAATGTAAACATTTCAAAGCTTTCCTTTGTACTCTGTTATAAATATCTTTTACTTCTTTTGAAGTCTGTGTGGTATACATATAAGCAATTAAAACCTCTCCCCACTTGGGTTTGGAGACACAAGGTCTTCTTAATTAAAATTCAAACAAAAGCTACTGGTAAAAATTACTACTATATGATTAAGGTCTAAAGTATTATGATACATTAGAATCACTGTTAACTGTTGAGATTAAAAGAAATCGATATGTTGGAGAAAAGATCAGTTGGCTCTAATTAGTGAAATCAATGTTTACATAAAAGGAAATGCTGAAGTTTCGTAACAAATTCTGGTTATAAATATAACACTGGATAAAGTTGTTCTTTGTTATTATTACATTGACCACATAATCATGCCTTAAATTCATTGAATAAAAATCTGAAACTTCTTTTCAGTAGTTATTATAATTAGAAACATAGAACTTTAAAATCATTTCTAGTTTTAAAATTTTCAGTTTTATGAAATGTTGTTATATATTAAAATAGTCAACAATTATGAAGTATTTCTATTGATTCCATTTTAAAAGGCTAATTTTAGCAATTGCTGAAGCCTAGAGAGGCAAAATAGGTTAGAAGTAAGAAAGATCCATCGTATTCTTATACAATTATGATTACATTAAATATGTATTAGTCTATTTGGTGACATACCGAAATAAAAGAGAATACATTTTGATATAATTCAAAAACAAGACATTTCATTTTTTTCTCCCTGATTGCTATGATGAAAATAAACATTATAACCAGCATGGAGAAGCAAAACTATTACTAATTGCAGCCTAGATTTTAAGTAAAATGAAGGTCATTAGCAATTTCCTGGAAACCATTCAGATTGCTTACCAGGAAATGGTAGCTAGCAGGACATCTGTAATCCTCCTGTGTGGAATTAGTGAAAACATACTGAAGCTTTAATGATGTGTGTTAGACTTGGCTTTATGGTGGAAACTTTCTTCATCAAAGTAGCTAATGTTTCATTGAATATAAATTTTTCTTTATTTCAGTATTAGAGTATAAATCCAGAATTGAAAATAGCCTGTAACTTCCATCCATATATGGATACCTAATACACACCTGTAGATCAGAGAGAATATGGCTCATAGTGTAGTAAAGAGATGACATGTTAACAACAGAACAGTAGGAATCTGGAAGTGAAATGTGTTTGGGCAAATAGAAAAATTTCTTCCATAACTTGGAATGCTGATTTCACAACATTTTGACTGGTGAATATAGTCCCATTTTTAGTAGCATCTTCCTATCACAATAAAGAAAAAAATGAAGCTGAGTGTTAAGTGAAAATACCTCACAAGACATAAATTTAAGTCTGACCTGCATTGTTGTGGGAGAATGGGGTCACTGCTTCAGAGACTTTTAGCATAGCATCTCCATATTATCTGAATTATTTGGCTTACTTAACATTTCTGGAAATATAAAGGGTGAAAGAGTGAAACTGAGAAGAGTATACATACTCTTCAGTTTGTGTAGAAAATTATATACATTCAGAATATTCCTAAAGGATATTTAATAACTGTTAACAGAAGTTGGCTATGAAGAAGAAAATGAAAGATATGAGACAAGCTGCTTTTTAAACTTTTACTGTGTAGTTTGTACAGTAGTTTTTTTTTAAATCCACATATATGCATTGCTTTTTCAATACAAAAGACTAATTAAAAAAAAAAGATGGCAGTTCTCCATGAAAATGATAGGATTTGGTTTCCTTATTTTTGTACAAGAGAACATGGATGATAGTACTTATTTAGGATCAGATTTTGTTGAAAGGATTATAGAGAGAATATGTAGTATTTGGTGTAGTATATAGTAAGTAGAGAATCCTCAAATACTATAGGAAGCAACAACACTTGGCATAATTAAGTACTTGAAACAGCAAATATTTATTGATAGAATGGTGAAATACAGTCCTCAAACTTTTTGATCTCAAGAGTCTTAGAGTGTATTGAAGATTCTAAAATTCTTTTGTTTTAGAATCATGTGACTTATATCTATTAATATTAATTATGTTAGAAAATAAACCTGAGAGGGGCGCCTGGGTGGCTTAGTCGGTTAAGCGTCCGACTTTCGCTTGGGTCATGATCTCGCGGTTCGTGGGTTCGAGCCCCGCGTCGGGCTCTGTGCTGACTGCCAGCTCAGAGCCTGGAGCCTGTTTCAGTCTGTGACTCCCTCTCTCTCTGACCCTCCCCTGCTCAAGCTGTCTCTCTCTCTCTCTCTCCTAGAAATAAATAAAAACATTAAAAAAAATTTTTTTAAAATAAAAAAGAAAATAAACCTGAGAAATTAAAAAATTATTAATTTATTTAAAATTTATAAAGTTAAATTCGCCACATATTAACATAAAATTCATTTTTATGAAAAATATCGAATATATGAATATATTTCCTAAAGTATAAATAATTTGGTGAGAATAATGGCATTGTTTTACATTTTTGTAAATCTCTTTAATGTAGTTTTAATAGAAGACAGTTGGACTCTTTCATATCTGCTTTTGCCTTCAATCTATTTGATACATTTTGATCAACGTATATGAAGAAAAGTTGACCTAAAATGCATATGTAGATGACAAAGGAAAAAGTATCTTACAGCATTTTCACACAATTGTGAATATTCTTCTTTGATACTACATGAAATTTCACAAGTGTTGGTTTCTTAAAGGTTAGGTCCAGTGTAGAATCAAACTATGTGAGTGAACTTTCATTACTTTAACATTAAAATCCATTGGTCCAGGGGCACCTGGCTGGCTCAGTCAGTTGAGCATGTGACTCTTGACCTTGGGGTTGTGAGTTAGAGCCCCATGTTGGGTGCAGAGATTACTTAAAAATAAAAAAAAAATGTTAAAAAAAATCCATTTGTCCAATTTGAACTTTGAATGAATCTTCTGTTCCATGCATGATTTTTGTAATCCCATGCATTAGTCTCTTAGATTATATTGTCAGTGAATTATGCGGCTCTTCCTCATGTTGATACATTTCATCACATCAAAAAATCAAATTCATCGGGGCTCCTGGGTGGCTCAGTCAGTTAAGTGTCCGACTTCGGCTCGGGTCATGATCTCACAGTTTGTGAGTTCGAGCCCCACATCAGGCTCTGTGCTGATGGCTCATCCTGTTTCAGATTCTGTGTCTCCCTCTCTCTCTCTGCCCCTTCCCCACTCATTCTCTGTCTCTCAAAACTGAATAAATGCTAAAAAAATTTAAAAAAAAATCAAATTCATCAACCATGCCATTAATCTTTCCAGAAATTTATTTTTTAGTGTTTGGAAAGTGTTATGTTTATGATGGCAAATAGAAGTTTTCTGAAATTCTGATTTCCCCTTGAAAGTTCAAATTGTATTATTTTAACCAATGCTACAAACTTTTTTTTTTTTTAAGTGGGATGCTTTATTGGTAAATGTTAAAGTATAGGTAAGGATATTTTGTCTTGTTCTTTTAAATGAAATTGGAGTTCTACGCAAAAAGCTATGAAAAAATTTCAGCTAGCAACTCAAACAACACAGGTGATTTTCCTTGAGACATCTATTATACTCAGGTATAATTAGCAGTGGGATGCTTCCCATTTCATCACATAGAATCTTAAGAACTAATTTTTTAACTTTACACCCTACATGGAGCTTGAACTCATGACCTCAAAATCAAGAGCCACATGCCCCTCATCACACAGAATGTTAAAAACATGTGTACTTAAAAGTCATTATTTAAAATATTCTTTTACTATTTTATCAAAAGAATTTTGTAATTGAAACTGAATTTTTTGTTTTACTACAAGTGTGTGGTGGTGAAGAATGCAATGACTACTAGTAGAGTTAGGTGCCTTTGATGCATGGTAGAGTACTAGCAGTTTAAACCCACTATGTCATTTGCATCATCAGTGTAAGTGTCAATGCTGTAACATACAACTAATGCCTTAGTATTATTCTGAAAATAGTGTTGACCTCAGGGACACCTTGGAGACTTCCCTGGGACTCCAAGGGGTCCATAAATCACACTTTGAGAACCACTGGACTAGAACCTTAAAATAGAGTAGCATATAATTACCTTGATAATAAATCAATTTGTCAGTAATAACTACAAAGCAAATCAGTTACATGTAAGAGTTCAAAGACTCTATGAAGACCCTAAATGAAGTTATCGACTTAAAGAAGTTAGTTGCTTTCTTCCCTGAAACAGGAATTGTGGCATAATAAACAGAGTGTAGAGTTGATCAAATGTGGGTTTGAATCATGGTATAAACTGAACAATTTATTTAGCCTATTTTACTCTTAGTTTTCTAATCTGCAGAGTGGGAAAAAAATACATGTACTTCAGGAATTGGCAATGATTATAAAATGACTAATAAAATAAATCCTTAGTAAATAGCAGTTTGCTAGTAGGAATAGGAATAAGAGTATTTCATTATGTGCCACCCAAAGGAACTGGGACCATTTATTACCTCTTGCTGCACAAATTATTTCATAGAAAATGATTAGATATGTATAAAATTGAGAAGAAGTTCTAACACTCTAAGAAATCCGTATTATCGCCCATGTCAAATTTACAGTATAGTCCATGTCACCAATATTGGCTCAACCAAAAATAATTATCATTTTATTGATAATTAGCTTACATTTTCCAGGTAGTCTAGGCCTGGAGAAGGAAAACCAGCCTAATCAGCCTTGTTCTCATCTTATTACAGATAGCTTAGCTAGCATATATCTGCCAAGTCCTTGTCATAGTACTAAATCACCTCACTTAAGTACAAGTAAAATTCTCTTACCCAAAACTTTAAGAAAATTTCCATATAATTTTGGTTCTGGCATTTTATTATAGCAGGAGCTAAAACTTAGAGGTTTTACTGTGAAAATGGGATTTTCACATGTATCATTTTTGGACATACAGTTGCTATGAATTTTTTTTCGTGTAACATTTGGAGTAGATGAGGTTTCAATACATATGCACTTATTATTTTATAATTAAAAGTTATGGATAGATTTTGAGAAAGCATAAAATGTAAAAAAAGGTTTAAAATTTTTATATGCCATTATTAAGTTGATCTATTTCACTTTAGTCTTTTTTGTTTGAATTAATGTAAGAAGATGCTTAGAAGAAAAATATGTGAGATAGTAATTCCTCTCATTGCTGTTTATAGGCCCAGGAATGCTCTGTGCCTAGCACCCCATGTGCCAGGGGGTGCCCTCGGTATTTCTTTACTCTAAAGTCAGCTCTTGACAATTCTCATGGGGTATATATGTCACATTAAAAGCTGGCCCATACTACTAGACCTCCCACACACTTACTATTTAAGTCATTTGTCTGAATTAAAAAAAAAAATCTAAGGCTAACCACTTAATAAAATGTGTGTATTTTCATCCAAATGGTGTTTTCATGAATAAGACCCTTGAAATAGGCATAAATTGTACATTATTCTCTACATTTTTAAATGTGTTGCTACTGTTGGTAATTACCACTGAGTGCATATTTAATGCACTGAGGAAATTTGATGCAATTATTCCGTTTATTTGTGATTCCCTTCAATCCAAATGTCTGCATTAAACTATTGAAAAAGAAAACTACAGAGAATTTAGGTCATTTAAAAAATGCACACATTTTCTGAACTCTGCTTGTAAACTTGTATTGCACTAACCAAAATAAAATTAAAATGAACCCAACATTATAAAAGATAGGGTTCAAAAGTTTAGGTAATTTTGAATAAAATTACCTTTTAAATATAACCTTAAAGAATTTGGGCCAATTGCAAGGCTACAGTCTTACAGAAGTCAATAAGAGATGTGTATAATGGAGCTAAAAATTTAGCTACTTTACCTTAAGACAAATTCTTTTTCCTCAAGCCTCTTTTCAGTACTTAAGAGTTGATTACACCTGGAAATGGACTGAATAGACAAAAGTTGGTAGCTCTTAGGAAATATTTACAAGATGGCAGCATCCACAGAGGAAAGGTTTGTCTATTCCATGAGAGCCTAGCATTTTTTTAAAAGCTTACAGAATTTGGGTACTGAAAAGGATCTCTTTATACTGAAATAGTCTGAAAATAAGAAGAGTGCAAGAGGACTCCAGCTTTTGTAGGTCCACTTTTTATTTTCTCCTTTGATCATAAGCTGGTAAGAAAGTGCATGTGTTTCTCAAAAAATGAGTCAATATCATTAAAATGGTTTGGCCAGGGAATAGAGTAAGGGCAGAAGAACACAGATATTAAATGGGAAGTAGGAAGCCCATATCCATTTTGTTCAGTAGGCATTATCTGGTGTTTCCTTTCAAGTTAATATGCCACTATTCATTGTACATGTTTTAATAATATTCTTAAACATTTCTCTAGGGCTAAGGAAAAGTTGAGATTTAAAATGAGATCATAGGGTGCCTGAGTGGCTCAGTCGGTTAAGTGTCATACTTCAGCTCAGGTTATGATCTCATGGTTCATGGGTTTGAGCCCCGTGTTAGGCTCTGTGCTGACAACTAGCTCAGAGCCTGGAGACTGTTTCAGATTCTGTATCTCCCCCTCTCTGGCCCTCCCCTGCTCTCTCTCTCTCTCTCTCTCTCTGAGAAATAAATAAACCATCAAAAAAAAACTAAAAAAAAAAATAAAATGAGATCTATCTTATGGCTTTAAAAATATGTTTCTTCATGTAATAGTAATGAGAGACCTGTGTTCTTACACTTAAATCTACGAGTTACACTCCTATTAACATTTGTTTAACTAGGCTTCCATCACAACAGGTGCACAATTATTTTTATAAGTAAAATATTATCAGCCTTCAAAATTAGCCAGGGCAAAATGCAAGTTGTCTGATTAAATAATCAGAGCTGATACTTAAAATACATTTGATTTCCACAGGAATTTTAAAATGCAAAGTCCTAGTCTCTTATTCTGATATGTTGAGGGAGTTGCAATTGTTTATACCATGTAGCTTATATTGTAACTAGTTTGATACATTTCACATAATTCAGTTGACATTATGAAACAAACTACTAAAAATATAATAGTTTGTTACTTCTAGTCTAACATTTTAATCTACTAATGAAATGGTATGCTTCATATTAAGTCAGTCAAAGAAAAAGAAGTGACTTTTTCTTTGAGGACTCTTCTAAGTTCAATTAAAAGTCACATTAGTTTAAAAAGTTATAATCCAATGTATTCTTATTTAAATTTAATCTGTGGAGGTTTAAAAAATACAATTATAAATTTCATATCAATAATGTAGAAGTCACGTATGCCATAATTACTGAGTATCTTGGGGAACAATAAAGACTCCCAAGTCTTACTGTAAAACAAATAAGAAACTAAAGTGAACAAATGAAACAAAACTAAGTGTGTGAATCCTACACACACAAACACACACACACACACGGACACCCTTCTGAACTAAACAGGAAGCTTCTCTCATAAACACCTTAACCATGGTTAAGAAGTGCTACAACAGTGCAGCTGTTAGAAACCAATTACAGGCAGGTAACTGTTTGTTTTCATATCTAAATCTGTTTGTCAATCAGGAGAATGCAATGAGTCAGAAAAAGGGATCTCAAATACAAACCACAGGGTAAGGCAGAGCACCTGGAATGGGTCCAAGCCACAAGAATTAGGGCAGGAGTAGAGATGGAATCAAAAGCATACATGTGCACATGGCTCCTGTCTTTGTCCAACTTTTCAAATAGATTCAGAAGTAGAGATTATTGGAGAAAAATGTGAGCTTTCAATTGAGAGCAATCTGATTTTAAGATTTGTTAGAAAAGTGTGGTTATTTATAGAAGAGTGACTGTAGAAGACATCTACAGATCTTTACAAATGTAAGACATTTCTAAAATTTGCTCATAATCATCCTTTTTAAATGAAAGTTTAAACTTATTTTTTAATATTATAAACAAGTAGGCTTTTACTACTTTGAAATTCATCTATGGCAATCTCCAGCTAATATAGTTATTAATGAAATCACTTTAGTTTTATTTGGACCCAGGAATACATTTATGAAAGGAGGTCTTTTATTTTTCCAGCCATAATTTAGTGCCAGTAGGCATTTGCCTTGAAGCATGATGGCTATTCTCTAATCTCCATAGTCGATTGCATATTTCTCAGCCATGATATCACAGTGTAGGGTTGCCTCCTCAACCAGATGCCAAAAAGCATTTTCCTGGAGTAATTGGTACTTGTCTCAGGTATTCCTCTCTGCAGATGATTCAATTTTGGTGTCAGGAAGAAGAGGAGGGGATCACCACCACCTGAAGTGGTGCTCTCTCTACCTGGACCATATTTTAAATGTACAAATTCTTGTCTGAGATGGAATCAGAATTAATGATCAAGAAACAAATGAGTAAGAAGTGATGAATGAGATGAATTGAAATACTGGAGAAAAATAATTATTATCTTTTTCAATTTAGAAATAAGAGTTTACTTAAGATTACAGAAAGGGCCCTGAGGAGATTCTCTGTATTGTATTTCATAAAGAAAACTAGAGGTAGTACCAGAAAAAAATTGCCTTTTCCCCTTCATGATGAACTTATTCTTACTGTGGTTGACACTGACAGAAGCTTTTCTGCTAGAACATTAATCTCAGAACCAGGAAGGATCTTTAGAATTCTTCTCATCCATCCCTCTGCTTTCAAGAAAGAATGCATTTGTAGAATCTCAATCAATCCACAAATCTTTTTTTAGTTCTTATTATTAGCCTACCATTGTGTTAGACTATGTAGAGTTTACAATATTTCATATTTTCTACTAGTCAGACATGAGAAATGACTTTTTTAAGATTTAAAGAAAACAAAAGTTTTAAAAAATCTACAAAGAAGCAGGAGAGGAGGGTACTGTCAAAAGCAAAGATTAATATTTATTGGGCAAATATAGTGTGTCACAGTGCTTTTGTTTATTTTATCTTACTTAATCCTCAACCAGTGGCATGAAGTTGGCATCATTATCTTCCTTTTGCAAAGGAAGGAACAGAGGCTCAGGAAAATTTTTCTCAAGACGCCAAGATAAGAATGGACAAACCAGGATTTGAATGGAGGACTATATGATGCTTTAAGTTTATGCTCTTTCCACCAAAACATACTAATATCTCTTTGGATATTATTGGGAAACATTTCCCCCTGTATTTTCCAAGCTCCTTGAGCTAAATAAACAAGCAGAAAAACAAAAAGAAAAGTAGAGAAATAACAAAAAAACCAGAAGTTCCTTTTTTTAGAATAATAGGATTTTTTTTCCTTCTAATTACTATAGTTCTTCTATTCAAATTTGGCTACTGTAGATATCCCCTTTTCTATTACTTTAAATTCATCAGGTTTGGGGATATTTTCTTTTAGTGTCTTTTAGGTTTTTTTATTTGTTGTCAAGGATTACTTAATATTTTTCTGGCTTTTTAGGACAATCTCTTCTACAATTCAACAGTGAATTATCTCTGGCTATTAGACAGTTGACAGAGTGCCTGGGTATGTCATGAAAGTGATTGTAGAAGAGAAACTAGGAACTCTGGATGCTGTCTAGACTACTGGTATCCTTACATTTCTAGCATAGTGGCATGTATTTTTGTGTATCTACTGCAAAAATTTATGAACTGTGAATAGAATTTTTATGATAAATTATACTGTGGTTAATAATTAAAGTTAGGAAAAATAGTTAAAGGAAGATTGTCATCTCTCACTTACAGTGACCAGTTACTATTAAGCCTATAATCCATATCTCACCCTGGAATCTATTAATTATTTGTATCAAAGTTCTTTCAATTCATACTACAATTTTCTGATATCTCAGCAAATATTTTAGAAATCAGCTTTGTTCTTTGCTCATTAGGAAAATGAAATAGCTGTTACTTATGGAATAACAAGTGTTTTAAATTTAGGGGTGTACAGAGGACACTGTTATTTTGAAGATTAAGTCACCAGTTTATTTTAAACAGTTTCCAATTCTAAAAATATTCATTTTTTGAGAAGAGGGCCATGAGAAATCAGACCCATTTTAAATGCTTAAAAAATCTGGCAGGTTAGGGTGGCTCAGTGGGTTAAGTGTCTGACTTTGGCTCAGGTTATGATCTCTAGTTCCATGAGTTTAAGCTCCACATCCGGCTCTGTGCTGACGGCTCAGAGCCTGGAACCTGCCTCGGATTCTGTATCTCCCTCTCTTTCTGCCTCTTCCCTGCTCATGCTCTCTCTCGCTTTTGCTCTCTCAAAATAACAAATAAACATTTAAAAATTTTTCAAAAGAAATCTTGCAGATTAGAGGTACATGGATGACTCAGTTGATTGAGCGTGTGACTCTTGGTATCGGCTCAGATCAGTGGCTGTGAGATTGAGCCCAGCGTGGGGTCTGCCCTGGCAGTGTGGAGCCTGCTGGGGATTCTCTCTCTCTCTCTCTCTCTCTCTCTCTCTCTCATTCTCTCTCTCGTGCACGCTCACGCTCTCTCTCTCTGCCCCTCCCTGACTTGTGTGCATTTGTGCTCACACACACACTGTCTCACAATAAATAAATAAACATTTAAAAACATCTCATAGGTTAGACAGATATCTTATATCTGGCTAAAGTCATGAATGAGGATATGAGTACTGAATCTTTTTGGCAGGAAATAGCATGTAGTCAATTAACACTGGCATCACAGGAGCTGAGGGATAATGATTATTGATGTAGTTGAGTCACCCTAAGCAAGCAGAGATGCCCAAGGACACAAGGTTGGAGCATGAAACACATAAAGCAGGTATATGAGCACCCATAAGTTAGATAACAAGAGTTCACTGTAAGCTCTGCTAAAAATGAGAATCAGGACATAAGCTATAGAAGGCCTGGGAAGTAGGTACCCAGTAATTTAACACTTGATAGGAGGTGAGAAATAGGTCACCATCAGTGATGCCAAGAGAAGGGGATTGTGACCTCTGATCCTAGAGCAGAAAGTGTCCAGTCTTGGCTATCTGCTTGGTACAGTTAAAGACAATATTTATTGCTAGATAAAAGGAAATTTTTTCTAGATTACATTCAATCTGTGCTTCCCACTATAGAAGTTATTTGCCACATGTTGACTAATAAATTCAAGTACAACAAAGTAAAGGTAAAATTTAGTTCCCTAATCACATGAACCACATTTCAAATACTTATTAGCACATGTGACCAGGGCTACCATATTGGACAACAAAGATATAGAACACTTTCATTATCACAGAGAGCTCTATTTGACAATGCTTTTCTATATTATAGTAGTCATAAACACTAGCTTTCTAATACTGTAAAAAATGTAGAACCTATAGCTATCTGTAATAAGATATCCCTATGACAGTATACTTTAAAGAAGCCAAAAAAATGTTATTATGTCAAATTTAGTGAGGTTTCTGATACAGTATTTTGATGGAAGAATTATATGAAGTTAGTTTTGAAATTGGTGTTCATATTGTTTACTGATTTGCATATAGTTGCAATAAATAGAGATTTTTTTTTTTGCTGAGGAACATCTATTAAAATTCTATTATAATGGGTCATAATTTATATAAAGAACTGCTGAAATTATATTAAAATCTATTTTTCTCACATGTATACTGTGTGCTTGGTGAAACATTTTGCTTTCTGTGAGTTACTTGAAATTATGTCATCTCCACTGACGGAAATGCTGATCTTTCTTTCATCAAACTGTTAACAAGGCAACTTTCTGTTTAGAGTTTTATTTTTCATTGTATTTAATATAGACATTTTCATGTATACATTTTTCATTGTATTTAATACAGATTTTGTATGTTTAAGAATGTGTTACAGAGAGACAAAAAACAATGCACAAGGAAAGACAGAGAAGGAAACATTATATAGGCTAAGGAAAATGGAGTAAAATTTTAATTTTTGGGTTTTTTTTCCCCTGTCAAAGTAAATCAAAGTCTCAGTGAGAACCATTTGCATTTATGTCAGTATCTAACTTTTCCCCGATATCTTATACCCATGACCCTGAGAGTTACCCCCACTCAATTTTGTGGCTTCTAGAGGAAAATCCAAATTTCTTTGTTCATGGGTACTGCTTTTTGACTTTGGTATAAAGTTTCTTGAACAGACCTGGCCACTGATATGGAACCAAAATACATGAGGTAGACAGAGCTTGTTGATTCCACACTGGCTTAAAAATTAAATAGGCAATTTACAGAAGAGGATGCCTAAATAATAGAGAAATGCAATTAAAGCAATAATAATACATCATTTCATACCCATCAGACAGGCAAAAATTAAGTGTGAGGAGTTGGGATTCTCATAAATTACTTGTGGGAGTATATGTTTATATATATCTACTCTGAGTTTAGCTATAACTAGCAAAGTTGAAGATGCACATATTCTATGAACTAGCATTCCAAGTTTTATATGTATATATTTATCTCCTAAAGAAATTCTTGCATGTGTATAAGAATATTCACTATAGCATTGTTTATAAGAGCAATCAAAATGAACAGTCAGAATAAACAACAGCTATATATATCAACATGTATGAATTTAAAAACATAATAAATGAAAAAAGAAACAAAATTATGTATCTGGTATAAAATATATAACTGAAAATATGTAAAAATCTCATATTTTCTTATCAGCTCATATGTAACAATATAAAAAAAGGTATTGAGAGGATAAACAGTACATTAGTACAGTAAATTTAAAAAATAAAAGCAGGGTAGGCCCTAAGGACATAGGAAACAAACAAATCAATGTAATTTGTTATTAACTAGTATTCAAGCCATCCCCTTTACTTAGACTATCCATAGTGCTTTCTCTTTGCTTTGCCAACAGAAGATTTCATTGCTTACGTTCTCTTTGTTTCAAGTATGACTCTTTGCCTCCTCTTGACTTCCTGTTACAGGATAGGTCAGCATATCTGAGTCTCCAGACAGTCAATCAGAGGAGATTCTTTTTACAAAAATAAAACGTTTCCATTAATAGGGCATTTTACATAGCACCTTTGGGACACCCTGTGGATCCCAACCCTATTTTCATTTATTTATATTTTCATTAATTCCATTCTTGTGTCAAACATTTTTGAGAGGTTTTTATATGCTAGGTATTGGGAATACAAAGATGACTAAGAAACCGTTTCTATCCATAGGGAACTCACAGTCTATAATGGCATACACATGTAAAAATGTCTATATTTACAACACAGATAATTATAAATTTTTTAGCTCATGCTTTAGAGGATGCTAAAAAGGGAATTTATTATAATATTAGAATCAATTAAGTTGATTTATTAAGTTTTTTCCCTTCAAAGTAAATAAAAGAATTATTATTTCTTGAAGAAAGGGAATCATTTGTATTTATAGATCAGTGTCACATTTTTTCTGGTATCTCAAATCAATGACAACTAGAGTTAAAATTTATATTTCCAGCCCAGGCCTCCTTTTTGAGCTCCAAATCTATATATCCAATTTCTACTGTACATTTCTACTTGGACACTTTAAATTTAACATGTCTACAATGGAATTCCTGATTTCTTTCCCAGATCTACTGTACTTAAATTCTTTCCCATCTCAATAAATATGAACTCTACCCTACGTGCTCAGATCACAAACCTTGAAGTTAACCTTGATCCTCATTACAAGACATAGTTTCCATTTGCCCTCTTTATACCGTCTAAACTCATTCTGTGTACCAAGAGCCCTTATGAGTGAGTTCCCTTTCTCTTTGACTTCCATATGGGTTCAACCAATGAGAGGCCACTCATGAGAACTGAAGGAGAGTAAGTTGGTGTCCTCTTCCTCTCCACAGCTCCTGACTTGACAGATTGCTGTAGGATACTTGTGACCATTTCATGACCCTGTCTGTACAACTACATTTTCTTGGTTCCAGCAACCATTCTTTCCCCTTATGCTTAAGGCCCCAGTATGATAACAGCTTCATTCTATAACTAGCTCTTGGGTGTATCACTATCCATTTTTGTCTTCTTTAAAACTTGCCCCATATTTTTGTAAATTCTTTATTTAACTCTTCTCAAACTATCCAGTTTAAATGTGCCACAACCATTACTTGGTCCAGGCCAATCTATCTTTTTTTTTTTAATGTTTTTTTTTTTTTAAATTTATTTCTGAGAGAGAGAGGGAGGGTCACAGAGAGAGGGAGATACCGAATTTGAAACAGCAGGCCAATCTATCTTGCTTGAATTATTGTGCTAGCCTCTCAGCTGACATTCTCTACTTTCTCCCTTGTCTCCATACAATCTGTTTTCCATAGAGAAGCTATAGATTGATCCTTTTAACATGTCAGTTAAATCACATCACTCTGAAAATCCTCTAATGGATCCCCATATTAATTTGAATAAAAGCCAAAGTCCTTACGATCGCCCCAAAGGCCCTACAAGATAGATACAGTCCTCTCTTTCTTCTCTAACTCCATCTTCCATTCCATTCCTAAAGAAAAACTGTTTCTCTACTCAAAACACTTCTGACACCAAAAAAATGTGAGTTTTCGACACGAAACAATTCTTCAGTGCTCTGTGGACACCAGCTGGATGTCCTACAATTTAATTCAGTTCTCATACTAACAAACCAGAGTTAGTACAGACTGCCCCCACAACAGGTTAAAGGCTTAATCCTACATGACTGCCCCCCCCCCACTTCAGACACCAATTACAAGTCATGGGTCCCCAGATTATCCACACTTTTGTCCTAGTTGGCTACAAAGCAGGGGTTCCCGAAGACCCCTATTTGATTATTTGCAATAATGGCTCATAGAACCCAGGGAAAGTCTATACTATTACTTTTTTGTTATAAAAGATACAAATTAATAACAAGATGAATAAGTATATGAGGCAAGGTCTGGAAGGTTCCCAGTATAAGAGTTCTTTTCCTGTTCTGGGAGTTCCTTCCTGGAGGGATGCTCCACCGCCCTGGGATAAGGATGCATTCACCAACTCTGAAGTTGGATGCCTCTGTCGAGGGTTTTTAAGGGGCTCCATTACATAGGTATGATTGATTAAATCATTAATTGGGGTGTCTGGGTGGCTCAGGAGGTTAAGTGTCCAACTTGGGCTCAGGTCATGATCTCATGGTTCAGGAGTTTGAGCCCCACGTCGGGCTCTGTGCAGCTCAGATTCTGTGTCTCCCTCTCTCTCTGACCCTCCCCTGCTCACGCTGTCTCTATCTCGCTCTCAGAAACAAATAAAAAACATTTAAAAAATTTAATAAAATTTGAAACTCAAATATAGAACGTTCCTCTTTTAAATGAACATCGTAGACAATACTCAAGTAGACAAGAGCATAGATAGTTTTGTTTCCATGGGAAAGTACAATAGTTCTAGAGTGTATATTTCTTCCTAGTATGATTATTCTTGACATGTATTAGATATTTTTCAAGGTAAGCTTTGTGATCAATGAATTTGCAATGCCAAAAACTTTAATGTACAATTTAATAATTTTATTCTTTAATAGAAAGAGGAATTATGTAAAAAGAATTACTCAATTTTTTAAATAAATAGCTATTTAACTGAGGGAAGTTGCCACTAAATATCTGGTTAGTGGTTTTATCATATCTCATATATAAGATTTTCTGTATTTTTCCTCAAACATACCTTATACTCTGAAGCTTCAATTAAGACACCAAAATTTAAATCAGGTATCAAGTTTCCGATCATATTAAATAACTATAAGGAATCTTAGAAGGTACATCCTGGTTTTTTTCATTCATATTTCACAGAAATTTTTAAATAGGGACAGTTTCTATAATATCAATAAGAATAGCTAGACAAAAAGGGAACTTCTTTTGTGAATATATTGTACTGTTTATTGGCCATTGACATACAATTTTCCCATAGTCTAATTAAATCTCAAATCTTTGTGGTATACGTTAGGTTTGTGAGTTGATTTTGAGACACATCAGTTATTATCAAGACAGAGAAAACTGGTAGTGAACTTATGGTATGTGTCATTTTGTTAGATATTGTCACCTGTGCTTGTTTGTTTATTTGTTTAGCAATGTCTTTATTGTGATATAATTCATATATCTTAAAGTTCACCCATTTAAAGAGTGCAGTTCAGTAGGTTTTTTAAAAAAGTATTTTCATACAGTTGTAAGATTATCACCACAATCAAATTTTAGAATATTGTTATCACCCTAAAGGAGTCTCTCAGCCTTTAGCAGTCACCCTCCATTTCTTTCCAAATTTCCCAGCCTTAAGCAACACCTAATCTACTTTATATTTCTATAGATTTTCCTATTCTGTACACTTAATATATATGGAATTATATGTGTTTTTTTGTGATTAGCTTCTTTTGCAGAGCACAATGTTTTCAAAGTTCAGTGTTGTAGCATATATTAATATCTCATTCCTTATTATTGGCAAATAGTATTCCATTAGGAGGATATATACCACATTTCATCCATCCACTCATCAGTTGATGGACATGGGTTGCTTCTATTTTTTGGTTATCATGCATAATGCTTTTAGGAACATTTTACAAGTTCTGGTGTGGGTGTACATTTAGATTCCTCTTGGGTATATATACCCAGTTCCTTTTGAGGAACTGACTACTGTTTTCTAGAGCAGTGGCACCATTTTGCATTACCACCAGGAGTGTATAAGAGTTCTAATAGTTCTACATCTTCACTCTTTTATTTAATAATAGTGAATAATATTTATTTATTAATATTTAACAATTGTTTGGCTGGATAGATATTATAAATTTTATTTTACATATGAAGAAACAAAGACTCAGAAAAAAGCATAAATAATTGTCTAAAACCACAAAGCTAGTAAATGGTAGAGCTAGTTTTTAACTCAGTTCTAATTTTAAACGTTTACCTTTCATTCATTCTAAAATTGTATATTTTCCTGAAGTAGTTTTGAGCATCATTTACATTTATTTATATTTGTGTCTACCGTGTCTTTGGAGTAGGGGAAGCAATTAACTCAGTTTGCTTGTAGTCTGATGAGACTCAGGTCTCAGAATTGTTTACATACAGGTCAGCAATCTTAGGTCTACTTTAATATTCTTAAAAATTAAAGAGGACCCAAATAACTTTATTTATGTGGCTTTTGTCTATTGACATAGTGTTAGAAATTAAAACAAAACTTAAAATATTTGTAAATTAACTTAAAATAACAAATGTGTTAAAATATTTTTACAAAAATATCTATAATGTCTAAAAAATAACAGTGAGAAGAGTGGTATTATTTCACTTTTTTGCAAATTTATTTAATGTTAGGCTTAATAGGACATAGCTGAATTCTCATGTCTGCTCCTGCATTAAGTCTGTTGTAATATGTTGTTTTGGTTGAAGTATGTGAAACACCATGCATATATGTGTTTAGAAAATGGAGCATTTTAATAACTTTTATAGATAATTATGTATATTCTTCTTTGTACTATGATTTACAAGTAATATAATGTTTAACTACAATATGGAATCTGAAACATAATTAGTTCTTCACATTTTATTATATCATTTTAAATTCCATTGGCCTAACTTATACTTCGAATGGATCTTTTAGCAATGTATGATTTTATGACATCATGGTTTGGTCACTTGGAAAATGTTGGATCACTCAATTACACAGAGCTTCTAAATGTTGATGTATTTCATGATCCAGCATAAAATAATCACATCCACTAATGTCACATTTGTAAATTTGAAAACAATTTAATTATTGAAAACAAATACAACCAGTTGTTTTCCTTGAAGTGAAAAGACTCACTTCATACCATTTTGAGAAAATATATTTTAAAATGCAAGATATGGAAGTAACCCAAATGTCTATCCATACATGAATGGGTTTAGAAGATGTGGTATATATACAGTGGTATATTACTCATCCATGAATAAGAATGAAATCTTGACATGTGCAAAAACATGAATGGATCTAGAAGGTATAATGGTAAGTGAAATAAGTCAGTCAAAGAAAGGCAAATACCACATTATTTCACTCATACGTGGAATTTAAGAAACAAAATAAGTAAAGTAAAAAGGAGAAGAAAAAAGACTCTTAACTATACAGAACAAGCCAGTGGTTGCTAGAGGGGAAGTGGTAGAATTAGGTGATAGAGATTAAAGAGTACACTTATCATGATGAACACTGCTTAATGTGTAGAATTGTTAAATCATTATATTGTATACCTGAAACTAATATAACACTGTATGTTAACTATACTTGAATTTAAAAAGATTAAGTTTGAATGTTGTTCTTTGCCTGTCAGTTATTAGTTACTCTTTTAAGTAGAAATGGTGTTCTATAGAAAAAGCCGTTAGTTTGGATCTCAAAGAATCACACAAGTGCTTTTCCTCAAGAAAACTATTGTTATTTTGGTATGTAGCAGAAATGCTTTATATGTACTTAAGGTATACTCTAAGTTTCGATTTAATAAGATTAATATATTATTTTTACTGTTTCATCAAGAATTTTTAAGTTCAAAAAATTCATTCAAAAAATACCTGTGCCTGTTAACAAAGACTTCAATGAGCACTAACTAGTACAATTCAGTGCCACTGGCTTGGTTTATGATAAGCCATAGTAATTATAGATAAGGTACCAATAGTTTCACTTATCATTGGTTTTGCACCATTAGGGTAAATGCCAATGCAATGAAAAAGACAAAAATGATCATAATAATATTATAAATATAATGTATGTAGAATTCTAATAAAAGTGGACCCAGATGATGTCCAAAGCACTTTGAAAAGTATGAGTCAAGTGATAGGTGTAAATATAATGGTAGTGAGGGGGAGTAAACATTCTCCTTCAAGAAAGTTAAATGTTTAATATTTTTTAAATCTTGATTATTATTCAGTAATATAAAATTATTTAAAATGTTAATTTAGAAGGAAACAGTTTTTTCTTTATCTTCTCACCTCAAATTCTATTCCCTTCATTTTCCTTAAGTGACCTTTAGTAGAAATTATTTTTATATTGGGAAGAAATAACTTATAAACAATTACCCTTGAGTGAGAGATAGTTTGTTCTTTTTAATGTATGATTTTATTTAGTCTGCCCATTAAAAACTAATATTCAAGAACATTCAACAATATTAATGGATTTCAAATTAAGAGTTCAACTTAATATTTTTACATTTCACTGTCAGGTATTAATAAGAGAGATAGTTAAAATACTTATGGCCAAAATTATTATGTAAAAACTTATAATAAATGCTTGGTGTTAGTCTACATACAATTCAGTTTTTGGTGTAAAGTTTTTTGGCTTCAAGAAAGAACATTTTGTTTACTTCACCTAATGGGAAGATCTCTTAATGCTGGGATGGCCTCTTCTTGGTATTTCTTCTGCTGTTAATTTTTAGCATAGTTGTCCATAACTGTATGAATGGAGATGAGTGGAGATGTACTCATCATGTTTATTCCAAATGATAGTACATAAGCAATTACTGTAGTAGTGAAGTGGTAGGCAGGCAATGCAGCTACCCAACCTTTTTGATGCCCACCGGTTTAGTCTAAGGAGTTTAGTCAAGATTCAGGAACAAAAGCCCCTGCAAGACATAGTATGTAGCCAAACTGGGACTTAAGAACAAGGCATAAATTGTTATTTTTTTCTGGCAAAGGCGATGGTGAATTTTCCACCATTTTCCCTGTGGTTTTAGACAGTCTTGTCACACTGCAGCCAAGATGCCCGGGAAATGGGACCTTCCATCCCACCTCCATTGGTGTATGGTGAGTGTGGGTGTTGAGATATTTATTCTTAATAATTCCCAAGAATTGTATAGAATCACTTACAAATGTACATTTTTGCACAATATAATATAGAAGTAATATAAAGTATAACATAAAATTCTCTCTTTGTTCTACCCCAACCAGCCTATTTTTAAAATAGGATTTTTAAAATAAAAATATGTTACACAATTTGTTTTTTAAAAAACTTAATATAGATTTATTTCATTCTTTGGGATAAAATTTTTGTTTCTTTTGCTCACTAATCCCCGGAACTTAGAAGAGTACATAGAAGACACTCAGTAAATATTTGTCAAATGAATGAATGAATTCTTTACATAACCTTAAGAGATGCCAGCATAATATACCCTGATCAATGAAGAATAATTTGTTTATCCATTCCTCAATTGATAAACATCCACTTATTCCTAGCTCTCACTTTTAAAGTAACACTACAGAAGAGAAACTAGGTGGAAGAACGCTTTGGCAATGAGAATAGCATGGATGAGACCTAGGAATGTGAGAGAGAAATTACTTTTCTGGGGGAATTTCATGTTTTTAGTGGAAGTAGTGTGCATGTGTGTGTGCATTTGTGGTTGAAGTGGGCAGGTATTAAAATTGGGCAGGAAAAGTGAAAGATAAGATCAGATGGAAAAGCAAGCACAAACTCATGAAAGGGGGTATGTAAACCATTTAAGAAAAAATCTGGGGATGCCTGAGTGGCTAAGTCAGGGAAGTGTCCAACTGTTGATTTCAGCTCAGGTCACGATCTCATGTTTGTGGGATCAAGCCCCAAGTCAGGCTCTCGGCTGAGTGTGGAGCCTGCTTGGAATTCTCTCTCTTCTCTCTCTCTTCCCCTGCTCTGCTCACATACACCCTTTCTCTCTCTCTCTCTCTCTCTCTCTTTCAATAAATAAATAAATATTTGCCAATACAGTCATATACTGTCTATATTAAAATCTTATATTAACTTGTATTAACTTATTTTATCTATACAATACCAAATTTTACAAAAGAGATCAATAAGATCAAAGTTACAGCACTAGGAAATAGTGGAACTGAAATTTAAAACTAGGTAATCTGCCTCCAGAGTCCATGCTCTCTTCACCCTACTGCTTCCTAAATCTGATTATTCCTATAATGTATAAAGCCCAGTAGATTTACATATGAAACTAGAAGTAAAAAAATTCAGTTATATTTGTTCATTTACAAGGTGACATAAGTTCAACTTATGTTCTGCTTTTGTTCCAGTTTTTCTTTTGTAAACACAAGGAGACAAAAATATATTTTGCTAAATAGTTCGCTGGCCAAACTGATGTTAATTATAATGTTACATTACAAAAGAAGACAGTTTTTAAATTTGGTGGAGTTACTCTAACTGAAAAAAAAATCACATCTGAAAAATTAATGCTGGATATCAATATATACTGTTAATCTAACGGGTATAGATGTATTGTCGATCAAGAAGGAGAGGCTGTAAAGCAACCAGAGAGTTTATTTGGGTTCTTAGGGATTGTGATCTGGGAGACACAGAATCCACAGAAATCGAAAGTGTACTCCAAGTTAGGAGCAGGAATGCAGGCTTATAATGGCAAAATACATAAGGTTGTGTAACTTGTTTTGAAAGAATTATGATTGGCACTGGCAGAGTTTAAACTGACTACCTAATACACAATTGGTTATTTAACTAATAGGTGTTGCATCATTTCTATTTCAATTCAAATTAGAAGGATGTGTTCAAGGAGGTGGTGGAGTTGCAACTGACAAATTGCAGTTGACAAAAGTAAAAAAAAATCATGGTGTTCTGACAGCTGAAGCAGGAGACACACATAGGTCCTCATTGTCCTTTCAACACTATTTTGAATGGCTCTCCTAGCAGTGGTTAGTTCATTTTGAATCTTCTTTCACATGTACATGTATACTATATGTTTACTTTATTATTCTTGGTCACATAAATTATTATTTGTCATGCTACCAAGATATTAATAATCTTTACAGGTATAGGCAAGACTGAATGATTTTCATAAAGAAACCTAAAATTGCAGATAGTGTCTATACTCACAGAATATTTCTAGATTATAGCCTATAACATAACCATTAGGACTAGAATCCTTAACAGATTATCTAATCCAACACCCTCATTTTACAGGTGGGGAAATGGAGGCCCAAAAATCTACTTGTACAAAGTGGCAAAAGTAAAACTAGAACCCAGATATCCAGATTTATGTTCTAGTTACTTAACACTATACCACTTGTAGCTCTTATTACATACCATGCAAATTATAAGATGAACATCATACTATTTTTGAATTTTATTTTTTTCTATTTCTGTCATTCTCTATGTACTAGCACACACGAAACTTGCGAAATATATACTTATGTGATTTATCTGACCTCAGCTTGAGTTTTATCTGCTAAATCTTTATCTATCACTTTCTGAATTTCTTTTGGCCTACACTCTCAAAACGCCACCGACTTTTTTAAATCACTTTTTTGAAAAAGAGAGAGGCACACCAAGAAACAGACTCTTAACTATAGAGAACAAACTATACCAGGGGAGAGGTGGGGTAGGAGGTGGATGAAATAGGCGATGGGAGTTAAGGAAGAGTGCACTTGTGCACTGATCATGAAATGTATGATGTATGAAAAGTGCCGAATCACTATATTATATGCCAGAAATTAATATTACACTGTATGTTAACTAGATGGAATTTAAATTAAAACTAAACAGAAGAAGATACATGCGGCTTTTCAACTGCACAGTAGGTTGGCACCTTTATTTAACCCGTTGTTCACAGGGACATCTGTAGTATGGGATCATACTAAAGAAAACATTTGCCGGTTAAAAACAGACTCAAGTTAGATTGTCCGCTTTAAAGTCTTTGTGTTCTGGTTATTATTTTCACAGTGTCATGCTGATTTTTTTTCACTAACATTATCACATAGGCATTTTTTTTTGGTTTTAAAAGTCTTTTCCTAAAAATAGTTAAAAATCTGATTTGACTCTGTGTTAATCAGCACCTGAATATAGATAGCTCTGTTTACTTCATCACTTCACTATAATTGGACTTTCCATTTGTTTTTAAGTTTTTCACTGGCATCAGTATTGTTTCAGTGAATATCTTTTTTAAAATATTTATTTTATTTTATTTTTCAAGTGTAAATGAATGTTTTATTTTATTTATTTTTTAAATAGTTTATTGTCAAGTTGGTTTCCATATAACAACCAGTGCTCATCCCCACAAGTGCCCTCCTCCATGCCCATCACCCCCCCCCCCCCCCCATCAGCCCTCAGTTTGTTCTTGGCATTCAAGAGTCTCTCCCTCTCCCCCACTATTTTTTCCCTTCTTCTCCCCCCACGGTCCTCTGTTAAGTTCCTCCTAATCCTCCTATACATGCAAACATATGGTATCTGTCCTTCTCTGCCTGACTTATTTATTCTATTTTTGAAAGAGAGAGCATGAGCAAGGGAGGGGCATAGAGCGAGGGAGAGAGAATCACAAGCAGGCTCAGTGCTATCAGTGGAGAGGCCAGTGTGAGTCTTAGACTCACCAACCTTGAGATCCTGACCTGGGCTGAGATCAAGAATCAGATGCTTGGGGTGCCTGGGTGGCTCAGTTGGTTAAGTGCATACTTTGGCTCAGGTCACGATCTTGCAGTTTGTGAGTTCAAGTCCTGCGTTGGGCTCTGTGCTGACACCTCAGAGCCTGCTTTGGAAACTGTGCCTCCCTCTCTTTCCACCCCTCCCTTGATCTCTCTCTCTCTCAAAAATAAATAAACTTAAAAAATGAAAAAAAGAAAAAAGATTCGGACACTTAATTGACTGAGCCACCCAGGTGCCCCCTCAGTGAATGTATTTTAACACATAGAATTTTATCCTGAAGAATGTAATCTCAAATAGAGAAAATCTTATTAAAAATGAAAAAATAAATAAAATCACTTTTTTGTTATGATGCCCTGTTTCCCAAGGAACTTAAGACGTGTTCTTTATATAGCTCTTGCTCTTATTTAAAGGGACTTAGGATCTGGAGAATGCCTCAGGCACTCAGGTTTTTTAATACAAGGACCAATGAAAGGCAATGATTTTTGTGGCCCATAATATTCCAGTTGTTAAATTTGATCAGTGGTGGGCACTGAAATCTTTCAAAGTCCATATATAACAGTTTTACCTATGAAACATCCTAATTTTCTATTTCTGAAAAAGTATCATTTAAACTCTGACTAACCTCTGTAACCCAGAACATATGAAAACTTCCATGCCGGGGTTTCAGAGTGAAAATGTTAGTATCTTTGCACAAGTTTTGTTTATGAAAATATTTATTGATTGCTTCTGTCATTGATTAGCATTTCATTGTTAGATTACATGATAAGCCTGAAGGAAGTCTAAATGAGAATCAATATTGCTTTTTAAATGGATTAAGGGAAATGATTACCAAAATCAACTATCTTCCAAAAATGATATTTTTAAGTTTATTTATTTTGAGGGAGAGAAAATGAGGGAGAGAGGGAGTGTCTGTGCAGGGGAGGGGCAGAAAGAGAGGGAAAGAGAAAATCCCAAGTAGGCTCTGTATTGTCAGCATGGAGCCTGACACAGGGCTTGATCTCAGGAACAGTGAAATCATGACCTGAGATGAAGTCAAGAGTTGGACACTTAACCAACTGAGCCACCCAGGTGCCCCAAAAGGATTTAGAGTGGATTATCTCACTTGAATTTTTAAGACATGGCATGTCACAGTGGAAGGAATTCTGAATTGAGGATCAGGACTTCTATGTTCTAGTCCTAACTTGAATTACCTTTATGATATCAGGCATATCACTTTTCCCTTATGGGTTCCAGCTCCCTGATATATAAAATTTGGGACTTGAATGACTTCTTTGATTCTTTACAACATTGATTTTCTTAGTCTATGATCATTTAAATAAGTATATTTTATATAATTATTATATATATAATTTATATTTTATATAAATTAAAAATACATTTTAAGTTATTTTTATAGATGAGATAATTTTTTGTAAAATCACCTTTACGTATAGATTAATTGTGATAAAACCAGTGATGGAAAATATGGAGAACAAACAAACTATTGATAGGGGAAAATGTGAGATATTTTTCTTTCATAATGCTCCCTTTCCCCCCTAAAAATCTCAGATAGGCAGTAAGCTTTGTAACATCTTTTTGCTTATGTTCAAATTGGGAAGTACATTTGGAGCTATATACATATACACATACTACACACACACACACACACACACACACACACACACCCTCTCTCCCTTCTTCCATTTCTGTTCTTAAGTGTATGAGGTCAACCTGGGACTTCAGGATGGTGAAAATAAGCACAATGTTACTTTAATGCTAATAAGAGCTGTAAAACTTCAAGATAAGAAAATGTATTCTCGCAATATCAGTCTAGAAGAATTGGTTGTTTTCGAAGTGCAAAGGTAAATAGGTTTGAAGTTAGGTTTTAAGATCTGGCTGTGTGGTTTTAAGTAAATCGTGCGTCCTGTCTGCCTTACTTCCTTTGTAAATTGGTGATGACAATAATAATAGCTGCCTTACAAGGTGGTTTTAAGGTTCAAAATGCCTAATGTATGTATTTGTAAATGTATGTATAATGTAAAAAGCACTTTCTAGTGTTTAGTTGTTATGATTTTTGTTTAATTTTTAAATTTAAATTAAAGTTAACATACAGTGTAGTATTGGTTCCAGGAGTAGAACCCATTCATCACTTACATATAACATCCAGTGCTCATCCCAGCAAGTGCCCTTCTTAATGCTTATCACCCATTTAGCCCATCCCATCACCAACCTCTGCTTCAGCAGCCCTCATTTTGTTCTCTGTATTTAAGAGTCTCTTATGGTTATAGTTTTTTAATTTTTATTATGTCTAGCTTATTTTCATGTACAGATTAGCAGAAACAGTGTTACCATTCATGTCTACTTACCTTATACAAATGAAATATTTAATAATTTTACATATATATTTTGATATAAGTCCATTTTTATGATAGACTTTTATCACCTTACCAACTCAAATAGAAAGAAAGTTAAAATGAGTAGCCTAATACTAAATAATTACTGTATATTTTTATCTTGGTAGAGTTACTTACCTGGTAGAATTTCTACCATGTTTTTTTTTTTTTATTCTTTAACGATAATGAAATGAACCATAGTGATAATATCTCCTCACCCTTGCTGATGATCTCAGCCTTGGGTTGCCAAAGTAAACTATTATTGGCTCTTTCCAATCTAAACTGCTGTTTATTGTTCAGTTCATTTGAACAAATGGCGGGAACAAAAGAGTATATATAGCCAATTCTTGATTACCTGTGCTCTCATTTGCACAGATAATTCCAAACAGCAACCACTTCAGATGTTTATATTTAGCTCATGGATGGATTTAAGAGTTTACATTTAAATATAACCATATCTGATAATCCAGGAACTCACTTGTCTTTGGCTTGTTGTAATGATAATTAAAACTTGGAAGTATTTTTCCTAAGTCTAAAGTGTGTTTTGTTGCCTAGAACATATTGGCCCCAAACTCTTAACTTGTGAATCTTCTTGGGAGAGTCTTGTTTATTTGTATCCTTTATCTCCTTGCCATACAAAAGACTCATATGTGTTTGAGTCACTTTTGCTCCTTTTTTTTCTTCCTGTTCTGAGTAGGTGAATCCACTCTTTGTTTAAAGATGTCAGAAAACTAAATTTTTATACATTTGTTAATAGTTATTGTTTAGCTGAATTTGGTTCCAAATTCACACCAAAGTACCTAGTTCTATTGACATTGTAGTGATTTAACACTTGCCTTTGGATTTATGCAGTTTTGAAATATGTTACATCTTAACTCAGGTATCCCTATAAAACGGTGCCTGAGAAATTCCAGGAATGGCGGAGTCCTTTTCCCCTAATCATAGTTAGTAGATTTTCTTGTATTTTGGTGTTTGCTTGCTTTCCCAGTGCCTTTTTAATATTCGGTTGGTCTAGATCCTCTGTTTTTTTAAAAAAAATTATTGATGGTCTTTATAATCAGCTATACTTTATAAAATACATTTATTTATGGAATCAGGGTAGGAATTGTATTTAATTTAGAACCTTTCAAGTCCACTATACTTGGTAATATATGGTTAGAACTGCCTATGTGTACACTCGAAAATTAGCCTAGTTTTCAATTGTAGCTCAGTTCTGGAGGTATAGGTGGTTTCTTTTAATTCTCCTACTAATATAATTTGGAAATTACTTATTTTTTGATGGTAGGAAGAAATTTGGTAAACAATGTTGTGTTGATTTCTTAGAAATTTAACTATAAACTCTCTGGAATAATTGTAGGCATGTAGATTTTCTAATACTGTCTTGTAGGACTGAGGGAAATACGTTTCTCATACAATTTACTCAAAGGCCATCGACTCTATGGCTTTTGTTGAATATAAGTCTGGTATAAATTTCTGAAAATTTGTTTGAATTTTCAAATTAAAATAAACCAGAAAAGTTTTGGTTTACTGTTTTTATTTTAGACAGGACTTTCCATTTTTTCCTTTATAGTAATTTTCATTACTTTTTCATTAGTTATATAACCCAAGGCTTTAGAATCTTCAGAAGCAAATGCAAGTTTTTCATTGATTTATGTGTTTGTATATTTATCATATGAAATAAGAAGTTGTGCTTAATATCAAAATTGAAATTTTAAATGACATAATGCTATAAGATTTAGGCATTTTAATATTCTTATCATTTTCAGATGGACGTTTTTGTTTTGTTTGGTTAATTACTAAGTAAAATTATAAGCTTGTCTCTTCTAAAATGAGAAAAATTAGCATGACCTTATATCTTCTTAACTGGGAATTATATTTCATGGAAAATTGACTATTTCTATGAATGCTATATTAAAAATTTCTCTTCAGAATACTTGGCAAATAAGGAGCATTTGTACCAGCTTTATGAAACTAATATTACACTGTTAGGTTTTCTCTAGTTGATGGGTCTATTATATCTATATTTGTTTATTTTGAATTTCTATATATGTTCAATAGTGATGAATTGAGCCTAATTATGCCATAGAATTGCATCATCAGGCTTACTAAAAACATAAAATTCATATGGAATTTTTATGAAATTTAGCAACTTTTAGGGTTCTGTTTACATAACATTATTTAGAAACTGACATTAAGTGAGAATAAGTTATGACTATGTTTGAGCTTACCTGGGATTGCCTGGTTTACACCTGTGTTCTTGATGTACTATTTCACAGTGCCTCCATTCATTTAAGAAATGTCCTAATTTGGATGAGGAATTATCTGAATTAATTCACATAATTTATTTCAACAAGTATTGTTGAAGATCTACTATGTGTCTGGACCTGTTTTAGGTACTGTGAAAATAGCTAATAGTAGACAAATTAAAAGACAAATGATATCAAGTAAATGTAATTTCATAATCAGGTAAATTGTCTTTGTCGTAGAACACAACAAAAATGAAATATATCATTCATGCCTGATAATTGAGTACTGCTAGAATCACAGCACATTAAATAGACAGACAATGAAATATTGCCTCACACCTGTCAGAATGACTAAAATCAACAACATAAAAAACAACAGGTGTTGGTAAAGTTACAGAGAAAGGGGAACCCTCTTGCCCTGCTGGAGGAAATGCAAACTGGTGCAGCCACTCTGGAAAACAGTATGGAGGTTCCTCAAAAAGTTAAAAATAGAACTACCCTATGACCGAGCAATTGTACTACTAGGTATTTACCCAAAAAATAAAAAAAATATTAATTGAAAGGGATACACGCACCCCAATGTTTATAGCAGTATTATCTACAAAAAACAAATTATGGAAACAGCCTAAGTGTCCACTGAGTGATGAATGGATAAAGAAGACATAGTGTGTACACACACACACACACACACAGACTCACATACACTGGAATATTACTCAGCCATAAAAAAGAGGTAGATCTTGTTGTTTGCATTGACATGGACAGAGCTCCATGTATAATGCTAAGTGAAATAAGTTAGGGTAAGATAAGATTTCATTCATACGTGGAATTTAAGAAATAAAACAAACGAGCAAAGGTGGGGACAAATCATGTGAGAGAGGCAAACCATGAAATAGACTCTTAACAATAGGGAGAGCAAATGGAAGGTTACTAGACATGAGGTGGGGGTGGGTGAATGAAATAGGTGATGGAGATTAAGGAATGATGAGCACTGGGTGTTGTATGGAAGTGTTGAGTCACTATATTGTATTCCTGAAACTAATATTATACTGTATGTTAACTAACTGGAATTTGAATAAACAGTTCAAAATGAAAAAAATTAGGTCAGAAGCAAAAAAATAAAATTAAATAAAAAAATCAACAAAACCCAAAAACACAGAAAGGAACTATCAACATTTTTTAAAGAGGTTAAGAGATATGCTATAGATGTGTCCATAGGATGGTAAGAATGCATTATTTTAATAAAGTCAGTAAGTAGTTAAAAATTTTCAACTTTGTTTTAAACTGGTAGGTGTAGAAGAGACAAGTTGGAAATAATCATTTAACTTAATTATAATTGTTTTTGACAAGTAGAGCAGAAATCTCAAATGAGGTTGTCGCTTGTTAAAGCTTACTGGTATACCTTTTATTAAACAAATTATAGAAGGTGAATCAGCTGAACAAAATCTTAACTACTGGAGTTATGCAAAATATTGCATCAGCAAGCTGCATGGGAGGCATAGACTTTAAAATGTTATGAGACACTGATCTGGATCAGTCGATAGTGATATCAGCAGGGTAAGTCTTCCAATGTTTTAATTCAATCAAAGAATGTGTTTTGTATTAAAAATACTTTATTAAAATTTTCCCCTAAAAAAGCTTTGGTAACATTAGGACAGCTGAATGAGTTGTATGTAACTCTTTTGGTAGTTCTTTCAGCTGTTAAAAATTAGAGGGGCACCTGGGTGGCTCAGTTGGTGGTTGCGTATCTGATTCTTGATTTCTGTTCAGATCATGATCTCACGGTTTTTGGGATTGAGCCCAACATAGAACCCTTCATTGGGCTCACCACTGACAGCACAGAGCCCACTTGGGATTTTCTCTCTCTTCCTCTCTATCTGCCCCTCTCTTTCCATCTTCCTCTCTTTCTCTCTCTCAAAATAAATAAATAAACTTCAACAAAAAATAGAACCTGTTTTCTGATTACACTGTCTTGGTATGTGATTCAATTTTATTGGAGGAAGGTGATGTTAGAAGGGGTTAATACAGTAATAAAAGTCCCTCTGAAATATTTTCTATATAATTATGAATCTATATAATTTATGTAGTCTTTCAGTTGATTCTACCTTCTAAATTGTAGTTGATGTTCAGAGAAGTGTTTCATTTTTTTCATACAATTCAAAATTTAATTTCTAGGTGTAAGGTCTTCTGAGTAGAGAATTTTCCAGTCTGTTTATGTAGACTCAATCCTCTTAGTCATTAGATATTATTTATTATTTACAAGATTTTAAATAATATTAAATTATAATTGTCCTAAATATAAATTAGTTTGCCTTTTAATACCATTAAGTCTACCAACAAAGTATTTAACTTTAAAAAATGCTAAAAAGGATTTCATGAAGACTGTATGAAATCATTATCTTCAACTAGTTGTTATTTTTTTCCCCCTAGAAACATTTGTGTTTTACTGGAAAGAGCCTGGGCTTTGGGATCAGATCCTCTGGTTTAGAATCATGGCTCTATTGATTACAAGCTTTGTTATCTTGGACATATTTTAATCTTATTTAGCTCATTTTCCTAAGTTTGTTGAAACAGATAGAAATGCTAAGTACTGATTCTAACACATAGGAAGTATTTAGACTACCATATGTGCTTAAAAAATGTATATAGAATCTGAATCTACATTTCTTTAGTTTTCCAAATTTCATTATTTAACTCTTTTAATTGGGTTTGATTTTCTACTGCTTACACAGAGGTGGAGATGGTTTTTAAGTTCAGGCAGTTAACATGGTAACTAAACTGGCAGCAACTCAGATATGGCTCAAATGCTGCTGAAATCTAGAGCAATTCCATCTAGTTTATCCATTGCCGTGGCTACCTATCTCCAACTATTCTGGGAGCTAAATATTTGGTTAGATTTAGTTATGAGTTCACTTCAACTTTACTGAGCACAAAATAAGTGGTAGCCATCATAGTTAATATCTGTGCTTTGTCATAGAGATGAATATGTCACAGAACCTGGCCTTCAATGGCAAACAGGTAGGAAGTACCCATCATGGCCAATCATTTACTCTTCTTCCCCACCACTTTTCTCTATAGAATTATGAGTAGTGTTAAGATTCTTATCTAATTCACAGCAACGGTTTTAAACCTGGGTGGGAAGCCAACAGAATCCATCAGGGAGGATGTACTTGAGATCTATGTGTTTGCAGAGCCTGCTACCTCTGCAATTCCTCTGGGACTACTGGTGTTATTACACCTTTTACAAAAGCAAAGTTCTTTTTCTTTTTAAGTATCACTCTTAAATGCAACAATTGCAATCATCTTCTTGTTGCCTTTTCAGATGTTTGTCTCCTCAAAAGGTGGCGTCTGGCACTAATGAGGCTATTTTTCAGCATTACCACATTGACTGTGGGATTCTATTCCCTATGAGGTTCAGATATTAATATATATCTTTTCCATCTTGTCTCTGGATCAGATGGCTAGCTTTTGCTTTCAAGTTAAAAAATTAAGAATCTTTATTTATTCATGTGACGATTGTAAAATGATAAACGGCTTAAAGTTGCATTAGAAAATGATTTTTATAAACTTGTTTTAAAATTCCATTTGTAACCTGCAATTAATTGTATGAAGTGATCCTAACTCTTTAAAACCTCGAATCATAAACAAAAACAAAAACAAAAAAATAAAAATTAATAAAACCTCGAATCATACTTTTCTATGCATTTGTAAAAGAGTGTGCAGTATGAAAATAGGACATTCTATTTGTGACTAACCTGATCTTTGTTTATAGGCTGAACAAACATACACTTTGGGGGAGAAAAAAGGCCTTGAAAATGTTTAGAAATGTTTTGTTCATGTTTACTTTAGCATGTTGAAAATCATCTGTGATGGGACATCCTTGACCACTTCTGGACTGAGGTTTTAATTATCTTTTTTTCTTTCTTTAGTATTACTTAATATTTATGCCCTGAATATTATGGATTTTACATGGGAAATGTTAGATGACATTCAAAAAAACTCTCTGAATGTAATGTTTTTATAGTACGATGATGATAGCACCTATTGTACCCAGAAATCATTGTTAAAGTCAAAATTGAGAATGAAAAGAACTTGCTACTTATCCACCTGTATTCAGTTATTAAAGAACAATCAAAGACACAGAAATTTCAAAATCAATATGAAATTTCTGTTTCCCCTCTACAAACTCATAATTCAAGTGGAATCTGTGTTACTGGCCTGCTTTCTCATCAGATACTCAGTACAGTGATTTGGGAATCTGTGAAATACCTGTGATTCTGTAAAAACACAAATAAGCAATCTCCTTTAGTTGTTGTTTAGTTTTGTTTTAATTTAAAGTTTTTAGCATACTTTCTGATTTCAAAATCTTAGCACTAACAACAGTCAGGTCCACTGGGATGTCCTGATACCTACAGACAAAACAGGAAAAAAAAAATAGATGGCCTGGAATGGGCTATCTAGATTGCTGATCAAGTAATTAGGGGCAGACCTGAGGTGGGGGATTAAAGAAGGAGTCTAAAAGGCCACTAAAAGCCAGAGAACCAGCCAAATCAATGTGTTGGGGAAAACTAAAATTCCGGTATTTGAGAGTTCAGGGCCACTTACTAGGTCTGATGGTGTTCAAACAGGAATCCAGGTGGGGAGGCCTCAGCACCAGGAGTTAGAATTTGGAAGAAATAAGATTAGATGGAGAAAAAGAGACTATGAGAGTAAGAGATTGGATTAGTAATGAAAAGCAACTATAAACAATGTAGATATGTGTGTCTGATGCTGGAAGGTCAACAGAGCTAAGTGCTAGTGGGTTGAGCTATCTTAAAGAACAAAAGGTGTCGTATATCCTTCCCTAGATAAATTCTTTCATTTTAGTAAGGACCTCAGGAAACATTGTATTAAAACACACACTCTGTCTCTCTCTCTCTCTCTAAAAAACAAACCTCAGTTAGAATTTCAGCTACTTTGTCTGGGTGAAGTTGTTTTTAGAAGGTGGATCATTTAGAAGTACTTTCCATTTATCATAGGGTTAAGAGGGCAGACTTTGCTGTCAAACTGCCTGATTTTGAATCTTAGACATATGATTTAATTGCTTAGGACTTGGGCAAATTGCTTGACCTTTTTATGCTTCAGTTTCCTTATCTTTCACATGTGGATGACACTATGACCCACTGCATAGGATTGTTGTGAGAAATAAATGAATAAATATATAGAAAGCCCTTCCTAAGAAATTGCTTAAAAGGCAATTGCTATATAAGTTTAAGCAATCATTATTGTACAATCAGGCATATTCAGCTAGGGAAAGGATTCCCTTGATTTATACTAGGCAAGTTGTAAATATTGGAAATGGGGAAGGATATGGTGTGTTTGTACAGGCAACTGTTCTAAGCCTTAGTTGTATCAGGGAGGTTCCTCAGTCCTTGCTAGGAACACTTCCTACACTTCTACAGGTAACTTCCTCTTGGCCAGCACCTGACCATCTTAGCTGGCAGCCACACTACACCCTAAGGCAGCAGCACACTTGATGTGTGCAAATATTTGAGTGTATTTCTCAGCCTTTCATAAGTGTTGTAAATTTTGTATCTGGAATGTTTGGGAATGCCATGGTCTGCAAAATTTGTGTATTTGGATTTGGAATCAGAGGCCATATACTTGTTGAGGAGAGAGGGTTTGGGGAATAAAACATAGCAGGGGATCTTGACTGTCAGTCAGGGTGCTAATTTCCTGAGTAGCTCCAGGCATATCACTTAAATCAGGATCTATTTTTACATCTATAAGTTGTCAAAGTTCAGTTTACTCACCTTTTTGGTTCTCTAATTGCCTAGCCTAGCTTTTAAAATTATTTTGTAAGTAAAGCCTTACTGAGAATTTAAACATTTCTAAGCCTTATGCGGTGTTAAAATTCTAGGTCCCTTAGAGCATTACTCCTAACTTTTAGAAATTCCCCACTATGTATTCTAACTCTCATGTAAGGAAAGATACCTTCTCCTTCATCTCCAGACTTCCTTGGATTAGGAATCAGAAGACCTGAATTCATCTCCAATCAAATGATCTCTGGTCAAATTACTTTTTGAAAGCTTGGTGTTTTGTCTGTGAGATGAAAGTAACAATGCAACATTTAGGATGAGGATTAAATAAAATAACACATAAAATTTCTTAAGACAATACTTTGTTAAATAAGGTTTATTTGTCTTAATCTTTGCTTTCCTGTCTCCTAATTCTGATGGAATTTGAGAAAGAGCCAATTCTATATTCAGCATAGAATTGAAACAAATTCTTTTATTTTTTTCCCCGAAAGGACAAAAGAATTCCATGTTTCTGAAAGGCTCGATATTTCAATTTTTATGTGTGAATTATGGAGATGTAGCCATTGACCAGTTATCAGCCATAGAGAATAGTGATGTAAAGGCAGCCTGTCTTCTACTGAAGGAGGGATGTTTCAGGATACCTTCATTTCCGGATCCCAAAAGGGTGGGCTAATAAAGCACAACAGGCTGAAAGCCCAGCTGTGAGGTTAGGAGCCTAGATGGCAGAATTCCATGGATTGTTCTTGCTCTTTTGGGATCTGCAACATGAATAGACCTCAGTTGATCCAGGAATAGACTTCCTTTTGCAGCTAGAGAGAGAGGAAGCTGAAGGAGAGGTGAGTGTGCCTGGAATAGACAGGGGAGTTTGATCTTAATTTAGGGAGTTCCTGGGTATTCTTGTCTTGTTTGTACACAGTCTATTTTAATAACATTTTAAATGAGAGTTGTTTACATTTTAGGAAGGAAGTTCTCATACATTTGGCGGGGAGAAAAAAAGAACAACCAAAAACAGTCTGTACCTCACTCAGTCCATGAGCCACATTTCCTGTACAGTGGTCCCTAAGTGATTCCTAAGAGCACAATCGCTGCATTTATTAAACTTTTTATTTACTAAGAAATAGACAGTAGCATATGGGACCAATGACAATAGCTGACTGATGAGAAAACAAAGAAATTCCAGTATTTTGCTGTTTTGAAAAAAGTCATTCAGAATTTAGTCATATTGGTTCAGCTGTTGTAACCAAAGACTGATAAGATAATAGAGGTCTTTGTGGTGGTTTTGTACTGAAATCCTTTATCTTTATGATGCACTGGGGCCCTTTAGAGTGGAAAGCTTTTCAAACTGCTGTTGGATTCAGAACTCAAATTAGCTGCTGGTACACTGGGACAGGGGTTCCTTTCTCAGGCAGTCACCACAAAGTAACTTTTATCAGGGGACCTTCTGATAGATTGTTAGTTTCTTCAGCTTACCCTATTTATTTTTTGTTGACTTTTTGCTGCCCTATTTTGTGACATTTAAAAGAAGGCTATATCAAAAAAGGCCAATGCTAAATGATGGACTGTGCTTGTGAAGTGGGGACATCACAGCCCATCTGATGTGTGAGGAGGCTGCGGCATGAGCACAGCAGTTTAACCAGGTTACCTGTGGGCAGAAAAGATCAAATGCGGCTTTCTTTTATGACCAGCATTGTATTTTGGCTTTCTTCTCAAACAATGTCCATTTGGAAAAAAAAAAAAAATTGGAACTAACCAGGGAATTCACTCGTAAAAGCTTTTCTTTTCAACTTAATTTAAAATCTTTCTGGATTGTTGACTGAGTTCTTTGGTTGATGCTGCTTTGAAATTACTGCTAAGTGCTTTAATCTTTCTAGGATTGATGTGGAGAAGTGTGTCTTCATCAGAACTCTACTCCAGTGTCACTGCCACCCCTCCCCATCATTCCAAACACAGACACTTTTTGTTCACCAGGTTTCTTGTAATTTCACTGTTAAGTCTTATTAAGCTTATTATAGTAATGTGTAATTCAATGACTGAATATGTTTAGGTGGAAGTCTTATTTTAAATTCCCTGGGACACATTTCTAGATAATGCTTTTTGTTGATATTAGTATTTGGTTTGGTAAACATTGTGTTTTAACACCATTTCCCTTCATTTCATAAGAGCGAAGACATAAAAATTATGCAGAGAAATTCACAAAGTTTAATTTGGCCAACGCTGTGAGTGAGTCTCTCCCTTCCTTCTTTTAGTCTGTCTCTCTTCCTACTGCTGTGCCTGTTTCTGGGTTTTCTCTTTAGAAAAACTTAGTTATCACCACATCTGTCCAGTTTCAGGGGACAGCTATAAAGGGAGTGACCTTGTGAAACATTTACATTGTAAAAGTCTTAGGTCTGAGAATATTGTAAGGAGATGAGACAAATCTCTATTTAGTAAAGTGCTCTGAAAGGTGCCTGCCTTGTCCAGATGTTGAGTCCTCTGTGACTTCCCAATGCCCAGTCTTATTTCTAGCACCATGGACTGTAACTGTGGGTGAAATTAACTAGCAAAGCGTGGTGCTCATTCTGTGAGCTGATGTTAAAAAAAAGACTGTAAATTTTAAACTTGATTTTTATTTTTAATTCTATACCACAAAGAGATTTATCCAAATTATCTTTTTATTTTACCCAAGTTCCCATCAATTTTCAGTTTTCTTCAGGTTTTTGGGCCTGTGGACAGGTAGTTATAGTTGGTAAAGTTTAAAAAAATAGTCTGTTAGTTCATTATTTTTCAGGTTCTTCAGATTATGACCAAAAAGGGCTAGAGGGCTGATTTTAAAACTGTTATAGTGAAAGATGGTATTTGAAAACTTTTGATGAGGGAAATTGCTGCCATATTTACATTTTGAAAAGTGTTTCCTTATTTACGCACTATTGACTTCCTATTGAGACTCAAAATTTTAAGTACAACTGGTAAAGAATTCAATGGATCAAACTCAGTAAATCTGAAGTCACTGGAATAAAGGCCCCTAAGAAAAAAATGTGTCAATTTTAAAGGTCTTTCCTAACTGAAGACCATTTTGTGATAGAGCCAAAGGTTAATAAAATCAGTAGTGAATGTAGCAATTTTACAGATAAGCTATTCACAACAAGTGTAGTTACTTGAATAAAAAGCTAATTCAGTTCTAAAATGCCACATGCAGTAGCAGTGAATAGCTGCTTTTAGGTGCTTTCTGGAGGAGGATAAAATACAGAATCACGGCACTCTTCTCTTCCAGCGTCCCTGGCTGCCTGTAAATTGCTGTGAATGGGGCTGTGGGCTGACAGGCTCTATTAAGACAAACTGCCTTTCTCATCGGAGAGATAAAATAAATCAGGTGTTTAGTCAAATTAAAATACTTCAGCTGGAGCAGGCCCTGGGGAGCACTGATCCACCTGACTAATCTGAGAGAAACTCAAGACAGATGTGGTTTGGGGATAAAGACGACCCCATGGAAAAAAAAACCCTGCTGCACTGTCTTTGGAGTTGGAGAATAGATACAGTTTATAGCAGAGTGTCAGGCACACACTGTGTGTGATATTGGATAAAAGCAGGCACATTGACTTGTAGAGAAGCTGTGTGCAGAAGCTTTTTTGCTGGTTCCCTCTTTGCAGTTTATGAAACTACCTCTGTTTTTCTGTGGGAGAGACTATTTTCCAGCAGTGCTTTTTAGAGATTTTAAGAGAGCCTGAAGGATGTGAAACAGATGATAGGCAACTTCTAATGACCTCTGCTGGCCTGGGCAGAGCCTCTGGATCTGACCTTCCTTATTTCCAAGTTGATTTTATCACAACTGAAAACATAATTCAAAACAAGACTTTTTACATAGAGTTAAACTACCTTTTAAGAGTTTTCTATTGGTCTTCTGTTTTTAACATAGCTGGACAGTATTTAGGTTGCCTCACTATACCCCATAAATTGTCTACTTTTTCAACAACTCTGACAGTAATCCAGGTTTTTCTCTACTTATGATGGAGTTCCATCCGGATGAACCCATTTTAAGTTGAAAATATCAACTTCGAAATGCATTCAATACACCTAATCCATCTACCATAGCCGAGCCTAACTTCAGTGTGCTTAGAACATTTACATTAGCTTACACCTGGGCAAAGTCATCTAACATGAAGTCTATTTTATAAAAAAGTGTTGAATATCTCATACAATTTACTGATTATCATACAGAAAGTAAAAAACAGAATACATGGGTGCAGTATGGTTGAACTGAATTGGCTGTTTGCCCTCCTGATTGTGTGGCTGAGTGGGAGCTGTGGGTTTCTGCTGCTGCCCAGCACCTGCAGACAGGCTCACTCCCTGTGTTACTGGATGCGTATCACTGTTACACCATCATGAAGTAAAAAATGTTGAACCATTGTTTTCATAGCAAAGTTACACATTCAATTAAACTAGTATTCTGTTAAGTGTATTTATTTATTTTGAGAGAGAGAGAGAATTAGTTGGGGAGGGGCAGAGATAGAGAGAGGGAGAGAGAATCCCACGTGGGCTCCACACCGTCATGCAGAGCCTCATATGGGGTTTGAACACATCAATTGTGAGATCAATGACCTGAGGTGAAGTCAGACACATCACAGACTGAGCCACCCAGGCACCCCTAAACTAGTATTTTTTGAAATGAAATAACTTGTGTTCACAGGTTGGTTTATTAACGTGATCCAGATTTGATGATATTTTTAGTACAGCAGTATAACCATTTGCTGTTAATTCAAACAGAAAAATCTAGCACTACAAGTTTTAAATACCTAGGTTTAAATCACTATATGTAACCAATACAATGGACATAGAACAGAAAAATGGTCATGCATGCACCCTTAGAGTGTCAGCTATTGTATGTTGTAAATTGATTTCTCCTAACTTCTCATTAATCATACACACACATATATGTATATATATGTATTTATATATACATATATGTATTTATATATATGTATTTATATATACATATATATGTGTGTGTGTATATGTGTGTGTGTGTGTATAAATTCCCCATTGAGGGGGAGTTTTAGATTTGTTTTCCTACTATATTTCATTCCAACTGTATTCATTATGACACTCATATCTATTCAAAATATATATGTGCTCCTCAAATTTAAGGAAAAGATAGCAATAGTCTTATATGAATGCCTAAATTTTCTAAAAATATTGCTCTCTGGCATGCTTTTTATTTTTTTATTTTTTTTATTTTTTTTTTTTACAAATAGTTTATTGTCAAATTAGTTTCCACATAACACTCAGTGCTCATCCCCACAAGTGTCCTCCTCCATGCCCATCCCCCCCTTCCCCCCACATCCATCAGTCCTCAGTTTTTGTCAGCATTCAAGAGTCTCTCATGGTTTGCCTCTCTCCCTTTCCCCCACCATTTCCCCCCTTCTTCTCCCCCTTGTTCCACCGTCAAGTTCCTCCTAATCCTCCTATATGTGCAAACATATGATATTTGTCCTTCTCTGCCTGACTTATTTCGCTCAGCATAACACCCTCAAGGTCTATCCTTGTTGCTACATTTGGCCAGATTTCATTTTTTCTCATTGCCATGTAGTATTTCATGGTATAGATAAACCACATCTTCTTGATCCATTCATCTGTTGATGGACACTTAGGCTCTTTCCATGTTTTAGCTATTGTGGAGAGTGCTTGGCATGCTTTTTAAAACGTATTTAGATGTCACTGAATTTTTACAATTAAACAACTTGAATATCATACTGATTTTTAAAAAGATCAGTTAAATGCGTTACTGTGCAAATCTAGATATACATGTCTATTAGCATTGGAAGCACCAATGCATTTATAGACCTTTAATTTTACCTTGAACAGAAGAAGCAAAGAAGTCATGTATTTGTTATCCTCAGCTTCTCTGTTTCCTGTGTAGAGGAGGAAGGGGACTATACTGAAAATCGTTAAAACAACATTGTTTAACCCAGGAGAAGAGAAAACCTTCATTTTTCCTGGGGAACGTAAATACCAGATACAACTCTTGTGTTGGCCCTTGCCCAGAATTTCCTATGAATGCTTCTCTTTTTTAACTAAGAATTGTGGTGCAGTAACTTTCCCAGTATTCATTAAGTCTTCCCTTAACTCATCTCATATAGAAAGGTATAATAAGAAAATTACAAGGAGACCAGAATATTACCAAAAATATATGCAATAAAATGTGCATATATTCCAATTATCTATCTATTCTTATAATTTTCCAAACTGTTATCTACACCATAGGTAGAATGACCACATCATTCATACCTTATTTACAATACTGTAGGTGATTTTGAAATATTCTTAGAATAAGCATGAAGTTTATCAAGCATGGTCTATTAGACCTGAATGGCATGAACTTTTACTATCTCTGTATTTCATCTGGTACTCTACTCCCCTTTATTTCTCCTTGTTCAAGTTTTACTACCTTCTTTCAACTTGCGGAACACACCGGAACTCCCCTCCCCTCCTCCAGGGCTTTTTGCCCATGTTATTTCTCCTGAAAAGCTCCGTGATCACCCTCCAACTCTTTGACTACTTAACTCTATTCACTGCCCTTTTAATTTGTTACTTTTTCAATCTATCTTTCTTTCACTTGGGCCTCCCAAACTTGATTAAACTTCCCCCCAAATATCTGTCATTTTGTAATTCTTACTTAGTTTTAGTTTACATTCATATGTGTACTTGCTTGATTAACGTTCCCTACTCTCGTGCACTTTAGACTACACAGTGCATGAGAATTCTATCTGCTTTTTCTATCCATAGTATCAGTATTCTTTCATATAGTTACAGTTGCCATTCCAGAAGTTTTTTTTTTTTTTAAATCAGAAATTAATAAAATAAGTAAATAAATACATTTCATACTTTTTATCTTCTCATTCATATATATATATTAACATATGCACTAATTGAGCTTGTTGTACTTTTGAAGAAATTTTATGATTCCTACTGGGAACTTGCTTTTGTATTTTAATGTTTCTGGAACATGAAGTTTTTTTTTTACCAAGCTGAAATTCTCATTGCTGAAGTAAAAACTCATTAAAAAAAAATCAATTCCAGTAGCTAGAAAGAACATTGGATACAGTATTTGTTCCTTTATCAATTGAATACATTTTCTAACATGATCTCATGATTATTTTTCTTTTAATTTAGATTTTAGGCCATTTTTCAGTTCAGTGAATCTTTAAGCGTATGAGATATTGACTATTTAAGTGTTTGTTTATTTTTTAAGGACTTGGATTGATATTACAAACCCCAAGGTAGTCCTAAGTGTCATAACTTCTCTGCTGACATTAGTCTTACATTCTGGGAATCATATACTAGCAAGCACTAGCCAGCATCGTCTGAAGGCTCCCTTTGTCCCTGGGCCACTCAGAAAATAGGACCACTCCTAACTGAAATATTTTTAGTTTCTCAGATTATCCTGGTGCTTTCTTAGCAGGGCTGAAGCGGGGAGGGGTTCATAAGGAGATTGGAAGTCTGCTCTTCCACACACACAAAAATCGGCAATCTTTGTCCCCTTTGACAGCTGGTGCCATCTTTCTGAAAAGCTTTCAAATCATAGATCATTTCTTCATAATGAAACCTGTGTGGCTCAAATACAGTGGGTTGAAATTCTTATCTTATGCTGTGGTAAATGCTCTAATTTAGATTCACAAAAGGTTTCTGTACCCTTTACTTAGGAGAGCTGTGCAATTTGCCCATAAAAAGACTGTTCAGCACCATTAGTGCATACCATAAGTGTTCAGCGACATCATATTCATTAAACAGCACATCCTTATGCATAACCTTTTCAACCTCAAACGTGTTTTTTCCCTTCGAAGAATGACAAATGACAAAAGGGTGAGAGACCCCTCCAAGCAACATTGTTGCCTTTAAGGATGAACTTGAAAACTTTAGCCTGATCCCTTCACAGTGGGGAAAACATCAGATTCAATCCTACCTTACCTGAGGCAAGGCAGTTTTTTTTCCCCCTCTCACTGTAGAACTTGTTCCAAGGCCAAGAGAACAACTCCTGACTCCTAAGCTTCAGAGACTGGTCTTTGCACAATAGAGAAGTTTCATGAGATCAATGACTGGAAAATTCCTTAAATAACACTTATTAAGCACTTACTATGTCTTAAATCCTGTGTTAGTCTCTGAGATAGAGATAACTAACTAATGTCGTAGAATATTAATACAGTCCATGGTTTCTAATCTTTGGTACTAAATATCATAGGTTTCCTAGCTTGATTAGATAGATTTGGTGGGGGTAAGCGGGGGGAGGGAGAGAGAAGGAGATTATGGTAAAAGGGCTAAAATGGGGATAGTTCTGCTTTTTGTTTTGTTTTGTTTTGTTTTAAAGAGTCAGAGGGAAGAGTGAGAATTTTATTAGCAATGATACTTTTTCTTGGCAGGGGCAGTGACTAACTCTAGTGTTCATTCCACTGATAATCTGTAGTGCTCCTATACTCCAGTAATCTTCAGTTACTGTCCCAGATGGTTAAGTGTCTTAGGGTAGTCCCTTTCTAAATCTGTCCTCCTCTTTTCCCCAATTCATTCAGACTTTTCTCAAACTTGTGAGATATCTTCTCAATTCCATTTTAGGTACACCTGAGAGCCTGGCAGAGAAAGAACGGCAGCTCTCTACTATGATTACCCAGCTGATCAGTTTACGGGAGCAGCTCCTGGCAGCGCATGATGAACAGAAAAAACTGGCAGCCTCACAAATTGAGAAACAACGGCAGCAAATGGACCTTGCTCGCCAACAGCAAGAACAGGTGAGCCCTGCAAAAGGAGCTGATGAACTGGAGAGGTGGCATGTGCCAAGCTCAGCAAGTAATCACACTGATTGGTTTATTTGTCATAAGCATTCCTAAAAAAAAATAATAAATCAAGGAGAAGAAGAAAAGAAGAAGGAAAGAGAAAGAGGGAAACAAAGGAAGAAGCCTTCTGGAAATCCAGGGTCTTTATGAATACTGAGGGGATATGTGGAGGACAAAGAAAGGCATCATAGCAAATGGGCATAACTGACGTGATAACGTTATTCCAGAACATCTGGATTTGATTAATTACCTAGAGATTCATTCACATAGGCATCACATGCAATCCTAGTGTAGCTTAACTGTGAGTAAATTGTTTCTCTCTGGACCTACTCTTCTCATCTAGAAAAGGAGGTCCTGGTCTAGAGAAACTTTGAAGATCTTTAAGCTTACTGGTCCCATGATTTTCTCTGACATTAAAGCTTAGGTGACCATAGGCCTCAGTTTTCCCAGAATAGTCTTGCCTAATGCCTGTTTTCCAGAGTAATTATTAATAACCCCTATTCCACTTGCAAAAGTTGTCCTGGTTTGAATGATAAGTTATATGGTCACTCTATTTAATTCATAGGTAAATCATTGAAAACCAATTAGCACATGGCTCCTCTAAGAATTTGATTTCATTGATTTAGAAGTGAGAAAGACGAAAAAATAGAAGAGCTTAAGTGTATATCTTTTAAAAAATAAATCACTTTCCCAAACGTTTTTCCTGTCTCGTTAGAGTACATTAATCTAACAACAATGATCCTATAGAGTAGTCCCTGAAGCTTTAGATCAGATGGACCCAAATTAATGTGCAGTTTTTAGAAATCTGACATTATTACTGGAATTATCTTTTCAGTTAAATGTATTTTATAGGGGTATATAGAGCAATATATGCTCTGTTGATTTTAATGAGTTGTGACGTCTGGTATTTTATATGCTTGAATATTTGCCCACATGTAAGAATATGGACTCAGCCCCTAATGGAAAATAACATAAAGGAACACTGTAAAAAATCAGAAGTTAGAATGTCATTTAGCCATCCAGAGATGACACAGTAATTAACTATTGACACTTGTGAATAAGCTAGCACAAATTAATCTTGACACATTTGCAGACGAGTGATATCTTACAGTGAACACTTTGTAATTATATTTCAAAATGAAAATTAAATGACACTTAAAACTAGGTTGTCATGCTCAATGAAGCGAGCATGTAGCTCAACCGATTGGCAAATAAAATTCAGAATTTGAGCCACATGGTGCTTATGTACCATACTTCACTGTGTCAAACCCATACGTCTAGAGTGGATGATAGTAATTGCACTGTGGTGTTTTGGATGCATTTCTATGCAGCACTTTATCATTTAGGAGGGACCATCAATATTAGATGCCTACTAGTGTTTCACTGGCTTGCTAAGAGAAAATAAATATTCAGAGGGTCCCGCATCTATACCTAGAGTTGCCAAGTGAGTTGCCCATTTCTGATTTGAATAGTGACAAGCAGACTGGGCCTTTCTGATCTAATTACATACTGTTTTCTGTTTTGCTTATAAAGCTTTGGAGGGGAGTAGTCCCATTTCTCAAACTCTAGCCTATGATAGGGGCAGCTTTATGATGAGTTCCAGTATACATCAGTCATCACAAGAAACCACAAAGCAACATTTCAGAGTAGACTGATATTTTTTGTTATCTTGGGCTCAATGAAAGGTGATTTGGGTGTTTCCTCCTGTTCTAGAATAAAGCACCAAAAGACTCAAGAAATATACAGCTGAAGGCTGATCCACCTTCATTTTTACTTCTAAGATTGTCCATTCTAGAATATAGGCTTTTGGAAATAGAAGAAATAGGAATGAAAAAGGTGTAACTCTTACCTATAGGGCACTATGAAACCAAAGCCTTCTAAGTAATCTGTGGCCACTTCTCTGTCTAGCTTCCAAGTTGGCAATGAGTATGTTCTCATAAGGGGTATCCCCTTGGGCTTCAGCTTCTGAGGCAATAAACAGCCTGATTCCTCACTCATGTGCTAACGGAGTTGTTTGCTCCTCTGAGGAGCAGATTCAGATCCTCCATAGGGCCTGCTTAAAGTGGTTAATATTTCTCTGTATAGACCAGATTACATGTCAACATGCTGAATTTGATTTTGGACGAAGGAAGGGAATGTAAAATTTGTATGTGGATCCTGACCTTTAAAATGAATACATTACCCTCAAAAGGATAAATGAATGAATATTGAGTTTTATTTCTAAAAAATGCTTTGTATGTGTGACATAACAGGAAAAAAAGAAAGGTTTCTGAGTTTTTGCTCTTCTTTTTCTTGGCACTCCCTTGACAATATTTGTAAGTTTTATCAGTTCTGAAAATCTTCCCTTCAGAAAAGATTTCACCAAAGTAGACCATGTTATAAGTAATAGAAAGTTCTTTCCTGTCTTTACTTACAGATCCAAATTAAACTCTTGAGAAAACATAGCCAGAGTTTTCCTGTTTTTTTTTTTTTTGTCCAAAGATCAGATTTCAAAATTCCCATTCTTTCTAGACGACCATTGCAGATACAGATGAACTGTTCACAAATGTCATACAAGGGGTCCTGTTCATCTACAGAGAGAGATTTAGGGGGTAAGCAGAGAGGTGGCAGCTGTTTGAAATTTGTCATTTTCTCCAGCTTACTAAGTCTGCCTCTTTCATTTCATAGGAACTGTTTCATATAGAAGTACAGTAAAGCATTCTTGCAATTCCAAGAGAGATACCTGGGGTAATGGCAAAGGTGGAAGCATTTCATTTGAACTTAACTAAACTTTATTTCTGATAGATTGCAAGACAACAGCAGCAACTTCTGCAGCAGCAGCACAAAATTAATCTCCTGCAGCAACAGATCCAGGTCAGTATATTTTATTACTCTCGGCTGATTATACTTAGATACTTTCCTCCTTGAAAATGGAATTGAAAACACTGCAAATGTGCCCCTCTCTTGTACACAGCACCAACAGGGCTGTTACTCAAGGAGGTGGTACACAGTTGTATAAGTGGATGTAGGAAACATGGACCACATGGTGGTCTAAGCGTTCTTTTCCAATGTGACACGTAACAGAATAAACCTTATCTCCTTTTCCTCCTGCCATTTGCCTAACACAACCCAGTTGAATCCCAAATGGTTTCAAAGGTAGCACTCACATGCTACTTTTATTGCCACAAACCACTTTCTGCTTTGTATTTTACCATCTTAATAGTATCACAGGGAGAAGCTTACATTTATTTGCTTGTTAGGACTGAGTAGGTCAGTTATGAGAAGAGTCTTATGACCTGGGAAAAGATTGATAATGATTAATTTGTTCTTTAAGAAATAGTAACTGCATTTCTGCTATGTGCTGGGGGGAGTGTGAAGATCAATGAATAATTATGTGCCTTCAAGGAATTTATAATCTAGAAAGGAAGAAAAATGTGTTCCCAAATAATTGTAACATAATTTAAAAATTCCTGTTTTTTGTTGTGGCACTGTAACACAAATGCATAGATAATGATTAAAATTGTCTGGGAAGGGATTCTGATTTCTGGCATTCCTTTAGATACTTGATGGTTAATTTAACTAATAGCTCTCTGAAATCGGTAAGAGAAGTGGCCTCCACTCTCAAATAGGAACATAGGTATGTGACTTCTAGAAACTCATAGAATAAGGAACTGTTTGGTGACTAATCTTCAGGAATACTCATCCCAAATTTGTGTGTGCTCAGCACAGCCTCTGTGGTTTCTCTTGGTTGCAGACATTTTCTTTTACTTTCTTTTTCTTTTTAAGTTTAATCTATTTTGAGAGACAGAGAGAGCAGAGGAGGGGCAGACAGAGTGGGAGAGAGAGAGAATCCCAGATAGGCTCTGAGCTGTCAACACAGACAGAGCCCGATGTGGGGCTCGAACTCATGAACCATGAGATCCTGCCCTGAGCTGAAATCAAGTCAGATGCTTAACCAACTGAGCCAGCTGTGGATATTTTCTAACCTCGTAATTCAGCCTAGTTGGGGCAGTATATTGTGAATTATATTATTCCTTTGCTTGAGTGTAATATTATACCTTCCTGTTTATAATTTTGTTTAATGTTTTATTAAAACATTAGAGAGAAGGGGGAAGCAGAGAACAAGTGGGGCAGGGGCAGAGAGAGAGGTAGACACAGAATCTGAATCAGGCTCCAGTCTCTGAGCTGTCAGCACAGAGCCTGACACAGGGCTCTCACTCACAAACTGTGAGATCATGACCTGAGCCGAAGTCTGACGCTTAACCAACTGAGCCCCCTCAGGTGCCCCATATATCTTATTATTTTTAAAAATAATTTTTTTTTTTGTGAAAATCATTCACAAGAATGATTTTTAAAAATCATTCACAAAAAGTCATACCTTACTCTTCTACTCTTAGGGCCTTGCTTCATTTGTTAATCATACTTGGTGTTCCACTTAAAGTACCAGTTTGGTGCCTGAAGTACCTATACTTCATTTGGCATTTTGTCCAGCTATCTTCACTTGAAGGTTCTAACCAGTATTTTTGTTGCTGTTTAATTAGTTCTGATTCTATCTTTCATACACAAGTCTGTATGCTTCAAAATAGAGTCCAAAACAGGGAAGATGGAATGTCTCTGGCATTTTTGACAGTCAGCTTTTACAAGGAAATCTCGGAATAATTTCTCATCCTGATATCTCTTTTATGACTCATGCTGAGATCCTTAATTAAATAACTGTCCAGGTGTTCCTTGGTTCTGCCCTTATTAGAATTTTCAGTGTAGCTCCTACTGCTAAGGTCAAGATTTTTAGCTTGTGGTTTCCTACATTTTTCTCTAGATTTCTCTCTATGAACTCAGTAGGTGTTAAATAACCTGATCATTTAGTTCTCTCTGTGTCTCTTATTTGTAAAGCAGGAATGGAAGAAGTTTCCTGAGATGTTCCCTTATCAGTTACTTATTGTTAACCTTTTTACTATATCTTCATTTCTTACTTATTTATTTATTTTGAATGTATTTCACTTCTTAGTCCACGGGTGTTTGTATCAAGTGGCTGTCTTAATTGATGTTTGTTTTGTGGTACTGAGGATGTCAGATGAATAGCAACCAAATCAGTTCAGAGCATTTTTATGAAATGGCATTTATTGATAACATATGATTTAAGTTGTAACTTTACTACATGAAATTGATGCCTTCTTCAGGAAACTATAGAATATAATGTTAAAATATTGTTCATCAGAATGTCTAATTTGTGAAGACAGGAAAATTGTTTTTTTGGGTTTTCTAATAGAAGTTTAATTGCTTTTAAAATTATGGCTATTTCTCATGGTTTAAATTTTTAAAAATTGAATCTAATCAGCACTTGATCTCAGCTGCGTAAATTATAAAATCAGAGAGAGATTCAAAGTGTCAGAGTTACATTCATTTTAGAAATACAAGCATCTTCCTAATAAGAATTTATATTTTAAAAAATAACAGGAAGCAATAACCTGTATTTATAGTTCATTCTGTTCTGAGCTACTGCAGTGACTACTGCATATCTTGTCAGTATTTATCTTATCAGTATGAGACCATTCAAGGAATTTTTCAAATGCTTAAAAACACTCCTTACACAAAACATATTTATCTCTGACACTTATGAAGCAGGTATTTGATATTCAGACTTTCAGGGTTTTGGGGGGGAAGGGGAATGCATTAACTATTTTTCAAATATAGTTTTTGATAAAATATAGACATGATCAAATATAGAAGAGGTTATTGGTGGGCTAATTTTAGTACAGTTTTTCGAGCAAACATGAGATTTAAGTGATGCTACACACATTTTTCTATCATGAAAGAAACATTCTCCTGTTTGAAAACAAAACAGAACAAAGAGCAAAATAGAGTACAAAATGTACTTTCCCTTCTGAAAACAAATGTATACAGAGGCAATTTGAGCAAGTTTGACCTTCTTTCTTCTTTTTAAATCTTGAGTCCTAGAACCTGTTAGCTAACAAAGTCATGGCAATTGGCTATGGATCATGAGTATTAGCTGGTTAGATTCAAGATTGCTCTCTACTTATAGTTCAGAATGCTGACTGGTGTATCAGTACTGTTGGTTTGGAATTTACAAACTGTAGTAGAAAGAAAAGGAAGAGAGTCTAACCTTTTATAATAACCACACAGCAACACATCTGGGCCTATATAATGGAAACAAGTGAAAACCTGAATGGTTTGCACAAATTGAATTCAAGATCTTTCCTTAGAGATAGGAAAAAGACATGATGAAGATGGTATTTTAAAAGTCCCCATGCTTATTTTATGTGCAATCATTCAAAACTTAATGTGTAGTTAAAAACCATTTCATTTATATATTTTTTCTTCCTTAAATATAATTTTAACATAATTTTGTCTTGGTGAATTTTAACTAAATTGTCAAAGAGATACATTTAAGACCATCTAAACCATGTTTAGAAAATAAGATGAATGACTTTATGAATCAGTGTTTTTATTTTTTTGATGAGTCAATTTCTGCCATTAAAAAATCAGGTTAATAACTTTAAATGATTATTAAAATGCTTTAATATTAACAGATCTTTTAGGAGGCTGTTTGCTTAGTGAATTCAAATCCCTCTGTTTGTGCTTTGGGGAAAATGGTGATTCCTCTAATTTGTTTCATATTAAGTAATTCCCCCGATATAGAGCCCAGAAAAAGTTAGACATTTTTGATACTTCCAGGACAGAAATAGCACAGTTTTCATCTAGTATATGGAAAGCCAAGCTAATAGATTATGGAATATGGATCCTTGGAATTGGGAATGCTGGTTCTCATCCTTTAATTCCAGAGGACAGGTAACTGCTTCAGTAATTTCTGCCCCCTTGTCCCCCACCGTTGCACTAGAGTTATCTTTGCCAGTCTTTTGTAGCATTTTATTTATGAGTTATGTTGACCAGTAAACAAAATTCACTTTTAATTATTGGACACATCAAAGAATATTTACAGTATTTTAATCAACCAGTACATATAAGTCTAGTCTAATCAAATGAGAAAATACTTTATAAATCCTGCTTTCTTGATCCACCCGTATATTTATTTATACAACCTCAATTGACCATGTCATGGTTTTTGAATCTAGAGAAGTTATTCTTCATGGGTACAACATACCACATTCTTTGGTTCAATAGCACGTTACTCGGAAACATGATGGCATTTTGCTCCTAAAACTTAATCTTTGGAGGACAATCTAGCTTCTGAAAATATCTTGAAAATATCTTACTTTTTTAGACAGTGAATGGTGCTATCCCATTATTCGTGTCTCTTCACATCCCAATTTTAGAGTTATTCAGATTGCTTACTTACATTGTGTACTATACAGGCAGTGTCCTCTCCTCACATCACTGATGGAACAACAGTGGTCTCCTAACAAGAGACTGGCTGGTTGGGGTATTATTTGGGCATTTGGCTTCCCTGGCCAGGGACAATGATTTAATGAATTCATACACATATGCCTTTTTAGGTATAATTGTGAAACTTGAAATTCTTAGCTTTTGTTAATCTTTACAATTAATGTACAATATTCATTGCCCTTCTCTAGTCATTTAATACATACATTAGATGGCAAATTCCATCTGTGGAAGGCCTGAACTAAATGTCATTGCTGCTGCCTTGCACATACTCTGTCTCATCAGACAGCTGTCCCTTTTAAATGTGATAATACATGCCGCTTATTTACAAAACTAAGTATTTGTCTCTTCACTGAAGCGTTACTCTGTTCTTAAGAGTATGACTATTTTTTCATACACAGTAGTTTCCATTTTGATTATAATATATCCCTGTGTGCTCTTCATATGTTTTGTGTGTCTCTGTGTGTTTGTCATGGGAGAGCACTGTTAGATATGCATTCTTCTTCCTATCTGGTAACCAGAAGAGATGCTAATATTATAAGAAAGGAGGTGATTGTTCTCAACCATTAGACAGAATAATTTGAGATGGACTTCCACCTTTTAAGGAGATAAACCTTACCTTTTGTTTCCTTCAATATGATTAACTACAGGCATTTCAGGTATCTGCTGAGCATAATAAGGACTACCTTTTTATGTGAAGTAGTTGTCTAAAGATCAGAAATAATTACTTTGTACATTAGCCTTCATGGCCTGTATGACCTGGTTAATTAATTTTTTGCTGGGATAATAATAATAGATATATATCTGAAGATATGTTTCATCATTAAATATCTAAGTGACCTCTAATTTAAGAGCTGGACCTTGGCATTTATTGTCTTTTGGAGATGGCTAGAAGAGCCAACATAAGACTGATGAAAGTCAGAAGCCCTCTGGGCTCATGTAGTCCCTCTGTCTTATGTTGTATCTCTTTGTTAATTGTATTTAGCATTGATAAACAAAAAGCAATTACGGTGCTCCTGTTTTGGCTCTAGCCGATAGTCCTTTTTTGTGTTATTGATCAGGTAACGAATCTCCTTCCAACAGCCTCTGAACAGGACTAAATAAACCCACTGGAAGTAATTTGATACTACTATTGGCACTGTACATGTATCTGATACTCTCTTGCAATGAAATGAGAGTTATAAACAAAGCTTAGAAGTCTAGGATTAGCCTCCAGCTTCAGCAAGCCCTTAAAATATTTTGTAATTCTATACTCAATCATAAATTAGCCAGGAAAAACAGACCCTTTCTCCTCTATTTCTCTGCTGTACGCTGTTTTTAATTGCCCACAGGCAGGCTGTTGTGATCTTCTTTGGAAGTTTAAAACCAAGATAAAAATGCAAATCTAATTATTTCTTTTATGTAATCTAATTAACTTTTTAAGTAATGATAGATGCTCCATAGCATGCTTCAAACATTTTAATAATGAAGTCTCTGAATTGTAAAGAATAGGTAAAGCTGCTATAATTCAGGCAAGGGCCTTCACAGCTAAAAATATGAATTCTCTGGAGTAGAAACTCTGTGTTAACCATGCTAGACTGTTTGTTAAAGTTGGAGTGGATCTAAAAATAAGAAGTGATACTTGTCCAGATCCTATGAGCCACTCTATGGAGTTATTAATCAGCTTGCTGCCCGTTTTCTAAATGTTGCCTATGGCAAAGATCTTTCAGCAGACTAGATCCTGAATCTCAGTGCTTTCCAGGCACTATGCTTTGGGTTTCTTTTAACCCCCTCTAGGTGATCCTCCCTTCTCAATTTTATCTTCTTGTGCTTTTCTCAGACTCTACTCCCTACCCAGCTCTCTCTCTCTAACTACCAATACTAAAAATTCTGGGAAACCAAAGTCCTTGCTTCTTTCTGGAATTAATGAAAAAGGGAGAGTACATTACCTCTTCGGAGGCAGGAGTGGCAGATGATCCAGGTGGTGCCAGCGTGTGGCATTACGTAATACTGAATCAATCCCATGGGGAAAAGGCGGCTCTCTTCTATTTTTTTCTTGATCTCTCTGATTACATTGAGGGCTCAGTTTAGTGTTAGTCTTTAATACCTTTCTAGGATGTGCTAATCTTTCTCTGTAGGAAAGACAGAGAGAGAGAGAGAGCGAGCAAGCATCTTAGGCTCAGAGACTTTGGAGGCAATCGTATTGAGCTACAAATAGAAGGAAATAAAATAAAATAAAAATAAAACTTTGATTTTCATACTTACCCGGTTATCTTCTATTTATGACAAGAGATTTTTGTTTTATATCTGAGGTAATGATATAAAGTTTCCTTTTGAAATAAATGTATTGAAGCCAAAATAAGTCAATTTAAATAAAAACTGTAAGCAAACAAAGTACTTGGGTGTGGAAAAAATGAAGCTAGTTCTTCAATAATAAATTTTGGGAAACCTTGGAAAGAGCACTACACTAAGAGGTGTTAATGATTCCCCTCCACCCTGTTTCCACGTTAGTAGAAGGTTAAACTTAGAAATATCATCTAGAGTCCTCATGATTCTCATTTGCTCTTGGGGGGAGGGTCGGTGGCTATTCCTGGTGGACAACAATATCATGAGTTTATCATTAAGCTATACTTAAAAATTAACCCTGACATTATGTTGTTTTTTTTCTTCTTTTGGAATTAAAATGTTTTTTCTTTTTATGAAATAAAGGTAATAATAGATGGCATGTACTTTTTTTGTTTTCCAGTGGTTTATTTGATGAAATAAGATATTCCCCAATACATATACATGTCCCAAGTTTTGTTTTCCTTTGACATTTCTTTGCAATTCTTTCTCCAGTCCAAAATCCTTTAATTTACACAAGGAGGCTGAAACTGCAGACTTGTCCAAGCTTAAAAGGCTAAATATTGTCAGAGCTGTGAGTGGGACCTAACTGTCTCTACTCCTTGTCTAGTGGTATTTCCAACATTCCAGGTTGTGTCTCAATTTTTCCTTTCTGTGACTTGAATAAATCTTAGTGCACTTTAATTTCCTAGTTTGTAAAATTTAGATAATAATACCTAATATCTAAAACCTCATTAAATTCTCTTTGTCCCTAAACAGAAAAAAATATGAAGATTTGCCATTAGAACCAGTTTATAACCCAGAACTACTACAACTATGGGTGCATACCCACAAGGAAAGAGATAAAAAGAGCATAACTGGAATCTTCCTGTAGTGTAGTATGAAATGTATTCATGGCTGAGTGACTCTTTTGGTATTCACATATAAATTTCTTAGATAGTTAATTATTTTACTTTCTGAGGGCATTAAAGTGATAGGTCTTTATATTGAAGGTCAGGACCTTTAATGTTAATACTTTTCTTTACAGCCACCTTCTCCAGCAGACAAAAGTGAGCACTGAGTGACAGCATTTGATGCCAGTGGTTCTCAGTCTGGGTTGTCCCTTGCAATCACTTGGAAACCTTTTAAAAATACTATTGCCTGAGTTCCATCTCAAAGATTCTAATTTAATTGGTCTGGGGTATAATCCTAATAGAAGATTGTTAAAAAAAACTCTCTAGATGATGCTGGAGGGCAATCAAGATTTAGAAATACTGCTTTATAAGTGTAATGCAGATTAAGTGATTAAATGTGAACTCTATCTATATCATCTATATATATCTATATATATCTATAGATAGATATATCTACAAACAGAGGGTTGGGCATAACTTAAATAATTCTTTAGCTGCTGAAATATACTTTTGATTTTGGTCACAGCTATTTTACTTAAAGGCTAGAAAGCTTATAATGGATCATAGCTTAAACAGTTTAAATAAATTAATTGTTCTAATAATAACTTGATTTTTATTTATATATAAGCATACTGGCAAAACAGGAATGTGTTGAGACCAGAATATGTTTTTCCTTTGGGAGAAGGTATTTAAAGTAAAAATGAAACATAGCTTTTCATAGTAAGACAAAAACTTTTAGAAAATAAATTCTCAGTTGCTATTTAAACAAAATGACCCAGAAAATCAACCTGTTATTAATTTGTTGTATGTTTTTTAAAAAGAATTCTCTATGAAATTGATTGTATCTTGAGATATATATACAGAATGAGTGAATCTAAATACACTTTTAAGCTAGATTTGTACATGAAAGTAGAAGACGTAGAGAATAAGATGCATTATTTCTGAGTGTATGTATGTAACTTAAAAGTTTTGTAGAACTAGCACAGATATTGGTTAAATAAATACAAATTTAAATTCCAGTTCTACTGCTAATTAGCTCAGTGATCTGCTTTGCTACACTTACTAGCTATGAGACAAGTTTCTTAATGTCTCTGAGCCTACATTTCTTAATTCCTAAGAAGATGAGTAATAATAGTACCTTAGTCATTGTGAGATTAGATATCATCATATAAAGCCTCTAGTAGTTGTTCAATACACAGTATCTTTCACTATCATTATTGTTCTTGTTGAGTGCCATGTATAACTTCAGAGTACCTTATAGAGAAACATAAATGTATGTATTTTGTATCTGCGTGTATAAGTATGTTTGTATCTATAGCCTCATGCATATTTAAAATCCACAAATTAGGGATGTGAATATAGGACAATACGGATGCACTTAAATCAATTATTAGTACCATGATAATCTACAGGAAAAGAAAGAGGAACAGTTTTCTCCTGCTGCCACATGAGAGGTATTTCAGTTGTCAGTGAGAAAAGAGTAAGTTTTATCAGGCATTCAGAAGTGGTTGGCTGAGAATTAGACGGGGCTGCCTGGAGATTGTCTAAAAGGGAGCATGACATTTTATTCTGGAAAACAGGGTCAGATTCTCACCTTTCACACTAATATGGACTTTTCTATTATATCAATAGTGCTTGTGAAGTTAGAGGGATAGTAAATGAACCTTTCCAATTTATTTTATAGCTTTTTAAAAAAAACACAGATGAAATTATGTGATATAGCAGCACAAAATGCAAAAGTCCTTCTTGTTTAAAATAAAGTTGTTCACATAAATCTTGTATATGCCATCTCCTGTAAGTCAGGCATTTGCCCAGCTTTTGTGAATTATGTCTATACTTAGAATTTAAGAAGTTAAACAGTATGCATACCAGACTTGAGAGATGGGAAATAAAAATTGATATACTGTGTGACACTTGATATAGCACAGGGAAATATCTTTTAAATTCTGAAGGGATGTACTGACATAACCATTTTTAATTCACATAAGGTAAACTCCCACCCAAAGTTATTAATGTTAGAGTCAGATATTTTTACTTGTTCAAAATAAAAGAAAATAAATGATGCAAAAATGTGTCTCATTTTTGTCTCATAGTCACAGTGAGTCACAGTGTTTCACAGTGAAACACTGAATTTATTTTATCTACAGCCCAATTCATTAAGAAAATGTTGAAGTTGTAACATTAAACAATGAAAGTTAAGGAATTCACAGATTGGAAGAAAGGGAAAAGTCCATCCTCAGTCAGGTCATGGTCATGACTATTGTTGAACATACATTTCATTGGATGAATTGAATTTTCTACAGTGGCTGAGATTAGTGCAGATGGATAGGGCTCTCAGCTGGGGTGATTTGGCTGCCGAACATGTTGACAAGGTGGACAAACTATTCTAAAGAACTCTTAACAGGCCAGGCTTATTTTGTACTGTAATAGCATCATTCATTTCCCAACCACACAAATGTTGGCTTCTTATGCATTCTTTAGTGGTATTGTTCATAGGAAAAGGAGAGGGCAGAACAAGAAAGCTGAATTTTGTTTCAACTGATTGTCTATTAACTTTTGTCCCCTTTCAAAAGTTGAGATGTTTTTAGGAACCAGTTACCTATAAGGAGAAGCATTCCTTATGTGCTATTATTCGATAAAAGATGTAAGTAAGTCCTAATTTGGTGTTTTTTAAGCTGAATGTGGCAGAAGTCATTTGTTAATGTACAGAGAATTAGTTAAATACAGGGCACTTTAGGATTAGTATAATTGAATGGTGCCTGAGGAGGTGATCAGGGCTTGAAACTTCAAGGAGAAGAAAGCTCTCCAGCTGCTGGTTCAGGTATTTGTTTGTCCTAAAGGACCTTTTTTCATTCTGTGGCTGTCAGCTTCTCCTTCTACTTGACTTGCATTTCACTGAGAATCATGAATGTCATGATAGCTCCCAGATCATCAGTTTAGGAGCTGAGGCTGGGGTTTGAAAGAATCAACGTGGATATAGTGGTAGAAGAATGAGCTTAATAGCAGAAGATCATAGAGAGAAAAAAAGTGCACATTGAGAGGAAGCTGTCACCTTGCTTAGTGATGAATAATGGAGGTTTAAGAAAAGGAAAAACTAGTTCCAAGTTTTTCTCTCTACCCTTTCTGTGTAATTCTTTGTAATGCTTTGTACAGACCTAGGTTTCTAAATTTTGTACTTGAAGGTTCATTGGAGTAGAGGCACAGTTAGATGACCTGGTATGCTTCGTCTATGGAAAAGCCCAGAAGGCAGGGTGCCTGGCTGGCTCAGTTGGTAAAGCATGTGACTCTCGATTTCAGGGTTGTGAGTTTGACCCCCACATTGGGTGTGGAGTCTATTTGAAATGAAATGGAATGGAATGGAATGGAATGGAATGGAATGAAATGAAATGAAATGAAATGAAAAACCCAAAGGAACAGGCAAAAATGAGATAGTAGTATTTATTATTGGTTCTAGCCAGAGGTTAATCTTAGAAGATCAGATAGGCTAAGTCAGATCTACAATGATAGAGCAAACATGCAATCTATATCATTGGAGGAATTCTAGCTCATGGATGGAATATTTGTAATGTAAGGGTGGAAACCAGGGCAAAGAGAAATGATGTTGGCCTCTTATAGTTGGCCTCCACACAACAGCTTTTTTCCTGTTAAGATTGTCTGATTTCATTCTATCAGAGATAGTGAGATGCCCTGGTCTTTGACAGGACTCTTTCAAGAACTCTAATTTAGGGCAGAAGAACACCCTTGTAATTTCTAGGGATCCCTTGTAGAAGAAGTTCAGATCACTGACAGTCCAGAAAAGAGGGAATTTGAATTCTATGTTTAGGGTTTGGCTTCCATATCATCAGTATAGTAACTTTCCTTCTCAATAAGATTGACCCTAACCATAGAGGCCTGGATTTATGATAGATTTACTGCACATCTCAAGTGATATACAATGTTTATGACAAATGTCTTTGTGTAACAGAATTATAGTTAGACTACTTTTTCTTGCTTTAGTTTAGTTTTTAAAAAATCTTTCTGGGGCATTTAGGTGGCTGAGTTGGTTAAGCATCCAACTCTTGATTTCAGTTCAGGTGATAATCTCATGGTTCATGAGACTGAGGCCCCACATTGGGCTCTGTATTAATGGCTCAGAGCCTGCTTGGGATTCTCTGTCTCCTCTCTCTGCTCCTCTGTCCCCCCAATCCCTCCACTCACACGCATATATTCATGTGCTTTCTCTCTCAAAAATAAATATTTAAAAACTTTTTTCTAACATATGTTGCTTTTATATAAGACAAAAGTTAATTAAAAAATTTTAATGCACTTTGAAAGAAAACTGATTTTCAATATTAGTAAAAATTATTAAATTTAGTATATTCATGTGATGGGCTGTTATAGACTGTTAAAAATACTTACAAATAATTTTTAATGATTTGGGATAACATGTATAATATATCATTAGGTGGAAAAAACCCAGAACCGATGTAAGTGTATTATAATATCAGTTACATAAAAATAGGCATTAAAAAAAAGGCTGGAAGAAAATGCATTGCTTTTGTAATTAACTTTATTATTATTATTTACTTTTTACAATGCAGATAACAGAAAAGGAACAGGCATCTATCTTTTTATCTTGTAATCACCTCTGGAATAAATTGTGATCGCCAATAGATCATCAGATCTTATGATTTAATTGTCCTATCTGATTTCTGGTTGCTAAAATAGAGATGCTTATTATTTAAAAAAAAACAGGTGTCCAGATAGCTGGAATAAATGTACAGGTACAGATCTTTCCAGAACTGTCAGGCGATTTTACTTATATGTATGCCTGTTCAATCTCTTACTTGTTTTCCCAACCACACTGAATGAGTCCACATTGTATGTTCCCATTGGCTCGAGGAAGCCATGATTTCAAGCCTGGATAAAAGGAAACATGGAGACAATAACTGATCAGCAGAACTTGTTCTTCCTCCTTCTATGGAAGGTATACAGTCCCAAAGGGGGACAAAATAGAGCAGTGTAGAGTGACAGAGAGAAGCCTGGATTTGGACTCAGGATGTCTGTGTCTAGTTTTTGTCCTGTTAGTAACTACATGACCTCTTCTGTAATGATTCTCATTTTCCATATATTTAGAACAAAGATCATGTACAAGGTTGTTACAGAAATTCCTTGCAACTCTGACCTCCTGTGACTCTAAATGAAGGGAGTTAACTCTGTTTCTTAGAAAATGGAGAATATTAGGTAGTTTTGCCTACAAAGTTTGCAGGCAAATGTCAAGTTTGGCCACAGCGTAAGCCATGTCTACCTAGGAATGTTTGCCTTTTAAGTCATTGAAAGGTTTTGAATTATGAGGTAAAATTCACATTTCCTTTGTGGGGCATTGTGATGGCTTGTAATGCCTGCCGTGTGAAATGATAGCTATTGGGGATTCTTAGAAAAACATATTTAGGAAGAGCGCCTATAAATGCCTACATTTAGGTTACACCAAACACATTTCTGTAGCCAATGACAAACTCCTGGCATTCGGGCTGTATAATGGAAAGGGTGACACAAACTTAATTTTAGTGTTGCAAGTGAAATATTATAATTTTTGGAAAAAAAAATTCTTATAGCTTTGCTAAAGTATTAATTGCAGGAAATTACAGCATACCTCCGTGTAGTATTATGTCAGTGGCATATATAGCATATAACACCTTCTCCTAGTCTTTCTTGTTTTCACCCCAAGTGTTGCATTTTCATTGGAAAAGAGATGTGTTAAGTAGTTAGAATTTTGTCTAACTGTGGGGGTGGTGCCAAGTGAGGCTCAGCTTGTCTGAAAACAATTAAGCTGTGAAGGGGAGACTACTTGGTTATGCTTCCTAAACGTGAGTTTACTGCTTGAAGCATAATGTTGATATGGATATTCTTTTGGCCATTTCCTCATTTCTAGCTTGTTAGGTTTCAGCTTCTAGTCCCAATAAATTTTCCAACTACAATTTATTTATTGGGTTGTAAGATAAAAAATGAGAGAATTTCATTTCTGATGTGTGGTAGAGTTTAATATGGTTTTCCGATTTCCTCCCATTTTGTTTGAAGTAAATAGGGTAATTACTCACTAAAATTCTAATATCTTTCAGGGCTTTAGGGATGAATCTAAAACAGAACCATATAATGTTTTATTTAAGCAAATCCATGTTCTTATTAGGCAGTTCACCTTAATGTCATTTTTTATAAATAAACTTTGTTTTATTTTTTCAAGGGTTATTTAATTAATTTTGTTGTACTACCACATTCTGACATCTGCATCTGCTATGGCCTGCAGGACGTGATTTGTGGTTTAAAAATGAAAATAATTTATTATTTGAAAAATGATAAATCATGCAGGAATGATACATAAATATGAATGTAAAAGAGTCTAATGCATATCCATTTCCTTTTTTTTCTTTTGTATTAAGGCATAAGTATAGTTATCTGTGTTTGCACAAAGCATTTGTGCCAGTTGTACATCTGATTAATATCTAACTAGATATGAGTGAAACCTATTCTGGAGAAACTACTGCCGTGCTGGCTTCTTGAACTGTTTATGGTTCCCATTAATTGCAGGGCTTTACCATATAACCATTGTATAGATCTGGTTTTACTTATGAAATCCAGATCTGCTTTTTCTTGCCTGCTGAGCAGGGTGAAGTTACTTATGCTACCAGCTTCTTATTATTTTGGGGTTCACAGCACCTTGAGGATTGGAACTATCATCCTGGAACTCCTAGTGTTTCTGTGGAAAGGTGAACATTGCTAGAGTAAATCCTTGGTGAGTTTGCTCTACATGCAACACAGGTTAAACAAGCATTTTACTTTTGAATAAAGTATTTATTTTTATGATCATGGGCAGATACTCATTTCCCCACAGCTATTCCTCCTCTTTACTTTGGATAAGAGTAGTCTAAGCTAGAAGTTTCTATTTTTTATTTAAAAAAATTTTTTTGATGTTTATTTTTAAAAAAAGAGAGAACTCAAGCAGGGGAGGGGAAGTGAGAGAGGGAGGCACAGAATCCAAAGCAGGCTCCAGGCCCTGAGCTGTCAGAAAAGAGCCTGTTGCAGGGCTCCAACTCATGAGCCATGAGATCATGACCCAAGCCAAAGTAGGACGCCTAACAGACTGAGCCACCCAGGTGTCCCTAAGGTAGAAGGCTTTTAAAATCTGGTCATTAGTCTTTCATTAGAGCCCCCATATTTTTCCCCAGGGGGAGGAGTATGTGAGAATATGAAGTAGGGAACAATATGGAGAGTTCTATGTAAAAGGTTAACATTGTCTTTTCTCCTTAGGAAGGCTCAGAGATCATCTTATTTTCTTTGGAAATGACAATGTGTGAGGGGATATTTTGGTTGGGTTTTAAAGGCCATTCTATTTTCCTAGTAAAAGTAGCTGGCTTGTTAAGTGGTAGTTTTAGTCTCCACCCTGAAAGAACATGGTGGCTGTGTGTTCCAAAGGGGCAAAATGTATTGAATTTAAATAAGACAGCACGTCTGTCCTGTTCTGGTCCTTAACTATTTCATATTGCCAGAGCTAGCTTCTGAATGTAGGTTGAAAAGCAGCTGGGATATACTGGTAATTCGTAAAATGGGTGTTCTCTTTATTAACCATGAAATGTAGGAAAGATATCTGGGAAGAAATCTAAGGAGATACTGCTTCTTCCTTTATGCTGACTATGTTTGGGAACATTCTCATTACCTTTTTGACTAGAAAAGTCTTACTGCATTTTGAAAAACAAAACAAAACAAAACACCAATAGGAGGTCTTTTTTTTTTTTTTTTAACTAACTAGCTGTGAAGTTGTATAAGAAAGAGAAAACACTTTGAAAAATGGTCCAAGCTCTCGTGTGTTAAGCACAGCAGATGAAATGATTTATTGGGTTTTATACACATTCTGTAAAGGGTAAGCATTGCTAACAGAATGAGTGGCAGCCTCTGGGAGCTGAACAGGCCCCAGGGACTAGTCTTTGTTCCTCTGGTCTTGACAGGCATGTGTCTCTGTTAAATGAGAGCTTAATTTCTCTCATATGTGAACAATTTCCAAGCCCAACAAAGGCAGCCAGGACTGGAGCTATTTAAAAGAGCCAGCACAGGAGGAAGCATTCTTGAAGAAAAGGGATGCTAAAAGGCTAATTACTCACCATGGCTTAGCAACTATTTTATTTTTTCCCTAAGCAAGGTTTATTAACATGGATCTGCCACTTTTTTTTTTAACATAAACACACATTAAAATTACAAGGTTATATTCTTATTCTTTGTGAAATAGCCATTTGCTGATCTCTGCTCTTTGAAAAGAGGTGCCCCCATCAGCAGTGGTGGTGTATATCATGGAATATTAATTCACTAGAGGGGGAGGGGAGAGCCTAATATACTTTGGATCCTTTCTCTCTCAAGTGGAAGGAATTTAAAGTATTTACTAAGCAGCATCCTTGGCAACACTGTGAACCCTTTCTTTCGAGAGTACTTGCTTAAAATGTGGAGGAGATCTTTATTTCAACATTTTCTGTGGGTATTTCAAACTATGATTTGTTTAGTTTGTCTCAATTTGTGGACTCTGGCATCTGGGGGAAAATCCATGTTGTTAAAGAGGCATACGTAAGAGGTTACAGGTATATTTCCATTTACACCATTCATATTTTCTTAAGGTTTTGTGAACTGGATCATTTTTTCCCCTTTAACTTATATTATAATCGTCATTAGCCCTTTATCTTAATTTTTGACTACTAGTCTTTAAATTTCTGTACTTTCAAGCTTGATATCTTTTTCAGTAGGTAATCATCTATAAATATACATTTAAATGTATTTACATCACAACTATTATAAAAGTAGGAACATATAAACATGAACAATATTACCTTCTTATTTATTATCTGTTTTGTATGTTTTTAAAACAGGACACACCAAGTATTTTGTTGTTTACAGAAAATAATTTTAGAAATGAAAGGGGTATTTATAATTTCTTATGAAGACACTAAGTTGAATATTGAGACACTTTGGCCAAACTTGCCTCTTGATTTATTTTAGAACTACAACAGTGACCTAGGTTCTCTTGATGATCACCAATAATTTGCTGAACGACCTTTGGCAAATCACTTAATCTCTGGGGACTCAAATGCGTCATCTGTAAATAAAGTTTTTTCCATCTCCAAACTTCAGTGTTTTAAGAATAGATCTCTGAAGTAAAATAAATCACGTGATTGCAGAGTATCCATAATAAATTTGTTTGAAAATCCCACTGAAAAACATTATTACAAGTCTACCTTTTGAATTTTTAAAATGAAAAAAATCAGGAGATCTTCAAATATGATACCTGGACTGGCATAAAGCCAGACATGTAATGTTACCATTTCATGGCAACAACATTCTACTCTACATGACAGGCTCTGTGTGGCACAGCAGAAAAGGTGGGAAAACTGTTCATTTTATTTGTAATCACGGATAGTTGACAGATAACTGTTTTGATTGCATTTGATTATCAAAGTGGTCTTCATGAGTGAATCAAATTTTTCATATGCCATTTAATGGTTGTAGTAAAACAAATAAACAAACAAATAAACTTAATGTCCACCTGCATGGGTATTTGTACTAGTGTATAGATAAAAGTATCCTGAAAGTATCTGAGCCCTATATATGGCCATGATGATCTAACTCAGAAAGAGAATGGGGTGGTATCTTTACTGAGTATGAAATGGTGACCATGTGACTTGCAGAGGGAGAAAAAAAGCTATTTCCTCCCAGGTGCTTTTTTTTAGTATTCTTGCTTGCTACCCAGAGATACTGTGGTTTCCATAAGAAGCCATGTTTTAGTAGAAGTAACACATGCCAAACCACTCACACTAATGACTAAGCCATCTTTGTTCCAGATTTGGAGTGCATCTGAATATAAAAAACAGAAAGATCTTCAGAAGTGAGAGTCAAAGAAAATCCTAGCATCCTTATTTCTGATGTGAATTAATTAGGTTTAGCTTACTTTCCCTTTTTTGTTTAGGATGTTATAAAAAATGAACACTCAATATCATTTCTTTATAAATCTGCCTCTCTTTTTTCTGTTTTTTATTGAGATATAATTGACTTACACCACTGTGTAAGTTTAAGGTATATAGCATAATGGTTTAACCTACATACACATACTGTGACAGCATCATGTCATATACATTGAATACAAAGAAGAAAAAAACAAAGAAAAAGGTATTTTCTTTGTGATGAGAATTCTTCAGGTTTATTCCCTTAACAACACCCGCATATATTATGCAGCAGTGTTAACTAGTCATCAAGTTGTACATTACATCCCTAGTACTTATTTATTTAGAACTAGAAATTTGTACCTTTATCTGCCTCTCTCTAATTTTCCCACCCTCTACCCCTCTGCATCTGGTAAACACAAATCTGAGCTCTTTTTATATGATGTTGTTTGTTTTTTTGTTTTAGATTCCACATTAAGTGAGACCATACAGTATTTGTTTTCCTCTGACTTTTTTATTTAGCATAATGCCTTCAAGGCTCATCCATATTGTTGCAAATGGCAGAATTTCCTTGTTTTCATATGGCTGAATAATATTCCATTGTGTGTATGTGTGTGCGTGTGTGCATATGTGTGTGTATGTATATATATGTATATCACAACTTCTTTATCCCTCATCTGTTGGTGGTCACTTAAGTTGTTTCCATGACTTGGCTATTGTAAGTAATGCTGTGGTACCATTGGGGGGTGCAGATTTCTTTTCAATTTCATGTTTTCATTTCCTTTGGATATACTCCCTGAAGTAGAATTGCTGGGTCATATGGTAATTTGAGTTTTGAGTTTTTGTGGATCCTTTGTGCTGTTTGTTTATAGTGGTTGTACCAGTTTATCTCACCAAAAGTGCACAAGGGTTTCCTTTTTTCTTTCCTGTCTTTTTGATGATGGCCATTCTAACAGAGATGAGTGATATCTCATTGTAGTTTTAATTTTCATTTCCCTAATGACTAGTGATGTTGAACATCTTTTCATGTGCCTATTATCTGCCTCTTTTTGTATTTCTTGTTCTTAAAAATGACATCACTTCAAGTCAGTTGATCCCTGCTTTTTCTTCATTCATCTTGTCATTGCCAACTTTAGGACAATTTACCTTTATATGTCTCATATCTATCATCTGATTTTCATTCCAACTATTACTGTCATGATTCAGATTATCATCACCTCATGCCCCAACTGCTGAAATATTGTCTTAAATTGTCTCCTCACCTTCAGTCTGTCCCTCTCCACTTTACATATTCTTTCCAAAGTTTTTTTCCTCGTTGTGCTTATCGTCTGCTCAGAAGTGTCAAATGGTGCCTTGTTGCCTAAGATTTTTATTTATTTAATACATTTTCATTGAGCACTTGTTATATTTCTGACACTCTTCTAGACTTTGAGGATATAGCAATCTACAAAAAGTTCTGCCCTGCTCAACTTATGTTCCGGTGGGGAAAGGCAAGTATAAATAAGAAAAGTAAAGTTTTAGTATGTCGTAAGAACTGCTATGCATGAAAAATAGAGAAGGAGAAAGAGGTAATACAGTTTTAAATAGCTTTCTTGGGTAAGTACTTATAAAGAAGGTATCATTTAAGCAAAGCCTTGAAGGAACTGGAAACAAGTCAAGTGGATATCTGGAATAAGATGCTTCTGTGCAGAGGGAACACCAGATGCAAAGGCTCATAGGTTGGAGGAAGCCACATATATCTGAGGAATATCAAGGGGCCAGTATGGCTGGTGTGTGTGTGTTGGGGGGGTATTTTGGAGTGGGAAAAAAATGGAGGACAGTAGCAAATGAGAACAGAGAGGGCCTTTTACATCACTGTAAGTACTTTGGTCTTTAAGTGGGATATGAGGCCACTGAAAAGAATAGTATGACCTATTTGGGTTTTAACAGGATTGTTCTGGCTAATGTGTTGCAAAAAGCTGACAGAGGTGAGAGTAGAAACTGGGAGGCCATGAGAAGGCTCTTTAGGCAAGTAATGTTGGTAATCTGGACCAGGGCAATCAAAGTAGTAAGAAAAGATTAGATTCCAGATACCATGTGAAAGTAAAGCCAAAGAGATTTGGAATGGAGGGAAATAGGAAAGTCAAGGACTTTGATTCAAGACTGGGCAAATGGAGTTGCCATTCACTGGGAAAATTGTGGGAACAGATACCAGCAATGGGAAAGAGTAGGGAGCCAAGGGGTGGGAGTAAGGAGGGAATTCAAGAGTTTAGTGTTGAACTATTGAATTGAAATACATTTTAGGGATTCAGGTGGAGATGTTGAGTAGGCAATACGACATACAAGTCTGGAATTCAAAAGGGAGATAAGGACTAGAAATGTACATTTGGAAATAATGTGTGGGTATTTTTTTTAATTTTTAAGGTTTATTTACTTTTTAGAGAGAGAGACACACACAAACAGAGTGTGAGTAGGGGAGGGGCAGAGAGGGAAGGGAACACAGAATCCAAAGCAGGCTCTAGGCTCTGAGCTGTCAGCACAGAGCCTGATGTGGGGCTCAACCTCACGGACCGTGAGATCATGACTTGAGCCAAAGTCAGAAGCTTAACCGACTGAGCCACCCATGTGCCCCAATTTGGATGGTTTTTAAAGTTCAAAGTTGTTAGCTTGATTTCATGGCTCTCCATGAAATGGTTCCTACCTCATTTCTAGATTTACTTTTTGCTAGATCATTAATTGCACTTGTCTATATGTTATTTCCTGAACATGATTTGTGCCTTTTGTTTCCAAGTCAATTATTACAGTTTTGGTGTTTTTTTTTTTTTATACTTGGAATGCTTATATTTCTTCTCACATTCATCTTTGCTTTTAAAAACCTAAAATCTCAGTAAGGCTTAGTTCCACGATCACCACCACCCCATCCCCTCCCTGAGCCAAAGTATTTTTTTTTTCTCTTCTGAGCTTACACAGCCCCAATGCTTTTCCTACAGGACTTACTACATGCTACTATACTACTACCATATTTTAGCTTGTTTTACATGGCTTATCCCTCCAATAAGATCATACTATCCTCAAAGACAGAGGTCACATTCATTTTTATATTCCCATCATGACTAGCTTGTGTCTTATACATTGTAGATGTTCACTGAATATAGTTGAATAGTTGAAATCTTTAATCATTTATTAAGATGATTTTAAAAGGAAACAACCAAAAGTATTCCTTTTTTCTCTTTTGTATGCTTATCATTTAATCAAGCAAATATTGAAAAAACATATCTGAAATGAATAGTACTAAATATTTAGCTCATGACTCCATTAATTCAATACAGTGATAGAAATTTAGGAATTAGTAATCTTGGTAATTGATGAAAAAAACCCAGAATAACTATTATAAATGAAAAAGAAATGTAATGACTTGTTTAGAAAATAATTTTAGTGACCTGTTTGGATTGATTCTGATATTAAAATGATTAGAGAGAGAAAATAGGACTGTGAATGCATTTATACTACAAAGTTTCATTAGCCTTTATTTCTATCTTTAAATTAGTGAATAATTTGTATTGATAAAAAAGAACTAATGAGTACTTATTATATGCTAAGGACTTTTATAAATTCTTTACAAATATTACTCTTTATATCCTATATATTCAGGTCTTTAGATTTCTTTATTGAGCATCATTGAACTCAAGTCAGTAATATTCTGGCTTCTGGAGGAAATTTCAAAGAAGAGTAGTAAGAGCTATGGTTTCTTTTCAGCCTAAATTTACTCTCTAATCTCTTTTTTAAGCTTAATAACTTCTGTAATTCTTGCTTATATTCTGTTAAAACTAGAAATCTTGATATTGGTAGATTTAATTCAGTTCTTTAAATGTTAAATGCCTTAGTACTGAGCTGGAGATAACCAAGGAGGAAAAAATCTCTGCTTTTGTGAAGCTCATGGTTTAGTAAGAGAGACATCTGCACAATAATCATGTTAAGTGAAGTGTTGTTGATATGTTTTTCATTTAATTATATTCTTTTTTAAAATTTGTTTATTTTGAGATAGAGTGAATTTGCATGTGGGGGGGAGGGGCATAAAGAGAGGAAGAAGAATCCCAAGCAGGCTCAGAGCTAACAGCATGGAGCCTGAAGGCAGAGCTCGATGCCAGGAACTGTGAGATCATGATCTGAGCCGAAACCAAGAGTTGGATAATTAACTCACTGAACCACCCAGGCACCTCCGTTTAATAATATTCTTTATTAGGTTTGTTAATCGATCATAGCCTAAAATATTTTAGCTTTATCAATATTCGGGGTATATCTCTTAAATGCGATGGAGGTATTTGGGGCTTGCAAGTTATCACATCAAATAGAACAGTAGTACTTGCTGGAACTCATGAAAATATACTGGAAAATTTTCCTAAAAGTACATTTATAAAAGAACTGTTTTACTGTTTGTTATTTTAGTAATCAACTATAGGAAAAACTACAGTTCTCAATTTTAAAAAAAGCAGTTTGTTTCACAGCCTTCACTGAATATCTGCTCTGTGTAATGTGACTAAAAGTTGGATGTATAAGGGCAATATAGGAAATATGAGACATACTGCTTTCTCTCAGAGAACTCTTAAAGGATCCAAGGAAACAAACGTTCATATATTTTAAAATGTGAGAGCAATTGCAGAGTGTCTTGTCAGCAAGTACAAAAACGCTGATAATAAATAGTATGGCTAAATGCTACAGGTCCGCCAATTATAATAATTGAAAGTAAGAAGTTACAGACCAAGAAAGAGACTGCTTCACAAAATTTTTACTTGCCTTAAATTGAATGTAGCCATATGTTGTACTTTCCATTTTCAGCAGGGTATAGTTAATGTGTCATTTGAGAATTCCTAGAGGCTCAACTCTTCTTTGTCTTGCAACCAGTTTCTTTCAGAAATGAAGGGCCTTAAATAGTATTAAGCTATTTCTGTGGTTGAGTCACAAGTATACCTTTCAATGCCCAAACTTTTCACAGAGGATACAATACATACCACTTGATGAACTGCAGTTCACAGGAGCCACAAAGGGAGAGTCTGCAGGTTGTTATCTTGCAGGGATTAACGTTGTCTTTGACGTAGTCTTAGAAGCCAAATCCATGTGGTGTCAAAGCTCTGGGAGAATGGTTTTAACCTGTAATATAGGAGGACTTCACTCAAGATTTATTGGCAAGATTTGCTTTTCACTTTAAGGAAGAGAAACTTTTCATCCTGAGACTTGATCTGGAATGTATGTGTGGAAAGAGTTTTTTCCTCTCTCCAGATTTTGTTTTTCCTGAGATGTTGTCTGAGATAGCTGGTTTAGTTCTCTCTTTGGCAGATGATACTTAACCTTCTGAAAGGTTATGATTATATATTCTAGTAGTAGTTGTAATATTATTTAGCATTTGTTTTCTATCATTTAATTCTTTAATTAAACCTTTTATTTCTAAAAGGTATACTTCTAAAAACAATAGGAAATTAAATTATTTGCGCTGGTAGGGGCTTTGAGGGTAACCTACATCACCGAGTTCCATTCCCCCCACCCCAAATGAATGCAGTAAGAAGTGTATTTCACATCACTACATGATACAAGCATGCAGCACAACATGCATACATATGTATAACAGAAACAAAAGTTTCATTAAATAATACTTATCGTACTACATGGGCTCTTTGTATGAGGTCTTCTTTTCATTTTCTGTTTATTTGTCTTCTCACCCTAATTTTTTCATCCTCTTGTCTGGTTCTCACTTCTTTCTTCTCCCCTCTTCACACTGTTTTTCTATTCTTTTTTCACTCTCCCTGTCTTCTTCATATGCTTTCTCATTGTCTTTTCTTCTCATCTCTCTTGACTCACTCTTTTCTCTCATTCCCTCATTTCTTTCATCTTTTCTACTTCTCTAATCTTGTTCTTCTCTCTTCTCCTACTCTTCCTTTTTATTTCCTTTTATCTGTCCCTTCTCATCTTATCCTTTTTTTATTATTATTTTTTAAGTGTCTCTCTTTTTATTGAGCTTTTATTTATTTATTTATTTATTTTTTACAGATATTTTATTGTCAAATTAGTTTCCACATAACACCCAGTGCTCATCCCCACAAGTGCCCTCCTCCATGCCCATCCCCCCCTCGCCCCCCACCCATCAGTCCTCAGTTCTTGTCAGCATTCAAGAGTCTCTCATGGTTTGCCTCTCTCCCTTTCCCCCACCATTTCTCCCCTTCTTCTCCCCCTTGTTCCTCAGTTAAGTTCCTCCTAATCGTCCTATATGTGCAAACATATGATATTTGTCTTTCTCTGTCTGACTTATTTCGCTCAGCATAACACCCTCAAGGTCCATCCATGTTGCTACACATGGCAGATTTCATTGTTTCTCATTGCCATGTAGTACTCCGTGATATAGATAAACCTCACACCAGTCAGAGTGGCTAAAATGAGCAAATCAGAGAACTCTAGATGCTGGTGAGGATGTGGAGAAATGGGCACCCTTTTTATTATTTTTTTTTAATGCCAGCTCTATTCCATTAATTGTTCACAGCCACAAAATTTGGAAAACACTGACCCAGGTCAAACCACTTATTTCACACTTAAGGATGCTGGGGCTGCTGGAGATGGAGTATTCCAAGATCACATGTTATGTCTTAGAAACATCTAGCTATTAACAGAGTTAGGTTTAGAATGTAGGACTTTCGGGGCGCCTGGGTGGCTTAGTCGGTTGGGCGTCCGACTTTCGCTTAGGTCATGATCTCGCGGTTCGTGGGTTCGAGCCCCGCGTCGGGCTCTGTGCTGACTGCCAGCTCAGAGCCTGGAGCCTGTTTCAGTCTGTGACTCCCTCTCTCTGACCCTCCCCTGCTCACACTGTCTCTCTCTCTCTCTCTCCTAGAAATAAATAAAAATATTAAAAAAAAAAAAAAGAATGTAGGACTTTCAAGGTCTCCAAAGAAACCAAAACATTCTGGGTTATATGTACATCTTATTAAACTTCTGAACCTGATCCTCCCTGTTTTGAAGAATACTAAATATAGTTAGTTGAAAATTTAAGCAAGAATGTCTAGGTCAAACCTTGGAGATTCATATGGCTTTCTAGTTTAACAAGGTTGCTATCATTATAGTTCTATCATTATAGAATTTAAAGTTAAGACTCTTCCAAGCAAAGAACAATTATTACAGTTACATGTAAATCTTGAAGGCCTTTCATTAAAGGCCTTGTTGTACATAATTGGACAGAATCTTTGCATTATATTTAGGACAAAAAAACAATAGGAGAATCCATTAACTTATTTTCTAGTTCCAGGAAGGGGTATGAGGGTGAAAACCATGAGCAACTAGTCTGATAAACAGTAAGTTTAGCCCCCTGCCGTGGGTTAGTATGGTTGAACAGTGAATGTCAAAAAAAAAAAAAAAATGCTAAAGCAAGGCCAAGTGAGAACAAGAAAAAGTCTAAAATTTATTTTTTCACTCAGTGCTACCAAGTGCTAGCTTATGAAATGTCAAAGAAAGAAGACTAAAAACCATTAACACCATGGGTGTTATGTTGTATAGACCAGACTTGGCTCTCAGAAAGAGCATTTATTGACAACAGAAAAACTTTTTTCTTTAGAGGAGTTTTGTAGTGCCAATAAAGTTGCTCAATACTTTATATTTTTCCTTTGTCTTGCTTTTATCTCTTCAGAATCTCATTCTATTTGTGCCTTTTTAAAAAATATCTACTTTGGATGTGTGGGGGTATTTTATAATTTGGTTTCTTTTTTTAATTATTAGGAAGGCATATCAAATTTTAAGTGTACTTTTATTTATTTTGAGAAAGATATAGAGAGTAAGCTGGAGAGGGGCAGAGAGAGTGAGAGACATAATAACAAGTAGGCTCTGTGGTGTGAGTATAGAGGCCAATGCTGGGCCAGATCTCATGAACTGTGAGACCATGACCTGAGCTGAAATCAAGAGTCCAGACTCTTTACCAGCTGAGCCACCCAGGAACCCCAATGCCAAGCTTTTAACCGTGGAATTTGTAGCAAAAACTGTAAATAAATCTGATATAATATTTGGATTTAGGAGAGTAGCTACTAGCTACTAAAATAATTATGTTTTATGTTTAAGAGTTTTATAATACATATGTTAAATATAACAGATCCATCGTCAAATGACAAGTAGTACAATCTTCATAAATCTGAGAACAAGAGAGAAGAAAGAAATAGGAGTACCTATTGTACTTATGTTGGTACGTTGAAATCAGCCATGGTGCAACTACGCTGTGGAAATTGGCAAATGTTCTAAATCATCTCTCTCTCTCTCTCTCTCTCTCTCTCTCTCTCTCTCTCTTTTGAGAGCTGGTTTACCATACACAACTAGGTGTGATAAAGAACAAGAATATTAAACAGTGGAGCAATCAAACCTTTGAATCATTAATTCTTGATTAAAGATGCTGGATGTCCTTTATTTAAACAGTAGCAGTGGTTTTGGATCAAGAGTTAAAAACTTTTTTTGTAGTTTTGCTGAAAATTTGGAGTTAATTGAAGAATTAAAAAGGGAGCTCAGTTCCAAAGACTCAACTAATTTAGAAATATTTTAAAGTAATTCACAGCCAGAAATAATTAGCCCCCTGGGCTCACTATGCTGCTTTTGTAGACTTCAGGAAAGAAGAAAGATTTAAAAGTCTGAACAGAATCTAGCTTAAGAATAAATGAAATACTTTACAGTTAATTTTTCTCCTTAGTCTACAATTTCATTTCAACAGTTAGCATATTTTATGTGTTCTTTGGTAGATTTGTGAATTAATCTGCTTTAATATAAATGATTCTTCTTCTTATTTACCATTCTTTATGTCCCTTTTAGGTAATTTTTTCACACTTAGTATAATGCTACAAACTAGCATATAAAATATTATGGTAGGCATTGAGATGCTCTATGCAGACCCCTTTTCTTTCCTTTTTTTTTCTTTCATAGTTTATTGTCAAGTTGGTTTCCATATAACACCCAGTGCTCATCCCAACAAGTGCCCTTCTCCATGCTCATCACCCCCCTGAATTCTTGAAATTCTTGAGTTATAGCTCAGCTTCTTTTTTTGTCCAGTCCTGTTTCTTTTTCTTTCCCATTCATAGGGACCATTCCCTAGTAAATATCTCATACCCTAAACCTGGTCTCTATATCTTTTAGAGAACCCAGCCTGCAATGCCCTGCTATGTAGATAATAGTATTATGTAAAGTCTATGAAATCTTACCAATACCACTGATCTCTGCAGTTTTGGTGTGTTAGCTCCCTTGCAGCATTCTTTTCCCCCCAGGACTTTGCCCATGGCCTAAACTGTTAAGAGAAATCTGCGTTCGTGGTTTTTCTCCATGTTTCAGTTTCTGTTCCCCAAGTTCTGCCATATACAAACATTTGGTGATAAGTTTCATCTATCTCAATGTTCTGTTGCATTCAATAGATAATAATAGATAGAAACAAACTTATCAAAAGTCTGATTGTTCTATCAGCCAATAACAGTTAATAGAAGGGAGATTTATTTTAATAGTAAATATATTATATTACAAATGTTATAGATTTACAATTTAACTCAAAGTTCTATCTCATCAAAAATTTTAAAAACTCCAAATTTGTATGCAGTTATAAGGTTACTAAAATCCATAAGTATATATTCTAGATTTTATATTACTCATAATACGGCATAAAGGTCTTTTTGCCTTTTTGTCTATCAGCTCACAAGTTCATGTTACCTATTATTTTTCTGTCAAATTTCCTTCTGATACTATAAGGCCTAATAAAAAATTAAAAGGAAGAAAGCAAAGTGTTTGCTTTAAATGAACACTAGCTTCTTCAGATAGCCGTTTTGGGTAGTTATATGAAACTGTTCAGGAAAAAGGTAGGTGGAAAAGATAAAAATATAAGCAATAGTAATATTTGCCCTAAGGTCTTGAAACTTTCAGGGATTGAACTTTAGCATTCTCATACTAGAAATGATCTTTGTCTGAATTAGAGAAATGATAGAACAGGATTTAGTCACAGATGAGAACCATCAGTAATTTTGAATAAATAATTAGTACTAACTAATTTTGGCTATCATATATAGCACTAATAAAATGATTTGATGAAAGTCTTCTCTTAAAGGCATAGACTTCTGTAGATGCTTGATAGATTGATTCAGGTATAAAGTGAACTTCTGAGGACTATTTGCATTATCTGTCTCCTATGGTGATTTTTTAAAAGTGAAAAGTATAAAATGGATTGATGCCAAATAATGTTAGACATATTTTCCCCTACTGAAAATCATGTCCTACTGTGTATTCTGTCATACCAGTAACTTGCTCTGACTTAAGTGAATCCATATAAACTGATCCCAGAATATTTAATTTCTCTCCTTCCATCTACGTCCTTCCTTTCTCCTATCTCCTACTTTTTTTTTTCTGTTTCTCATTCTCTTATAATAAGAGCAGAGAAAGGACAGTGGGAGAGTAGTTTGGATAGACACTGAAATAAATGGACTTGAACATTTAGATTCCCATCAAAGGAATAATTGTAAATGTGAACAAAGAAAAAGTTACAAATTTAAATGTGTTTACCTAACCTTACTTAACTACTAGTTCAAGCAATTTTTAAGAAAAATATATTAATTTGAGGCTTATTAAAAGAAAAAGACTTTAAAGAAAAGAGGTGGCAAATAGTCAAAAATATTGTTTCAGAATGTGGCTCTGCCATCTTTTTGGCATGTGATCTTGGACAAATCATTCAACCTTTGTGAGCCTTTTCTGTAAATGGATGATCACACACACACACATGCACACAGACACACACACACACATTCCTCTATCCCCAGCCTCATTAGCCTGTTGTGACTTCATGTGTAGAGAAGTACTTTGGCAACTGTAAATTGCTAAAGGGAATTGTATTAATAATAATAATAAGTTTATTTGGGGCAAAATAGTTTGATGTCAATACTCACATTACATTTACCAAGATACATATATACTATTTTATATTATATATTTTTATATAATATTTTATATTATATATAATATATATATAATGTTTCAATTTGTATACTATCTTTGGGTTCTATCTAGGACTAAAGAAGAAAGTCAAATCACTTACTTTGGGAAGTTCACAGTCTAGTAAATGAGAACAATATAGTGTGCTAAGTGTTAATAGATGTGTTCACTGCCTACCACAGGAGTACAGGGAAGAGGCAGCTAATCTCAATTGACAGGTGAAGAGAGATTTGCCTAAAGACATGACATTTGAGTTGATTTTAAATTTTTCAGTAGGAGTAGGAAGGAACCAGAATGGGAGGTTTCCAGACAGAGAGAAGAGTCTGTACAAAAGTCCAAAGGGATAAAGAACATTGCATATTGGAAGACTACAATCAATTCTCAGTAAGGCTGGAATGTAGCACACCAGCTCAGGTGTGGCAAAATGAAGCTGGATTGGAACTATGCACCAGATCTTCAAAGGTCTTATATAACAAATGAAAAGCAATCGTTTATAAATTTTTACGAAAGGAAATGAAATGATATTTACATCTTAACAGATCATTCTGACAACACTTAGAGAGTAGTTTGGGGGATATTGAAAGTAGAATCAAAAAGAACATTTAAGGCCCTACAGAAGTAATCCAAAGGAAAGACATGACAAGATCTGAGCTATGGCAGTAGCAGGGGGGATAGGGAGGAGATGGATTTGAGTGATGCAGAGGAAATAAAATCTATAGGATTAGAGCGATTTGATGTAAGAGGGAGGAAGAAGACACTTAAACTAATTCTCATATTTCTGCACTGATTGATGGAGTTGACAGCAGATAACAAGATTGGTATTTCTTTGATTCCACTGGTATTTATTGAGCACATACTATGTGCTAGGCATTGTTTCAAGCACTAATAATATAGAAATGAACAAAACTGATGAACTGTAGAGAAATAGAAACTGTAAAGAAATAAATAGATAATATCATGCAATGATAAATGCTATAGAGGTTAAGGTTAAGAGTATAGAGTGATGGGTATTACTAATTTATAGAAGTTAGTTAAAAAGGAAATGAAATTAATAAATGGAAGGAATGAGACACATTGATAGTAGAGTGAAAAGTAGACCAGAAAGAAGGAACTGAATTACAAAAAAAGCAGGAGCATCCTTGGCATGTTTTAGGGGGAGCAAGGAGCCCAGCAGAGTAGAACGGACAAAACAAGGGGAAAAGTGAATATGTGGTGAGGCCAGCGAGGTATCTGCATGTAGATCCTGTTAATATCTGAGGATGAGCAGATTTGAAGGGTTGGATGAAATGAAGGGTGCTGTTTCCAACATTCTCAATTATGCAGGCAGATATGCCTACTAGATACTGGATATGTTTGAAACTTGGGAAAGGAGTATGAGTTAGAAATATAGTTTTAGGAGTTATTATCACACATCTAGATAACGAATTTGCACAGAAAAATAGAGAACTAGAAGAGGGTAAGTAGCAGAAGCTTTGGAAACTCTAACATTTAAAGTGTGATGTAAAATAAGAAGAAGGAGAAGGAGAAGAAGGAGAAGGAGGAGGAGGAGGAGAAGGAGGAGGAGGAGGAGGAGGAGAAGGAGGAGGAGGAGGAGGAGAAGGAGGAGGAGGAGGAGGAGGAGGAGGAGGAGAAGAAGAAAAAGAAGAAGAAGAAGAAGAAGAAGAAGAAGGAGAAGGAGAAGGAGAAGGAGAAGGAGAAGGAGAAAGTGTGGGGTGATAGAGCAGTGGTAACACATGATGGACACTGAAAAGGAGAGGTGGTGGTAAAGGGACCAATTGCCTAATCCAAGTCAGCTCAGTTCTGGAAAATTCAATCATGAAATATTGGTGAAGCATCTACTATTAGCATACCATTATGAACATAAATGCAAAAGGACTCAGAACAGTAGGGTGGTAGGGCTGTTAGAAATCACCTACTTAAACCTACTCATTTTGGGGGGAGGTGCAACAGGTGAAGGGGATTAAGAGTATACTTACCTTGATGAGTACCGAGTAATATATAGAATTATTGAATGACTATATCATACACTGAAACTAATTTATATTAAACTATATTAACTACACTGGAATTAAAATTTAAAAATAAATTAAAAAAATAAATCCACTTATTTTGTGTTTGGGGCAACTGTGACCAGAGGGCAAGGTGACACACAGCTCAACAGTGACTGGGTCAGGACTGCAATGCAAGTCTTTGGAGCTTTGCTCTTTCTGCTCTGTCCTAGTCCATTCAGGCTGCTATATCAAAAATACCATAGACTAGGTGGCTTAAACAATAAACATTTATTTTTCACAGTTCTGGAGGCTGGGAAATCCAAGATCAAGGTACCAGATGATTCATTGACTGGTGAGAGCCCACTTCCTAGTTTATAGATGACTGTCTTCTTGCTGTATCTTTCCATGTCAGAAAGAGTGAGGGAGCTTTCTGGTGTGCCTTTTGCAAAGGCACTAATTCCATCATGAGGGCTGCACTCTCATGACTTATACCTACCAAAGTCCCTCCCTTGAAAATACTATCACATTGGGCATTAGGACTTAACACATGAATTTAACAATGAATGGTTCATTCAGTCTATAGTATGCTCCAATACACCTAAGCTTAGAGGAGCAAAGAGCATAGTAGGCTAGAAAAATTGTAAAGAACTTTCTGGAACTTTGGATTCAAAAGCTGAATAGGAATTGGGTGTTCATGGAGAAGGGAAGAGTGATATGAGAGTGAATATTAAAGTAAAGAACTGAGAATGACTTTGGTATATATAACGTCCAAAAACACGTCCTTCTGTTCTATGGTGGAGTTTCTTTAGGGAATTGGGGCAATAAATTTGGAAGTTTGGTTAGAAATAAATTTGGAAATTTGGTTGACTGAGTGTGAAAACAACAGGGAATTATTATGGAACTAGTTCATCTTTAATAAAAGCATGTTATAGAGGAAGAAGATAGATATACGTACACATTAATATAATAGCAAGTATTTATTAAGTGGTCATTGTATACTAAGCACTATAGTGAATGCCTTATATTCATTACATTATGTAACATAGTAATACCATTGAGAAAATGGAGGTTTAAGAGAGGTCATGCAACTTGTCCAGGTATAAGTGGCCAGGCCAGGATTTTAACCTAATTAACATCAATGGCTAACACATACATAGTATGTACTGTATGTTGGATGCTATTCTAAGGCTCTGGATACATTAACTCACTGAACCCTCAAAATAACCGTATGGGGTAGGTAATATTATCCCCATTTGTAAATGAGAAAAGTGAGACACAGGAAGGTTAAGCAATTTGGTGAAGATCATATATTTTATAAATGGCAAAGCTGGAATTCAAACTTAGTCTGGCTCTAGAATCTGTGCTGTTAACCACTGCACTCTGCTGCCACCTTTCTATCTATATGAATCCAGAGCCCTAGTTCCTAGTCACTATGTTTTCTACATCTTTCAGAAGTAGAAGTTTTGACTGAGAGACCTGTAGAGTCATTTATCAAATTGGGAATTGGACATAGAAAGATTAACCCAGTAAATAATTTCAAAGGGAAAAAAAGTGAAAAAAAATTTAACAATTAGTCTGAAGCACACTCCACAGTTAAGCAAAGAAGGTAATTCAAGGACCACCTACAGAACACAAGGAGCGGCAGTCTCAAAATGGGAAATTTACCAGGTTCACAACTTGTAAATTAGGAATGTATGAATAAGAACTAAAATATGTGCAGCCCAAACTGCCCAACTGCAAATATTTGAACACTCCCTGAAAGACTGGTAGCCCAGGAAATGCTTAGTTACAAACTTAAGGTCTAGATTTATCAAGATAGATAGATAGATGTCTTCTGAGCTAGTCTCTGGTTATTTGTACAGTTACATGTGGGGAAATAGAAGCAGGAATATTTTATGCATACATCACTAGAATTCTCTTGGTTTGTCTTTATGTAAAGCTGCTTTGCATATTTGTCATCAGCAAATATTAAGCGGCTTAAAAAATTCGATTAAACTATGGTTGAGTGATTTTGAAGACTATTGTACTGAATTTAATTCAGAGCTAGGTGATTAGAAAAGGTCTGTATGGGGCAAAGAGGAGTCACTTTAAAGGCAAAATGGGGACATCAGAGAGAAGCATCAGTATTTCCAACAATTTAAAGTGAGGCTCCCTAGGATAGTAAAAAGATACTGCCCAGGGATATGTAGCATGAAGGGGGGATTACACAAAAGATTGGAGAGCATTTTGTAACTTACTGTAGCATGTTAATAAGAGAAGGTGTTCTTTTTTATTGTGATGATTGTTAGCAAATGGTATCTCCTTTTATTTTTCCGCTTATACTCTTCAGTTATGCTTCTAATTTTAATTTTTAAATGTATTTGTAAACTCTACTTAGGACTTTGACTGCAACTTAGTTCTTGATAATATTAAGAAAAGATGTGTGACATATGTTCATTGTTGGTCTCAGGTTATCTCTGCTATGAATTGCATTTGTCCATATTTAAATAATAGAAAACAGGGTATCAAAGCTTTTGGTAGTATTTGTCCGCTATAATGAAGATGGAAATGTGATCAGAGCCAAGAGGAGTATATTGCAATCTTACTTTACTTATATTCCTTTTATTGTTGGGTGACATAACCCAAAAGCCTTGGGTATAATACCAGGCTTGGTTATCAGAAAAGTAGAAGTTAGCATGATGTTTGTTTTAGGATTAATCACTGAGATTTCTTTTGTGACATTCTGTAGAGAAAAGAAGTTGAACTTTATAATATTTCACTTAGGAATTTTGCATTTTGGTTTTCAAAAATATTTAGATTTTCCTCAGCATCTTGTCAGCAGTGTGCAAGCCAGAAATCTTATTTACATCTAACTAACATCGAGTTTTGGCCACACATGTGCCTTACTAACCTCTTCAGTTGTGTGAGCATTTTGGCAGAAGTGGCAACTGCAAGATTTGGGCATGTTTCAGGCAGGAGAGCAGACTTCTGTGATCATCATTGCCAGTGTTTTTTTCTGAAACCCTGATTGGTGTAGTTCTGATGTGCCCAGTGGGCTGCAATCCGAAGTGTTCTGTTGCTCATATTGTGTTTAGTAGGGATGGGTTCTTATTCTGTTTTCTTTAGGGTGACTGGATGAGATGTTTTATTTGTCTAACAGGTCATATTAGAGATAGTTGACCCTGTTTTTCATGGGGTTAGAAAAAACTTGCTCTCTATTTCCCTGCGCATTACTACTTTGCTGGGTAAGACGCTGTCAAACAAATGTGGAACAACTGTCATTTCATGAACTCTTTCCCTTTCCAGAGGCTATGACTTTTTGGTCCTAAGAAAAAAATGAATTAAAATAAAAGCTCTGATAGCTTCGTTTCATGGTATGCTCTGCATACCTACATGCACGCATGTGTATCTAAATTAAAACGTGAAACTAAGAAAAACAGGGACATACACTGTTAATTCAGTAACTATTACATAACAAAAATTGAGTGTTTATCAAGAACATCTTAGTATGTTCATTTACATCAGGAGACTGTATTAGTGAGGAAGAATGTCTGTCCTTTAACTTTAAATACACATACAATCCAAAGAAAATAGTACTTTGTATTTTGTTTTTATTTCTGTAACTTATTGAAGATCCAGTGTCAAATTCCACTGGTTTGTGTTGGGATACCTTTTCATTTGTTTGTGAAGTAAGCATCTGTACTTCAGTGCTTACTGAAGACTTTCTGGCCAGTCTTGGGTTCTCCAGATACTGAACAGAGCTGTCTGTGGGTGGGGTCAAACATGCCTGTGACTTTTGACCATTGAAAATGAAGGAAAACATTTGTGGTAAGAAACAACAGCACATGCTTGACCTCTAAAGCACACACATCTATAAATGGATAAAAGTGACTATTTAAGGTTGCTTCAAAAAAGAACCACTGTGTCTACAAAGAAAGAAACCCTAATTCAATGTTTGAAAAAGCAGACTATGTGTGGGTGAAAGAACATGTTTTTGTCAAAAACATCTGTGGTGTTCCCTATGATGTATTTGATCCTGGTGGTAAATGAACAAACTTAAGTATTAGATACAAAATGGGCTTTTGACAACTTACTGTCCAATAAATAATAACTCAGTCCAAGGGATCTCAGGGCTGCCTTTACACTGGTGTTATTTTGGTTAGTTGCCAGATGTACGAAATGAAGTTCTCACTCCAAAATTAAAGACATTGCCTGAATTTGTTATCCAGCAGTTGCAGCCGGTCATGTATATGTTCTTTGTGCCATCCTTTTTATTTCTGCCGTACCTCCGTGTTTCCTAGAGGTGGTCTCCTCACTGTCATAAGGTAACTGCCACTAGGCCTAGTTTTATAGGACTGAATTTTTCAACTTGCCAGATAGCTTACATAATTGTACTATAGATATTATTTATAGACCAAATTGTCTGTGTTTTTGAAGGTCTGGGATATTCCATACCCAATTTTATGGGCTTATTTTCTTCCCCAAATACTGAAATTATAAATTTTGGGGTGGAATCCCCCAAATGTAAAAGTCACAGAATTGGATCTCTGAATAAATTGGGTTGATGAGATCAACTGAAGACAATAGTATAATGGAGTGTTTCCCACTGTCTACAAGGATTTTGTGAAAAGAGGCTAAGTTATGTCAAAAACAGTGAGTGGTATGAATTATTAAGTGATGAATTTAAAAGTAGTATCCAAATGTAAATGGTGAAATCATTTAAAGTATTACTCAGCAGCTTCAAGAGCGATAAGAAAGGCTGACATGACAAATTTAGTCATTTCTTAATCACTTATGTTAAGCACCATTGTCAGCTCCAAGAGGCGAATTTTCATCCTGATTTAAGCCCATAATGGTAATAGTTGAAACCTAAAAATTCTCAAAATCATTTGCTTGCAAAACACCTTTTAGATCATCTCAGATGTTTCTGTGACCCAATGTCATAAAGAGATGCAAAAAATATATTGCATATGTCATAAAAGGAAATTTTCTATCTCCCATTTATGTATTATAAAGGAGGTATTATTTACTGTAAGATCCCAAAGTATTAATTAGCTGCCTTGGTTTAAATAAAATTGATTGTTAAAGCAGAAAATAGAGGATAATACGAGTCCTATTCTGCTGTAGCCTCCCAATAAAAGAAGCAGTGACCCAACTCATTAGCCCTTTGATTTAATATATTGACACTTGGGTAGGAATAATTCCGTTTAGTGGCTTTTGCTTCCCAGGGATCAATTTAATTAGTTATAAAATGTGACTTCTTGTCAGGAGCCAGAAGAAATGCTGACGTTAAATAAAGTCATACGCAATTTAAACAATAAAGCTATCGATGCCTGGTTAAAAGTTAATGATGCAAAAAAAATGGCTTAATAGAGACAACCTCAGCAGTGAAAGTGATGCTAGGAAAATTAAGCTAAGTGGATGAATGAGAAATGGTGATGTTGTTGAATTGTTAAAACAAATTCATGACTGGTCTGATGGCTGGCTAGGTTGTAAGTACATTCTCTTTCCACCCGCGAGACAGAACTAGTTGCAGACGCAGTACTACTTCTGTGTGAGTTTCATGTGTTTATAATAGGTTTTAGAATCCAGGAGAGAGAGGAAATGTTGTTTAGGCTGTTTGGACTAGAAAAGTTCCTGAAACCCAACTTCATGTTTGAGAGAAGGATGAAGTGCTACACTTGCCATCCCGTAGTGGGTTCCCTGAAGTAGTCTCGCATGAGTTCTGCTGACTGGCCTTTTGCTTCCCTGAAAAACTCTACTACAGGAGCAGTGCTGGTGTGAGGCCATTCCTATTTTTGTGAAAGTATTTGAGATAAATTCAGGGTCTCCCCTTTGGCCTGCACCTTCTAGTTTTCCCTCCTCTGTAGATAGTGGCTACTGTAAAAGTAGTTCTTCCCACTGTAGAGAAATGTAACCAGCTACTCCTATGTAGTTAATGCCAACTCTTTTAAGTCATTCCTGTAATAAATCATTGTTATCTTATGCCTCTGACTGTATGCATACACTGACTTTGGCATGAACTTGAGGGATCTTTGTCTCAGTTTCTCTAGCCTCAGTATACTCATGTAAAAAGGTGATGAATTGGCTTAGAATTTAGTAATTAGATGATCTCTAAAATGTTTCTAATTCCCCAATTCAGTCATAGTTTCAAAATCAATTGACTACTTCAGTCAAATCAATTGCTTTGTGAATGGTGTAGTTACAACAACCAGTTGGTTAACTAAATATACCCTGGTTTCTGCTGGTATGTATGCATGTACCATATTTGCCTCTCTTTTGGCATTGGCTGCCCTTGGATCATTAGCACCAGTTAGCTAAATCAAAGACAGCCACATTTTATTGTTAGACAAAATTTATATCTCATTTCTCCAGCTGTTACCTTTCCAAGTCATTTGCTCATTAGATAAAGATGAGGCACATATTTAAAGTTGATGAGTTAAAATATTTTCTTCCTGTCAAAGGAATTGCCGTAAGTGTTCTATTAGCTAAATTTTTTAAAAACCAAAGAAGTGTTTTTCTCTTTTCCTGTTTTGCCCCTCATTTACCTACAGGTTCTGAAGTCAGTGGTTGCTGGGTGGGAACACAAGAGCAATGAGCTGAGCTCTGAAGGAAAGACAAAATGGAAATTTATGGTATCAGCCTATTTCCCCACTTTGTAGTAAAGCACATATTCTCCCAGTTTCTTCTTCCTGGAACACACTGAAAAGGATCAAGATTGAAGATCCTGCGCCAAAGCTCACTGTTTTGGAAATCTGTTTATTGGATAGGATATTTCTTTATGCCAGTTCAGCTGCCAAGGAAATTACTGTAGAGTCTACAGTAGACCATCAAAGTTCAGTGTATCTAGGAAAATCAGTGAATAACTTACCATGTCTGTTAACATAAAATAGCTGGGCTTGAAATTACAATAAAACATAAAAAACTTCACCTTCCAGTGAAATATGCATATTGTAATATGTTGGAGCTGAAATGATTTGGAGTTTGATTTGTTGTTCCATTTGTTGCACACACCGACAGGAAGGATGCACAGCAGTGCTCTGAAAGGGGGCATTTTTGAGAAGGAGATTACAGGCAAACTTTATCTAACAAAATGACCTTCAGAATCTTCCTAGAGAAGAAGAAACAATTTGGAGGCAAATAGGCATGCTTACATAGTATGTGGTAAAAACATTAACAGTAGCAAATATGTGAGAGAACAGAAGGGAATATTGCTGAGAATAAAATCTGTGCCAGAGACAAGTTTTCCATAGGAGTAAAGGTTATCTTTTTTCCTTTCTTTCTTAATGTTGTGGGAAGGGCAATTAACTGAAAACAAGAAGGAAATTGTGGAGGACTGATGTTAGATAAACTATTTTGTCTTTGTGTTGACATTATATTGGCTACAGCCTACACAGAAGGGATGCCTGGAAAAAAAAGTAAGGAGAGAGAGGCATTAATATTTTTTAGTGTGCGTGGGTGCGCCAGCACTAGAGGAGCCCGTGTTTTCTTAGGGCTCAGATGGCAAAGCTAAGCATTCAGCCTACGGCAGGAAAAAAGTGCCTTTTTTGTTTTCTGACTGCAGAGTCCAGGCATTCCCAGGGGAACACAATGAATGGCCCATTTTGTCCAACACGGTTTCATAGACATAGATTTCTTGTTTTTTCATAATTATTCTTGCCCGTCATTGGGTGTGCACATGACATTTGAGCGTGTTTTAAAGTCTTAACACACTCATGTGCCTGCAATAAAGTTACTCATAACAATCCCGGCTTTCTCCAGACAACAGAGCAGGGTCTGTTGTTTTCACAAGTCACAGCAGCTGGGAGGCAATTGTGAAGACAACAGCTTAATCTAGCTGGAAAATACAGGAAGAAGAGAGTATACACTAAATTTCCTCCCGTATTATTCAAACAATGAAGAATTTTTTAAAAATGGCTATGGGGTGGTCTTACTCAATAACTGATTGGCAGAATGTACTTTAAATTTCTTTAGAATGTTGTCTTTAAATGTGGAGGATCTACAAGGATACATTCATAATATTTGTTAGTCAGCTAAAAGGCAGGCTCACGAAATAGTACACAGCCACTTTTCAATGGCTGTAGAAGGTATTACCAATCTTTTTTTAAAAAATAATTCATTAAGTAGCAGTTGGTGTTTGTATAAAAGGATGCTATAACCCAGTAGGTATGAAGCAATGGTTACTGTCCTTTGAAAGGATTGTGAAAGACTAAGAGGTTCGAGGTAATTCGCATCTTCATGTCAGGCTGAATTTCTGGTTTGCAGTCATTAGCAAGTTTTAAGTTTCACACTGAATAACAGAATTTAGGGAAGAGGAAAGTAACTTTGAAAGACTTAAATCTGAACTGGAACATCACAGTGGTAAACTAGCTGTGCTCTTCAGGGTGCCCAAGTGAATCAAGTTATTTACGCGGAGGGGAGGAGATAAGAAAACGGGAGAAGTACAAGAAAGAGAAGGAAATCTCTCTGTGTTCATCTAAGCTTTCTTTTGGGGGAAGGGATTGAGCAGGACTTGGGGAAGGAAGTGGCTTAAAAAGCAAGATTGGCAGTGCTATGCTTAACTACTTCAAACTCCACTACCCATTTCCCTTCAAGGAAACATTTTGTGAAAAGACTTCTTGTGGTCTCTTCAAAGATATCTAGGTGACATGAAAGTGTTTGGTCTCCAAGACATAATGGTTGTATTCACATTTTATTGGGAAAGAGGAGGCAATTATGGCTTTCAGCTTTACTAAGTAACTCATCACCTTTTTAGGCACTTATAATACCTGAATATAATCTCATTTCACTCCCATTCTCATTGTGGAAATACTATCTCCTCCATGGATCTGTTTTTAAATGGGAATTTAATTGAGAAATCCAAATGCTGCCTGGAATCATAGGATGAACTTCCTTCACTGTCTTATGTTTTATTTTATAGGCTGAGCATGAAGAGGTGTTTCCCTCTATTGTTTATTGAGCACCTATTCTGATCTTCCTTAAATGTCTTTTTTCAAAACCATTTTTGTTATATTACTTCCTCTTTATTTCATGCATCTCTCATCTTCCCTATAGTTGGCAGAATATAGCACTGAAGGTCCAACAGCCAGCTTCTTGGGTATCAAGATCTAGTGCAGAAGTTAATTCTTTTGTTGTCTTGGCTGCCATTCACCATGCTAGCTCCACAGCATAATCAACTTTGTACATACCTCTATTTTAGCGTTTACCATCTAAGACTAAACATTTAATAATAGTTCTCAATTATGGTCTCATCTGCCAGGCACTGAATCAGTTTTTTTATGTGTGTTTTCATTAACCTTCCTAAATATGCAACAATATATATTTTATCCTTGCCAATGGACAGATGAACAAATGAAGGTTACACAGCTAGTTAGAGCCAGGTATCAAACTTAGGTCTCTGCAGCTTCAAAATCAGTGCGCCTTTTATTATACCATGTTGTCTCACAGTTAAATGAAATGGAGGAAATAGCAGTGCCTAGTTAATTGGAAGTAGGGACATAAATCAAAAGATAATAGGGCTCTTCCACCTTCTTTTCCTTCCTCCCTTTCTAATTTAATCTAAGAGCAATGGAGGCAGGCCCAACTGAAGAAGGCAGCTGAGTTGAGTGGCAGCTGGTAGGTTGAGGTCCCTGTAAGGAAAGTGGCTCATTGAGGTGATGGCTCAATAGGAGTTGAGGCCAACTAGGTGAGGGCTGCCACATGGGTGAGTGGCTTGTCAGGGTCAGGACATTGGTTGGTAAAATAGGATGGATATATTTACACACATACATACACACAAGTACATATATACATGTATGTACATGCAGATGCATGCATAAACACATACAGATGCGTATATGCATACACAAAACACATACATATATGTATACACATATACACACACATATATAATTACGTATATATAAACATATATAAGCACACACACATATATACAGGTAAATGTATATATACAATGGGGGCTAGAGGTTTTTAATTTTAATTAAAAAATTTTTTATTGAGGAATAATTGACATATAACATTATATTAGTTTTAGGTACCCAACATAATGATTCAGTATTTATATATATTGCAAAATGATCATCACAATAAGTCTCATTACATACTGAAAGTTTGTAACTTTTGACACCCTTCATGCATTTCACCCATGCCCTACCCCCACCTCTGGCAACCATCAATCTGTTCCCTGTATCTGTGAGCTCAGTTTCTTTTCCTTTTTCTCTCTTATGACAGAATAATATTCTATTGTGTGCTTGAATGCATGTGTGTGTGTGTGTATTTATGTATCACATCTTCTTTTTCTATCCATCTATTGTTGGGCATTTATGTTGTTTCCATGTCTTGGCTATTGTGTTTAACACTGCAAAGAACATGGAAGTACATATGATTTTTCTAGTTAGTGCCTAACTAACATTTTCTTCAGTTAAGTGCCTAAAAGTGGAATTGCTGGATCATATGCTAGCTCTAGTTTTAATTTTTTTTGCGAAACTTCCATACTGCTTTCCATTGTAGCTGTGCCAAGTTACATTTCTACCAACAGTAGAAAGCGTTCCCTTTTCTTCACACCCTCACTAATGCTTATGTCTTTTCTTTTTTTAAGTTCATTGATTATTTTTGAGAGAGAGAGAAGAGAGGGCAAGTGGGAAGGGGCAGAGGGAGAATCTCCAGAAGGCTCCGCACTGAGTGTGCGGAACCTGACATGGGGTTCAAACTCATGCACCATGAAATCATGATCTGAGCTGAAATGAAGAGTTGGATGCTTAACCAACTGGGCAATGCAGGCACCCCTCTTATCCTTTTGATAATAGCTATTCTATCAGGTATGAGATGATATCTCATTGCAGATTTAATTTGCATTTCCCTGATGGTTAATGATGTTGAACACCTTTTCATATACCTGTTGGCCTCCTATATTTCTTCTTTGGAAAGTCTATTCAGATACAAGAAGGAGACAAATCTATTCAGATACAAGAAAACAAGAAGGAGACAAGAATAAATTCTGTGGTGCTGGAGTGGAATTGGAAGAACCAAAACGATTTCATGGTTTTATATATATGTATAATACATATAAATAAAATACAAATCCATATAAAGTATATGTATTATATTCTATCTAGATAGAGAATGTGTAATTGTGTGTGAGTGTGTGCAATACATACAAAAATATATTTTTAAGGCTGTCTACTGAGAGGCTCTAAGACCAAGGTATACCCTAGAAGTAACGAACACACCTCACAACCAGATCTTGGCTCCTATATATGAGTCCACTCAGTCCAGGTCTAAAACAGGGAAAACACAGGATAAATCTGGAATATATTCTTGTTCCAGAAATTAAAGAAGGGCTTAAAAATTATTGGAACATAACATAGGATGCAAAATCTAGCATGAAGAGGCAACCTGTGTTCATATCTAGCACAAGGTAAGAATAAAAAAAAGTTAATTTCATTTAATACATCAAGAATGCACACATATACATTGATATATGTATATGTGTATATATGTGTATTTGTATACACACACACATGCAAATGAGAAAAGAGAAAACTCTTCCTTATAGTACAGTGCCATTAAGAAATTATGGAAAGAAAACTACCACTTGGTTCCCATCATAGTGATAATGAAGTCAGACAAGAAACATAAAGAGATGCTAAAACTACTGGATGACAGATGGATGAACAATAAGATGTTTATATAAGTCTCAAAGTATCTCCTCACACAATACTTAGGGAAAAAGGGGGGAAAAGTATAACAGCATAGTGGGGAAACCTGGCAGATACCACATTACTCAGGTGACATTAATAGCAATGGTACATATAGATGTCATAAACTACCTGATGGGATGCAATGAGAAGAGCATAACATCACTTCTGTGATATTTCTGCCAAAATGCATAGCCTGGGGAAAAAAACAATTTAGGAACAGTCTACAAGATAGCTGGCTTGAAGTCTTCAATATTGTTAAGGTCATACGGATCAAGGAGGAACTGCATAACAATTCCAGATTGAAGGAAACTGAAGAGATATGACAACACATGATCCTGTATTGGAGTTTATTGCTGTAAAAGACATACTGCAACAGTTGGCAAAACTTCAGTAGGTCTTCAAAGGGTGTATTGTAGGTTTTAGAATCTTTTCTATAAATTTGAAATCATTTCAGAATAAAAAAATAAAATACTTAAAGTAAAAATATGAGAATCAACTTTGACTTAAAGAGTTAAAGAAGAGAAAGGTAGTCACGTCAATGGTTGGCTAAATGTGATGTCAGTGGTACTTAGCAAGTTTCTTGAAAAGAATCTTAAAAAAGAACACAGTATTGATATACTTCACTCCCTTCTCACTTGCATTTGAATTCAATAGCCTTCATATTTGAGGGAACCCTGTAACTGATGAGATATCTGAGCCTAGGCCATGGTCACTGCCACTCCTTACAAATGATCAATATTCTTCTTAGCTTCTGATATCCACAGATGTCACTGTTGATATGATTTCAATATTGGTGAACAACACTTCTAATAGTATCCTGTCAGGAGATTCATCATCAAGAGATGATGATATAGATTCACTATCAAGAGGTGAAAGTAGGTTACTCTTTTAATTCAGTAGAATATTGAGGTAGGGAGAAATAGCTGGTGCATTTTTTCCATCTTCAACCAAAAAAAATAAAATATAGTCACCAGAAAATCTCCATCAATGATGGAGCCAGATTTATACTTTGGTCAGCAATTTGATCTTCTCAAATTTTAGAAAGTTAGAAAAACATTAATAACCACAGAAAAATTCCAGTTAGTGATAGTTGCTGGCTGATTAAATCTTAACTTTTTATTTATGTTGAAAGTCATTATAGTAGAAAGGCATTAGAATCCCTTGATTCTGAATCCTGTTTTTGTCAGCTTGGTACCTCCATTGCCTTAACTTTTATGAATCAATAAAATGGTATAATGACATCTTACTGAATTGTGTTGTTGTGTAGATTAATTGAGATAAAGTGTGAAAGTGTCTGGCATAATTTTCGGAAATGTAATAAGTCTTCTAGAAGTCTTAAGTCACATTTCTTAAGCTTCTGTATTCCTAGGAACATTTCTATATGCAGAACTGTGGTGAACCCCAAATAAAAAAAATGTGCTGGCTTACAGAGTATCTAGAGTAAATGTTAGAGGAAATAATGTACATTCACATAGTAATTCATAATTTTCAGATAATTTCCATGTCTAGTAAGTAATTTTCACCTTGATTCCTTTAAGGTAAACATTAGAAACATTATAACCTCATTTATATATAAGAAAATTGAGATTTACTGATTCAAAAATAAGATAGTAAAAGAACCAGCATTTCAGTCTGGTTTTAACATCTAAGCAGTGTATTTTATATTATTCAATATTTATTATTTTTTAAAACTTCTGTGCCCTCTAGATAAACAAAAATAACCTCATATAATTCTTGAATATTACAGAAATTTCCAGTTATGTTAATACTGTGATACAAGAAAATTCTTTTTATCTTCTAAGATGCACATTTTAACTTTTATATTTGTGAGCTTTTCCCAGACCATGTGGAAGTGAACACAGTCACTTCTAACATGAGCCATGTTGCTGTGCTTTGTGTTCCTTATAGTAGATACAGTAAGAGCAGAATCAAAATATATGTTTATGAAATTCAGTTTACAGCATGGAGAACTTGAACATTTATGTACACTGCTTCAAATATGTGTATACTTTCTCTAAGAAATTTTCAAGATTGTCATTATTTCCCTCTTACTTCCCCTTTCTTTACTAATCTTACTCCTACAATATGGCACCAACTTTGAGAATCTCTGCTTCACTAGGCAGTTTTGGCACATTGGTTAAGAGTAGGATCTTAGAACCAGACTGCCAGGACCTTGAGGCAAGCTACTAAGCCTCATCTATAACATTGAGAATATAATAGTACCTACCTTATGCAGATGTTTTGATAAATTAAAGGTGTTCTTGCATGTAAAGCACTAAGAAAAGTGCCTGACATGTTGCAAGTGCTATATCAGTGTGCCATTACTATTATTACTATTGTTATCATCACGCAATTACCATAGTGACTTAAAGCAATTAATAACATGGTAATATTACTATAATGTCAGGAGAATCAAATTAGGTTAACATCTGTCACTGGGTCTTCTTCAGTCTGTACCTTTTATTTTTGTGCCTGATAAAATAATTCAGAATCTTTTAACCTTACTATTAACCTCCCTTTGATATTTCAGTGAAAATATTGTTCGGTTTTTTAAAGTATTTCTTTAATCATTCTTCTTTTAGAAAACCTTTACAGGATAAGAGATGTCCAGCTGTGCTCTTCAGAGCTTTTATTCCTACCTATTCTTCATGTGTTTTGATGATTAGTCAAGTCATATATGCCCATCAGTAGCATATGATGGGCAGCATCATTTTTTCCCTCAGGGTGCAATGAGTCTCCCAAAGAAGAGAATTTGTAATGAAGAGCACATGCAAACACGCACATGCACACACACACAATTCTAAACTGTTCTCCAAAAAGAGGTGTGATCCTTTAAGAGAGCACTGAACCAGTTTGAAAATGATCAAATTTAAATTCAGCAGATTATGCCTACTATATACCAAGCACTTTATATGATTTTCTCTTCACAGCAACCTTGTGAGGTAGGTATTATTATTATTCCTCTTTTAATGAAGAGAAAACTTGAAGTTAAGCAATTTGTTGATACTGATTCTGATCTAGATCTTTTAACTTCAATTTACTTATTCCAGGACTTATTCTACAATATAACACACTGCCTCTTAATGAAATAATGGGCTTCTCACTATTTTTAAATTTTTGTTGTTGAAATAAAATTTTTAAAAATGATTGAAATTCGCCTTGCTTCTTCCATCCATATGCTAGTATTATGGCATTTTGGGAGATCAGCTCCTGGGCCCAAAGAATAGGCTGCTCAGGTTTGCAGTACTTGGTGACTTTAGGTGTTCTTATGATGTGAATTGCTTTTCTTTCTAGGCTAATAACAGGTGGGATAAGGCTGTCAGTTTAACAAGTTAGTGTATATGAAACAAACAAACAAACAAACAAAAAAGTCCCAAGCAACCTGATAGCTCAGGAAGACTACCATTTGAGCGAGGACTTCCCAATGGAACCTTTTTTCTATTTAATGCTAAAGTAGAATTTTCCTTTTCCTAAGAATGCTGTGAATACTCTATCCACAAAGGAAATCCTCTTACCATTTTATAGTGTCGGCGGCTGAAGATACAGGTGTGAACTCTGGCTCTGCTACTTACTAGCTATAATGTTGAATAAATTACTTACTCTATGTTATCTCATCTGTAAAATAAGAAATTAATGCCTACTTCAAAAAACAGTTATAAGTTTTACACTTTTCAAAATTGTCTTTTCCCTGCTTTACTGATGTGTAACTTATATGCAGTAAAATTTAAGTGTTAAATTCTGGGCATTGTGTACAGCCACTTATAACTTTTTAGCCTTGAGAAGTTTCCTCATGTCCCTTTGCAATCAGATCCTCTCTATGACACACTGGTTCCATTCATTTATTTATCTGCTTTCTGTCACTATAATTTTGTCTTTTTTAGGATTTTATATGAATGGAATAATATAATGCATACTCTTTTATGTTCAATTTTTTTCATCGTGCATTATTTTTAGTTTCTTTCATGTTCCTGAGTCTATCAACATTTTGTTGCCTTATGTTGCTAAGTAGCATTCCATAGAATGTACATGGGCACACCATAATTTGTTTAGCCGTCTTCTCGTTAATGGACATTGGATTGACTCCAATTATTGGCTATTATAACTAATGTTGAAAGTACACATATGTACGCATATGTTTTCATTTTCACGTGTATATATATCTAAGAATAGATTGATTGCTGGGTTGTATGGAAATTTTATGTTTAACTTTCTAAAGGAAATGGCTGTATCATTTTTATTCCCATCAGCAACGTTTGAAAGTTCTACTTGTTCTGTATCTTCACCAATACTTGGTATTGTTAATCTTTTTAAATTTTAAGCAGTCTAGTAGGTTTTAGGGATATGGTGATTGGTGACGTTGAAATCTTCTCATGTACTTATTGATTATTCATATAGTTTTGTGTGTGAATTATCTATTCACATTTTTAGTGATGTGTTTATTAATTTGTCTCATTATTGAATTGTAACAGTTAAAAAAATATTCTGGACAGAAAGTTCTTTATTTTCTTTCACAAATATTTTCTCCTAGTTTGTGGCTTGCTTACTTGTCTTTTTAACTGTGTCTTTCAAAGAGCAACGTTTATAATTTTGATGACATTTTATCATATCACTTTCTTTCCTGGTTCATGTTTTTGTGTGTTTTGTTTTAAATGTTGCCCAATATAATGTTACAAAGATTTCCTCCTCTGTTTTCTTATAGAACTTTTCTAGTTTTAGCTCAGATGTTTAGGTCTTTTCTATTTGTAGTTAAATTTTGTGTTTGGTGTCAGATAATGGTCTAGGTTTGTTTTTCTCCATATATATATATATATATATGTACATATATATGAATGGAATAATATAGTGCATACTCTTTTATGTTCAATTTTTTTCATCATGCATTATTTTTAGTTTCTTTCATGTTCCTGAGTCTATCTCAGGAAAAACTATATATGTGTGTGTGTGTGTGTGTGTGTGTGTGTACATATATATAGTTTTTAAAATCTGTTAAAAATCTTTTAAAATCTGTTTAAAAGATTGTCCTTTCTCATATTGGATTACCTTAGCATCATTGTGAAAGTTAAGTGTGGGTTTATTTCTGGAGTCTCTATTCTGTTTCATTGATTTATATACCTGTCCTTGCAGAGTCCCACCTGAAACGAATTACTATGGCATTGTAGTAAGTCTTAAAATCTTACTATATTGTTTTCTACTTACAATGTTCTTTTTCAAAATTGTTTTGGCTAACTTTTAGATAGATTTTTAAATCATTTTGACACAATCTTCTGGGATTTTTGTTGGGATCATATTGAATCTGTAGATTAATTTGGGGGAGAATTTCTATCTTAACAATATTCAGCCATCCATTACATGTGTATGGTATATTTCTCCATTTTCCAATATTTAAAAATTTCCCTTTGCAATGTTTTATAGTTTTCAGTGTAGAAAAGCCTTCTATACTTTGATTAATTTTTTTTAAATTTAAATACAAGTTAGTTAACATAGTGTAATAATGGTTTCAGGAGTAGAATTTAGCGATTCATCACTTAACATATAACACCAAGTGGTCATCCCAACAAGTGCCCTCCTTAATGCCCATCACTCACTTAGCCCATCCCTGTACCCAACACCTTCAGCAACTTTCAGTTTGTTCTCTGTATTTAAGAGCCTTTTATGGTTTGCCTCCCTCTCTGTTGTTATGGTTAAAATTTTCTAAGTATTTTATTTTTATGCTATTGTAAAGGGAGTTAGAAAAATTTCTTTTTCTAAAGCTTATTCTAGTATATCTAATATATAGGAAGACAACAGATTTTTGTTATTGACCTTGCATGTTGTGACTTTGCTTAAATTTCTTTTCAGTTCTGGTAGTTTTTTTTTTTTAACCCCTTAAGATTTTCTATAGTTATTATCATGTTTTCTTCAGCTAAGAACAGTTTAACTTCTTTTTATTCAAACTGCATTTTTTTTCTTTCCTCTGGTTATTGCACTAGCTAGACAATCCAGTATAATATTGAGTAGAAGTGGTGACAGTGGACATTTTTGCCTTTCTGTTCTTGTGTAGAAAGCATGGAGAATCTCACCATTGATTATGATGTTAGCTGTAAGTTTTTTCAAATATAAATTTAATAATATTTAATAATAAAATACAAGGAAGTTCCCTTGTATTTAAGTTTGTTGGAAGGTCTTATCATGAATGGGTATTAAAGTTTTTCAAATGCTTTTTCTGCATCTACTGAAATGATCACACTTTTGCTACTTTATTCTCTTATTATGATGAATTATACTGATTGATTTTCAAATGTCAAACCAGCCTTGCATTCCTCTAATAAACTATACTTAGTCATGATTTATTGTCTTTTTTATATGCCGTTTCATTCTGTTTAGTCAGTCCACTCTTATGTTTTTTAAAATTAGTAGTCTGATCTTCAGGAAAATAACTCTATTTATACTTTGCTGAAAGCTGTCATTGTGTTATGTGTATTGCAAGGAATATGAGAGGAAAAGCTATGATTCTGTTCTCAAAGGAGTTCATGGTCTCATTACATTAAAAAAAGAAGAAGAATACATGATTGGTTTTAATGTGTGTCCCAGGCATACACATTTGAGAGGGGGAAGTTGGGGAAAAGGAAGACAGGCAATTATCAGAGTCACTGTGTATCAATGTTGCCAGAATGTCCTTGCAGAAGAATTGAGATTTGTCTTTATACTCTACCTGATGTAGATTATGTTTAAGAAAAAAAATATTTGGACTAATGCCAGAGACAGAAAGGGTATCTTTGTTTTTAGGTTCTACTTTAAAGGAGGCAAAAGAAAACTGGGAAAGAAAAAAGAAAATTCCTGAACTGAGAATTAGGAGATCTAGCTTCAATCAGAGCTGATTTTGACTAGTTATGTCATCACAGGAAGGTCTCATTATCCCTATGTGCCTCTACTTTCTCCTCTACAAAATGTGGTGGTTAGGTCTGATCAGTGGTTCTGGATAAGGAAGGAGAGAGTATACATATTTCTGAAAAAGCTCACCAGAGCTCCTTGAGTAGGTGAGAATTACTGGATTATATAGTCTCTAAAACTTTTTCCATCCCTGAAAATCTTTGATTTTATGGTTTTGTCAAATCAGTAAACTTGGAGACTAAAGACCTTTGGTTAGCCATTCTCAAGTTTTGTGACCTTCAAGTGACTTGAAAAGTCACTTCTCTCTGGGGCTTATTATATTTATGTTTAAAATGAAAACTGGCTTTCTATAGCCATTCCAGTTCAAAAAGTCTGGGGTTCTAAAGTGAAGTAAATCTATTTATATTATACATGTATATATATTTTGAATATGGCAAAGAACCTATTGTAGAGAGATAAATGACTATGGTTACATTTTTTTATGTGACTGCATCCAGCATCTTTAAGAATTATGGGGAATAAGAAACCAAGGCCCACATTGTTAAACTTATTTCTAATTTTTAATGGGAAATGTAAATTCTTGAGCATATGTTGAGATGCTGGCTTTGTGTAGTATTGGCTCCCAACTTGAAATTCAAAAATCTAAGACTTCTAGATGTTTTCTTAGGATGTAGTTTTTGTGTTTTTTTTTTTTTATTATTATTATTTACAGTCTGTTATACAAAAGCTTCAAGGGATATAGGGCATTAGAGCACCACATCTCTAACTAGCTGGAGCATAATACATGATTTGAGTCCCCAGTATTTTCTAACAGTAAGGTTTGTTTATTAAAGAAACCCCATGCTGTGACTGAATCTGTCTAATAGCAGCCATGTTTGAACTTGAACATTCAAATGTATGCCCATATATCTTGGGCATATATCATACATAATGATGTGGGGTCTAGACATCTTTCTGGGTTTGTTTATGTCTGTTATGGATTCCCCTCATTATCCATGCTGTTTGAGGGAGACCCCATGGATTCAGCTAGTTTATTGCATACTTTCTATATTTTAAGACTAACTCAGAGTTCCAAGTGGCACATATGTTCCAACCTGAAAGATTGTTTTCTCACTTTCCTTTTTTATGATGATGATTAAGGAAAAATAAAGTAAGATTTTAGGGGATGGTACATGTTTGAGAATGGCTAACCATAATCCTTTTGGCCATGTTTCAAATATAGTTTCTTATAGTTTTATTTTATTATGCTACTCTTCCTAAAAATACTTGACAAGTTTGACTTATAGCATCTGTTTTCTTATTTTTAAAACCATATTGTATACCATCTGTTGTTTCATTATCATTGATTATAATTTTTAGGATTTAGGAAAGGTAAATAAAGACTTTAATCTTTAATTGTACAGTTTATTTATGTATATGCAGTATACTCAAGCTAGAACTAAATAAGTTTACCTAAAGAATAGATTTTATATATAAAAAAACTTTTATTTCTAGTTCGTATTAGTAATTTGGAGCAAGTACTCCATGGCTTGGCTAGCAGCTTTCATTGTTATTGTTGTTTTTAAAACCTCTCCCTTGACATTGATTTTATAAAATTAGGTATCTCTATGCATGACTCCTTAATTTTTAAAAAAAGTACTGTTCATATTCCTTATAAGTGCAAAGCTTTTTTTAATCATGTGAAATAAACCAAATATCATTATAAGAATTTGCAATAAATATTGAAAAAAGGTGGATTGTCATTAGAATTTAGCATTATGGATATTTTTTGAGGAGGTGACATAGCACTTGCTATAAATATTCATCATTTTCTTAAATCTAGAGATATTCAGTGATTAGGTGATTTTATGCCTGTTTATTCTGAAAGGAACAAAAGAAACTTTAAAAACTGAAAGCATAAACATAATTGAACCACCTACTTAAAAGAGAAATTGGAATAGATGTTTTCCAGGGGAGAACATGCTTTCTGTGTAAAAAGGGCTAGTGTAACAAGAAGTCATCTATTCTTGATTTCTTTAGACAGCTAGAGCTTTGTGCCTTGTCTAGTTTCTGCGTTTTAAGAGCTTGTTCTGTGTAGCAGAAATAATACAATAAATGGGTTTAACCACATTTGTCTCAGCTAGACAGTCTGCTTTGTCAGAGATTGCTGGTACAACATAAACAAATTATGTGTTTGTAGTGCTTTTCAATGAAAGCCTATCTAACAGAGCTGAGATTGTGTTTCAGCAGCTGTAGATTTAATCTCCTACCTGTCAGTTAAAACAGGCATTTCCTGAGCCCGATAAGGACTGGTTGTAGAAGAGGGAAGTAGTCACAGTTGGACAAAGACCTATTGTTATTGGCTGATAATTTCTATGTAGATTCAACTCCTTATTCTACCATGGATACTACAATCATAGTGCAGTTTTAAAGGAACTAACATGACCTTTTTTATTGTTAAATTAAGGAGAGTTAAAGAATCAAAGGTAGGCTTTGTGTCATTCATATTTGGGAGTTGTCACGTGGAACTAAAAATAAATGTCTATAGTTTAGATCATTATAATTCCAGATCATTGTGAATGTGATAAATAGGACTTTGGAAAATGCCTGGTCACAGATTTGTGACTACATTTTTAGGAATTCTACTTGTAATGCACACTAAAGTCAAAAAGTAAATCTATGGATAGATACTTTATGTGACTCACATATCATGGGACATGTCTTTTTCTTTTTTCCTATTTTTATTTGTGAGGGTGGAGGCGGGGGTTCCCATCCTCTCTTTGTTTCATTTAATTACTCATAGAAATTTGTACAGTTAAGCTGAACTGTCTCAGAATTGGTTGAGTTCGTTTGGAGAAAATATCTATCTCTACCTTTCTAGAAGTTATTATAATATTATTCGGAGTCCCATGTCTCCAGTCATGAATGGTTAATGGTAGGGCACACTGATAGGCTGATCTTTGTATTTGTATGAACTTGGCTGGCAAGCTAAATCCACAACTTTTCAATTTTCAGTTTAAATTTCAATTTAAAGTAGTTTATGAATTTTCAAGTTTAAAAATAAATATATGCTTGAAAATCCTTTTGGAAACTTCCTCTTGCCTTTACCTCCCCCGACTCCCAAGTGTATAATCAGTCATTCCTCACAATCCCGAGGCAGCTCTTTCTGCTCACAGGTCCCATCCCCATAATAAAATCGCCCTTTTGCACCAAAAAAATGCATCTTAATTTAATTAAATATTTATAATTAATTTTTCCAGCTTTCTTGAGAAATGATTGACATATGTCATTATAAAAGTTTAAGATGTTCAGCATAATAGTTTGATTTATATATATTGCAAAAGAATTGCCACAATAGGTTCAACTAACATCCATCTTCTCATATAGATACAAAAATAAAAAATAAAAGAATGAAAAAAAATGAAAAACGTATTTTTCTCATTGTGATAAGAACTCAGGATTTACTCTCTTAACAACTTTCCTATATGTTATACAACATCACTAGCTATAGTCATCATGTATATTACGTCCATAGTACTTATTTATCTTATGTTTAGAAGTTTGTAATTTTTGACTACCTTCCTCCAGATCCCCCTCCCCCCAGCCCTATCTCTACTAACCACAAGTCTGATCTTTTTCTGAGTTTAGTTTTTTGTTTTATCTTGGTTTTTTTTTGGTTTTTCTTTTCTTTTTAGTTTCCATTTGTGATATCATATTTGTCTTTCTTTTCTCCATCTGACTGATTTCACTTAGCATAGTGCCATCAAGATCCATCCATGTTGTTGCAAATGGTAGAATTCTCTTCTTTTTTAAAAAGGCTGAATAATATTCTAATTTATGTATATACCACAGTTATTTATTCATTTATTCATCAGTGGATGCTAAAGTTGTTTCCATGGCTTGGTATTGTAAATAATGCTGCTATGAACATGGGAGTGCAGATATATTTCCAAGTTAGTGTTTTCATTACCTTTGGATATGAATTTTCCATTCCTTGGTAGTGATTTTCAGAAATGGAATTGCTGGTCATTCTATTTTTAATTTTTTGAGACACTTCCACACTGTTTTTCATAGCCCACTAACAGTGCACAAGGATTCCCTTTTCTCCACAATCTCACCAGCATTTGTTATCTTGTCTTTTTGATGATGACATTCTAATAGGCATAAGGTAATATTGTGGTTTTAATTTGCATTTCCCTAATGACTAGTGATGTAGAGCATTTTTCATGTACCTGTCAGCCTTTAAAATATTTTCTATGGAGAAATGTCTATTCAGGTACTTTGTCCTTTTTAAATTTTATTTTGCTATTGATTGTATAAGTTCTTTATATATTTTGGATACTGACCCCTTATCAGATACATGGTTTGCAAGTATTTTTCCCATCACATGGGTTATCTTTTCATTATCTTGATGGTTTCTTTTGCTTTGCAGAAGCATTTTTGTTTGATGTAGTTCCATTTCTTTATTTTTTATTTTGTTGCCTGTGCCTTAGGTGTCATATCCAAAAAATCATTACCAAGACCCATGCCAAGGACTTTTATTCATATATTTTCTTCTAGAAGTTTCATGGTTTTAGGGCTTATATTTAAGTCTTTAATCCATTTCAAGTTAATTTTCATAAGTGGTATAATGTATGGGTCCAGCTTCATTCTTTTACATGTGATTATTCAGTTATACCAGCACCATTTATTGAAGAGGCTATCTTTGCTCCACTGAGTATTTTTGGCTCCCTTGTCAAATATTGGTTGACTGTATGTGCTTAGGTTTATTTCTAAGCTCTTGGTTCTGTTTTCTTGGTCTGTATGTCTCTTTTATGCCAATACCATACTCTTTTGATGATGATGACTTTATAGTATAACTTGAAATAAGAAGTGTGGTACCTCCTTGCTTTGTTCTTCTTTCTCAGGATTCCTTTGGCTATTTGGGGTCTTTTGTGGTCCCATGTAAATTTTTAAGAGTATTTTTTTCTACTTCTATTAAAAAATGGCTTTGAACTCTTGGTAGTGGTTGCATTGGATCTATAGATAGCTTTAGGAGGTAGCATTGATATTTTAACAATATTAATTCTTTAAATCCATAAACACAGGATACCTTTTTATTTATTTTTGTCTTTGATTTCTTTCATCAAGTGTCTTATAGCTTTCAGTATAGAGACCTTTCATCTCCTTAGCTAAATCTATTTCTATGTATTTTATTGGTCTTGATGTTATTGTAATATAATTAACTTTTTAATTAAAATTTTTATAGCATTCTATTTTGCAAAGGGATACATATATCATTTGATCTTTACAAAATGTTTGTAAGATAAGTATAATACTGGGGTTTGTAGTTTACATTTATTGAAGTGTGAGAGACAGAGTGAACAGTAAACAGGTAAAAATTGTGGTTATAAAAGATAGCACTACTTTTCCTAAAAGTCCACAATACCCTTGCTTGCCTGTTTCCTCCCTCTTTCTCTTTATTCTCTTCTCTCTTTGCTTTATTTTCACCTCTTTTCATATTTCTCTTTTTATACTTCTCATGTCTTTCATCATTTCATTTCTTTTCTCTTCTCTTTTCTTAACACCTTGTAATTAGGGCAACCCTGTCTAATACTACCTTTATTTTTTTGGTGGCACAGATGATTGGCTAAATTTTTAAATATAAGACATGCAATGCTCCTCTTTCTTCTTTAGTTACTTAATATTAAGAAATATCATCATGGGTTATGTAATACTGTGTTTTAGATAGAGTGAAGTAAAAATTAATACATTAAAATAGAGAACAAATGAATATAGAATTTATTAGTAGGATTGCTTAAAAAGTGTTAGAAAAGTCAATGTTTTTATTTTCCATTTTGAATTCTGGTTAATTTTATTTTATTGACTTGAATGGACCAGCATATCATCCCATTTCTTTTTGGGCTTGGGTTTCTATTCCTTTCCATTTACAGTTGCATAAGTTATTCCTAATCAATCTTAAATGATGTTATTGGTCTATTGTTCTTTGTAATGCAAAAAGTTATCATGAGAGGTAAATTGCTGTAGCATATGACTGTATTATAATTCTAATTTCATTTGACATATATGACTTTACTAACAGTTGATTTTTTTCCCCATAGAAAAGTTGGCAGTTAACTTGAATAGTTTTAAATATTCCTATTCTTCTCATACAGAGACTAAGTTCAGGATTACATTTTTAATGTCTGTCAGTAAGCTTCTCTGCTACCTAAACTTCTATTAAAAGATATAATATTTGGGGGAAATATAATATTTGCAGTCATGTAGCAGTAGCCACTTAGATTTTAATTTGTTATATTCTTCTCCCCTCTAGGCATAAAAGAGTACAAATGTTTAAAAGTCTACTTGCTTTCATTCTTGCCCTAATATAGTCATTTTCCTCACAGCAACTAGAATGATCTTTATAAACTTAAATCATATCTCATGCCACTTCTCTCTTCAAACCCTCCAATAGCTTTCTATCACATTCAAAAGAAAATCCAAATTCCTCACTGTGCCCTACAAAGCCCCATGATCTTGTCTATGCCCATCTTTCTAACTTTTCCCTTGCTACTCTCTTCTCGTTTTCCTTGGGCCTTATTAGCTTACTCAGCCCAAGTTATTGCTGCTTCAGGAACTTTGCCCCACATGCCTTCTGCCTGAGTTACTTTTCTCTCATGTAATCCCATGGAACATTTCCTTAGAACATTCAACCCTGTGCTATATTATCTCCTTAAGGAAGCCTTCCTTGACCATCCCTATCAAAAGTAGTCCTCTACTCCTTACCCACTATCTCCCTCTTTCTAGCCTCTACCCCTCAAATATTATCTCATTATCTTGCTTTATTTTTCTTCCTAGCATTTATTATGAAAGGGTATGTGTTGTATTTTTATATATTTTTTGCCCATGTGTATGTATATACACATATATGTACACATACATATATATACTTTCATTTGTATGTTGTCTGTCTTCCCTAGGAGATAATGGTGGGGGATTTTGTGTACTCCTATGTCCCCAGTACCTGGAATAGTGTCAGATTCAACACAGTATAAATTTTATGCACAGGGGAAGAAATTTATGTTTGGGGAATTTTCATTGAGGAGTTGAATTTGAGCTAAACTTTGAAGGGTAGGTCAAATTTGGGAAGGCAGAAAGGAGAGGAAAGATCATTCTATTTGTGAGAAGAAGTGGAGAAGTGGCTTAAACAAAGATTTAGAAGCTATTGAAAAGCAAGAAAGGAAAGATGGTAAACATAGTAGGAAAACAACCTTGGAAGTTACATTAAGAGCATCTTGTAGAGTGATTTCAATACCAGACTACGCTAGGGAGTTTGGACCTTACATTTTTTAATAAAGACATTATTATATCTAAGTTATTTAATATGAACATACTACTAAATAAAAATACACAAATTTCGCTTTTTATTTATTTTTATTTTTAAAGTTACTTATTTATTTTGAGAGGCAGAGAGAGTGAGCATGAGCAGGGGAGGGGAAGAGAAAGAGAAAGAGAGAATCTTAAGCAGACTTCTCACTGTCACAGCAGAGCTTAAGGCAGGGCTCAAACCCACAAACCATGAAATAATGACCTGAGCTGACATCAAAAGTCAGACACTTAACTGACTGAACCACCCAGGCACCCCTCTCTTTTTATTTTTATTATTATTATCTTTTTTTAATATTTTTATTTATTTCTAGGAGAGAGAGAGAGACAGCGTGAGCAGGGGAGGGTCAGAGAGAGAGGGAGATACAGACTCTGAAACAGGCTCCAGGCTCTGAGCCAGCTGTCAGCACAGAGCCCGACGCGGGGCTCGAACTCATGAACCGTGAGATCATGACCTAAGCGAAAGTCGGACGCTTAACCGACTAAGCCACCCAGGCGCCCCTATTACTATTTTTTTTAATTTTTATTTTTATTAAGAAAGAACACGTGAGAGTGGAGAAGGTCAGAGGGAAAGAGAATCTTAAGTAGGCTTCCACGTTCAGTACAGAGCCCAATGCAGAACTCGATCTCATGATCAGGTCAAGATCATGACGAGACAAAATCAAGAGTCAAACGCTTAATGGACGGAGTCACCCCGGCACCCCCAAATTTTTCTTTTTAAATCAACATGTTAGCGTATCCTTACATCATGTTCAGTGTTGACACACTTTGCATTTAGTTGAGGTAAGAAGTGTAGAAGTGTGTGTAAGTGTGTGGATATTAGTAGAAGTGTTCATGCTGAGCTTGGGGCAGGGGTTATTGGTTAAATCCCAACAATGCAGGTCATTAACTTTTTGCACTAAAAAGATTATAGTGTGATAAAAAGTGAAATCCTAAAGGTTATTTTATTTGTGGCTTTAGTTATTATTATGTTTTAAATTTTTTTTTATTTTTGAGAGGGAGAGAGACAGGGCACAAGTAGGGGAAGGTCAGAGAGAAAGGGAGACACAAAATTTAAAACAGGATTTGAGGCTTTGAGGCTTCAGGCTCTGAGCTGTCAGCATGGAGCCTGGTGTGGGGCTCCAACCCATGAACCACAAGATCATGACCTGAGCCAAAGTTGGACACTTAACTGACTGAGCCGCCCAGGTGCCCCTTTGGTTATAGTTATTATTTATGATTTTACTCAGCATCCATTTCTTATAACAATCCCTTACTTTACTCTTCAGCCCCCAACTCAATTACATATACAGGCACCATCTTTTATTGGTACTTCTAGGGAAGATCAGCTTGCCAGGGCTGAACCACAGCTGTCAATAGATTAGACATCTTATTTATGTTCTCTTCAGAGTTCACAGCATATTCTCAGGCCTGTAACTTCAGATGAAATTGCTTCTATTCTCGATGATAGCTGATGCTTAAACACTTTTCTGTCATTCATGCTATATTGTATAACCAGCCCACTGTGACATAACAAAATTTTTTTATTATTATCTTGGAAAACTGTATTCTTGGCTCTTTTGGTGAGAAGAGCTTATCATCTCTGTCAGTAAGGATTATAATCAGTAGTGATAAAATTATTAAAGAAGCTTAGAGTCCTCTTTATACTATAGAAGAATTTCAACAGATGTACTAGGGGAACTCAATCATTAAAAAATATTTTCAGATAAATGAATAAAGTCAATTTTTGTATTCTCATACCAACTAGTGGACTTCAAAGTCTGACCATGGCATGCCGAAAGAAAAGATTGCTGTGATGAAGTATATTTGGAACAGATGCATATTTCTGTTGCTTCGATCTGAGGATTGCAAATGATAAAAGGACTTTGATTCCGAAGATTAAAATATCAGAATTATTATAGCTTAGTTTTTAAATAATAGAGAGTGAAAACTCTGTAATGCATTTGTGTTATGAATATCTGTTGAATCCCTACTCTGCAAGAGAGGAACTTTTACTAAGCCCTAGGGTGATATAAAGTCCCTGCCTTTAAGTTGTGCATAATTTTAACAAGACCTGTAGTCTAAGATGTAAACTTGCATTTCTGGAAGAGGATTTTAATAATTGAACTCTGGTCATTGCTACCAGAATAAGCTTGTGTAAAATACTTCAGGGGTAAAAGCCAGATTGTCTTCATTATAGGTCAAAAGTTTATGAAAGGTTTATATCTGAATTTGGTTGTTACAAAGAAAGGAATGCCACATTTTTCACAATGTTACCATATTTATATGGCATTTACACAAAATTTGAAAAAGAAATAATTTCCATCTTTGCAGAACATTTTGATCATTCTATATTTAATGGGGTGTCCATCTGAGAGCAACAATCATTAGTCTCTAATATGTTTCATACTTCTGTGGAAATAAGACAGGGTGGAATAAGAAACATTCATCTTCACTAGTCTTTGGAAATATCTAAAGTAATTGACTAGCTCAGTCTTCTGTGATGGCCTGGTGACCACTAACTGTGACTATTTGCATAATAGTCAACTCTTCACTTCTGTAGTGATAACTGTTTGTATCTGATTAAAATTAAGACTGTTTTAGTTCTCTTGACTTTTCCAGAAGTTGCAAAAATTGAGATTTGCTGTTCTGCTTTAACCAAACAAATGCACACATGGGGATAACAATATGCTGAGTTTATGCAGATTTTACAGCACGAATCTGAATAAAATACCCACTAATAGATCCTTAAGGAGTAATAAACACACATGAATTTTCCTTAGTTGCACTTTAAAGTGATTTTAACATACTACTAGACCTTAACAATAATATTTAATTGACAAGATTATGCATTTGTATGGATTGAAAAGGTGGTAGATATCTAATTCCAAATGAATCATAAATTTTACTTTTGCATAACATGTTTTATTAATTTCTCTATGGCCAGGATATTCTGCTTCCCTCCTGGTGAGAGTTTCTTAAAACATAGTAAGATAATTTAAACACATTTAATTAACATTTATCATCCATTTTATAAAGTAATCTGACTTTTGTCCTCTCAAATACTTTCAAAATCTTTCTAGGTTATAGGCCATAGGAAGACTATGGAAAAGATACCTAATGGAATTTTCGTTGTAATTTAGTTTTCTTTTTAAGCAAATCTTTCCTTTCTATGTTGACCCTATTCCAAAGTAAGCTGACAAACTAGATGATTTGTACTATTATGTAAGTGAAAACAAACCTAGCACCACTACATGATAAAATAAGGCTATAGACTTCTCTAAGCTATCTTTATATTCCTAGTGCCTAGCACAGTACCAGTCAGATAGTACTAGGTGCTCAATAGATGGCTCCTGGACAGCTGATTAAAGACTGACACCATACACCTCCTTTATAAAGTAACATGTTTCTTGGGGGCCTAAGACATCGTCTTATATGTGTGGAGCTCTTTATTTCTGAGGGTAAAGGGACAAATAAATAAGAGATACTAGAAAGTATGATTATATTACTGCTAAATCCATGTTCTTTTCCTTGAAAATTCAGTATTTAAACAGAACATGCACAAATGAATGAGATCAGGGTGCCCGGAGGGCTCAGTTGGTTAAGCAATCAACCCTTGATTTCAGCTCAGGTCATGATCTCCTGGTTCATGAGCTCTAGACCCATTGTCAGCACAGAGCCTGTTTGGGATTCTCTCTCTCCCTCTCTCTCTACCCCTCCCCCGCTCATGCATGTGTGCTCACCCTCTTTCTCTCTCTCTCTCTTTCTCTCTCTCAAAATAAATAACAAAAATTTAAAAGATGAACAAGAGATAAAGTAATCACATTTGACTACTGATGATCCAGGTAGATTAATGAGTTATTTACCCATTTTAGAAGATGTAAATAGAGTGAGTATATACAGTAGGCTGAGAATATAAAAAGAGGTGTTAACACAAAGGACAGGATTGGCTCTTTCAGAGTTGTTAATATTTCTCTTTGAATATGCACCTAAAGAAGATTTTTAGAACTTGTGCTATTGACCTGATAGAGTTATTGTGCTAGTACATTCAATGATTATTTCTGTCCTATATAACCAAGGAAAGGACCTAGAAAATGCAGACTGTGATGTGGATTTAAATAACTATCTTAAAACCAACCTAGTAAAAGAATTGCTTTGTTTGCTTGTCTTACTCTTGTTAGTGAGGGTGAGGATGTAGTGAACTAGGGACAAGATCTGTCTCTTTTATTTCTCCTGTGAATATTTTAGATATTTTATTAAATATATTTAACAAAATATTTAATACTGTAAAGACAAGTTGACTACTGAAGTTATTTTCTCTTTTTTCCTTAAATTAACTTCTTACTGAACTATAATATACATACAGAAAATCATATAAGTATAAAGTCAGCTCTTAATTAAGGTTCAAACTGAAACATAAGACTTTAAGAGAATAAAGACAGGGTTTTTAAAAGGATGTCTTTGGACTATAATATCTTGAGTTTGTTCTACCTTTTCATGATTTTTCCAGGCTCTTTAGTGAGGATTTTGAAAAGAGTGGTGGCATTAGTATGCACAGTTCTTGAAAGAAATTGCCTTATATGAAAGATGAATGTTAACAATGGTAACAACTTGTCTTGTGTATTATCCTTGTGGGACCTGAGAGTGAGACAGAGAGACAAAGATGATGGGGGGAAGGTACATAATATTTGCTACCAACAAACAAAAACAAAGCAGGACTTCAGAATACAGTTACACAAAGTGTATCCATTGGAAGTTGATGGGAAACATCTGGGAAGATGGGACTCTGTGTTCTCAAATACTCTTTTGTGTCCCAGAATTGTTCCTGATGGAAGTTGATTATTTTTCTCCTACTAGATCCAGGTAGATTCTCTACAAGTAGAGATTTGCTAAAAGACAAATGAAAAGTAAACAAGGTGATACCAAGATGTATTTAAGAGTCATTCTTGATGATGATTATGATGATGAGATGATGATGATGATGATGATGATGATGATGTTGTAATAATAATAAAAGTGATTCATTGCATTAACCAATGGATATTGGTGCCCAGAAAACTGGCTCTTTGGTCTAAGATGCTTCTTGCATTAATTGGTTGATACAAAATGCTACTATATCCTTAGCCTTGTGATTAAGCAGTGGAGCATATAGAAATATAAATGTCACAGGCCATTCAGGACACTCAGTTTATTTTGTGAGAGATGATTAATGAATTGAGATAATTAATGAATAGTCAGTAGGCCATATACAATATAAGGCTCCTTTGTGTACTTCCAATTATGTCAACCAAGAGAACTTCAATATGCTGACTACTACATTATGCTTTCTAAAGCAGGTCAGAACATAGTCAATATTTTAGACAGGTTTTAAGCAAAACCAGACTTGAAAAGTTTTATGTTAAGGCATGAATGTATCCTACCAAATGAGACCCTTTCCCTCCTAACTCTTCAGAGTTAACTGAGATCCATATATAATTTGGCATGTACTTTTTGGCACTAAGAGGACACCTCTCTGACTTGGAAGTCTTCTCATGCAAGGTTTCTGGGTCCTTTATTTCTTTCTCTCTAGACGTGGAGGCTTTCACAGTGGTAACATTTATACAAATGACTCAGCTATTCTTTGAAATAAAGAACAGGGCCTTTAGGAAATTCCCTCCCTGTGCCCCCTCTCCCTCTCTGACTGTTCTTACCCATTCTTTATTTTCTATCTCTATCTCCCTTTCTCTGTCATCATTTACAAACATTAGAAACAATTTCTTCCAACAGATTAAAGAAGCTTTCTTCAACTAAACCACATGAGGAATGATTTACTAGAAATAAAGCCTTAAAATGATCTTCACTTACTCACTGGTTTTAACTCAGTATTAGATATTAATCTGCTCATGATTTTCAATACAAATACATATTTCCCATCACCAAAAAAGTTAAATAATCTTCATGAAAGAGAAAATGAGCCCCCCTGAGTGTCACTCTGTTTGCATATTAGCACATAGCCTGGTCTCTGCCAAGTTGCTCTCTGACTGACTGCTGCAGATGCTCTTTCTCAAGTATTCTGAGTCATATCTTTAGTACAAGTCTTCAGGGACAAACAATAGCACCTGTTCCTCACAAGATATCAGGCCAGCTAGCCCATTCATGTATCTTTAATGAAGCTCTGGGGCAGATGGCAAAAAACGGCATCATCAACAACTTAGCACAGAGAAAACAAAGAGGATAAGTATTGATGCAACAATGCTGTTTTGCAGATAGGAAGAGACAGAACCTAAGTGTTTCACATATGCCTTGCTGCTGTCTTGGTTGTCTGAAAGATATGAAGAACACCATCCAATTAAAATTTCTGGGCATGTATCCTATTTGATCAAGCATGTGTTCCCCACTTTCTGCAAAGAGGTAACACTTTGGTCAGGAATTGTGGAAGTTTAGAACCCATGGTCAGTTGTACCTTGGCACCCACAGTTTTCTTCTTTCATGATGCCCTGACTAAGCTTCACCTAGGATGGAGTTTCTGGTTTCTTGTAGTCAGTTGAGTTACATACCCAGCCTGTTAGTGCTGACTTGCAAAGCAGTAAAAATAATGTGGTTTCATGCTCAGAGATATATTTTTGTCCACATCAAATTTTATTCTTTGTATTAAACAAATCATTTTTACCTGTGTAATAATGAAAGAATCTTTGAATTTGTACTAAGGGAAAGCTACACTTTCAAGAAAAGTAGATGCTATTTGAAATTTTGATAACTTCTTGGAAAAGACATGTGGAGACTGGTAATTCTTTGATGAAGTGAGGGGAATTCTATTAATTTTTATTCTTTCGTAAAATATTTTTGGAAGTTGCTATATCCAATGTGACTGCCTTCCCTGGCATGTCATCAAGTGGGAAAATAGGATGATGGGAAGGAAGAAGGAAGATAAGCTTACATCCTTTAGAGCAGGGTGCGGCTTTTCTGTATATTCATAATTCTTCATCCACCTTAAGCCCTGACACTCAGTGCAGGAAACTTAACTCACAACTTCTATAGGAGAAAAATATTCTAGACATTTATGTGACTCTTGTTTGGTGGCCAAGCCCTCTTTCTTTATCTCTCCTCCCTTCCCTGTCCTTGCTTTCCACTTCTGTCCCACGTTCAATCAATAATTTTCTAGTAAATGTAAGTACAATAAGTGGAAAGCTATGAAAGGGGTAAATTGTTGCTTTAATACATGCTTTCTATTCATATTATTTGCACTAGGCCGTACTGGTCAGCTTTCTATAAAAGGTGGTAGTTGGAATTATTCACAGACCTCCACTACCCTTGTGAGTTTTTAAGACACATAATTCCTTTAAAATAGTATCACACTGGGGGAATCTGAATAAGGTTGTTGGATTATATCAATGTCAATACCCTAGCTGTGATATTGTACTATAGTTTTTCAGGTTATGACCACTAGGGATAAAGGACACATGGGATCTCTCTGTAGTATTTATTAAAAGTGCAAGTCAGGCAGAGAAGGACAAATACCATATGTTTGCACTTATAGGAGGATTAGGAGGAACTTAACTGAGGACCAAGGGGGAGAAGAAGGGTTGAAATAGTGGGGGAGAGGGAGAGAGGCAAACCATGAAAGACTCTTGAATACTGAGAACAAACTGAGGACTGATGGGTGTGGGGGGGAGGGGGGTGATGGGCATGGAGGAGGGCACTTGTGGGCATGAGTACTGGGTGTTATATGGAAACCAACTTGACAATAAACTATTTGTAAAAAAATTTTTTTTAATTAAAAAATTTAAAAAAGTTTTAAAAATAAATAAAAGTGCATGTAAATTTACAATTACATTTATAAAACTTTCAGTTAATTGTTACAAAGAATTATATTCCTTATCTCATTTAAGTCTGTTTAGCAAAAGATGACTTGATCCTTAATATAATATGGCAGTTAGAAATGTAAACTTTGAGCCTGACAAACCTGAACTTGAATCCTGGCTCTCTAGCACTTTTTAATTGGCTGAGCTACTGAGCATCTCATGATTTTGTCTTTCTCATTAAGTGATTGAGGAGAATAATAGTAAATACCTCAAAGAGATTTGAGGATTAGATGAGATAGATCACGTAAATCACTTTCCCAGTGCTTGACATATAGGAAACACTGGAAAATATTAGTGGCTGTGATAATGATGATTATCATTACCATCATCATCACTATTATTACTTCTGTAATTAGAGCTCCAATAGGAATGCTTCATCATCTTCTCTTGGTCTAGATTCTAACTGCTACTGAGTATTTTGTCCTGTCTTTAATAAGGGGCATGTTGATTTTTCACATCATTGTTTAACTTGAAATAAGGGCAATTTTATCAACTGGAGCTAAATAATCACTGTTAATAAATATATTATAATAAATTATTGGAATTAATGACAGTGGCTTTGTGATCAAATTTTCTGGGTGCAAAATAAGAGAGAAGAAGGAACTGGAGCTGAACAATATATTATCCATACTCCAGAGTCACTCCAACAATCCACCTCTGAAATAGAAAATTACTTTTGGTTGCAGACCTCAAGATTTTCTCTACCCAAAGAACATACACACATGATTTCTCTCTTTTCCATCACTGAAGTCCATGTGATGTAGTGGAAAAAGCACTGGACATGGTGATGAGCCGGTCTGGACTCCATATCCAGCCCTGTCATAGATAGTGTGACCGCAATGCATGTCTTTTACCTGCTCTAGCCACCTGTTTCCCTGTGTATATTGTGAAGTTTGGATTAGATTAGTGATTCTCAGAGAGTGGGTCCTGGGCCATACTGCCCGCTTTACCTGGGTACTTGTTAGGAAAGTACATTCTCTGACCCCACCTCACACCTACTGATTTAGAGGCTCTGAGGGTAGGGCCTAGCAGTCTTTGTTTTAACAAGCCCTCTAGCTGAACTAATACACACTCAAGTTTGAGAAACACTGCCCTGAATTAAATTTTAGTTTAAATATTAGATCGTTGGACCCAGGTCCCAGAGTTTCTGATTTATAGATCTGGAGGAGGGGGACAGAGCCTGATAATTTGCTTTTTTAAGTTCTCAAGTGTTACTGATGTTACTGGTCAGGTATCACACTTTGAGAACTACTAGTTTTGGTCAGCTGTAAGCTCTGTTCCAACTCTGATTCCATCATTACTATTGCTTTCACAATGTCTTCTGTCCCCCTTCTTATTTACTTTACTGTAAGCTGCCTCTAAACTAATTGTTAGCATTGAAAGTTTCTAACATATCCTACTTTGTAGAGGGTGATGGACAGAAAGGAACTTCCCTAAATTCTTACAACTTATGTTAATATGAAACACCTACAGCTCTTTGGCATTGAAAGTGACCTTAGATGGTTTACTTAGTCATCTCATGCATGTAGCTAGTTACAAAAGAAGTGTCTTCGTACACCAAGATTCAAGAATTAAGGTCTGACGCTTAATTGCCATTGATCCCTTTATGTTGTCTTACGATCTGAAGAGTTTTGACACTAATATAGAAGTAAAATTATATTTTCATCCCAAGATGCTGTTTAATGAATAACACTAACAATCCAAAATTGCATTTTCAAATGATCCTTGTAATCCCACCTCTTCTATTTTATGGTTTTCTAGATACTTGGGATGGGATAACACTCTGTGTGGCTTCCTGTCTGCTAAGAACATAATAAGCCTCTGCCTGTTGAACTGAATTATTTAGTTCGTTCATATTTTCTTTTCTGAAGTAGAGTTATGGGTAAGAGTTGCTGTTTCTTGTGTGTGTGTGCGCGCGTGCGCACATGTGTGTGTTTTAGCAATTTGATAATTTTCTAGAATGAAATATGCAAACTACATAAGAGAAAAAGTAAGGCTCTGACATTTACTGAGTGCCTATTACATGCCAGTCACCATGCCACAAATGTTACTTTTCTGGTCTATTGAATCCTCACAATAACCATGTAAGGTAATATCATTAGCTTCTACATGAGGAAATAGACTCAGGAAGGTTAAGTAACTGTTCATGTTCACACAGCCAAGGGAATGGCAGTATGTAGATTTAAGTTCATATATGTTTGACAACAAAGCCTCTGTAGGCATTATAGATTCTGAACAAATATGTGGTGAACGAATGAATAAAGCAATGCTACATCACATTATCTTCCTAATGCGGAATTTGAAACAATCTGAATCATAGAGTTGAAAAGGCTCTCTAGGTCATTATCTAGTCAGGGGTTTAGTTATGCTTATCCTTTAAAGGATCCCTAACATGTGGGTATATAGCCTTTATTTGACCACCTCTAGGGAAATGACACATGTGACCTCTTTAATCAGAGTGATTGTTGAATAACTCATTATTGGAAAATTCTTCTCTACATTAAACTTCCTTAAAATCTCTTTTTTGAGTCTAGTTCTGCCCTTTCTAACTGCTCAGACTTAATCTGATTCTTTTGCCATGTGAAGATAGCCTTGTATTTTCTCTCTCCCAAGCTAAATAGCCCCCTTTTTCAGCTACTTCTCAAGATTCATAGCACATAATAATAACTTAATAAATGTTTGTTAAAAAGAAGGAAAGAATAAATAAATATGACAGCTATACTTCTCACTTGTTCCCCTTTAGAACACAAAGCTTCTGTGCTATGTTCTAGGTACATGCTAGGAACCATATTTCTAGAAGTAAATGAAATTATTTCTTTTGATATACTCTTGCACTGAACAACAATCCTACCTAAAAGAATGTGTTTTATTTTTTGACATAGAACAGTGCCCACATCTTTGACACCTCAGGTTTGCATCAGGTCACAGCAAGCTGGAGTTGAATAGCAAACCTAGTGCTTTTCTTCAGGGTTAAAGGCAAGACCTGGGCACAAGGGGATCAGCTCCAATTTACGCAGGCTAAGTTTGTACTCGAACGTACAAAACTCGGGCTTACCTCAGCTAAAATGATAGAAATAGCTGCCCAAAGCTAGTTTCTTTCACGCCCCACTGGCAAGGTAGTAATTGCACAAAGACCTTTTTATTATAAGTTGATTTTCCTGAGAAATGAATTCAGAAAAATACTGTATAGTGTTTATTTTTTGCTTGCCCTTTATTAACCCACATCTTACGGCTTTCCCTAGAGAAAAGCTGTTGGTAAATGAAACCTCTTAGACCCACACAGAAGCATTTTTGCACCATGTCCCTGGCTGTTGAGGGAACAGGGACAGGACAAGGCAAGTTGGCGCTGTGTAAACAGGGTCATCAGCCAGTGTATGGAATTTTGCCTAAAGAGAAGATTTTAAAATTTAAATGGGGGGAAGGGTTTGGGGTTGGTAGAATTACTGGTAAATGTTTGTAGCTTAAACAGGATATAATACAGCTTTTTTATACTTAGTAAAGAGCCCAAAGACCCAGTTTGAACTTAAGGAGCATCTCTGTTAGTGTATCCTAGTTTTGATCTTTAAATAACAAAAGTACTATAGTTTAACCTATGAAATCAGGCACTAAAAGCCAGGACAGAATCTTACTATGATACTATCCTGGAATCAGGGTAGCATGCATAGAGTGAAAAGAGGGAGCTAAGAAATTAAAATGTGATTTCACAGGCATGATTTTGTCATATCTCTTATTTTCTTTATATGGAATACAAATACTGATATAGAGTAAAGATTTTCTATTTTGCATTTTTGTGCTCTTTGATACATTTATTGAGGTCAAATGAAATTTGATATAGTAGGATTTATTATGAAATGCTCTCTGAATACAACTCCATAATTACTGAGCTACATGGTAGTGCATAAAGCTGTAAAACTTCTAAGCCAGACAAGCAATTTATATGTTACATCGAGGTGTGTATGGCAAAGAATATTAGTTTAATTGGGAGCCAAGATGTAGTAGCCTTAAATCTGAAGAGCTATATGTTTGTTTAACATAATGCGGTAAGGCTTTGAAATAAGATACCTAAACTGAGGAGATAAAGCATTTGGAATATATAACAATTAGACATTATTTTCTGACCAAGGACACTAAACACTGTTTTCCAAACAAAGGGCAGATGGAATGCAAAGCAGGTGAAAGAGCAAAACCTTTCAGCATTGCACAGTGTAAGAAGCAAACTTATTTCTTCCAGTTGTTTTGTTTAAGAAAAAAAAAGGAAAAAAGGAAAAGAAAAGAGTCAAGATAAAAGAAAAACCATTCACCACTATTTGGTAGAAACAGGGATGAGGCAAATTCACAAGGTTGTGTCCTTGGAGTCCTAATGGGATCTAAGAACAGGGATTTGCTAACTTTTGCCTGTGTTTTCTCAGGGAGCAGATTCGGAATGAGGTCAGAGGTGGGTGGCTGTTTGGGTACCAGCACACCAGCAGGAGTGAAAAACAAATACTTCTTGGCATACATTTGTTCTCTGTCTGATCATAGGCTCTCTTCTGTTTAGCAGGTTCAGGGTCACATGCCTCCGCTCATGATCCCAATTTTTCCACATGACCAGCGGACCCTGGCAGCAGCTGCCGCTGCCCAGCAGGGCTTCCTCTTCCCCCCTGGAATAACATACAAACCAGGTAAGTAGAGAGGAATTCAACATTCTTTTGGAAATGCTAAGATCCTCAATGTTTTTGCTTAGTAGTCACAACAAACACAGGAGCATACAAAGGAACTATGAATAAAATGATCATAAAGGCTGATTTTAAAGTCAAATTAGAACTGGAAAGTTAATTGGGAAGGGGGCGTGTTACTCATTTGTTGCAAAAAAAACTTTTACTTTCTCTTTTTCCACTTGGTTTGTTCTGAATTCATGGATAAAATGCTACTTTCCCTGGGGACCACAAATTTTTGTCAGCTCTCTCTCATACCTTTACTGTGAATAATTGTCTTTGGTTAAAGACACGTTCCTCCTCCTAAGAGCTTTTATGCTCTGGGAGAGTGATCACATACACTATAAAATGTTTTGTTGTTTGTTGTCTGATTTCTCCTGGAAGAAAAGTTAAAACTGGACAGATTTAATTAGTTCACTACTGATAGGTAAGATTCCTTTTGAGTTTAGTTTAAATAATGAAGCATACAGTAGTATTTTCTCATTCATCTTTGAACCTCAAAACAGGTCACATAACCTTGCAGTGAAATATGTTTTGAGATGATTTAGCAAATGTTATGATTTTTCTTTATTCCTCTGAGTTTACTGGACTCCTGGGGAATTCAATTAGGGACATAATGGTTTGAAGCTTCTTTCAGAGCCTCCTTGTAAACAGGGCTTTAAATGTTTAAAGATATGTTGCCAAAGGAATCCAATGTAAGAAGATAGTCAAGTAAATAAAGTCAACCTTAATTTCATTTGTGCATTCTTTGTAAGTGACCTCAGCTCAGAAGTAGTGACCTTGTTCTACTCATTAATAATTTCCGTGTCAAGTTCTTTTTAACATATTAACCTGATTATATTAACCACCAAATCTAAGTGCAGCAAATCTGAGCGCAGCGGCTTCTTTGTGTATGGGGTTTATAAAGTGAACAAAGGCATTTTAATGTGCTTAAAGTAATAATAAACTATAAATCACTCTACTAAAATCCTCAGTAAGGAAGCTTACTAAATAGCATCAAAAAACAAATCTAGTGAGTTTTAACACCTATTTTAATTGCTTCTTGCTATCGATTACTCTTTTGCATTTGGTAGATTACCATCTTCTTTGCGAGGAAAGGTAGGATGTCTGTCAAAACTTCTATCTTTTAAGGAATAGAGATGTTAAGGATTTGCTTCATTTAAGGATTGACTTTGAAAGTTCAGATACAAACTAGTCATACCTGGTATTACCAAAGATTTTGGGATACCTGAATGCAAGAAAATTGTGTTGTTCAAATTGTCAAAATTTGATTTTTCTACAGCAGGATTTTTAGAGCAAGTATTATTCCCTGTGAAATTTATATCTATATTAAGTACAGGATTATATTTTGTCAGATAATATGTTTCTATCAGTAGATTGGTTAATCCTTCCCTGGTTCAATCCTTCCCTGATGTCTCTAAGAAGTTCTGAAATATTTCTCCATCTTGACTTCCTTTGGAAAATTGATGTGACCTAAATTTACTGGTTTACCCTGAATCTGAGTAGTCATTCCTATTCTAGTCTTAGAACCCTTTTCAATGAACCATCTGTGAAAACTCTCTGTTTAATTTCAGTATTTCTACATTTAAAATTCTTCACGTTTAAAAATTGAGCGTGAGCCTTATTTTCTACTAGACATAACATCAGCATAGTTGACATGTTACTTACCTAATTTTGTTAAAACAATAATGCTGTTTTTCATGGGGGAATGTACTGTTACATAGGTAATGAATTTGGACCACTTTTTAAAAATTCCTCTTATATAGCATGGGTGAAATTGTAGTGAATAAAAAGAATATGGAGATTGATGGGTCGCCTGGGTGGCTCAGTTGGTTGAGCATCTGACTATTAATTTCACCTCAGATCATGATCCTAAGGTTGTAGGACCGAGTCCCATGTCAGGCTCCATGCTGAGAGTGGAGTATGCTTAAGATTCTCTCTTTTCCTTTGCTCCTCTCCTTTGATTATGGTGGCTAAAACTGTTGGTTAAGGCAGGCAGGACAGTGGGCCTTGACACATAGGACAATTTTTAATCACAAGCAAGGCTGACAAAATAAGATATTTTCTGTTGACCCCTAAGTTATGTCAGAAATTTTTATTAGCCAGAACTCTAAATACTTTAATATTTTCTGATCTAGGTTTTATTGCATATACAAATTATCCTTAAAATGATTAAAATTATGTTTTTATGTGATCAGTAGAGAAATTATGTACTCAGGAGACTTCATCTATGCAATGTTTTTGTCATTCACATGGATTGAAGGAGTAGAAGCATGTTAGACTGGAGTCTGGACTAGAAAAACTTTTTGCCCCAAACTAAACTATGAGAGTATCATTTGAAATACATGTAGAATAATGATTAGATGTTTTAGTTTATTTATTTATTTTGAGAGAGAGGGCAAGCCGGAGAGGGGCAGAGAGAGTGGGGTAGAGAAAGAGAATCCCAAGTAGGCTCTGCCCTGTTAGTGAGCACTGATACTGATATGGGGCTTGAACTCACAGTCCGTGAGATCGTGACCTGAGCCTAAATCAAGAGTCAGACGTTTAACCAGTTGGGCTACCCAAGCACCCAAGGACTAAATTTTTACAAGAAAGTAGCTCTGTCACATATAAAAGCCCTGAAATGGGGGTGTAGCTTTATATTTTGATATATAATATCAACAAGAAAATGAGCGATCACTATCTTGCTCTTATAAATTACAAAATAAATTACTCTGCTTTTGTACATTTTCCACCTTCCCATAACCTGAGACAGTTCCATAGTGTTGTGCCTTCAGTTGTTTAAGTAATTGTCTTGATTTTCAGAAAATGTGGACTACCTTAGGGTGATGTTCACTGTCAAAGTTGACTATTTCTGAATCCATTATTAGGACAGTCTAAACAAATATACTTAGGGCTGTGGACCTTTTTTCCTTCAGATAATCTGACCCATTGCTCTGGGCATATCAGTGTCCCTGTATTCAGTGAACACCAAACAAACTCTCTGACTTCCGGAGGTTGTTGAGGAGGCTTGTGGTCTACAGGGATTGTGCAGTTTCAAGGAAATATCTATCAGATTAATATCTGTAGACATAGATTTATTGAGTTTTAACCTTTAATTAACTTTTTTATTGGTTCTGTAATTAAAGACATCTTTCTAGAAAGGAATTAGTCAGGGCCCAGATCATACACCACAGAATTTTGGTTGTTTTGCTCTTTCACGTTACGAAACTGAGAGACACAGCATTCCAGGGCAAGATAAATGCATTTACGTGCCTATATTTGAGAAAATTAAAAGATTAAGCCTCTTTCATAGCTGGTGAGGTATATGTCAGACAGGATTGAATTCCCTGTAAAATAAAAATAATGGATAGCCTCCTTTATGCACCAGGGAGGGTGCAGGTGACCCATGGACTTTGTGCAGTTGGGATTTTTAAAATAACTGCTGCTAGCACAGCCACTCTGGGCTTCCTAGGAGATTCTGGAAGTACGATTTCTGAGTGCTTCTGGCTTCTCCACCCACTTTTTAGTTATAATATAGTAACTAAGACCTCCTGAATTCTTACTTTATGCCAAACACTGTGCTAAGTTTTTTACACGGATTCTTTTACGTAATTATTACTTGAAAATGTCATTTAACCTTGCTGAACCTCACATTTTTGTCATCTAGAAAAATATGTCCACTGCTCAGTGTGGATGTGAAGATTAAATTTGTTAAAATGTATGGAAATTCTTTGAAAACTCTAAAGCACTAGGTTTGGGGGTAAAATCTAAGTAAATTTAACAATATTAAACTACGTCCTTATCCATCAGAAGTGTCCAAAAGTATCCCTCTGCCTGATAACCAAAAATAATTTTACAAGTATACCTAATGCTTCTTTTAGAAAAAATTATGGTGAAATATACATGATAGTTAATATTTTAACTATTTATAAATGTGCAACTCAATGGTATAATACATCTGCAATGTTGTATAACCATCACCACTATCTATACCCAAAACTTTTAATCATATGCAACAAAAACCTTGTGTCCATTTAACAATAACTCTTCCTATTCACCTAGTAAGATAAATGCATTTATATATATATATATATCTTATATATATCTTATCTTATAAATATATCATATATATATACATATATATATCTGCGTATGTGTGTATGGGTGTGGGTGGTGGACATTGCTGATGGACACTTGGGTTGGTTCCACATTTGGCTTATTGTGAATAAGGCTGCTGTAAATACTGATATGCAAATATCTGTTTGAGTCCTTGCTTTCAATTCTTTTGGACATTTATGTAGGAGCAGAATTGTTGGGTCATATGGTAGTTCTATGTTTAACTTTTCGAGAAACTATCCAACTGTTTTCCACAGAAGTTGTGCCATTTTACATTTCTAGGAGCAATGCAAGAGTTCAAATCTTGTCATATACTCACCAACACTTGCTATGTTCCAATTTTTTTACCAAAAAAAAAAAAATATATAGCCATCCTAGTAGCTGTGAGATAATATCTCATTGTGGTTTTGATTTTCATTTTCCTAATGATTAATAATTTTGAGCGTCTTGTCTTGTGCTTATTGGAAATTTATATATCTTTCTTGGAAAAATATGTTAGCACTTTTGCCCAGTTTTTAATTAGGCTGTATGTTTGTTTGGTTGGTTTGTTATTGAGTTTCAGGATTTCTTAATATATCAGATGAATAGTTTGCAAATATTTCCTTCCATTGTTTGCCTTTTTACTTAATTTGAGTACACTCCAGTTTATCTATTTTTTTTTCGTTTGGCCTGTGATTTTGCTATCATATCCATGCAATTGTTGCCAAATACAAAGATTTATTCCTATGTTTTCTTCTAAGAGTTTTAGAGTTTTAGTATTTAAGTTTACATCTTAGATCCATTTGGGTTAATTTTTATATATTATTTAAGTAAGGGTTCAACTTCATTCTTTTGCATGCAGAAGCTACTTTTCCCAGCACTATTTGTTGAAGAGATATTCTTTCCTGATTGAATATCCTTGGCACTCTTATTGAAAATCAACTCACCATGTATGTAAGGGCTTATTTCTGGGCCCTCTAATCTGTTTCATTGGTCTATATATCACTCTTTTGCCAGTACCATACTGTTTTAATTACTGTACCTTTGTAGTGAATTTTGACTCAGAAATCATGAGTCTTCCAACTTTATTCCTTTTCAAGATTGTTTTGGCTACTGGGAACCTTACAATTCCATATAAGTTTGAGGACTGGTTTTTCCATTTATGTGATAAAGATTTTTGGAATTTTGATAGATATTTCACTAAGTCTATTGATAGCTTTGTATAGTATTGACATCTTAACAATGTTAAGTCTTCCTATTGATGCACATTTCCATTTATATATCTTTTAATTTTTTTTCAGCAATGTTTTGTAGTTTTCAGTGTGCAAGAATTTCACCGTCTTGGTTAGACTTATTCCTAAGTATTTAATTTATTTTAGATGCTATTACAAATAGAAATGCTTTCTTATATTTCTTTAGGATTGCCTGTTGCTTGGTATATGGACAGACAAATGATTTGTGAGTGTTAATCTTACAAGATTGCAACTTTTGCTAAATTTATTAGCTCTAGTAGCTTTCTTGTGGATTCTTTAGAATTTTCTATATGTAGAATTATGTCATAAATAGAGATAGTTTTACCTCTTGTCACAAATAGAGTTTTACCTCTTCCCTACCAATTTTAATGCCTTTCGTCCTCCCTCCTTTTCCCTCGCCTTCCCCTCCCCCCCTTCTGCTTGTCTAATAGTGCTGGCTTGAACTTCCCATATAATGTTGTATAGCAGCAGTGAAAGCAGGCATCATTATCTCTTTTCTGATCTTAGAGGAAAAGCTTTTCAGTCCATTGCCATTGAGTATGATGTTAGCTGTGGATTTTTCATAAATATCTCTTATCATGTTGAGAAACTTGCCCTCAATTCCTAAATTTCTAAGAGTTTTTATCGTGAAAGGGTGTTGGATTTTGTCAAATGCCTTTTCTGCATCCATTTAGATGATCATGTGGATTTCTTCCCCTCTGTTCTATTAATGTGCTGTATTACATTGATTTTTTTGTGTGTTGAACTCCTTTTGCATTCCTGGGAAAAATCCTGCTTTGTCATGGTGAATAATCCTTTTAATATGCTGTTGGATTCAATATGCTAATATTTTGTTGAGGATTTTATATTTATATGAGTAAAAGATTTTAGTCTGTAATTTTCTTTTCTGTGATATCTTTATCTAGATTTGGTATCAAGGTAATATTGGCCTCATTATTTTATAGCTAGGAAGTGTTTCCTTTTCTTCAACTTTTTTGAAGGTTTTGGGAAGAATTCATGTTAATAGTTCTTAAATGTTGGAGAATTTACTAGTAAAACCATCTGGTCCAGGACTTCTCTCTGTTGAGAAGTTTTGTTTACTGACCCAATCTCTTTACTTGTTATAGGTCTATTGAAATTTTCTATTTCTTCTTGAGTCAGTTTAGGAAATTTGTATATTTTAAGAAATCTGTCCATTTCTTCCAGATTGTGTAATATTTCAGCATAAAATTGTTAACCAGTGCTTCTTATTAATTCCTTTGTTTCAGTTAGCATTTACTGAATATCATTTTATTTGTATGTGGGAGTATACATATGTGCGTGTGTAATATGTATATGAATATGTATATTCTCATTTAATTTTCTTAACAACTCCAAGCTATAGGTAGCATTATATCTATTTTGTTAAAAGAAAAAAAAGATAGTCAAATAAGTTGATTAACTTTTTCAAGCTTTCCCATCTAGAGACTAGTGGAGATAGAATTCAGACTGAAGTTCTCTGGATATTTTATACTCTTGCAGAGATGGTTTAAATATATATGATATTAGGAAAAGATAACTATTTGATGTGAAGCATATATGACTTATATGTATGAATTTATTCAAATGATATCTTGCTAGGTATTTCCACCTCTTCCAGCATATGTAAAGCTGAGGTATTATAACCACTATTGCTGGAATAATTGGTTAATTAAATTCATCTACTTGAAATCAAGGCAGTGTCTGAGGTTCTTCAGATTAGTAATTTGAATCTTGTTTGTTTATTTATTTTTATTTTTATTTTATTTATTTTTGAGAGCATGTGTTCACCAGCATGAATGGAGTGGGGGCAGAGAAACAAGGAGAGAGAGAATCCCAAGCAGGCTTCCAGCTCTTGAAACCCAATGGTTGAGGGTGACAGGAGAGACTAGATCTCAAGAACTGAGAACATGACCTAAGCCTAAATCAGGAGTTGGACGCTTAACCCAATGAGCCACCCAGGCACCCTGTAATTTCATTTATATTCTTTCTTCCTTCCTTCCTTCCTTCCTTTCTCCCTTCCTTCCTTCCTTCCTTCCTTCCTTCCTTCCTTCCTTCCTTCCTTTCTTTCTTTCTTTCTTTCTTTCTTTCTTTCTTTCTTTCTTTCCTTTGTTTCTTTCTTTCTTTTCTTGAGAATGGGCATGCACAAGCAGGTAAGAAGGGCAGAGGGAGAGGGAATCTTAAGCATACTCCAAGGTTTTTGCAGAGCCCAACACAGGGTTCTGTTACATGACTGTGAGATCATAACCTGAGCAGAAATCAAGAGTGGGATGCTTACCCGACTAATCTACTCAGGAGCCCTTGTAAATTCATTTTTAAGTAAAAGTTTTGAAGTCCAAGTTAAAAATATGCACATCCATGTAAACTAACCTAGTTTTTGGAGATCAAGATTATTTTAATTATGCCTCCTTTATATACAGAGGCTATATCATTGGTGAGCTATTTTAAGGCATGAACTTTGAACTGATATTTTAAGTTGATTTCTTATAATGGATGGATTTATATCAGTTTATCCATATTCACTTATTTAATTGCTATTGTAACAAATTCCATGGATTTTCAAATGATTAGCCAATGGTCTGGATGTATCAATAAAATAAGTGAAGAAATTAAGATTGGTTCTTGATTCTTTTCTTCTTTAAAGGTATGAAAACAATTCACATGTTCTTAGAAAATGCCCTGGGATCAAGATTTTTCTCATCGTTGACCTATTCTTTGATGAATAGAGGAGAAATTTAGCAAGACCAATAAGAGCAGGGTGATCTCCACAATAGATACTGTAACATGTACCAGAACAAATTGAAGGTGTCATTTTATTTTTAGGATTCTAACTGTGTCATTCATTACTTGCTAACTTTTTCTGCAGTGTGATGCCTCACAGAGGTAAAATCAGGTTGATTATGGCATTCTTTGAGAATATAGAGGAGTTGTAATATTTTGCTTTTCTGCATATAGACATCCAGTCAAGATGCAAAGTGGCATGTCCAAATCTGGACTGGTGATTGAAATATTCCCATATTGTAGCAAGAATGAGGATAGCTTTGAAAAGTGAGATCTACCTATCAGTTGTTTAGGAACTCAAATAATTTACCATTATCCTATGATGCACCACACAATAATCTGTAAGGTAGTTAGGGGTGTGTAGAGTATTTTTCTTTTGTATTGGAGGGTGAAAAAATGAAGTGGGAGACTTTGAGCCAATTACTGAAGAGTCGTTGAATCCTGTCTCCTAGGTTTATGTATTTTTTCCTCTAGATTCCTTCCAACCTCTTCAATGATTTCCTCAGTAGGTTAATTCTGAAGTTAATATCCAGGAGACTACAACCCAGTCCCTTATCTTTCTGAAGAATCAAACTAAATGGACAGGATTTTACCCATGAGAGTTTTGACTCTTTCATAAAAGTGAAATTTGTATTTGATTTACAGAAACTAGGAATCTTCTTGCAGGAGATAGCCTGAGTCTAGTGGGTCCTAGGTTCTTAGTATAAGCTCTACCTTCTCCTGTATTTAAGTTTTAATAAGTTTTGGCTACTTTTCACTTTCCTTGAATATTAAAAAAATATACTCTCTCTTTATTCAGAGACTCTTGCTGTGGAGCTGCTTTGGTTCTGAAGGAATGTTGCCTATTGTGACAAGTGAAACTAATGTCAGGCACATTTTCCATAGGTTTTATTAGTTCTGTAATCTTCAGATGAAAACAGTCAGTTGAAAAATCTAGAAGTCTGGAAAGATGAATTTACAGAATGGACATTATTTCCCAAATTGGCTCTTGGAGGTTGTCTTTTTTATGCTAGAGGTAGCAAGAGCCAGATTACAGTAGTACCTAAAGCCAACCTGTTCCAACAGGCTTCATCTTCCTTTGTACAAATTTAAAAAGAATGGATCCTCACGCAAGCATTTGAAATCCAGAGACAAATTTGAAAAAAATTGCTACAACATGTTGACTGATTCCTTGCCAAGTCAGCCACTGAAAACTTTTACTTGACCGACTCTTACAAAGAGAAAATTAAAAGGGTGGGGGTGAAGCACATAACTTTGTTATTAAAAATTAAACTTCACAATACCATAAATCCCTCTCCCTCTTAACATTTTTTCTCTGCTTTTAACCCCCTTCTCTTCCTCACTCTTATCTTCTTGCTCCCCTCCCTTTCCCTTTTTTCTTTCTTCTAATCATTCTCTATAATGTACTCTGTTGCTCTAATGTATTCAGTTTTACTTTTAGTATTGATACAGTGATATGTTCTGGAGAAATAGCTTTCCAAAGATTATATTCAGATATACAGATTCAAACCGGCAGAAAGGTTAAGAACATTTTAAAAATCTGCTTGTCAGCAGTGGAAAGAAAGCTGTTTGTAGCCAGCAGGTGAGCTGGAGAGTACTACAGGGTGTGGTAGAGATAGTAATAAATTAACTGGCAAGCCAAAAACTATAAAAAAAAAATCAGCTATTTCATAGCATAGAAGCATGACAGCTATGAAAAAAGGAGTGCCCCAGGGAATTCTTTTAGAGTTTGATTTTTTTAAATATGTTTGACATGAAAAATGTTTTAGTACAAATAAAGCAACTGGTATTAAACTTACAGGGAGGGGGGTTGTGGTTTAGAGTTAGTATGAATAATGCATGATATTTAAAGAAAGAACAGCTCTAAAATGTTCCGGGAGGCAGTCCATGTTGATGGTTGGAATGGTGATTTTTTTCTCCTATTTTTGAAGCATCATTAATTCAGTATCGTTTTGTAATTTTTTTTGAACCTGATAAGATATCAACCAAAGAAATACTATTTGACTTAGATTAGGATATTCTTTCTTCAGATAATTTAGTTTAAATATCAAGAAGATCAGCAGAATTATTTAAGCATAAAGCGACAGTCATTTACTATAAAAAATAATTTGGCCTAGTTATCCTTTTTAAAAAGCTCATGTAGCAGTGCAAACCAAAATCAACCTCATGGAAGGGGAAAAACAAGATCGGATATTTTGAACATTACTCCATAGGAGACCAGCACAATATAGTGTTAGTGAATGCATTGTAGCAGTGCTCCATATGCAATCAGAAGCCAATTGTTACTGGACTGTGTACAAGCACACACTGTGCTCAATGGTCTGATGAGGTATTATGGATATGATGCAAAGAGACTGTGTAGATTAGAAGCTAACAATTTGTTAAAAGTGAAAGCAACTTAACATTTACATTGGGCCAGCTGAGTAGCACTTCGTGTGGCAAGCAGGATGAGTTCCAAGGAACCTGGGGCACCAGGAAGGCTCCAGGTATTAGTGTCCATGCAGAAAAAAGAGATTTTATTGCTTTCCAATTGACTACCTTTATTACTGTGATTCTTTCTATGCTGTCTCTTCTGTATTACATTCAGCTTTCAGTGTGGAAAAGTTCATGCAAAACAGAATGATTATTATAAATGTCAAAAATGTGTGGAGGAACAGCCTATTAAAATATAGCCTAGAGATAGTACATAACACTGACTTTAAATAAGTAGCTGAAGCCAAAGTGATACTCCATTAAATCACTGATATTGTGTAATTTATCCACAAGTATTAATTTTGACTTCAGTTACCACTATCACAATGCATTCTTCATTACTTTCTCTTGGTTCTTCATGTCACTGCTCACAGTCTGTGTTCTTAGGTCACAGAAAGTACTTTATTACCCTGTTCTGGAGTGGTATGGAGTCAGACATTAAGATGTAGCCTTGATCTCTGCTAGACCGTGTTCATGTCTAACAGACTTTTAATACAAATATCCCGTGTAAAATGTGTGGTTATTTAATCGAGTCATTATCAAAGAATAAATGATAAGTGCCTAGTATGCATGATTCTGTACTAGGTTCCACCAGAAGTTAATCCAGAAAAGTATTATTTCCACTCTCTTTGAGATACCAGGCATTTCATAGCATGTTGGCAGATAAGATTAGCTTCCTTCTCACCCCATCAAATAGAAGAGGTTGCATTTTTAAAATTTTTCTTTATTTTTTATAAAATAAAGTTTGGGGTTATGGACAGTCAATAGCTCATAATCTTTTTTGGACTCTAATACTGTGTCTTGCCTACCAAGCCAAAACCTTTTGTTGTTCTAACATAAAAACCTTAATACTTTCTTAGTGAACTGTCAGCCTGGCTTTAAGATATTTTTTTACTCTTAAAAAAATGATGTATTACAAGATTTGTAATGGAGTGAACATGCTTGAATTGCACATTTAATTTTTTTAACATCACATTCATGTTTTGCCAGTTTGCCTACTAGCTATCTGTTAACAAAAAGTTCCAAGGCAGCACTGCAAGTCTATGCCCAACTAAGTCTTTTGTTTCTGCAGATGTTTGGGCTTAGAGCAATGTTGTAAAGCTCAGGCAATCCAAGGACCATGTTTGTACTTGTCTGCTGCGATTCCCCGTGCATTGTCTAAACCTGTATGCATTGTTCTTTCCGACAGGTGATAACTACCCTGTACAGTTCATTTCATCAACAATGGCAGCTGCTGCTACTTCTGGACTCAGCCCTTTACAGCTCCAGGTAAGTGACAGAAGAAAAAAAAGTGGGATACAAGCCAGTTCTTTAGTGGAAAACTGCTAACCAGCTGTATGCTAAATAATGGCCTGAATGTTAAATAAGTTTTAAGCATAGCCTAGAAGGATTAACACCTTGTGTACTTACTGTACTGAAAATAGGAGAGGAAACTGCCAATCTTGGTATTTTTAAAGGAAAAATGATATTATGACTTAGTACTATGCATTTTCTATCAAGTAAGTTAATGGTTTTACAATTTTTATTGCTGGTTGCTCTTGGATCTGTTAGCTTTTTCCTTATCAATTTTCCATCCATGTCTCCATTTATGTCCTGATGTTCTTTTACACATAAACATCGAAACAGAAAACAATGTGGGTATTTTCCTTCTTGTAGCTTACAGAATAGGAAGTTGTTATCACCAAATTACTTCAACTATTTGGTAATATGTAAACAGTGCTCTAGAATATGTGTACCCTCATTCTCATTTTTATCTTCATGCCAAGTCAAAGTCTGGGCATGATATCTGAGCAAGTTCTGGATTAGGGTTCTTTACTATATGCTAAGCTTGCAGAGCAAGTGTTTTGGAAGCTGGATAAAAATCATTTATACCTTATCTTCTTCACAGTAAAGTGAGGGGTTTATGACAGGACCAGGTGATCCTTACATCCTTCTAGCTCTACCATGTTAACAGGACATTGACTTTAAATATGAATACATATTTTAACAAAAATGAACAATGATATCATTGAAATAATGGTTAAACTTTCAGCATTTGAACATTTAGAAATTATATAATAGTGAAGAACTTGAATTCCATTACAGTGGAAATTTTAAAGATAGTCTTTTATTCTTTTAATTTACTGTGATTATTTTTTAGTTTTCTTACAGGAATAGTATCTGGCTAGGTATTTTTTTTCTTCTTTGTTATTCCCTATATGGCTTGGGTATAAGAGATGTGCAAATATTTTACCATGAGAAAGCATGATTGTGGGCATTTTCAATTGGGTCTGCCAATACATAATTTTTCCAATCCTCTGAGTTTTTGTCATAAGCCTCATACAGAAAGCCTTGCTGATGTTACCTCTTATGGACAGCCTACCAGAGCTAGAAATTTTGCCAAACAGTAGCAATAGCCCACCTCTCTTCCAAAACTTCACCCTCCCCACTGCTGACACTGGAGCTTACTGCAGTGAGAAAAATCTAAAAAGAAACCTCACTTGTAGTAAACCTAATCTGCTTCTCCTTTTCCCATAGCTATACTATAGAATGTCTTCTTGACTCAGAGGCAGAAGTATGAAACGAGTACCATTGCGTGGTTCGATAACCAAGTTCCTCTGAAAGAGAGTGTCTGGTTCCTAAACCTTCTACTTTCTATTCTTTGGTGTGGTCAGTGCCCTGGATTTAGAAATATGTGTTCTGGTTCATGAGTTCTGACAGTATGTTTTGTCTTTTGTTTTGTTTTGTTTTCTGAATATGCTACTAAACAGAAGGGTCATGTCTCCCACCCACAAATTAACCCAAGGCTAAAGGGCCTAAGTGACCGTTTTGGCAGGAGTTTGGACACCTTTGAACATGGTGGTGGCCACTCTTACAACCACAAACAGATTGAGGTATGAATGCTTCCATTGGTGCTTCATTGGGTGGGGGACTGGATTGTTCAGTCATATTCTAGGCTTTTTTTTTTTTTTTAAGTGGCAAACACTCAACTTAAACACTAAAATGTTACCTTTCCCTTTTTCTCATTCCTAAGGAGGCTCATTTTTTGCTCCTTTTCTTTCAAAGAAGAAGGCAAGCCTCAGACCAATGCCCCTAATGACCTACCTAGATTGTTTATTGCTTTATATTTAGGCAAATTCTTTATAAGTACCTTCAAAACCATTACCCTTTCCCTTACTTTTTGTTCCTTTTATGTATAGTGTGGTATGGTGTTTAAAAATACTTAAACATTTAAAAAATCTCATTTCACCTTATAACAATACTGCAAAGCTGACAAAATATAATTCTGCTTGTATAGACAAAACAACAGAGGTTCAGAGAGACCAAGGATGCACAATATTCCTGGAGTCAGAGTTAGTACCTAGAATTTCTAACTCTGTCAAATTCAAGTTTCCAAATTTTGTTTTCCCTGGCTGAGGTGGGGCTGGTTGCCTGGGCCTGACTGGTTGCTTTTTGCCCAATTGACTTCTGTTGTGTCTCTTTCATATTTGGCTTCCAGAAAGCTCTTGGTTGTTTTGCTCAGATATTCTTAACACCTGGAGAAGATGGATTTTATGGCTATTTTGAAAACCAAGCCCTTTTTTGCCATAGATGTCTAGTCCTTCTTTATAATCTCATGGTTGATTTCTCTCTTACATCACTGGAGTCTCTCTCCAGGACCATCAGCTACTGAAGGGTTGCCAATTATCTGTTTGAATCAGACACACACACACACACACACACACACACACACACACACACACACACACAGATCGAGACAGGCTACTCAGACTGAAACACTCTTTAATTTTCTAGGTTAGATCTAATACTAAATTTTATATTATAACCTGAGATGGGAAACTCAACTAAAAAGGGATGCCTGGGTGGCTCAGTCGGTTAAGCGTCTGACTTTGGCTCAGGTCATGATCTCACAGTTCGTGGGTTCGAGCCCTGTGTTGGGTTCTGTGCTGGCAGCTCAGAGCCTGGAGCCTGCTTCTGATTCTTTCTCCCTCTTTCTCTGCCCCTCCCCTGCTCATGCTCTGTATCTCTCTGTCTCAAAAATAAATTTAAAAAATAAAAAAAAAAAGAAAAAGAAAAGAATTACATCTAGCAAAGTGACATATAAATTCAAGTCCTATTATCTCTGGCAGTCTGTATATGTATCAAATATTATATAATCAATATAGTTATCTCTTTCACATTATCCTCTCCTCTGCTCTTGAATCTATATTTTTGAAAAATAATAGAGAAAGCTCACTCTAAGAAGGAAGAGGAGGACAAGATCAAAAGCCACCTTGGAAGTAGCATGAGGAAGAGTTTCCAAGCTTATTGCCTGCCTTCCCCTTTCCCTTTCACTTTGATATAAGAAGTATATAGGGGTTCCCACCCAGACATGACCAGGCATATACTGTCAAAGTATCTGCTATCTTCTATAGAGTAAGAAGGGATTTCTTTTGTAAGTCTTTCTTTTGGCTGTAGAGAAGATGCCATATTTCTGGACATTCTGAAGATCTACTAGGGCTGGGGTTGCTAAAATGGAGGGATAACTGCATATGAGGGACAAGACATTCTGTGTGATGACAGTTAGCAAGCTTATGCACTCAGGACAGATAGTTTGTTAAACGTTTGAGTACTTGGACGAATGTGAAAGCAGGTGGTCCTGGCTCTAATTCAAGACTTCCTCTCTTTGACTTTTATTTTTGCTTGAAGTGTTGAGATCTAGCCCATCAGCCTTTTTCTGGCAGCAGTTTGCTACCCAATCACTTCTTTTGCTCATTTTTCACTTAGATTGACTTCTCCCCCTGACACCATTACCGACCCCTGGTGCTGTCAAATCTGGCTTCTGTTTGGTTTCTGAAAACTGTGATGTCATATATGTGAGTGCCAGATCTGTGTAGTTCTTTAGCAACACTGATCTAGAAGCACAACCTCTGCCACATGCCTGTTACTTTTATTAGGATAAATAGAGCCCCTTCATGCAGGACCTCCTCAGACTTTACCCATTTGAAAGTTTTCTGGATTTTTTATTATTCTTGCTCTGTTTCTTTGCTTTCATTTTTTATACCTTTTTTCACCCCTGCATGTCAGGAAACTTTTGCTTTGTTTGCTTATATTGCACACTGGTTAGAAAAGGTTGACCTTGTTTAAAAAGTAGGTTTCCCAAACTTCCCTGGTATGAGTATTACATGTTTATTGGGATGCCCACAAAAAGCACAGTAGACACACAAATCCAAGCTACTACAGACACTAACATTTTAAATATTAACCATCTGCCTTACTGATTTTAGTCTGCTTTCTTTTCTAATTCTCCATTCCTTTGACAAGCAAAAATGTTACAACTCTGTTAAGAATCACGATTATGATAGACTGTTGATACTAAGGAAACATTACAATTATTTTAACTGGATTTATTTCTAAACAGAGATTCTTAGGAAGAAAAGCCCATAACATATACATGCCACCATCACCGTACCTCACCACTTTCATATATACATCTGGCTGCCTTGCTCAGAACTGGTCCTCTCTGCCTGATGTTACAGCTAATTTGTTCTTCAAAGGTTGTCACTTCTAACATTAATGAGCCTGGATAAATCTTAACAGCAGTTATAGTTCTAAACTGAAAGGCTGAAATTTTGTTATCAAGTAGAAAAAAGGTGTTTAAAGTGGAAAGACCCTTCTTACATTAGCATATTCCAGTTCGTTCTTTCTTTAAAATAAGGAAGATACAGGAAAGACTTTTTTTTTTTTTTTTTTGGTCCCCTATGCTGATCTAAGGCATGGTTTTCTCTGCCTCAGGGGCACAATATTAGGAGAAAGAAGGCCAAAGAATGCTATTTTTAGTTGAACCGTTCAGCAGATGGAGGCATGAATACTCATATATCTGAAGGTTGAGGGGCTTGAACCATTAATTTTGATAATGTATTTAACCCTGGGAACAATCAGAAACTGTAACTCTAAGGTTACAGTGTTTTTGACCTTTAGAGAACAGAGGGCGCTTGCTACAGTAAACAATATATTATATTGCTACTTATTCCAATTCTCTACCCGTATAAATTTCAGGACCAGTTGCCATTTGCTTTCCTCAGCTATGTTAGCACTGGTCCTTCAAGTACATGAAAAAGAATGTTAAGGAAGGAGGACCAGGATAATGACGCAGTCATGTAAATACGGCCTTTAAATAGCTAAGATGTTAAATTGTTTCTGAAGAAACATTATCTCAGAAACTAAGCTCTGACTAACTTCTTTTTTTAACGAAAAAGTGGTTATAATGTATCAATTCATTATATGCATTTGCTTTCAATATTATAGATCCTTAAAAGTAATTTTATTTTGGGGCGCCTGGGTGGCTTAGTCGGTTAAGTTTCCGACTTTCGCTTAGGTCATGATCTCGCGGTTTGTGGGTTCGAGCCCCGCGTCGGGCTCTGTGCTGACTGCCAGCTCAGAGCCTGGAGCCTGTTCTAGTCTGTGACTCCCTCTCTCTCTGACCCTCCCCTGCTCACGCTGTCTCTCTCTCTCTCTCCTCGAAATAAATAAAACATTAAAAAAAAAAGTAATTTTATTTTTTAATTGGGGGGTATGTTGCTTCATAGATGTTGCTTATGTTAAATACAATCTGGTACCATATCGTGCAAAGTGATACACCTGTCTCATGCCTTCTTATTAAATGATGCATGCTTCTCTTTAGCAAATACAGCAGTTAAATATCACACAGCTTAAGAATTTCTAATTAAAATATCTCCACATGTCAGCATATTGGTAATGTATTATTTTAATCCATTTATTTTGTTTATGAAACAGTGACATATGTTTAGATTGTGAAATATATGAGCCTTAAAAATCACTTTATTGAAGAAAATTAATTCCTACAATACAGTCTCAGTAATGTGTTCACTCACCCAGTCAGTCACTGGCGGCACTGCCAGTCTTAATGTTGGGTAGACACACTTACCAGTTTTATCTGCATAATGGTCTTGGAAAGAAGCAATCACAGTTCTTTTTCTTAGTGCCAAATGGTAGAGTTTTTCTTTCCTTACTTTTTTTTCTTTCTCATTAATTCATACCTTTCCCCCCAAAACACTTTGTGGCTTTTTTTTTTAATACAATGAAGGATGGAACTGAGTATATGTATAGGAAATTCTGAAAGACCAATCAAAATTAAAAACAAGCTAGTTACCTTTTCAAAGTTAGACATAGTAATTTGTTTGTCAGCAGGGAGATGTTTGGGTCAGCCCTGAGATAAAGTGACTGTCAGCAGTTATTCCTACAAGACAAGTAATTTCACTCAATGTATTACTGACAGATTGCTCACTTCTCTGAATCACCCGTGAAAACAAACTTAATATTGTTACAGGCAGAGTTTCTGTCTTCATTAGCCTCAGAGAATGATTTTTATGAAGCATTCAAAGTCTACCAAGCTTTAGTTGGAACATATTTTAACAGGCAAGTTCTTATAATGATAGTATGGGTAGTAACCTAAAATGAAAGGGATTAAATATGAAAATTTGAAAAATATCAATATAAGTACATTTTCACTTTTAGTTAATGAGCAGTATGTGTACTTTAGGGGAGATTTGAGGAAAGGAGTATAATTAGAGCCTTAAAGCACTAGGAAAACCTATCAATCATAAGTTACTGTTAAATGAAACTATTAAAGTCTTGGCAAGTTTGCAAAGATGGAGAACAATTGAAGTTTTAGCAGAAGTAAAGGCAAACATATTTTATTTAAATGATATTGTCACTTTTCATGCTACAGATGGAAAGTGAAGAAGTACCCATCAACATTGAGAATGCTCTAATTCTATTTCAGTTTCAGCCTGAATCTTTATGATATTGTATTCAGATGCTCTTCTCTGGCTCATACCCTGTTTTCTTGTTTGCAGTTGTAAACATGCCTCAGTGCTTTAGAGAAACAAGAGGGTGAGTTAGCTTTTCTGGGTAAGCTTGGGAGGTTGTGACTTCTAATAGAGAGTTGAATAAAGAGTTGATTAGAGTGACCTATTACTAGCTACCCAATGGAGAAAAAGGAATGCACTGATTCAAAGCTTGTTTTGAGGATGCCAACCATGGGGTTGTGCTTTGAGGGGAAATGCTTGCTTTTCCCTTAATCAGCCTTACCTCACCCCCTTTGACTTAAGAGTGTGATGGAACTCAGGAATACCATTACAGCTGGAAGTAGATGAGTTGTGAACTAATGAAATGAACTCCACTTGGAATCAGAATCTTGAATTAGAGTTTCCGCTGTTACTTGCTATGTTGCCCTATATTGTTCTCCAATTGCCTTTTTTTATTGTAAAAGGGAGATAATAATCATTTTCAGGTTTGTTGTGAATAGTAAGTGGCATAAGGAGGCATGTATTAGGTTTCCAAAAAAAATCGGCAAAATAGGAAAAAAACTTTTCAACATTCTAATAAGCTGTCAATTTTACTCCACCTTTGCTGCCTGAAGTGCTTCTGCAGGGCAGCTCCAATCTACTAGAATGTAAGTCACTGCATTCAGGGATTTGGTCTGTTTTGTTTACTGTTGAATCCCTAATATTGCCTGGCATAGTATTTGGTAAAATGAATGAAGTAATGAATTTCATCTTTGGTTGCTATCTGGGACCCAAGTTGCTTTGAAAACATTTTTCTTGGATATGTTCAGTCAGGTGCCCTGTTTTTAGTGAGGCACTATTCCATATAAACAGAAGTTTTATTTCTAGGTATACTCTTAAAAAAACACCAGGTATCAAGTGAATCCTGATGGAGGTTAAAAAAATATAGGCAGGTCAAAGAAGTGTGCAGGGCACCTGGGTACCTCATTTGGTTAAGCATCTGACTCTTGATTTTGGCTCAAGTCATGATCTCATTGTTCCTGAAATACAGCCCCATGTTGGGCTCTGTGCTGACAGCATGGAGCCTGCTTGCTGTCTCTCTATCCTTCTCTCTCTCCTGCAGCCCCTTTTCTCTAAATAAATAAATAAATAAATAAATAAATAAATAAACTTAAAAAAAAAAGAAGGGTGCAAAATATGAAGACATTTCCTAGTGTTTTGAAGTTGGACTTGTATTCAAGGAAACAGAGTAAGTTTATATCTACCCATACCTTGAAACATTGGGCAAACTGGATTTTCTTTTAGAAATGTGATTTTTCAGTAGGTTTTAAGGTAATGTCTAAAATTTGAGAGGGTATGGCTCTTCTTACACCCAAGCCCTGTTAATCACTGTGCTTAAGTGATTGAGGGAATGTTCAGGTGTGCTCACATAGATGGTTTACCAGGAGCCCAGGACCTTGGAATTAGAAAATTAGGGCAGTCCTCTCTCTCTCTTAGTGTAAGATTTCTACCAACATGCATTTAGCTCCAGCCTCACTAATTAATCTACTCAACAGGGAGCTTCCCGTGTGTGAATATTTGTATTTAAATAGACTGCTTGTAAGATGCAGTGGTTTCTAAAATAGTGACAGGTATTTTTATTCCTGTTTTTACCAAACTGGAGTTTCAAAGTATTGGTTGGTTGGTATCATGTAGTATATGTCTGTATGTGTATATGTTATAAGGGGCTACCTTGGAAATCAGAAAGATGGTGTGATTCAGGATACACTGGAAAGTTTGAAAGCAAAACACTCTAGGGTTTTCAAAAATGCTTCACTTCAGTTTCCAATCATAGAATAAGTCAGGATATGCAACATTTAGGAAATTTAAATCAGAATAAGATACAGTGCAATATTTTGACATGTCAGGTAACAGAACAGACTGAGTGGGGCAAAAGTGTTTTTTAAAAATCACCCTACTGGGGTGCCTGGGTGGCTTAGTCGGTTAAGTGTCCGACTTTCGCTTAGGTCATGATCTCGCGGTTCCTGGGTTCTAGCCCCGCTTCGGGCTCTGTGCTGACTGCCAGCTCAGAGCCTGGAGCCTGTTTCAGTCTGTGACTCCCTCTCTCTCTGACCCTCCCCTGCTCACGCTCTCTCTCTCTCTCTCTCTCTCTCTCTCCTAGAAATAAAAATAAAACTTCAAAAAAAAATTAAAAAAATAAATAAATAAAAATAAAAATCACCCTACTGAGGTATGATTGGCATACAAAAAGCTGCCCATATTTATTATATACAATTGGATGAGTTTGGAGAGAAGTTAACAGCCATGAAACCATACCAGAAACTATGCTGTAAACATATTCATCACCCACTATTATTATTATTATTATTATTAATCTTGTGTGATAGTAATATTTGACATAAGATCTATCATCACAGTAAATTTTTAAGTATACAGTACAGAATTATGAACCATATGCTCCATGCTATACAGTAGATCTCTGACACTTTGTGCCCTTTGACTAATACCTCCTGTTTCCTCTCCCCCAATTCCTTTAAACTCCATTCTATTCTCTGCCTCTATGAATCAGACTATTTTAGAATACTCATGTAAGTCATATTACACAGTATTTGTCATTCTGTGTCTGGTGTATTTAATTTAGCATAATGTCTTACAAGTTCATCTACACCATCACAAATGGCAGGATTTCCTCCTTTCTTAAGGCTAAATAATATTCCATTTTATGTATATACCACATTTTCTTTATCCATTCATCCACCAATGGGCACTTAGGTTGCTTCCAAACTTTGGCTAAAATACTTCAATGAACATGGGAGTGAAGATACTCTTCGAGGTCTTGATTTTAAGTCTTACATTTAAGTCTTTAATCTATTTCAACTTAATTCTTAAGTATAGTTTAAGATAGAGGTCCAATTTATTTTGTATGCGGATATTTGATTTTCCCAATACCATTTATTGAAAAACTATCCTTTCCCCATTGGGTATTCTCATTACCTTTGTCAATGATTCTTTGACTGTATATGTTTGAGTTTATTTCTGGTTTCTCTATTCTGTTCTATTGGTCTGTATGTTGGTCTGTATATTTATGTCAATTTCATACTGTGTTGATTACTGTAGCTTTGTAATATGTTATGAAATTAGGAAGCATGATACTTCCAACTTCATTCTTATTGAAGATTGCTATGGCTATTCAGGGTCTTTGGTAGTTGCATATGAATTTTATGATTTTTTTTTCTATCTTTGTAAGAAAAACGCCATTAGGATTTTGAAAGAAATTGCATTGAATCTGTAGATCACTTTGGGTAGTATGGGCATTTAACAATATTAATTCTTCTAATCCAAAAATATTTTAATGTATTTTAATTAAAAGAAATTGAGAAGCTACAATTGGATGGATTTCCCCTAACAGACATGCCCCAGTGGAAGGACAAAACAGACCAGTAGAGCTAGCACATAGTTAATACTACTCTGACAATTTTCCCTGATCTTTTATTTGTAGAAAGGTTCATATGCTACAGATATGCATGTTTGTGCAAATCCATCTAAATTGTAAAATCAGGGAAAATTTGTAACAACTTAAGCTCTCTACACTACCATCATGCTTTATTTTGACTGTTCTAGATTATTAGGATCAGGATACTAAATGGATTCTTTTACCTTCCTGTACACAAACTTCTAAGCCTAAATGGCATAAATAGTGGATTCTTTCCTAAATACAAATAAACAAACCCAAAAATCTACTGTTGCTCTGTACTGGTTGCTCTGTGGATTAAAAAAATCATTGTATATTCAGTGTTTCATTCCTCCCTTATAATTGATGACATCAGCAGAGTCATCTTGAGTCAGACTGAAAGTAATTAATTTAGCTTTTTAGTTTTTTCTTTTATAAATACCAATACCTTTATATTTATAGTTATTTAATGTGGGGTTGGCTAAGTATTTGCATTTCTTTTTTATACACTAAAAAATGGAGGCAAAATAGAGCCAAATAAATTTCCCAAGAACTCCTTCTTCTTGGTCTTTTGGTAAATTAAGGACTTAAATCAGAATTCTTAAATTCCAGGAAACTGCATTGGGTTTATTCCTTATTGTATGTTTCTCTTATAGCACCAGCTATAATACATGGAACCAATCTTTGATGTCATAATTAATCTAGACTATGATCCTTGGTACCTTATCAGTGATTTTCCTAATGCCATTGACCTTGAGCAATATGAACTAAAACAAAAATAAATAAATGACTGATATGAATAAAAATTGTATTGCTTAAAATGTATACATGTGTTGACTATCTCAAATTCTACAAAATGCACACATACAGTATTCATTCAAAGCCAGTTTGAAATAGAGTTGTTTTTAATCTAGAATATCCATTTTGGGGATATTTATCAAGCTTTCACTCTAATTCACTTACTCATTTAAATTAAAGTAAGAATGAAGTATTATAGTTTTTCTCTTTTAATTCTTCTTACTCAAAATTACACTATTACTTTGAATATGACTGTTTCATTGATATAACACTCAATGTTATTGTAGCAAAATCTAAGGGGAGCTTATAAATGATCATCCTCAGGAAATTTGGAAAGGTTTGTATGAAAATTAGAACATAACAAATTTAATCATTCAACTATTCAACAAATATTTATTCAGTGCCTATTACATACCAAGTATTATTATTATTCTAGACCACTGATCCTCAGTGGGAGTCAATGTTGCCCCTTAGGGTTCAGTTGACAATATCTGGAGACAATATTAGTTGTTATGACTTGGGGATGAGGGTGGAGATACTACTGGCATCTAGCGGGTAAGGCATTTAGGGATGCTGCTGAATATCCTACAATGGATAGGAAAGCCCCCACCCCAACCAACAAAAATTATCCGGTCTCAAATATCAGTAGTGCTGAGGTAGAGAAAACCTGTTTTAGATATTGAGGAAATATCTAAATATAAAACAACGTGAATAAAACAAAGTCCTTGCTTTCATGGAGTTTGCATTCTAGTGGGGGAAAGAAAAATGGGGGAAGAAATGTATGATAAAAGGTTTGGGTTGCAAATCTTACTTGTCTTAATGGAAATACTCTTCTTATCTGTCTACCTGTACATCTGAACCTGGATGGGCGGATTTTTTTTTTGTCTTTTTTTTATTATTATTATTTTTTTTACAAATAGTTTATTGTCAAATTAGTTTCCACATAACACTCAGTGCTCATCCCCACAAGTGTCCTCCTCCATGCCCATCCCTCCTTCCCCCCCACATCCATCAGTCCTCAGTTTTTGTCAGCATTCAAGAGTCTCTCATGGTTTGCCTCTCTCCCTTTCCCCCACCATTTCCCCCTTCGTCTCCCCCATGGTCCTCCATCAAGTTCCTCCTAATACTCCTATACGAGCAAACATATGATTTTTAAAAACTGAGACTTCCTTGATTGTTTATCCTCAGCTTCACTTTGATCTTTAAAACTAAGAATTTTATTCTAGCAGTCACTTCTGGCTAGAACACTCTCAATTCTCCTCAGGCTCATCTTTTTAATTGTATTAAGCACACCATATACTCTGACTTTCAGTAAAGGAATATCATTTCTGACTATAATAGTATATAAGTCTATCTTTCAGAGTGAAGTAAATATGAAATTTTGTGAGGACCTGGGAACTGTTCATTAGTTTTTATGGGATGCTATTTATGGAGATCCCATAGGATGAGTGGAATCATTCTTGGCAGAAAACCTGTATTTGACGTGTGAATTGGAAGTTAACACAGGAAACCTGACTTTATTTCTAAAAACAAAACAAAACAAATATAAGAATAGTATGGATATTATTTATATGTATATAGATATATACATACAAACATACAATACATATTTTATAGCTTAATTATTATATATTATATTATATGTTATATGATTATTAATTATATATTTAGGCTTTACAATAAGTATGCTTTAATATTATCCCCCTAGTTTAGAAGAAGAAAGTGAAGTTCAGTTGGATCCAGTAACTTGAACCAGATTACTCATCTATTAGACAAAATAGGACAACAATGGCTTGTTTAAGTGTGTTTTGACCAGGATTCTTTGTTTTAAACTCTGCTATCTAATATGTCGGAAGCACAGTCATTTAGATACTTTCTTGCATAACTTATTTCCCTCTTATAATATCCAAGTGAATTAAATGTAATTTAATTAAATTACAAAAGGGGAAAATTCCAAAGTCAACATGACATTCTTGGAATCCCAGAGAGTTCATGTAGTTTCCAAATTCCCAGTTAGCTGGCCAGAAGAAACCAAGCCTAACAGAGTTTAACAAGGATAAGAAAAACTATCATGAAATCCGTCTTATCTTATTCTGTAGTTTTCTTTTGAGGAAAATACTTAGAATGTTTTTCCTGAATGCCAGAGCTCTGTTCTTCTGAGAGTTTCTGGGGCTGTCTTACAATGTCGAAGTCTTGATGAGTCTCCGGGAGTAGCTGGGGTGTGTGTCCTTGCCCATCCCCAGCCTGTGCTGCCCTCTGAGCATGTTCAGCAGGTTGCATGCCAGCAGAGGAAGCAGATGTTTGGCCATACTGGAATGGAGCGCCTGCTGCATCAGGAGCTGGGGATTCCTCTTGACATCTGGCCATGGCTGGGTCGGGATGCCTGCCTCAGGCCAGGAGGCTGCTGGGGCTGTGGGGCAGAGAGCACAGAGTCTTTGCTGCTCTTTAAGCGATTAGTGCACTGAAGCAGCAATAATGTTGAATTATCGCTTGGCTGCTTTCTTCTCAGCAATCTTGGGACAATAGGAGAGTCAGGAAGGAGCCTTTACAGTAAAGTCATGTTCAGAGAGACAAGACTAATTATAGAGTATTAAAGAGCTTTATTTTAAGTGATTTAATTTACAAATAGCTCTGGACAGTGTACGGAACTTTTTGGAACTGTAAACCATCAATAGTTTAAAAAGACTTCTAATTGAAAATGGCTAGTTTAGAACCATTATTTCAGCAAATACCCAGTTTTAGAGTTTGGTCAAATTGTGCTACAGAAGATACAGCATGTGTTAAAAAGAGAAAATGTACTAATACTTGAAGCTATTGTAGGAAAATTTTCTAACTTGAGGGGAAGGAAGACTGAATGATGTGCTAGCTTTTACAGTTTTACTTTGTCACATTGAAAACTGGTCTGTGTTTGCTACCCAGAGCTGAAACCATCTGTTACACCAATTTCCTTTATGATATGTATTATTTAAGCACAATGGATATAGAAATAGGTAGTTTAAAGTACATTTTGTGATGAACAGGTGACACATTATGTAGCTTTTCCTCTTACAGTTTTTCATTAGTGAGACCTCTGTGCTTAAGGAAGCCTTCTTATAAACAGATTATGGCCATTTGTGTTCACAGTAGTATATTGGAGAAGAACACAGTGTTGCTCTCACTTAACCTCTCATATTCTAAGGGGGTTATATTTAATTAACACTGGTGAGAGGCTGACCTGAGAGGCTGTGGAAAGTGATTGAGCTGCATTTTCCAAGCTCTGCTCTCGTCAGCTGGGAGAGAAATTAAAAAAAAAAATTAGAAAGTACTATTTTCTGAAATTCCCTCTAACTAAGCTGTATTTCAACGGGCCATTTAATGCTCAAATGGACAAAGGTATTACTTCAGTCATTGAATTGTATCAAACTCCTTCTCAGAGGCCCAGTTTAAAAACTCTGAAGGAAAAGTGGTTTAGCATTGCATTCTCAATGGAGTATCACTTGGTCTGCTTAAAAAGATAAAAAGCAAATAAATTAAGGGGGAAAAAAGGCAGTAGAAATACTCACTGTCAGTAAATGGAGTGAAGCGTGTGCTCCAAGTAGTCCTCACTTTACTGGGATTGCCCTCCAGAGTTTAGGAGTTCCTTAGCCCACTTACAAAAAACACCCCTCTCTGCAGTGTGACTGTTTACCTGCTCAGAACATTTTCTTCATGCCCAAGCAAGTGTTTGCTCCAGGGCTCAAGGGGCAGTCTCTGAATAATGCACAGTTAAATCATTGGCTTAGATGTAACACAACCAAGAAAGAGCAAGAAGCTTTGTTGAGATAGTAGAGGCCTGGATGTGACTAATTTGGGTGGAAGTCCTTCACTTCCCCATCCATTTATCAATCATATTAGTAAAGAGACATTTCTTAGGCATTTTAATAAAGAGACATTTCTTAGTTGCAGAGCAAAATAGCGATACATAATTAATCTATATCCAACCATATCATTCCTGAGTTTAGATCCACCTCTGCCAAATATCCTGATTACAAAGAACCTATTACCAAACACAGATATGCTTTACTATGAAACAGGAAGATGACTGTATATCATTAGGTGATGATTTGCCACCATGTATTGGAACACCATGCTTACTCTTTATTCAGCAGCTAGATGCTCTTTGACGTGTTTTCTGTCAGAAAGCAGTGCTTCTTGGTTTCTCAAGACCTCTTTAGTTAACAGAGCTCTGTGACCGGAAAAAAAAAAGAAAAAAAAAAAGAGCTATGATACCTTGAGATAACTTCCCCTGAACCTTAGTCTCCTCATCAGTGAAATGGGGATAATGACACCTCGCATGTTATGAGGATTAAATGAAGCAACACAACCCAGTCACCTAGTACAATATCTGCTACACGGTAAATACTCAATAAACATCATTTCTCTCCACATCCTTATACTTGTATCTCTCATTAATTAAAAACTATTTTAAAAGCATTTACTACATGCTTTAGGTAATCTCTTAGGCAAGCAAACTAAGCAAGTTACTGACCTCTTTACAGTAATAGCTTAGGGAGAAAATCAGCTAAATGACCAACACTTGAAAGTGATAAAGAAAAGACAATATGTGGCTAATCATTTGGTATATATGTATAGAAATATATTCACTTATTGGCTGACCAACCTAATTGTATATAGGCTTTTTGAAATATCTTTGTCCTAATATCTATGCTTAATGACTCCTCCTGAGTTCAAAAAGCATAAGGCCCCGTGCAGTGCTCTTTAGAAACAAGTGATGGCCAGGCAGCATAAAAGATACTTTAAACTGGACTTCCCACTAACCAAGAAAAAATGCTACCATATTGAAAGAAAAGTCTTCACAAACAATGTGATTGTAAAATTATATACACTTCCAGAGCTGGAAAGGCCCTCAGAGGCCTTGTGGGTCAAATCCTAAGTCTTCCATCAGTTCCACGAGTATGGCCAAATTAATCTTTCTATACCAAGATTCCATTAGATGGGATTAGGAGTAATACATACCCCAAAGGCAGTTGTAAAGAATGAATAAGAAAATCCATATGAAAAGTGCTTTACACACTGTCAAGTATGTCAGTCTTTTGGTTTTATATTTGAAGAGACTTAGGCCCAGAAAGATGGATTAACTTGACCAAAGCCACACAGTTTGTTAGTGGCCTGGGTTAAGATATGCAGAACTGTGAAGCAACAGTGGGAAGAACTAAATTTGTTTGCTTCTTTTAAATAAATTTATAAGAAATGAATTGATCCAAATTGAAACATGGCCAAAAGGACAATATAGCTCAATATAGCTTTCACCTATTCTGGGTGCAAGTGGGTGGGAATGAGTATTTGCTGAGATATATATTTTGCAATTGAATGTACCAACCTAATGAAGATTATCCCTTAAAAAAACAAAAAGTATATTAAAGTATAAGACCTTGAAACAGTGTTGGTATTAGTGACAAGGCCAGAATATAAACTTATTTTAACATGAAAAAAGGATTAATTATTTAATTAATTCACTCCTACAGAAATTTCCCAAGTTTTGACTAAGTGCCTATTTGTGTGGTAAATGATTTTCTACTGACAAGATACTAAGATCAGGCCTTGGTCCATGCCCTCAGACAGCCCACAATCTAGTAGACAATGTGATCATTGTTAACATAGATGTGTATCCAGAATGAAAACACTATGGGAGGTAGAAGTGTTAAGCTCTGCCTGAGGAAATATTGGCAATGTTCATGGATGAGATGGTGTTAAAGTTGAATCTTGAAAAGAGAATAGAAGTTCACTAGGTTTCTGGGGCAAGGCTACAGAGTGGCGGAGATAACAGAGAAGAGAAAAAGCACCCCAGACAAAGGGCACAGATGCCTGTAGGTGTAGAAGCAATAGACAGAGTGGCACCTTCAGAAAGTGACAAGCCTGGCACAGGCCAGGTGTAAAAGAGCAATTGTTGGTAAGATTGGAAAGGTAAGCAAGGGGTCAGATCACAAAGTGCCTTTTACACCACACTTGGGAATTTGCAATGCATGTGGCAGACATGATTTTATTCACATTGTAAATGGTAAAGTGGTATAAGGTATAGCATACAACTTTATGATGTGATATTCCTCTATTAATTTGATCTCTAGTTTACATTTCCCATTACACTAGCTTTAATAGTTAGGGAACTATATTTGCTAAGATTCATAGTCCCTTTAGTACAATGGTACCCTGTGGCATGTGAAACTGTGCAAATAGTGTAATGATACATGCAGAATAAACAAAACTGTTTAAGATTGAAGCAAAGCCAAGGTCCAACCATTTCCCAGGGATTTGGGGAAATCTTGTAATCCGAAGTTTGTACTAAACCCAATCATATTTATCACACTGCTTCTCAGCGAATGGGCCTTGATACTATATTTCAACAAAATGATGAAGCAAGGAGTAAAAATCTATAAAGAAAAGCTATGGTTCTTCTAATTGTGCATTTATGCCCCTTTCTGGAATAATAAAATGTTCCTTGGCGGAGGTCAGGATCTCTGCCACTGACTTATTTAACAGATCCTCTTAACATCTGTCCTGCAGACTGTGCACTTTATTAGCAGACAAGAGACCCAACAGACTTTGCCTGCTGTGTCCCTTTTTCACATTCACACAGCTGTGGATTAACTCAGACTTTCCAGAAGAGGACCAACCAGAAGGGATAGTAACGTTATTGGCTGATTCTAAAAAGATGGGAAAAAAGAGCAGAAACAAATGTTGCCCTAGTACAATTCAGTGTTTTTTAGGGTGACAATTACCAGTCTGTTTTAAAAAGGAATAAAAGCAGCTATTTCACTAAAAAAGGAAAGTCTATTCATATCTGTGTGGGAACCTAATCAGGCTCTTGTTTCCAATGACGATGCCTCCACAGTCGCACCAGGTCTGTGACAAGAATGCTCCTTTTGTATGCCGATAATGTGGAAACGATAAAATTTCCTTTAAGAGACATATGTGTTTACATCATGAGATGTGTTATTTGACAAAATGCTTTGTTCTCCTCATATTTTCCATGCAGAGTTTCATGCTGGGTTGTTTGGCTGGAAATCTTTGATTAACTAGAATTAGTTGCTGAAATAAAATAGACACTTTTGTTTTATGAGTCCTCTTGCTGAGCTGTAAATTATAGTAAAATATATAAGGAGTGACAGAAAGAAGTGCTGATCTGAACCTCTGACCCACAACAGGCACAAAAACATAAGATTATTCCTTCAAAGAGCTGCATAGAGACATAAATATTTCACAGTCCACTCGGAAACCTGCCCTCTTAACAAACTAAAGCTGCGATTTTACATCGTGTAATGAGAGTTTTCCAGAGGTGTCATGGTAGGCTTACACAAAGTATTGAGATTCTAAAAACTCCCTCCTACATTAGGATCCTTAATGCTTAAAGTTTTTCTCTGTCCAACAACAGACCATTTAAAAAAAAAAAAAAGAACAAAATTCCTGTTCCTTAAACAAATAGCCAAGGGTAGTTTCCCTTTTACTAGAAGATCAGCATATTTTATAACTCTTAAGGCTTCTTAAAGCCAGGTTGGCCTTTAGTATGAACATCACAGTTCTGTGAAGTAGTCTTTGGGTACCAGCCTGAAGGAATGGGCTGGGAAGGAGGGATGTTAATAAAAGCAGAATAGAAACTGTTAGTCTAAACACTGTGTGTTTTCTAGAGCTTGGGTATTCATCCTGTTTAGGATTATTGTTACTTATCTATTTATTTATTTTTGATTAAATAATTTTATAGGATCACTTATAAGTTTTAGTTAACATAGGATCTCTTGCCACAGCTTTGATGTAAGTAAAGTCTGCCTCATTGTTCTCAGTCAAAACTGAGATGGGTCTGTTAGCTCACCTTACTGTGGTTAATCATTTCATACATAGGTCATATTGTCACATTATTCACCTAAATCTTATACAATCTTATTTGCCAATATCTCAATAAAGCTGGGGTGGGCCTAATTGTTGCCAGAGATGGTGTTTTAGTAGTAGTTTATAAATGCTCCCGTGTTGCCTTTTATCATCATATTGTGTCTCTCTCCCTTTCTCCTTTTTATCCTTGCTGTGAGCGCCTGAGAGTCAGCATATCCTCTTCATCTTTGTATCCCTAATATTTTTTGCTAAATTGAGTACAAATGCCAGATGTGTTTTTCAGATAAGAATAAGAGTCCACAAGTATTGAGTCTTTATAGTGTGCCCTTCTTCTAAGTATGTTACATGCATTAACTCATTTACTCCATACAACAGTTTTTTGGAGTAGGTACTATTGTTTTTCCCATTTTAAAGATGTGGAAATTTAAGATCCAGAGAGATTAAATAACTTGCCTTAGATTACATAGTTCTGACAAAAGAGTGTGCACTCTTAATCATTATGCTGTCCTGCCTCTCACAGCAATATATAAACCTTATTTTTCTAAGTGTTTTCGTTAGTCCTTTATATTAGCCATTACTTGCTTTATCTGCTATAAGGAATTTTAAAGGTGGCTTATTGATATATGCACCAGTATCATATCTAGTGGCAATAAAGTGTGTTATGTAGTGCTTACACACTCTTTGAATGATTTTTGCCATGGCTGCTACGGATAAGGTATCATTCCTTTCTGCTAATTAGGGAGTAAGGCATGGGTATTACTGTAGGATACAGATGGCATATTTACATACTGCAAAATATGCTGAAGTTCTCCAATTGGCAATATTAATTTGCAGTTCAAAAAATGACAGTTAGTGGAGGTGGCTCTGAAACAGGGTAAAACATTTATTTGAATTTAAAAAATATAGAAGAAAATAAAAGAGGAAAGTAAGAAGAGGATGTTTTGTATCATTTCTTGTCAAATTTACTTGATCACTTCAAAGTGAATTCAAAATACATCCTTATTTCCCTTAATATTTATTACAAAGATACATTTTAGGTTAATATTATTAATGAATATTATATTATTAATATGAAATTTCTGTGTAATAAATCTGTACATTTCATCATAGGTGTGAATTTTCTTCATTTGCATTATTCTTGTGTTCAGTCTTCCACAGTCTCCTGAGAAATTAAAAACCAAGTTCAGTTTAAAAACACTGAAAACATTTTCATATAATAGACATGTTTATTTCCAACCAGAAACATTTGTTCTATCGATTAAAGTGAAGAAAAATAGCATTTTGAAAATACTGTATTTTTCTTTCATGTAATTTTATTTTCCCAAATATATATTTTTAACAATTTAAATAAAAATTATTTTTTCCATTGCATACTCACTCATATTTATCTTCATTCTGTTGTTTTGGGGGCTTCATTATGGATGGAAATCGAAGGGCATAAAAGCTGAGCAGTTGTAGAATATTTTTCAAGCAACAGCATCTGGTTTGTTGGCAGTCATCATGGGCCAAGGCAAGGCAGTCCTGGCATATCTCCAGACTTTTCTGTGGGTATTGCTGAGGGACTTTCAGGTCTGCCATGTTGTTGTGATGGTGTTTCCTAGAAACCCGGAAACTCAGAATGGAATCCAAATTCCGTCTGGTAGTGTTTAAGGTCTACATGTTCTGGCCTCCTTGATATCTTTTTGACATCTGACCCATCACCCTTTTCCCAGCTCACTTTGCTCCAGGTACACTGGCATCCTTGCTGTTCCTCACACATGCCAAGCACAAGCATCTCTGTGCTATTCTGAGACATCTCTGAGACATTCACCTCTCCTTTGCCTCTGCCCTGGATGCTTTCCCTGGGTAATGACATGCCTTACTCCCTTACTTCTTGTAGGTCTCTACTCAAATGCCCCTTCCTTTAGTTTTCCTGACATCCTCTATATTTAAAATTCTCCCTCCTTCATATTCATATACCTGGTTACTTTATATCCCATGGCACATATTAGCATCAAAGTTACATACCTATCTGCTTATATGTTGTCTTTTCCTCCTCCTCCTTTACCTGAAGTCACTACTCATTCCTGTTTTTCCAAATAGTACCTGGCCATTTGTAGACACTCAATAAATACTTTTTGTATGAATCTAAACCAAAATTCACCTTTTGGTTACGAAGAAACAATGCTTTTAAATATTAGGAGCCTAACATGTACTCATTTACTGAAAGTACTTTATTGAATTCAGCTTGTACTCAAATATATACACCCACTGAAACTTCCTTGTGACTTTGAGGCTATAGGAAATAACACTTAGGTTTCCAATCCAATTTCTGGAGTCCTCGACGAGTTTTTATTTCCTATTGATTGAGTCAAGATGCACTTGTTTAAGGTTTCCTTGATGAGCCACGGCTTTGTGACCAGAGAGTTAAAGGAGCGTTACGAATGCAAGCTGCACCACTTGGAGCACATTCAGAGAACTGAGTCTCTTCAGCATAGCCTGCCCAGCTCTTAGAAACAGTAGGAAAACAGTCAGATTCATTCCCATAATGTCAATTTACAACTGCCCTCATTATCACCTCTTCTAATATCTTGCTTCAAGAACCAAAGTACTAATCGTTTCAATGACTGAACTTTATTTCTATAAATAAAACATTATGCATTTACATATTTTATTTGGCACCCTGAAAGAAAGATACTTGGAAGAAGCAAGGAGAGATTGAATTTTCTTCTTAAAATTATTGGGGGTCGCTTTGTTTATGCTTAGTTATTTGCACTGTGCAACTATGTTCCATAAGGAAAAGCTTTTCTGAATGCCTTCCAATACAATTGGTGTAATCCAAGAATGAATTCTGATTTTTGTTTGTTTGTTTTGCTTTGCTTTGTTTTGTTTTTGTAGCAGATTCCTGACTGGGTGCTCAACCTGATAGATTCAGAATTTTTAAAAAAATGTCTCCTCATGTAAGGGTAGAACCATTGACCTGAGCCTCTTGCCTTTCTTTTTCCTTTTTTCTTTTCTTTTATAGCTTTTCCTCTTTTCCCAGCATATTCTTCCCATTCCTCCCACCCCAGTAGCACAATGAGCTATGTCAGAGAAGCTACTCAGTGCTTGGGAAAATAGGCAAGAGGATCCTTAGCCAGGAAAACTCTTTTTTCAATTCATTTTTCTTTACTTGATATCCTTGCACCAGCTGTAGGGGATAATGAAATGAATTAAAGAGGTCCTGGCTTTCTAATGGCTTACAGTCAATGCTTGTGCTATTTTTTATTTGGTTGTTGTGGAAAGGCACATAGCTGAAGCTTCGAAGGGGATGAAATAGGTCCACTCTCACCTGAGACAGGTCTTTGGCCCTTTACATGTATTTGTATAAACTTTACTTTAAAAATTCTGAAAACACCTTAACATGATTATAATTACCTGAAGCTAATTACTATCATTACATTTTAAAACTTGTACATTTTAAAACAAATATTAAAATAAAATTCTACCACATAAATTATGCTTGGGTGCCCAGTAATACATATATATAGGATACATTTCTCTTTTAGTTCTAGGGGAATGGTGGGAAAACAACACTTTTATGAAGTCCAGATCAAAAGCTCTGATAAAATGTACACGTTCTATTTGCATTCAGTTCGCTAAGAGAACAGAAACAAGAAGGAAAGAGTCTGTGTGAACATTGGATGGGGGAAATAATAAGTTTGGGTTCTAGATTTCCTTCTGTCTATTGTTCACCAGTTGGTATTCTTATGCAATCACCTTCCCTCTCTAGGCTTGACTTTTTCTCATCTGTGAGGCAAAGGGATTGGATTAAATGATGTTTACTATTTTTCCTTCTGTGAACATTGTGTTATCTTGTGTCTCTTTGTCAGAAAATCAGAGCATGACTTGATGAACCCGCATGCTGATAGGTTCAACAAGATGGAAACAAAGAGGCTTCCATCTCTGAGGCTCCTTTTGGAGAGGGTGTGAGGAAAGGTATACTAAGAAAAAGGTGTGGGCACAAATGATAACAATTCCCAAAAGATAGAGCCAAGAAGAGAAATAAAGGAGTTTTAGTGATCATTGTTAACAGAGCATATATTAAATATTGGGCATGATGTTAGGTGCTGAGAACACATTAAATAAGACTTAGTCCTTCCCTTAAGGAGGTTGGAATCTGCTGGGAGATAGAGACATTAAAAAAAAAAAAAAAAAAAGACATTTCCCTAAAGTACACAGGAATAGAGGATGACATATGGTGGGAGCAGGGTTCAGATAAGGCTTTAAGGAGAAAGTGACTTTTAACCTATACTGAAACATGAGTAGAATTATGACAAATAAGATGAGTTAACAGAAAAGGAAAGAATTGAGAAGCAGAAGTGAGAAAGTTGACTTGGAAATTAACCCAATATGTGAGGAGTGGGAGTGGTGGCTCTTCCTTCATTCCTTCTCATCTCCTATCCCTACAGCCAATTTTCTTTGGTGTCAAGTATTAGGAGTATAGCTAAACAAGTACCTTCTATGCTGAAAAACAAGGACTTCAGTTCTTTCCTTCCACAAAACCACAGCTATATTTCCTGGATCATTTTGTTGATATTGGAGGTTTATGAGAAGTAAAAGTATTTGTGATCTCTTTCAAATTATTTTTAAGCTTTCTCCACTCCCCCCACCCTCGGTCTGTAAAGACTTGTTACTGACATATTTTCTTCCCTGTGCTGAACAAGCACTAAATCATGCTGCTTAATTACCCCTGTCTCCGTTCTACTTTCTCACAGCCTCACAGCTGAACTTGCCCAGCTTTATAGCATGCCTTGCTTGGTAGGCGGGGGAAGGGTCATCAGAATTGTTTTGAGAAGGTAACAAAACCCAGGATGTCCCTGGAGAACTGAGCTAGGCTTGGGGCCTAGTCTTAGGCAGCATCAGTTAAGTAAATGACATTTCCTTAAAGATGCTCCCCTACCGACCCTGCTTATTCCACAACTCCAACGTCTTCTATTGTCCTCCCCAATCCCCGAGTAGTGTGTGGTATACAAGAACAGATTTGAGTTACCCAGGGCTAATGGTCTGGGATTCCCAGATATTATGTAGAACCACAGCAGGTGGGGTAAATATAAGGGTAAGGGCTGAAATTTCAGTAGTGCCTATTGAATCTGTTTTTATAGAATAGCATTTCCCCTTCTCTCCCTTTCTTCATTATCTGCCAATAGGCTAGTTATATTTGAGGGAAATTATTTTTTTCTTCCTCTCTGGGCCAGATTCTGACAGGACACTTTAAAATGCCCTTTCTAATTGAAATGACAAAACACAGGAGAATTTATTCCAAAGAGAATCTAGTGTGTGAAGTTGTGCCTGCTTTTTTACTATTGGTTTCCATATACTGGAGCATACTGGTGCCAATTTAAAGCCCCTGTCAATTTCTATTTTTATCATGTTCTCCTGTTTCTACCTATACTCTGCATAGTTTTTTTTTTTGTTTTTTGGTTTTTTTTTTACTCTGCATAGTTCTTTTTAGCTTATCAGTCTATTCAATGTGTCACTAGGGTATTTCAAATGTCTTCTATTATGGCTCAAAGATTGGTTGGAGAAGGAAGCTGTTTAGATAAAAATTGTGCCCCTTACTTCTTCAAGGTGACTGGTGGTACTATTAACTCTTCGTGTTTCTGAGGGCTGTGAAGTGCCTTTTTAGAAAAAGTCACTGCAAGACATCTGGAAATATAGTTTGCAATTTGAGAACTCAGAACAGCAGCAACATCAGAATCTCTCTTCTCCTTGGACAATGACTCTTGTCTGGTGGCTAGGAACAGGAAATAGGTTTCATTATAACTCACTGTAGAGCTTATTTAAAGCACATGGGCTTTAAAGTGAGACTGACTCTATAAAATAGATAGTAATTCCCATTTTCTATAATTATTTAGGAAACTAAATAAAATAATAAATGTAAAATACCTAACACAGAACCTGACTGAGTTAGTGTGCAATATACGGTTGTTGAATTCACACATGAATAAATGAGGGTGATGACTGAATGGCAGTATGAGTGGTTATGTGGTTATGTGAAAATCATGTGATTATGAGAATATAAGCCTTGTACCTTTTTTTCAATGGGGTTCTCCATTGGAGCTCTTACATGATTTTATCCCAGAAAGCAGGTATATGCATTATACATATGTACACATATATACATTACATATACATAAGTATTAGATACACTGTGACACCAATCATTATAATTTGACATGAATGTGGCTGTACAGGGCAAAGCATGCCTCTCTTTCCGAGTATAATAGTATTATAAAATGACTCTGACAAAATACATTTTTTAGGTCCTGGCCATAGGCTAGTGTATATACTCAAAGACATTCAGGAATTCCAGAGGCATCTGGGTGGCTCAGTCAGTTGAGCATCCAACTTTGGCTCAGGTCATGATCTCAAGGTTCAGGGGTTCAAGCCCCACATTGGGCTCTGTGATGACAGCTCAGAGCTTGGAGCCTGCCTCAGATTCCGTGTCCCCTTCTCTCTCTCTGCCCCTCCCCCATTCACACTCTGTCTCTCTCTCAAAAATAAATAAACATTAAAAAAATAATTTTACCATAAGGCTGAGTTTGGTAGGACCTACTGTTTTGCGTTGAATGTAAATAGCCCCAGTTATTAAAGTATCACTAGGATCCAAATGTGAATAGGTTTCTTGAAGGCTAGTCTCAGGACTCTAAATACAGTATTAGAGGTATGGATTTATGAGATCTTCATAGGACTTTCTTAATCAAATTTACTTAAGAGATTGGTCCACAAGTTGGTGGTAAAGCATAGAAAAGATTCTTTGTGCCTTGGCTTTAACTCATTGCTTTTTCTAGATACTTCTTGTTTGGGGGATAAAGTCTAAAATGATTAATGTGGCCATTAAGACTCTACCCCTCCCTAGCCTCTTCTCATGCCACTCTACCCTACCCTCACTTAACAGTCCTTTTATGTTGGCCCTTTTTTAGTTTCTTGAAAATGTTACTTTCTTTACTACCTCAGGGCCATAATAATCAATGTTTCTTCCTTCTGAAGAATATTTTTACAGGGTTACTTCCTTTGAGAAGTGATTTTGATTCTTGAGACTATGTTAAATGCCTTCATTAGATGTTCGTTTGACATTCTGTATTTTTCTTTTTTTAAATGTCTTTATTTTGAGACAGAGAGCAAGCAGGGGAGGGGCAGAGAGAGAGGGAGACACAGAATCTGAAGCAGGCTCCAGGCTCTGGGCTGTCAGCACAGAGCCTGATGTGGGGCTCGAACCCATGGACTATGAGATCATGACTTGAGCCGAAGTCAGACACTTAACCGACTGAGCCACCCAGGCACCCCGACATTCTGTATTTTTCTTTCTTAGCACTTAACCTAAACATGATTCACAGTTACTGTCTAAGCATTTACTTAATATTAGGTTTTCTTTCTAGCTCCGTTAAGATAGTGACTATTTCCAAGTTGCTTGCTGTTGCACCTCCAGTGTTTAGCATAGTGTTTAGTTAATAGTAAACATTTAATAAAGATTTGTTGTTGAACAAATTCATCAATGCTGGAAATGTGCTTGCGTTGTGCAAAGGTTGGTTCATCATACAGCCATTTCTACTTTAAATGGTAATGTTGGAATAAAAGACAAAGTGTTCTAATACCACACTAACTAGTTATATCATCTTGAGCATGGCACTTCTCTTTTATAGTCCTCTGCTCATCAGTAGAATGAGGAGGTAAGACTAGACTAAATGATATGTTAAGGCCCTTTCAGTTCTAGGCGCTAAGTACGTCATTTTTCAGCTTACTAAAGTTTTAATAATGACTACTTTATTAAAACTGAACTAATACTTAAGGTGGAATATTTCTGCCATAAAATAGTAAAAGCATTTCTTAAAGTGCTCCAATGAAATCTGGGTGATTTTATAATTTTGAAAAATATTTAGCTAGGCTCATTTTTAGATAAATGCACTGTATGGCTTTTACATATCTTGGATAAAGAAACAACTCAATATCTGAAACAATCACTGAACATTTTTCAAAATTGAAATGGAAAAAATCTATATTTACAGAAACAGTCTTCACCAAAGTTTAAATGTTTATGGGACTTTGGCTAAGTCTGTTATAAGCTTTACTACATTGTTGGTTTTTAAAATTTCAGCTGTGTTTAGAAATGAATATTCATTATTATCATCATTCTGTCTGTGAACTATGATCTCAGAATCCTATGTAGAATGACATTTTTGTAAACTCTTACATAATCATTAATCAGAGTTTAATATTTTCTTTCCCAAACCATTAGTCTGCAAAGGAGTTTTCTAACTAAAGCTATTTATTCGAATAACTAATATTTTATGTTGTTTCAAAAAAGGATGTAGTAGCATTTAGAGAAACTTTAAATTTATAAGTAAACTAGAGTGAGAAGAAAAATCAATACCACCCCTCAGTTGTTGCTCAAGAGTAGAATTTGTGTTAGAACACTTTAAGAGAGGTGATTAAAGCTAGCAGTTATTAAAAAAAAACATTCTATTTAACATTTTGACAAATGATTTCAAAAGAATCACTTCTTGTGAAACAATGTAATTCAATTTGGGCTGGGCTTATTTTCCTTTTATTTTTTTTAAACTCAACACCATAACATAATTCATTATGTATGATAAATATATAATCATATACCACTTCTTTTGCCTCATTTTTAGAAAACATCTCTCCTTCTTAACATCCAGTGATTTTATATAGTATGTTAATTCAAAAATATTGATTGGCTCTCTCTTATTTGCAATGTACTATTCTTGCTGTTATCCCATCAGAAATAATTATGTTGATCATAACTTCAATAAGCTTATAGTCTATCAAGCATGATAAGATATATATACACAACTAAACACAGGTTTAAAAAAAGTGGTAAGTGCCACAAAAAAGGTGCACATCAGGTTTTAAGGATCTATATCTTAGGTCTTCTCCAAAACTATGTGCTTATTCTGAGACTTTGAATCCTCCACAGCTCTTAAACAGAGCCTTGCATATAGAACATATTCAATCAATGTTAGCTTAGAAGATGAGCTCTCTTTGAAATTGTGTGTAAACCTATACCTATTCAATAAATGACATTCTTTTTACCTGGGTCAGATCTGCAGTCTTCAGTCTGAAAAGCATGGTTCTTATATCTAAAATTATATATTTTGTCAGACAGAATGTGAAAATTTTTATTTTTGTGAGTGCCTTCTATCTATACATTAGATTCTGTTTTCTGATTTTTATTTCAAGGCTTATACTACTAAATCTTATCTGATCTCCTACTGACCAGTTTACTCAGCTCTATAAATTTTATGGTATGTGGCAATGGCCCTTCTTGCTTCTAATGTATCAGTAATGGCAGCTCACAAGGAACTCTGAGGAATCTCAGCATTTCTGGGGTCATTCCTCTCGTAGGTACAAACCAGTAGAAAGAGATATAAAATAAACCATTATCAAAGCTTTAGAGGAAGCAATTAACATTATTTCTAAAAATGACTATCTTGTTCAAGCTGAAGGATTTCTGAATTTAGTCAGCTCTTTAAAAAATAGATCTGTTCCCAGGGATTTGTTTTTCTGTGCTTTTTTTTTTTTTTTTTTTCACTAGCTGAAGTTCCCTGGAGGACTCAAGATTGAGTAAAATTGACCTTCATCTGATCTTATGAATTATTGAGAAAAAATGAAGGCATAAGTGATGCCTAAGGATGCCTACCTCTCTAAGATTTCGTGACTCTATGATACTCAGTCATAGGGCACATTAGTCATGATTCCAGATACCTTGTAGCCAATATGTTTTCAGCTCTCAACTGTCTTCACTACATTCAATACCAAACTTTTCTTCAGTGGCTTTATCCAAGAAGAAAATTTTCAGAAGCTTCACTTGCCCCCCTTTTGAAGACCCCTGGCTGAATTTCAAGGGAAAAGGATACCACAGAGTAAAAAGGAAACAGAAGAGGCAGCCTTTTCTCCCACTAAGTTCTAGCAGTTTGACTGACTCTTACTTGTGAATTTTTCTTGCCACTGAGTCATTGCACATACAGAATTATGAAACTTTAATTTCTTTAGAGGCTTGTTATATTAGAAAAATTGTTCCAAAGAAAGCAACAATCATGACATAAGCACATCTGGCTCTTGCAAATTATTCTTTATTAAGCTTTCATTTAATTACATGTGCTGAAAGGTCTGTTTTTGATTACTGTAATTTTTTTTATTTGTCCATCTGAATGATAGTAATGCTGGAAATTACATACAAACCACCTGTTTTCTTCCCTTTACTAATATGACAAAGTTTGAGATATTTTCTCTGTGGTTGATGAACTAGGAAGCTTTCTATTTATTATGATAGAGATATGGCTGTCAAGGTAATGGCTTAATCTTGATTATAAGAAAAAAAGAAAATATTTGAATGGAGTTCCCAAGCATTAAACAGTGTGAAGACTGAGGTATCTGAATTCTGGTTACCCATAGAAGATCAACACATTCACTTATCAATTTCAACCAAAAGCTAATAAATCAATAGTCAAGGATTTAACATCCTGTGCTAGGAAAGAGAAGCTTTATTTCATGTCATGTCATGTCATGTCATGTCATGTCTTGGTCACAAATATGGCTATATTCTCTTGAGGATTATGCTATATGCTGCTGAGAAATAAGACCCCAAGAAAACAGTGCCTGCTATTGGGCCTCAGGGATCTTGAGGGCAGCATTCTTATCATCCATAAGGATCAGAATCCCCAGAGAAGCTTGGTCAGTATTAAATAAGAACAATGTTCTTCCAGGAATCCCTAGGAAAGTTCAGACTCATTTCTTGGTTCATGAATATTAAAATTACATGAATAGACATACTGACATTTAAAGAACTCTTTAATAAAGATTTTAGGGACTAGAAAGAATCGTAGAGACCATTTAATCAAATTCCTTTTTGTACTGACGAAACTGAGTTCTAGAGCAACTGAGTCCTTTGTTCAGGTTCATCAAGTTACTGCTACAGGGACCAGGAGCAAGACAATGGCTCCTGTACTAGTACTCTTTCTTTATATTATTTAGGCTCTCTTATTTCCTTTTTAAAAAATAGTGAAAGAGAAATCACAAGGCTGTCAGGGAAATAGTTATGTAACAATACGGTAAGTTTTGTATCTGTTTTTGTTTTGTGTTTTTTGAAACTCAATTTCAGCTGCATTTAAAGAGATAATGTTTGTCTTCCCTGTTTTGCAGCAGCTCTATGCCGCTCAGCTGGCCAGCATGCAGGTGTCACCTGGAGCAAAGATGCCATCAGCTCCACAGCCACCAAACACAGCAGGGGCAGTCTCACCTACCGGGATAAAAAATGAAAAGAGAGGGACCAGCCCTGTAACTCAAGTTAAGGTACTTGCTTTGCAGGATTGTGAAAACAGTTTGGAAAACAGCTTCACAAGAAAAGTAGTGAACCAGGCTGGGTTGGGAATAAGCAGCAGGAAGCATAGCAGCATAAAGGAACCCCAAATGCTTCTCTTTATGGTAAATTTCATGATTGAGCACTAAGAAACAGGTGTTTCCCTTTTGATAACAATAGTGCCATATTGTGAGAGCTTTACCTCAGTCTGCAAACTCACTTCTCAAGAGTTTTTCGCCTTTGGATTCTGGCTTTTATTTTTTAATGTTCATTGGCATGAATGTCCATGCTTTTATTACCACTCTTTTTCATAGATTTGTGACACTCTCTCTAAGTTCCTGAAACAGGTGGGAGCCAACTTTCAGTACCAGAAAGGAGGTGCTCAAAACTTTAGATTTTAAAAAAGTGGACAGAAAAGAATATATTGCTGGACTTTATATGGTTTGTTGACAAAGGACTGTCCTTCAAAAACAGTTACAAAATGAGCTCTGAGGAATGAGTGGTATCATTATCTACTCATGCTTTGATGCCATGTGGTTGTGAGAGGATACACAAGCTCTCCCAGGTTATGGCTGAGACACTGATAGATGCCTTGCCTCACTCATTTTTAGTATCTTAAAATGTGGCAGCCAGGAGGTACTTCGCGACAGAGGGAAATGGATGATGCGCTCCCACTTTGTGCTGCAGCTGGTACCAATAGGTGGTACTGGTTGGTTTTATAATATAGTTCAGGGAGACAATTGTTTTGTATCATTGACTTTTCTACTTGGAAGGATATGCTAAGCTCAGATGTATTGTTGTAATGTGCCCCAAGCACTACATTTGGAGAAATTTTAAAATTATTAAATTTTCACAAGGGAGGCATCTAAGGCCCACAAAACAGCATCAAATGCTACAAAACCACTGAAAATGTATTATTTTTCCATACTGTGCAGGCAGGAATTTTGAGAGACTCAAAAACTTCTGTCTGCGATTTTGAGGTACTCCAAATTTTGAGTATCTCAAAACTCCTGCCCAAAGCAATTAATTTAATGCCACCCACGCTTTAAACTCTCCAAACACATAGATGAACATTTATGCTTTGTTGTTAGAAATACTGAGATAACGATAGGCAGCTTATATTTAATAAGATAGCATTACTTACAGAAACAAGCTACCCATTTTGTGTTCCAAGAGTTTCTGTTTATGAATAAGAGTCAGAACGCTACAACTCAAACCACAGCACTTTGTTTAATTATAGTTGTTAGAATATGAACGTATCAAACGTTATTGACTTGAAGTATTGAGTATTAGATATTTTAACATGAAAAAGTCATTTTATAAGTGAGTTGGCCAAATGGAACTGCACCAAACCAAGTCTTTACTGGATGAGTAAAATGTTCCCTGGTTAAATTCAAGTTTACATCTGCTTTTACCATTCCAGCTTTGTGGGCCAACTGAGTTTTATTACTCACTTGACCACATGCAAATTCTTAGGGAATTCTCTATATAATTTGACTTGACTGTATTTTATGTTGATAACAAAGGAAACATTCCTTATACTTATTAGATTATTTATTGTACATGTGGGTAAAAATATATAGACCAAGACATAAAGCAAATGTTTTAAGTTTTTAAAAAATTGCTTCTACCTACTAATGAAGAATCTCTGAGAATAATCTCATGATTTGCTAATCGAAAGGATTATGGCCACTAAAATGTTTCTGTCTATAATCATTGCTTTCCCTCTGTATATAACATAACCACATGACATAAAGCATGGTTTGCTGAAGGTAACAAAATTAAGCATAGATTATCTTATATATCTTCTTTCCCTGAGAATTTTTATCTACTATAAATATCAATATCAGAAATCAGATTATTTTTGTTCAAATTTCAGTTCTACTACCTTTACCATCTGTCACTTTGGACAATTTACTTAACTTCTTTCAGCCTTTGTTTTCTGCTCTGAAAAATGGGAGTTAATATTATTATGGACCTTAAATCCTCTAGCATATAGTGAATGTTTCATTAATGTTAGTATAGTGATGATCTTGATGATGATGATCTGATGGTAATAAAGACAATGGTGGTGGTGGTGGTGGTGGTAGTGATTATAATTGAAATACCTAGTTGTATACCAAGAGAGAGCCTAACTAAATACCTAGAGGATTTCCATTTTCAACTGTATTGGAGGAACAGGGATCAGATTTATTCTTCCAGCCTAAGCAACTGAAACACAGGACGAAATATATAAAACAATGGTTTTCAGATATTTACAATAGGAATATAGGGCAGTGATTCCTGAGAAAAGAGAAACGAGTGACAAAAGTACTACAGTTATTCCAGCTTACTGTCAAAATGTTGTTTGTAGGTAATAGTGCAGGAAGGGAAACCCACATGGAACATGGCAAGCTCCTTGAATAGAGACATAGAGTTTAGAATTTTGGGATGCTAAGGTAGATAGAATTTGGGAGGTAGAGTACCAGAGAGGAGAGAGCTGCACAGAGAGAGAGAGAAGATTGAAAATCTGTAGAAGATTCTCCTCTATTTAGTGGAGTATTGATCATCATATGTATATGAGGAAACTTTCTGAGGCCAGAGAAAAATACAAGATGTAGCAGCCAATGGTATCTCAAGGTTCACAGAGGACTGAGAATGGGTTTGTGTTCCCATTAGCCAGGGTGGAAAGATCTCCTGACACATGGGGTATCAAGTAGGGTTCCCAAGAAGGGTGTTACCTCAGTAATGGGCCCAAATTATCCCTACATTAATGGCTGCTCTGAACCTGCCTAACAAACCTTAAATGCAAGCCTAGAAAGAGTCAGATTTTTCTGTGTCTCAGAACAAAGTCCACAAATATTTGAAAGAATGCACAAACTCCAACACTCAGAATTTTAAAATTCACAGTATGTAGTCTCCATTCAATAATTACCAAGCTTCTGGGGCACCTGGGTGGCTCAGCCAGTTAAGCTTCCGACTTCAGCTCAGGTCATGATCTCACGGTTCACACGTTCAAGTTCTGCTTGGGGATCTGTGCTAACAGCTCAGAGCCTGGAGCCTGCTTCAGATTCTGTGTGTGTGTGTGTCTCTCTGCCCCTTCTCTGCTTGTGCTCTCTCTCTCTCTCTCAAAAATAAATAAACATTAAAAAAACAATTAGCAGGCTTTTATAGAAGCAATAAAATATGAACAATAGTGAAGAGAAAAGTCAATCAATAAAATAGACCGCCAAATAGCACAGGTGATAGAATTAATAGTTAAGATGGTAAAAACAGCTACTATAGGGACTTCCAACTATAGTCAAATGAGAAGGAAGGCAAATATTCTCCCTAAAAAACACTCACAAAATTTATGTCAAGCCATGGCATGCTGTGAGCACCAATATCAGGCCTGCCATGGTGACAAGGGATTTACTTGATTGGTAGATGCTTCCTGTGCCCAGTGCATTGTTAGCGGAAGTGGCAATTACTGAACTATGAAAATACAGTATACTCAAAGCTGAGAAAAATAAGATTTTATATGCACCATATGTTTAAGAAGATAGAGGAAAACATGAGCATTATAAGGCAAGACATGGAACACATACATGGAATGTCTGGAGATGAGAAATACAGTTTTTGAGATGAAAACTACACTGGATGAGTACTGATGAGATTAGTAACAATTATATGTCACAGAAGAAATGATTAGTGAACTTGATGATGGAATGATGAAACTATCCAGAATGAAATAGATTAAAAAAAAAAAAAGACTATCAGTGCTGTTGGACATCAAATGGCCTAATGTATGTACCTAGAGCCCCAGAAGGAAAAGGAACAGAAAAACTTATTCAAAAAAGTAATGGCTGAAAATGTTTTAACTTTGAAGAACACTCTGAACTCAGATACGTAAGGATTGCAGTGAACCCCAAATAAATGAAACATGGAGAAAACTAAATATCTAGGATATATAAATCACTATTGTTTAGATAGGAGTATCTAGTCTAGAACTAGTCTAAATATCCTTTGAGTGTAAAGAGAAATACATTGTAATGAAGCACGTAAGACATTTTTGACGTACATTATGGATATAACTATGTTTCCTGAGAACCTGTCCTCTGTCTGGATATAGATAAATGTACATCTCAACAGATGTGCCTGATTATCTATTTCCTACCAACACAGAAAAATTCACTGCTTTTTAAATTTTTTTTTTATTTTTTAAGTTTATTGTCAAGTTGGTTTCCATATAACACCCAGTGCTCATCCCCACAAGTGCCCTCCCCCATGCCCAAAACCTGCCATCCCCTCTTCCCCACCCCCATCAGCCCTCAGTTTGTTCTCAGCATTCAAGAGTCTCTCATGGTTTGCCTCTCTCCCTCTCCCCAACTATTTTTCCCCTTCTTCTCCCCCGTGGTCCTCTGTTAAGTTCCTCTTAATCAACCTATACATGCAAACATATGGTATGTGTCCTTCTCTGCCTGACAAAAATTCACTGCTTTATTGAGTGACTTATTTTCTCTGACAGTTTAATAGAAAAAGAACCTGGGATTTGGAATCCAGTAAAGTAGAATTCAAATGGTGTCCTTCCATGTATGGCTTTGGACAGTGATTTTATCACTTTGACACTTCCTCCTTTGTCAATTTAGAATAATACTGCTCAACTTCATAGTCTTATTGCTAGTTAAACGAGCAAGTATATGTGAAAATGTCTAGCATAGGGGCCTGCTGTATACTGGCTTCTCTGTGCATGTGATTTCGATTTTCTCTTTCTAACCTTCTTCCTAAGTAGTCTTTTCTGACATCTCTTTTTGTTCCCCCTTAAACAATGACCATCGATACATGAGGAGACCATAGAGATCAGCTAGAATCAAGCTCTTTTTCTACAAATGAAAAAATTAAGCCCCAGAGAGGGCACATGTTTGCCAACGGGAAGGATGTTCTGTTTCCAAGCTCTACTGTGTCCTTTAAAAATGACATTAAAAGCAAGTTCTCTGTGCCTTCTCAGACGAAAAACAGAAATTAACATTTGCCAACAATTTTTATTTTAGAACACAATAATATAGATCTTAAAACTGACCATTTAAATGAATATGTTTATATTACAACTAAATTTCTAGAATGATGGATGTGTTGTTATGTGTGTTTAATAGCAGGATAAATGAGACAAAATAAAGGCAAGGAGGTTAGCTTTCAAGCTCCTGGTTGCACTAGAGTTACAAGCCAGATATTTGAAAACCGTGCTCGGTTTAGAAGGACAGGCATCTTAAAATAGACACTCTGTAAATATGCGTAGCAAAGAATATAAAGAAACATCACTTTAGACATGAAAAATAAATTACATATAGCATGGTATATAAAACATAATTATAATGTGTGCTTGCTCTTTGCAAAAATTAATTTTAAACATGAATAGAGACGAGAATATAGACCATGAGGAGTGTCCACACCCAGAAAGCCACATAGAAGCCACGCTGTGGCATGCGGCTCCCTGGGCAGAGGCCCAGGACAGCAGAAGAAGCCTGTGTTTCCATTTTTAAAGTACTTGCAATTGTTTGATTTAAAATATATATTAAAAAATTAGCTGCAGAGCCTATTTATAGTTGCAGGAACTTTTCAGAGAGAATAACACAAAAGCACTACAGAGCTGCTGAAATTTTAAATAATTCTTTGTAAATGCCCTAGGTTAATTTAGATCCTTGAAAACACATTAGGAAATTAAGCTGTAATGTGAGCTAATTCAGATTTTAATTTGGCAAAAAGAATGATCCAACTACACAGTTAATGTAAATAGAAGCATAACACAGGGAAATTAATGAGGTTTCCTTCCGATGAATCTTCAAGGAGGTAGATAATTAGCTTCTTTTGTTATTATTGCAGGAGAATGTGGCATTGTCTCTGAGGTGTAAAATAACTGTGGCTTACTAAGTGATAATGTGCTTCATTTGTCTTTTTTTTTTTTAATAATTATTTATGTTAAATTCTTGTAGGACGAAGCAGCAGCACAGCCGCTAAATCTCTCTTCCCGACCCAAGACAGCCGAGCCTGTAAAGTCCCCAACATCTCCCACCCAGAGTCTCTTCCCAGCCAGCAAAACCAGCCCCGTTAATCTGCCTAACAAAAGCAGCATCCCCAGCCCTATTGGAGGAAGTTTGGGAAGAGGATCCTCTTTAGGTAAATGGAAAGGTCAACAACAGGAAAAGATGTATGAATTGGGTAAAATAAAGCAAACCTGTTCAGTGCTGACTGATCCCTGTTTCCAAAGTGTTGCTAGTCCAGGAAAAACAACAACAACAACAACAACAAGTAAAAGTAAAATCCTTTCTACTAAAACATAACACCTTTTGGTGTCTTGGGATGATTAGAACTTTTGGAAAAGGTCATAATATAAATCCTGCTGGGATGGGTTCTTTAGATGCTGATGAGTTAGATCCAGCAAATCAGAGACTTGGGGATTTCTGTGTTTGGTTAGTGCTTTGCTGCTAAAGTAACTCTAGGCAGACAAGAGTGATCAAGAAAACTCCGAGAGCCTAAAGGGACCTGGCCTCCAAGCTGCCTGCTAAAAGTCCAAAATTTCTTTGAAGTTTTATATTTTCTTTTTAGAATGTATGTGAATTTTACATCTTATTCCTTATTAGTTTTGCTTTAAAACAAATGCGAATGACACACTTCAATGGCATAATATGAAAAAAGATTGGTATCTGATAAGGTATGTCGTAATGATCCTCTGGTTTCTTATACTCTCTGATATATAGCCAAGTATCTCTAGGGACATTCATACCCTAGCAAGAAGTATAGAGGAAAAACATGAGTTTTGGCATCAGACAGACTTGGACTCAGAGCTTTCACTTATTTGTTATGTGACCCTGGGAAAGTTATTTAATATTTGTGAACTCAGTTTCCTAATCTCTTAGAGGGGAATATGATTACCTAGCTCATAGGTTGTTAGGAGAATTGAGAGAGAGAAAATGCATATAATTGCCTAACACAGTGTCTGACACCTAGAAATCATGTGATTTAAAAAGACTGGACTGAACCAATACTAACAGATTTACTTCTACATGTGGAATGAAACAATTACTGTAAAAGCATTTGTTAGTAGCTGAGTGTCAAATAGGCTAATTAACATGTTGTTACTAAGCCCCTTAATTTTCATCTAAGACACAGAGATTCCAAGGGATTGGGGACTTAGAACTAGCATTTCTTCACATTACCTTACTTGCCCTTATTGAGTCCCAGAGCCTGAAATGCTTAGTAGAATAAACAAAATAATATGTAAGTGTAGGATTTGCAGTTTAAAAGTCATTTTTGCCTACATATCTCATTTGATTTTTCATAATTATCTTATGTGGCAGTGCATTATTACCCTCATTAATTAACCTGTGATTCTTACAGGTAAAATGGCTTGCTTACAGCCAGGTAGCTATTAATTAGTACAGCCAAGACTAGAATCTGGGTCCTCTCACCTGAGTTCTATAAACTCGGTGCTGTGTTATGTGAGGTCACAATTGGGAGTATTTGCTGCACTTTGCTGGGGTTAAGTGAATCTTCTAATGGTGAGACATAGTTCTTTCTCATTCAGATTTGGAACATTAGGATCCGTGTAGCAGCCTATTCTCATTTTAAGTCAGTGATACTCATATGGGAGAGAGAAGTGAGTCATTTCCAGCACGTGAATATGGTTGCTGGATTGTTGGAAGCTATGAGATAAGGGAAAATAAAAAGCCAACTTAAGGATAAATACTAGGCTTGATCCTGAAATGGCCTTTCCATAGTCCACTTCTGAATTTGGTGTGGAAAGTATTTGTTTGCTATATATACTGAGTATCATGAGGGACAAAGGTGACAAGTCACAGGCCCTGCTTCTATGGAGTTTATCCTTCAGCAGAGCATATTTCTTGGATCATGAGCTAGACATAGGCTGAAGCAATCACAATTTTGTCCAGGCAATATTGGATAGAAATGTTTTGTTTTATTTTTATCAGAAGAGCTTCAGAGCAAAATGTTATTAGTTTTCTAAATCCTAACAAGTGATTGTTTGACTTCTAAATAATTTTCTATAGACAGCCTTGGGAATTTTCCCTAAACTCATTCATATGCACATGTATTGCACACACGTAGATGTGTGGTGTGGGCTTGACTCTAGTCTGGTTCTCTCTGTCCTGTCTAAGGTGTGTGCACACATACACACATACATGTGCTATGAAATGCTCATATCAAGATACAAACAAGTGGATCACATTAAACTTTACCACAGCAGCTGCAATCTATCAGTCAGCAAGCAGTTGCCCTCTTTCTGTCTAAAATTGGAAAAGCTTATGTAAAGTATTAATTTTAACCTATAGTAAAATACAAGACACAGAAGAGAATTAGTTTAATTTCATTTTCCCCCCTCCGAGTTGCATGGAATATAATGAAAGTAAATATTTATTCTCACTGTACTTGAAGCTTTGTACTGATGTGAAAACCATTCCCACACATATAGCCTCGCTATCACAAAAACAGGGAGCTGAGAGCAGTGGGTGTTCGGTTGGGGGTAGGGAACGGGTTGTCATTCTCTTGGTAAATAACTGAGGCAGCATGATGAGTAGAATGCTTCATTAACCAGCCAGTGATTGGGGAATGGAGAGTGCAGTGTATTCCTTCCCACCCCCTCTCTCCTGCAGTGGACATATGAGCACACAGATAAAGATGTCACTAATGTACACATATAGCCTCACAGAATTTGTTTCTGCTGGGCCAGAAACAGCTCTCCTGCATTAGTATACCCAGTATAACGGGCATCCTGCACAGACATCTCTGTACCTCTCCCTACCCTCTTCTTTCTGACTCTCCCCAACTAGCCTATCTCCCTCTTCCTGACTCTCCCCAACTAATTGTTAGATCTAGCCAGAATAGACACATAGACACACACACACACACACACACACACACACACACACACACATACAATTGGAATGTAGGAACCCTCATCTGTGAGGAGGTGGGTTGACTGAGCCCAGATTAACTGGAGTGCTGGGGGTATCCTCCAAGGGCTAAAAACCCAGCACAGCTTGGTTTTCTTGTGCTCTATGTATAGTATTGCAGCTTCCTTAATAGCAAACATGCCCCCTTTCTTATTTGGAGAATGCAGAATTCTACAGGGGATTGGACAGTGACAGTATTTTGTTAGCATCTAAGCTCACAAGCTTCTAATCATGCATCCTGTGTATGCAGATATCCTGTCCAGTCTCAACTCCCCTGCCCTGTTTGGAGATCAGGATACAGTGATGAAAGCCATTCAGGAGGCTCGGAAGATGCGAGAACAGATCCAGAGGGAGCAACAGCAGCAGCAGCCACATGGCGTCGATGGGAAACTGTCTTCCATGAACAATGTGGGGCTGAACAACTGCAGGAGTGAAAAGGTAAAACTTGCTTCCCTCCTTCCTGACTCTGCTGGACCCATTAGCTCATTCTCATCTGGCTCTTACTGTGGGGTTGCCTCCCATGTACCCAACCAGGCACCCAACCTGGCACCCAAACTACCTGCCTGTTGGTATATTTCTGTCCCATTACAAAAGATTTAAAATATTTTGTAATAAAGGGAATATATGAGGCTATTAGAACAGGAATAGAATATCTGAATACTTAAAAAGAAGGAAGAAGCATATATGCTCATGATGAAGGCTACTCATTACTATGACTCACCATTGAATTTATTGCTAAGTTCCCTATCTACCAGGGCAAAAAAATAAACTAAAGCAACTTACAAAATGCATTCATTTATTTTTTGATTCAACAAATTATGTATCAAGTGTTTATTCTGTAGTTGACATTGTTCTAGGCACTGGAGATACAACAGTGAACTAATCAGACAAAAATCCCTGCTCTCATTGAGCCTACACTGTAGGAAAGCAAGGGCAATGAAGAAATTAAAAATTAAATACATAATGTAATGTCAGTAAAGTCATGAGCTCAATAGATGCCATGAGAGAAATAGAAACAAGTTAAGGGAGTAGGGAGTTACAGGTTGTTCTTTGATGGAATGGACTCTCTGAGGAAGTAGCACTTCATGGAGACCTGTATGAAGCCATGTGTAGGCGATGTGATGAGTCAGAGAAGAGCATCAGGGCAGCAGGAATGATAAATAAAGAGGCCCCTGGAGTATAGAACCGCCAACAAGGAGATCCATGTGGCAAAACTAGCATAGGAGAAGGAAGCAAGGTGGGACCTGAAGTAAAGTGATAACCCTGGTGGAACCTGCAAGAAGTCTTAGGCCCTGGAAAGTTTTTGCATTTTATTCTGAGGGTGATGGGAATCCCTGGATGGGTATTGTTCAGGGAACAAACAAGATATGATTTACATATAAAAGGATCCTCCTGACCAATATGCAAGAATGGACTGTAGGAAGTTAAGAATGGAAACAGCCCTGGAACATCTGACTCTTGATTTCTACTCAGGTCATGATCTCATGGCTTCCTGAGTGAGCCCCTCTCAGGGCTCTGCACTAATGGCAGAGCCTGCATGGATTTCTCTCTCTTGCCCTCTCTTTCTGTTCCTCCCTCATGTGCTCGCTCTCTCTCTCTCTTTCTCTCCCTATCTCTCTCAAAAATAAACAAACTTAAAAAGACAAAAAAAGCATGAAACTAAGGAGACCAATTAAGAGGCTACTGTAGTACACTGGGTGAAAAATTCTGATTAACTAATGAATGAATGAAACATACCATTTTTTAAAGAGATGACAGTATTTTCCTAGTGCCACATTCTGAAAGTTTTTTTTTTAAAACATGAGAACTGTATAGGGACACATGAGTAGGATAGTGAGTAGTATCTTTGGTAATAGTTTTAGAATAAATTTAAAAAGTTATTTCCATTCATATGTTTATTCAGTATAGGCTGAGACTATAACTTATAAGTTAGAACCAAGAGCCTCTGCTTTGTTTCTATCCTTACTACTTCTAGCATGGGTGCTGTGATAGAGATTCTATTCTTTCAAATAAACTTACACTTTCCTATTTCCTAGAAGCAGTTTTAAACTAGCATGTGGAAAAAGTCATGACACAAGTATAAGGTCATGTGTACTGTTACTTGAGTATTTGAATATATAGCTATAACCATGGTGTTGTGTGTTTTCTTTGTTTCCTCTTCAAAAGGCATGGTGATGTGATACTCTGAGATTTTGGGTGTATTAGTTTCCTAAAACTGTAACAACTAAACTAGATGGCTTAAAAGAACAGAAGTTTCTTTTCTCACTGTTCTGGAGGCCAGTTTAAAATAAACGTGTTGATTGGGCCATACTCTTTCTGAAAACTCTAAGGAAGATTTCTTCCTTACATCTTTCTAGCTTCTGATGGTTGCTGGCAAGCTTTGTCATTCCTTGTCTTTCAGCTACATCACTCCCAGTTTCTGCTTCCCTCCATATGGCTATCTCGTGTGTGTGTGTGTGTGTGTGTGTGTGTGTGTGTGTGTGTGTGTGTCCAGATCTCCCTCTTCTTATAAAGACAAAAGTGATTCAATTTAGGGTCCACTCTAATCCAGTGTGACCTTGTTTTAACTTCATTACATCTGTAAATACCCCATTTCCAAATAAGGTCACATTCACAGATACCAAGGGTTAGAACTTGAACACATCGATCTTGGGGACACAATTCAGCCAATTACAGTAGGATACAGAGCCATTGCTCATGTTAAATCAACCGCTCATCCTTGATTGATCCCCTATACTCTTTAGCCACACAAACAGACTGCTGAGGTTCAAGGGCTGGGCTGGGGTGTAAGTATGATGGGATTCTCAAAATATGAACATTGTCGAAGTCTTCACATAGATTAGAAAGCTTAGCTCTGGAAGTGTTGACTTCCCAAAGCTTAATAAGGAATTTTATGTCATTCCTCACTGCACTGACTTACTAATGTTAACATAAAAAAATCAATAAAAAATTGATTATTGGACCTCTTTGCCTTGATCAAGCCTTGATGAGAGGCTCAGATCAAGTTGGAGAAAAACTGTTTGGGGAAATGTGTGTCTTTTGGTGCCTACTAAGCCATAAACTTTTGTATACTTGGGACTCGTGGTATATATGCCAGTCACTGGATCTGCTTGGTCAACTAAGTACCTCATCTTCAGAAGGCAGAACCCCTCTTTAAGAACCTCCTGGGTTCTTAAACCCTTATGGTTACATATAGAGTGAAGTCTCAGGACCACAAAAGAAGAAAAGTCTTGCCCCCAAACCTCTTCTACTATTCTGATATTAGAGATAAACACAGAGTTGTGTGTTAGACTACTAATTTCAAATACTACAGGTTAATTTTAAGTATTGCTCATTGACTTTTCTTAATTTATTTGGGAGGGAGAAGTCTGAGGTTCTGAAATAATGAAATTTTATTTTGCTTTGGAAGACACAGGAGAGAGATGAGAGATTAGACTATGATTGAAAAAATACTAATAAATCCAATCTTGACCTAAAATAAGTCACATTGAATATAACTGAGCCCCTGAGGGTAAATGGCAAAAGTAGTTTCTACAGAACCAGAAAACCCTTGAAGGGCGTTGTCTCTGTAGATGACTTTACTGGGGTTGAAATTTGGGCACTGAATAGTCAAACATAATGGAAAATCTGTTATATTCCATTATGTATAAGAAGAGTTCACAAGCTTTACTTAATAAGATCTCCCTTTTAAATAACTTCACTGTTTTGAATGTAGTTTGTACATTTATAGACTTTTTTTAGTTTCTAGAACTGCTATCTATCCTTGCTTGTTAGGTTGGATGCATTCAAAAGAGTAAATTGAGAACAGTATTACAGTATCTTTGGCTCTCTTATAATCAAAACATCCATCTTAATTTTATGATGGTCCATAGGATACTGATTTTTCTTCTGAGGATCAAATTTTCTTCTGAGGTCAAAGAGGGTAAATATATAATATGCAGTAAGATAGGTGAAATGGATTGTGACAAATTCATTTTAAGTGTCTTTGCAGTTCACTTTGGAATTATTATCTTAAATATAAAGATCCATAAATTAGATTTATGAATTTATTCTTTAATGCCCATAATACAGTTTTAGAGAGTTTTTTAAGGTGTTGCTGTCACAAAACCTTATAACATGTCAAGCATAACTGGTCACTCTCTTATTTGGACAATCTTTGCAGAGGAGTGTGTCACAGATTTGGGTCCCTTGAGAATTGGGATGTGAGCTTGAGGCTAGCGAGCATGTTTATTGGGGTGTGCTCTCTTTCATTGCCACCTATGGGAGGAAAAGGACAAAAGCAGGATTGGTTTATGATGCAGTCTCAGTCAAGCCTCAGCAAACCCCACAGGAGGCTTTGAGGCTGCCATGGCCATTCAGAATTGTCCTGAATTGGGTGGAGGGGGTGAGCCTTTACACACTTGTGTCAACCAGTCATTGGATGGGAGCTACCCTGGGCAGGAGACATGACCTTCGGTGAGGTGACTTTCTTTTTTTTTTTTTTACAAATAGTTTATTGTCAAATTAGTTTCCACATAACACTCAGTGCTCATCCCCATAAGTGTCCTCCTCTATGCCCATCCCCCCCCCCCCCCACATCCATCAGTCCTCAGTTTTTGTCAGCATTCAAGAGTCTCTCATGGTTTGCCTCTCTCCCTTTCCCCCACCATTTCCCCCCTTCTTCTCCCCCTTGGTCCTCCGTCAAGTTCCTCCTAATCCTCCTATACGTGCAAACATATGATATTTGTCCTTCTCTGCCTGACTTATTTCGCTCAGCATAACACCCTCAAGGTCCATCCATGTTGCTACACATGGCCAGATTTCATTGTTTCTCATTGCCATGTAGTATTCCATGGTATAGATAAACCACATCTTCTTGATCCATTCATCTGTTGATGGACACTTAGGCTCTTTCCATGTTTTAGCTATTGTGGAGAGTGCTGCTATGAACATTGGGGTACATGTGCTCCTATGCCTGAGCATTTCTGTATCTCTTGGGTAAATTCCTAGCAGTGCTATTGCTGGGTTATAGGGGAGTTCTATTGTTAGTTTCCTGAGGAACCTCCACACTGTTTTCCAGAGGGGCTGTACCAGTTTACATTCCCACCAACAGTGTAGGAGGGTGCCCGTGTCTCCACATCCTTGCCAGCATCTAGAGTTCTCTGATTTGCTCATTTGAGCCACTCTGACTGGCGTGAGGTGGTATCTCAGTGTGGTTTTGATTTGTATTTCCCTGATGAGGAGGGATGCTGAGCATCGTTTCATGTGTCTGTTGGCCATCTGGATGTCCTCTTTGGAGAAGTGTCTGTTCATATCTTCTGCCCATTTCTTCACTGGGTTGTTTGTTTTTCGGGCGTGTAGTTTGGTGAGTTCCTTATAGATTCTGGATATTAACCCTTTATCTGATATGTCATTTGCAACTATCTTTCCCCATTCCGTTGGTTGCCTATTAATTTTCTGGGTTGTTTCCTTTGCTGTGCAGAAGCTTTTAATCTTGATGAGGTCCCAATCATTTATTTTTGCTCTTGATTCCCTTGCTTTTGGGGATGTGTCAAGTAAGAAGTTGCCGCGGTGGAGGTCAAGGAGGTTGTTTCCTGCTTTCTCCTCTAGGGTGTTGATAGTTTCCTGTCTCACGTTCAGGTCCTTTATCCATTTTGAGTTAATTTTTGTGCATGGTGTGAGAAAATGATCTAGTTTCATTCTTCTGCATGTTGCTGTCCAATTCTCCCAACACCATCTGTTAAAAAGGCTGTCTTTTTTCCATTGGATATTCTTTCCTGCTTTGTCAAAGATCAGTTGGCTGTATACTTTTGGGTCCACTTCTGAGTTCTCAATTCTGTTCCATTGGTCTATGTGTCTGTTTTTGTGCCAATACCATACTGTCTTGATGATGACAGCTTTGTAGTAGAGGCTAAAGTCTGGGATGGTGAGGTGACTTTCTTTAGCTAAGGCAATGTGAAAGAGGGCCAGTAGCTGACAGCTGGCTACCAACAATAGTCCCTGCAGGTGAGAGAGTAAATCTTTTAGTCCTGAGGGTGGGATCTGGGCAAAGCACCACAAGGTCCACTGTGGAGTGTTTTTGTGACATTTAGTAACATTAAATAGATATAAAGCATGTTTTATATGTATGTTAAGTGTGGACAAATATTTATTACACAGACATAGGGATGCTTGTGTCTTTATAACATATAGACTCACATATTTGTCCATCTGAATGCATGTGTACCCATGGCATATTTCACTTTATTGGGTATATCCTGATTTTAGCACTTTAAAATGAAACATTGTTGACTTGATTGGCCAGAACAGCATCAATGGAGTTGTTCCGGTCGGCTGTTTCACAGGATATTTAGGGTCTGTTAAATATATAGATTGTAGGGACAATAGACTGTAACGGCGCCTTAGGAGCTGTTATGCTCCATCGTTTCAACATAGCTTCTATGCATGGAGTGTGAGTGTCCTGCCAGCAGAAGTCTAAGTTACTGCCCTTGGTTTTAGCTTTCCATGTCAAGAACACCATCCATCTTTATCCCTAAGTATGAGTGCAATTAGATCATATTATAGACTAATTGCTTACCAAATTTTGTTGTTTTGACATCTCTAAGATAGAAAGTATTTTAGTCATGACAATACACAGCAGAATTTTAAACAGACTGCTTGTAAATGTCCTTAGAACTCAGCTAAGGACATCTGGCCAGAAGAGAGGTGAGGCAGAGTGGGCTGTTTCAGTGCTAAAGTGCAATCTTTAACTTCTCTGACCTTCCTGATATTTGAGTACTGACAAGGTAATTGGTTAGAACTTTCTTGAATAGCTATTATGTTTCCTTGGGAATCTGGTAATTTTGCTCATTTTAGTAATCCTGATGAGCCAGTTGATTGATTCCCTACTGATCAGAGTTGGTCATATAGGTAGATTACACATCTACTTGCATGTGGTCTGAATTGCTTTTCCCCTCAACTCCTGAGAATCTTTTAAGAAAAATGCTTGATCTTATCATGTGTCAAAGCAAGCTATCATGGATACTCCTATTATACTGTCTATGAAGTACATTGATGGGATTAAAAGCAAAGAAAGAACTGGAAGAAACATTACATTTGATCTGGCCAAATCACTTCAGTTCACTGAAGGAAAACCTGAGGCCCAGAGAAAGAAAAGTGACTTGCCATTGTTGCATAGTGGATTCATGGCAGATCAGAAATTAGATTTCAGCTTTCCTAATTCTCAGACAATGACATTGTTATTTATAGAACTGTGCCAGACTCATTTATTAATATCCTATGAGATCTTTAAGGCTATTACACATAAAAGTACTTTTTACACTGACAATCTCAAAACTTTGATAGAATCAGACAAAATAAAAATAAACATCTATACGGGGTGCCTGGGTGGCTTAGTCGGTTAAGCGTCTGACTTTCGCTTAGGTCATGATCTCACGGTTCGTGGGTTCGAGCCCCGCGTTGGGCTCTGTGCTGACTGCCAGCTCAGAGCCTGGAGCCTCTTTCAGAGTCTGTGTCTCCCTCTCTCTCTGACCCTCCCCTGCTCACGCTGTCTCTCTTTCTCTCTCTCCTAGAAATAAAAAAAAATTAAAAAAATTAAAAAATAAAAAAAATAAACATCTATGCAGCAGAAAAGTACTGAGTCCCCTACTCCCTGTACCTCCTGTCTGGATAAGTCATTCTTCTCTAACATGAGGTCCACTGGTTCAGCCTCTGGAAAGGTATCAGTCAGAAAACTGAAGGTTGGATGATGCTTATATAGATGAAGAGGCAGAAGTGGAGGCTAAGTGTGAAATAGTAATAGAATTAGAGGCCACACAGTATTTTGTAAAGAGTATGAGTAATCCTGGGACTCAGTTTCCAAGATTAATGCTAGACGCAGCCTATGCTGTGTTACTTAAGTGAGTTACTTAACATCTGGGAGTCTCAATAAACATATTTATAAAATGGAGTAATTACCCTTTCCTTGAAGGATTACTTTGAGGGAAAATATATGTAGAGCACATATCTGACAGAGGGGATATTCATTTAATATTAGGTCCTTACTTACCTTAAGACCTCAGACAGGTTGACAAATCATTGTTAATTTTGTTAAATTTTCACTTTTTGATATTCTCCAATGGTGGAGGAGTTAACCTACTGCTCCCTGGGGCCAAAATGTCTTAGCGTGGAAGGTTACTAAAAAGTTGACAGCACCTTCTTACAAAGTCAAGATACCCATTTTTCTTTTTCATTCTTAGAGTAACTTGTATACACTGGCCACCTGCTAGAATCTTGCCATAACCAACATGATAATGTTCAAATTTGATTATATTAGAGTACTAGGAAGCTTTTGTCCTTACTAATTTATTATATATTTTCATATATTTCCAAAAACCAAAGTTTCAATCTATTATATTTGAAAATATTTAACATGATTCTTGATAACTATATATACATCTCATGTACATATACATTTCTCAATCAAGTTATTGGGAAAATAATCATTCAGTCTCTGACACACGTTGTAAACTTGTCTGTTTGTTCATAAAAAGCAGTTGTTCGATTTTTGCAAATGTAGATTCTTGCTCCTCAACCATACTTTGCAAAAATATCAGAACAGTACATCAGTATTACGCTGATGTAATACTGCCCCCTTTTATTGGAAATGAAAAACATACTGGATGTTTTCTGTTTCACATTGTCAATTGCCACAGCTCTTTGTTACGTATATATACAGTTGATTCAGATATTCATTGTTTACGACAGGATGAGTTCAGACAGAAGAACAATAGAGCCATGCAACAATAAGTGAAAGGGTATTGTGAGCAAATTATTTAGCAAGGTGTGTTTGGAATGAATGAGATTCTTATACAGCACAGAGACTAGTGAGGTGGTGTTGTTTCTAAACGTGTACATAGTACTGATTAATCAGGGTGGTTGTTTCTGTAAGCAATTGACTCGTATGTTCCATTGCAGTGTTTTTTTCTATGTCAACCTATTCCCAAGATAACAACAGCTTGTGCCATAAGGGTTTTGGACGCATTAGATATTATACAGTAAGTGATCAAATTCTAATTGTAAATTCCTCATTTGCAAAGCAGAGCAGTAGTTGGCTTTTAGAAAACATTTATGGGGGCACCTGGATGGCTCAGCCACTTAAGCACCTGACTCTTGATACCAGCTCAGGTCATGATTTCATGGTTCGTGAGTTCAAGCCCCACGTCAGGCTCTGCACAGTGAGAAGGTTATTTGGGATTCTCTCTCTCCCCTCTCTACCCCTCCCATGTGTGCTCTCTCTCAAAATAAAGTTAAAAATAAATAAATAAACAAACATTAAGAAAAATAAATAAATAAATAAAAACAGACATTTATGTCATAATTTTCACATCATGACAATATATGTGTTTTGTTTTTATAGTGCTTCTGAGTTTCAGAAACAGTACTACATATATCTCTTGAACCTTTCCAAATTCAGGGATGTAGGTATTACTATCCTTGTTCTGCAGATCAAGAAACTAAGACAAACTCTAGATCACTTTGTGCCAGCATTCCCTGTGTCCAGTGTCTCATTTGTTACCTGCATTTTTGTGAGATTGACAAGGTGACTTTACTTAAAATCTAAAGCAAGACATACATCTGAGTTTCAAACATCAATTTTAATGAAGTGAATGCTAAAATCATGAGATAGGTCTACTTAGATATATGTGCTTCATGTATATTTCCTTGTAAAGAATCTTTCTGTTTATACTTGTGATAGTGGTTTTCTCAAACAGCATATGTAAATCAAAAATGCTAAAATATTAGAAAAAAAACTTTAAGTTTTATTAATGTCAGATTTTACATTTGAACCAAGAACATTGGGCAACTATGCAGTACTGTGTATAGGCTCCTGGCTGAATATAATCATTGGGCTCCTTTTATTCTGTTGTCAGGGCTACTTGATTGGTTGCCTAGCTACTAGTTTAAGACCTAATTCATAAAAAACAACAACAAAGTTGTTTGGCTCCTTACTTTTCTGCACGTTAAATGGAAAGAATGGTGAGAATTTATATTTTTTTACAAGGTTTACAAGGTTTAAGATACTTCCTAGGGATAATGGTGGGGGGAGGAGCAAATATAAGACTTTAAGTTTTTGTTTACAAGTGTTTTAAGTCAAAAGCCCATGTTCAGTTAATGGATCTTCCAGCGAAAGGGTTCAAATTCGATGTATCCCAGTTAATAACTTCACATAAAGAGTTGTCAGTTTGGGCATGTATGGAGCAAATTTACTAGCAGTGAGGTTTTTCTAGACCTAACCTATCACTATGGCAGGTACTTTTTAACCCTTAATCTTTCTAGATCTAAACCCTTAGCCCTTCTAGATTAGCTCTTTTCAACTTGTTTTGGTTTCAGGGCCCCTTTATACTCTGAAAATTATTGAAGTCCCCAAGGAATTTCTGTTTACATGGGGCATACTTATCAATATTTATCACAGGAGATATTAAAACTGAAAATTAAACAAGATATTTATTTCTTAAATAACAATTATAAACCTATTAGATGTTAATATAAATAACACTTCTGAGCACTAAGCATATTTTTCAAAGTAAAAAACAGTAAGAAAAATGGCTTTGTTTTATGTTTTTGCAAATCTCTTCAATGTCTGACTTAGTGGAAGAACAGCTCAATTTTCCTTCCTGCTTCTGCATTCAATGTGTTGCTGTATCACAATGCCATGTAGCTTCTGGGAAACTCCATTTCACACTCATTGGAGAATATGCAAATAATGTGTTAGTATTGTTATGAAAATAGTTTTGGTCTACTGACCCTTCTGAAAGGGTTTTTGACATTGCCAGTGGGGATACTTCAGATACATGCTATTCTAGATCATGAAATACATAACATACAATATGTATTTTAATTACATTCGCTGAACTTCAAGAACAGCCTTTATGGATCAAGCATTCTGTACACTTAGAAATGATTATTAGTTTGATTCTATTTAAATTAAGCAGCAAAAAAAGTTAATAAAATGATATTACTTATATTTATACCTTACCTTAATGCAAAAATAACTTGGGGTGGTCTGCATTGATATATACAATAAAACAAGGTAAAAACTTGAGATAGTGCACAAAATTCTTGTATTTACATAGCTGCTGGAGATGGGCCACAGACTTGATTGTGAGCTTCCTGGTAATGAGGCAAAAAATTGAGGTGTTATAAGATCTACTACTATATAAAAAAATTACTACTATATAAAATTTTCTACTATATAAATGAAATAGTTTCTCAGGAGAAACATGGGTTTTCTTCTATGGGTCTACATAGAAGCTTGAAACATCCTCAAGAATGTTCCTACAATGTTCAGTTTTAGAACTATACTAATTTTGCAGAGCTGTTTCTTAACAGACCTTGTCACTTACCTTTTAAATCCATCCATTTTTACCTAGCTTTCTTTGCCTTAGTTTGGGTCTCATGACTGACGCTGTGTTCTTTATCCCATGAACTCATTATTTTTCAATTCCATTCCATTTTAATTAAGTACTTACTATACACAAAGCACAGTACTGGACATGTATGGTACAAAGATACCTAGTGTTCAACCTCGGCTTTATCTTTACTCAGTTAATATCTCAGAGCCTTGGGGCACCTAGGTGGCTCAGTCCATTGAGCATCCTACTCTCTTGATTTCCACTCAAGTGATGAACCCAAGGTTGTGGGTTTATATATGTATATATATATTATATTTATATATAAATATATATAATAAATAATACATAACTATATAATAAATAATATATATATAATACAAAATATTTGTATGTATAAAAATATATAAATATCTATTCCCTTCTCTTTTGTAGGATTTACCAGAGCATTTATGTAGGCAAACCTCCAATTGAAATTTATTTAAATCTTCCCTAGATTCTTGAGAGCCTGTCCTAATGTCATGGAAGTAGAACTTTCCCAGTGGAAAGACAACCAATATACAAAGAAAGGATGTTACAAATTTAGTGTCAATTTAGTGCCAAGTGACTTAACACTGTATCACCCCACATAAAGAAATTCCTAAAGTACTTCTTAAGAATTCTCAACCTCCAATTTAGATCAGTTCCACCTAGATGGCCTTTAGAACCGACTCAATCTATTACAAAATTTAAAATATCTGAATTGCAAAAAATTCAAAACACATGTTGTCAGGAATATTTCAGTTATTTTTAAAAATGCTCATTAAAGGGGCACCTGGGTGGCTTAATCGGTTAAATGTCTGACTGGCTCAGGTCATGATCTCACGGTTTGGGAGTTCGAGCCCCGCATCGGGCTGTGTGCTGACAGCTTAGAGCCTGGATCCTGTTTCAGATTCTGTGTCTCCCTCTCTTTCTGCCCGTCCCTGGCTCTCACTGTCTCTCTCTCAAAAATAAAAATAAAAACATTAAAAAAAAATAAAAATGCACATTAAAGAAAAAATATATAGTTAGGATTCTCAGTTGAAACAAAAAAAAATACATTTGAAGTCATTTGATTACAGAGTGTTTAAAGGTAAGGATTAGATCATTTAAATGAAAAGTCATATTTTTAAAGTTTATTTTTATTTTGTGAGAGAGATAGAGAGCAAGTGAGGGAGGGGCAGTGAGAGAAGGAGACAAAAACCTAAGCAGGCTCCATGCTGTCAGCACAGAACCCAATGTAGGGGTCAAACTCACAAACTGTGAGATCATTACCTGAGCTGAAATCAAGAGTCAGACACAACCAACCTAACCACCCACGTACCCCAACAAATCACATGTTTAAAAGCCTAGTAAAACTTGAATATTTAAAGATGGGTTCAGTTTAAAACACAACCTTAGCAAGGCTGAACAGACTCTAAACTGTTTTCCTAAGTTATCATAAAGCTCCTTGAGCCAATACAAAGTGCCTCCTGAATCTAAAATGAACCTGTCTAGATTCTCCTTTTTTAGACTTCTCAGAGAAACATAAGCTATCACTTGAAAAACACTGTATTTTATTTTACTATCTGGATGCTGTTGTGAAACTGGACCCACCTGGATTTCCCTGAACTGGGAGGAAGGGTGCTCTGCTTAACGCCTCGGGGAACTTTCTTCAGGCTTTGGTGTCCCATTTCACAGATGCTGGCTTCCTTATGTCTGAAAGATTTTCCTTAGGGACTTCTGCCCTAAGAATTGGGGATTAATGTCTGCTCTGTCCTTGGATTTCTAGGGATCCTACAAAAAATGGAAATTTGATTTCCATTCCTCCAGAATCAGAATAAGTTTACCTCATTTTCTCTAATCCAACCTCTATAATTTGTGTGATCTCACTGCCTTTGAGATAAAATACTCCTCAAAAATAGTACTTCCACTCTGCCTTTTCCTAAGAGCATGTTTTTCCTGGTTGCAGTTTTAGGAACATGGTATAATAATAATCACAGTCATGAAAATTTCAGTGGTTTTCATTGTTTGAAAAACATTTTTCACAGTTGGGTTTTTTTTTTTTTAACATTTAACTCTAGTAGCCATTCTTAGAGTTATAATTTTTATTGTTCCTCTTTTACTGGTAAGGACGAGGTTCAAAGAGCTGAAATCATTTGCTTACATTCACACATGTAGTGTCAAAGTTAAGGCTCTTCAAAGTTCCTGTTTTCAAATTTCACATCCTTCCCACAATAGCAGACGGACTTCACCTTCCTCCCCAACACCCACCCCTGCCCACATGTCCCGGTGAGCCCTGAATACAAGCTTCGAGACCTCATATTAGCTGTAGCTCTATGTGAATGTATGTGGGTGTGCATGAATGTGTGAGTGTGCTACATGTGTGTGCATCTCTGTGAGGGCTTATTTGTACCTTTCTCATTGTGTGAGTTTGCCTGTCTGTCTGTCAGTCTGTGGGGAGTCTCTGCTTCCTGTGTATAACTTTCCATCTCTTGAGTGTGACTTCTGTGTGTGTGCCTACAACCTGTGTGCATGCACATGTATGTGTGCATGTCCATATGTGTCTGCCCTTGAGTCTGTCTACATCTGTGGAAGTGAGTGTCTGCTATGTGTCTATCTGTGTGACAGTTTGTATCTGTGAGTGTACCTCTGTATTTGTCAATATCTTTTTATGTCTGTGGGTCTGTCTAAATGTGTGTATGTCTACCTGGGTTTGTGTGTCTATAAGTATGTTGGTGGGCCACTGTCTGTGTCTTTCTCTGAACCTGAGTGCTAATCTGCCTACGTCTGTATGACCTAAATATGTCTGTGTCGGTATGGCTGTGTGTTTATCTGTGTAAGTCTCTGCATATGTGTTCTGCCCTCTTTTTTTAATGGATTAGGTATTGATATACTTCCTTATTTTCATTATCAGCTTATAGGCATAGGGCTGGGTATAGAGTGTATGTATGAAAACTCTGCACATGGATGTACTTTATGCACTCTTTCCATCACTGTTCCTCTCTCCACATTGTCTTAAATCTGGTTGTCAAAAATGTGCCATTGGAAGCACATTGACAGAAGTTCACTTTTAGCCTAAGATCCAATTTGCAATCTTTGACATTTGCAACTAAGATTAGAATTTCCCAAAGTGCTGTCTTCCCTCTATGGATGGAAATGCTTGCTTTTATTTTTGGTGCAACCCTGATTTGCTCTTTATATCTTTTTATAAATGATGTCAATAGCATTAGTTCTGAAATAACAGAAATAGTGTCTTGTGAAATGCATTGCCCTGTAGCATTAGTTCCTTTTACCTTTTCGGCTCTAAGAGTCCCCTTTAGTTTTCAACCAAGAAGATCACTCTAAAATTGTTTCCTTCCCATACTTAGGGTCAATATAAATTTTTTGAAAAGAAAAACATAAGTTTGGCATCCTTTTGCCTATATTCATATTAATATTAAGATTAATCTCAATTTTCCCGTCTGTAAAATGGGGACAGTAAGGCAAATGTCTAGTTTATAGAGGCATTTTAGTGAACTCATATTAAAAATTACATCAGCTTATGGGGAACCCAGGTGGCTCAGTCAGTTAAGCACCCAACTTCAACTTAGGTCATGATCACGTGGTTCATGGGTTCGAGCCCCACATTGGGCTCTGTGCTGACAGCTCAGAGTCTTTAGCCTGCTTTTGATTCTGTGTCTCCCTCTCTCTCTGGCCCTGCCTCCCTCAAAAGAAACCCTAAACATTAAAAAATTATATCAGCTTATCAAGACTTTCTATTCTTTTAAGAAGATGAGTTCTCTACTTTTAATAACACCCTTACAAAGGAGGTTGGTAGCAAGTTTCATCTTTCTTATTCTAGACCATTAATGTGATGTTGTAAAATAATTTCCCTGAGTTTAGGAAGAACATTAGTAATGGAAGAAAGAACAGGACCCTTGGAAATCAGTCATATCAAGGTCCAGAAGTCAGCTTCGCAGACTAATAGCTGATCTTTTCACTTTACCACCACATGTATTCCTAGCTGCACCATCTGGGGCCTATTACTTTTCTGAGCCTTTGTTTACTCACTTGGAAGGTAAGAATGATGATTAGACAATATAAGATTGTGGAAAAGCTTAAACACGATAATGTATGTGAAGTAATGTAGTTGCAACCAAACATTCTTCCTTATTGTTGTTTGCAACCATGTGACATAACATGATATTAAGTAGGACATACACACCATCTGAGGTTTGATATGTGGGGCTTGTGGTACTTGGGATCCAGAGAAAATTGACTAGTCCCTTTCTGCCCTAAGGGAAAAATATATAATGATTGGAAGATAGGAAAGATAGATAAAAAAGAACCTGACAATGTGGGTGGGGTCCAAGGGCCAAATGAGTGAAAGGAGCTGCAAGGTAAATTAAGCCCACAAAGAGCAAAGATACCCTTCAATCACTGAGGTAGAAAGAGAAGTTGTATAGCATGGGAAAGACTTGAAATGCCTCAAAGAAAGACAGTCAGTCAGGGTGGAGGTTGCAGAGAGGAGCAAGCAGGGAGTGTCCAAGCATAACTCTGGTGAGGCATGGGTCTCCTATGGGGAATAACAGCTGAAAGATAGTTCATTCAGGAGAGAAGTGGGTTCTGGGTCAGAGAAGGGGCAGGGTTCAGATGATGGAAGCCTTGAGTGCCTGATTAAGAAATTTAGCCCAGAGTTTGTGCATATGAGAGAGAGAGAACGAGAGAGAGAGCGAGAGAGAGAGAGAATGTGTGAGAGAGAGAGAATGAGTAATAATAATGGCAGTGGTAGCTGAGGTAAACTGAGTGTATTTCTCCATATAAAAAGGCTTGTAGAGAGTCAACCTGTTTGTTATATTGAAACTGTAGAAGTAATAGATAAGTGACTATCTTCTCAGTGGGAGAAACCTGAAGGTGGTATAGGTAGAAATCCAAACTAAAATATGAAATAATTAACATAAATTTTATGGACATTTATGGATGGTACTTTTATATAAAAAATCTTATTTGATTTTCATAAAAGTCCTATGCAATAGAGATTATTATCTCCTGTTAACCCACCATTACAGATTTAAAAACAAAAAACAAACAATGAGAATTTCATGGAGGTAACTCTATAGTTTCTGATATCAGCTCATCTGTGTATAAATTCTATACTTTCCACTGCACCACACTGTTAAGTTACTATGATTAGCCTGAAAGAAGAGCCCAGGTCTTACTCTTTGTTGTCCCACTAACACTGAGCCTTAAATGCTCAGTCATTATTCATTGATTGCTTGCTTGTGGCTGGGAACCAGAATTTGGAAGAAATAGTGATGAGGATAAAAGTTCATTTTCATATGAGTCTTTCTCTGCTTTTGTGTGTGTCTGACCTTTCCCAGAGAGAGGAAGTTCACATCATTGGAGAGTTGCTTCTTACGAGAAATTACTAGAACAAATTAGAACAATTTTGAAGTCTCGTTTAGCCGTCCCAATTTGTTCTGCCTTCCTGCCACTTTCTCTTCTATCTTCTTTTGTGGATGTTGTTGATCAGTTTCCCACAGTCTGTTCTTTTCTGTCTCTGCCTCCTTACATGTGCAAGAGTATATTTCTCTCTTTTCCTTTCTCTGCCCCTAACCTCCTCCTTACCCTGTCTTGCCATCTCTCTCCACATTTGCATCCGTTTCCCTGTCCTTCTCTTTTCCTTCTTCCCCTCTTTCCTCCCTCTTTCATTTCTCACCTCCCACTCTCACTGCAGTCTTGCAGCTTATTGTAGTTAGGGTGCAGTCTCTGACCATTGGTGAGGATTTTTCTCCGAACTCTTAGCATTACAAGGGGCAGCTGCCTGTCTCTGCATACAGCTACAGCAGGGCTCTCGAGTGGAGTGTACCACCTGCACTGCCTGGCCTGTATAACAAAGGCTCCCGAATGTGCATCTCCAATGGTAGGGTCTTTAAAACTTTGCATAAGAATTAACCCTATGTGAAGGAGGTAGCACAGCCTAGGAAGGTGGAGAGACAACCAGTACAAAATAATACGGAATCTAATGCTGATATTTACTTACTTGGCAATACAGTAAAGTCTTAGACCTGGATAGCTTCAGAAAGTTAAATTCATAAAATACATACTGACTTGCAAAGCTTTGGAAGCCAGCTTGGATCCTGATCTTCCTGATTTCATGACTTGCACCTAAAACCAAGTTAAGTCTCATAAGTTAAGCTGTGCAAAGTAGTAGAAGGAATTCAGTGTGGGCTTTAAATCTAAAGATCTGTTTTCTCAGTCTACCTCTGACTCTTAACTATCATATGTGTGATCTTGGGGAAGCCTTTCATCTCACTGAGCCTTGATACATTCTATAAAATTAGGATGATCACACCTCACAGATGACCTCAGTATGTAAAAGGACTTCACAATTTATTAGATGCTGTTGGTCACTGAGCCTGAGTGTGGGCCATATTATGTGAGGAGCAGGGTAACTGAGTCAGTGATTTCTGCTTAGAAAGAAAGTTTTATGCCGTGTGCTTCCTGCCTCCTTGGAATTGGGGGGTAGGGTACTCAAAGCTGCCTTAGGCTGATAGCATAAATAAGTAGCATGTCATCACTTTTTTTTTCCATAAATTTTTTGTTGTTGTTGTTTATCATTTTTGTGGGTGGTACTGAGAAGGAGAGGATGTAGAAAGGAAGTGAAATCTATTTGAAATAAATCAGGTCTGTTGTACCAAAGATCTCTGGAGTCTAAAGGAAGCATTTATTTTTTCTCAAAGAATTACCTGAGAACTAAGAATTAGCTATGTAGATGGGTTTACTGATCGGCATCATACAATGAGATCACAGCACTGTGAGAGTTTGTGAATTTCACGTGGTTTTGTATAAACTGGTTTTCCAAAACCACTGCTGTGAACATATAATTTATTATTATTTTTTAAATATTTTTATTTATTTCTAGGAGAGAGAGAGACAGCGTGAGCAGGGGAGAGTCAGAGAGAGAGGGAGATACAGACTCTGAAATAGGCTCCAGGCTCTGAGCTGGCAGTCAGCACAGAGCCCGACGCTGGGCTCGAATCCACGAACCGCGAGATCATGACCTAAGCGAAAGTCGGACGCTTAACCCTCTAAGCCACCCAGGCGCCCCTGTGAACATATAATTTAAAGAATAATGTAACCAGATAAAAATGATCTAGAGATGATGTTTCAAGGAATATTTAATACTGATTTATCTTCAAGTAAAAACCTATACTAATGAATGAAGTTTATAGTCAAATTGGTTTATCCAGAAGGAAAAGTATATGACCGTTTAGAACAACGGACTTAATGTACCAAGGTTGAATGCTATAGATATATTAGTTGGTTTTCAAGGGAAAACGAATATTTCAAATCAAATTAGAAGTGTTTCAGTGTTTAATTTCTGAATGTGGAGATGACAGCCCTTTCCTTTTTCCTAATAACAGCTAAGAAGCTCTACTTCAAATATATTTTATTTTATTTTTTATTATTTTTAAAAAATTAACCAATTTTTAAAAATGTTTATTTACTTTTGAGAGAGAGAGAGCACGAGGGTGGGGCAGAGAGAGAGAGACAGACAGACAGACAGACAGAATCCAAAGCAGGCTCCAGCCTCTCCTGACTCAGGACTTGAATTTATGAATCATAAGAATAATGACCTGAGCCGGAAGTCAGATACCTAGCTGACTGAGCTATCCAGGTGTCCCAACCCCAAATATTTTTAAATGGAAACTATTTCAAGTTTGTGCCAATTAAGGTCAGCTGTGGGAAGCAGGTGATGTTTGTTTGTTTTTGTTTTTGCCATTTGTGGACACGGTGAAAAGGCACAATAAGCTCCTGCACCCATCTTTGCTGTTTCACCAAACAGCCAATATGTGGTGAGTACATCATTTCGTCACGTGCATAATGTACTCTATCTGGGATATTAGCTTCTCAGGGTTGGCAGTGTTGCCTAGCACACACAGTGATCAGCACATTTTTTGAGGCTGCAATAATCAGAGGAATGCAGCAGTGATGTGGGAACAAGGGGAAGTAACATGGCTTAACGGTGTACCCTTCATTGTTCTCTTGTCATCCTTCCTAACCAGCTTGATTTCCCTCGGAGCCCAACAAAAGGGTCATGAAGTAAATAGAGTAAAACATGGACCAGGGTGCAAGACTAAGGCATCTATTTCTGAGTTCCACGATCAGAGAAAAAGAGAAAATAGCAACTTCATAGGGAACAAATTGCCCTCAAAGCTTTGTGGGTCTAGGCATATGCTTATGTCATCTTCAAACAAGACACACAGTCTTTTACAGAAGTGTCTATTCTCATTGAATCTCAAGTAAGCATTTAAATACAAAAAAGCCAGATATAGGAAATTAACTAAATATTTAAAAATATGCAGAACATAAATTTCTGACAAAGTATTGTCTGCTGTATTAATAGCTGCTGTTTACAAAATTTATTCCCAGCATATTAACCTCTTCATGGTTTTCACACGCTTACTAACAGATAACAGTCTCATAGCAGTTTTCAAGCATATTGTTCAAGATTCAGCCAGAGTTCAGTCCCACAAGTATTTCATGAAGTAGTTTGCACATTCCTGTTCTATAATGTTTGCACTATTCCCAAGTAACTCTTAAACAGGAGTTCAGTAAATAATTGGAAGCCCAGATGTTTGGAAGGAATAGAGCAGATACACTGTGGCTGTATTGTAAATACAGTTACTTTCCCTTTGCCCTCTCATCAGCTTCACAGCATTGCACTCTGCCATTTTCAGTTCTTTTCTATTTAGACCTAGATGAGCACTTGGCATGTCCATGTTCCCGCACGTGCCCCTCTCACGTGCAACATGCAGAGACGTCCCATGTTATTGTTGCTGACTTAAGACATTCCAAGGAGGAATTTTACTTCTTCACGCTGAATGGGAGAATTCTTTGTCCCTGTGGTTCACCTCCTGATAAGGAAATTGCTCCTACTGAGACATGATTTACCACTTTGCATAGCAAATAATTAGAACTTTGGTGTAAACTCCCTTCTTAGACAGAGACTTCCTCATTTCTCTGTCCTTCTATAGCACTGCTAAAGCGGGTTGATGTTCAATGTTTGATAAATAAAGGAGAAACTGTTAGGTATCAGTAAGAAATAAGAACATTCTTGAACTTGCTTTTAAAACATAGCTGAGAAAAACAAAAACAAAAACATAGCTGCCTAATTTTCAGGAACTGAAAGACATATGAGGAAAATCCTAATTTTATTGACAATAGCTTTAGCTTATTTAAATTTTTGTTGATGCATATATCTTCCTCTCTGGCAGTTTTTCACTGTATAGCTAAAAGTAGTTCTTTCTACTTATATGTCATGGTTTCTCCTTCTTTAAATAATTATGAGTTCCAGACAAATGCTGTGACATTATCATAAAAGTTGCTTTTTTTTTTTTTTAAGAGATAGAAGAGTATTATGGCTACATTTGGGAATTTTTAATTTGTATCTTATTTAGTCTGGTGTGCAGTGTGACACCAGTTAATTGTACGTTATTTTGTGGTAACTACATGTTAACTCTGTTGGAAGTAATGGTAATTATACTGTAATTGATATCAGTTCTCCCACATCTTTGGAAAACCATACAATTAACACATATCACCACAGTTGGGCACTATCTTTTGTCCTTTACAATATTACCATGTTGGAGTACTATTTTGAATTAGGTCCTAAATATTTTCTTCTTCTTTTAAACTCATTTTAAAAATTTCAACCTTAAAATAATTTTTAAATATCATGAAATGAAAGCATAGTTTCTAAATTTTAATTTTACTTAACTTTAAAGAAAGTTTTTTCTACAAATAATCAGACGTAGTCATGGGTTATCCTTATTTTTATTTTTTATTTGAAAAGTCATTTGTGACGTCCCTTGACCTGAATACTTCCTGTTTCCTAGAAGGAGAATAACAGTAGAATATACAGAATCTTGGCATCAAGAAGTTAATAAAGTTTCTGTTGTTTTGTTTTCTGAAAAGAAGCCCTTTTCTTGGCACTTACCTTTGCATTGATGTTACTTTGTTTTCAGATAGAAAGGGATTTATTCTGTGCTGGTGCTACCATAATGAATGCCTAAATAGGGATATAAGGAATTTTTATGCCAATTTTGGGCTAAAATGTCTTCCCTCTGATTTTGCCTCTTTCCTTGCTTTGTCTTCTTTCCCTTTCCTTTGTGTCCCTTCCATTCTATTTACTTTTGCTGATGGTGGAGATGGAATTTCAGAAGCAGCAAATAAGTCCTTTTTGGCTAAATGTGACCATGGTTTAGAATAGAAGGCTTATTTGACAAATGGATTATCTCTGAACAATTTCTTTGAAAATACGAATAATTGCTCAAAAACTTTTTATGACATAGCACAGTGATTTTACTACTGTTATGCTGAGTGTAGGTGTCTAGAGAATAAAGTCGAGGATCACAGACTCTGAATAACATTTCAGAGCTGGAGGAAACAAGAGAGATAAGTTAGATCAGCTTCCTCATTTTACAGATGAAGTAATCAGGGACTAGCATAGTTCAGTGGAAGGAGCAGGAGACTAGGAGTCTGAAGGTTAAGAAGTATATTCTAGATCTGCTACTGGTTAGCTGCTGGACTTTGGGTTAGCATCCTAACCTCTTTGGTCTCTGTGCTCTCTGAATGAAGATTCCTTTACATTTCTTTCTAGCAACGGAAGCTTTCACATGTCCCATACTTTTCTTTTCTCTTCTTTTTAAGATCTATGTTATTTGGTAGTATACATATTTCTTTACATTATAGGAAAATCTCTTAGGAGATATGTTATATTTCTATATCTCATAAATTAAAACAAATATATGGTGGCAATACCTTACTTTTTTCCACATTTTGTATTTATGGTTTTGAGAAAGAGAATCTTCAAATCTATCCACTTGCCAGCTGAAATGGAAGTAGAAGGTATATTTTTGAAGAAAATATCCATTCTTGGCTTATATAACTTTGATGCCTTTAGCTTGAATAAAGGGCATCTGTGTTTCTACAGATAATATAAAAATTACATGTTGCAAATTAAATAGGTGTCTGAAATCAAGTGCCTAGATTTTGAAAAAATAGAATTCCCAAGGTATTATTTTGGACAAAGACATTTGCTTAGCTGGTCATCAATTTTATCTTGGCACTCTTTGTTCATGTGATGAATGTTAGAACAATAAAATCTTGCTGGTGGTTTAAGTGGAGATAAAATTCACCAGTTTTTAAAATCATATGTTCAATTTTAATAGGTGTGTGTGTAATTTTTACAATGAAACTTTTTGTGAACTTGTTACTGAAACAAACAGTTAAGCAGAGAATATTCAGGAACAAATATGCATCATGCCTCTGTAAACGAATACAAAGTTGGAAACCACATATAAGTAGGAGCTGGGCTGCCACACAACTGGATTTGCTTAAATCTGAACACTTTATAACTCTACTTGGGAATTGCAAACTTATAAATAATCTTGCAATTGGTTAAAACCATATTAAAACCATATGAATGAGACAGAAAGCATTTGGTTAAAGGGGTTCAGTAAGCACTATAATCCTGATGAAACTAATTTAACTCAGTGGCTCCCAAGCCTAAAAGGATCTCATATCTTCAGTGTTAAGGCTACTTTATCATTTATCACTTGATGATCAGTGACAAGAGTGTAAGTGTATGTTACAGGAGATACACAGGGTGCTGTCCTTGCCAGGGGCGTGGGGAGAGAACTTGCTTAGTTTGGTGTACTCTTCAAATCCTGAGGGAAGCTTGTCATACATCATTTGAGAATGTTTTTGAAAGCTCCATAAAACATATCCACAAGAAGCTCTGCAGACATTAGTTCATTTCATCAGGCATGTGCCGCATACTTCTCCTGTGGTTACAGGGCACAGCCCTCCCTGAAGATCGAGAGGATCAGGACACAGTTCCCCTCCCCCAAGGAGCTTATGATCCAGTGGCATTTTTCAGCATGCTGAGAGGTGATCTGAGAGGTGATCACTTAAGTCAAACAGTGTTGATTCTATATCTTGCCTCAAGTGTGAATCTTCTGGAATTTTGAAAAGTTTGGCAAGCCATTATAAGTCATCTTTCCTTTTAACAAAGAATTTGCTCTTCTGAAGAATTTTAGATAGATAGATAGATAGATAGATAGAGTTGTCAACACTCAGACAGAGTTGTCAACCACTACTAGATCATAATAGCAAATGCTTCCAGATAATTGTTTCTAAGGTAAGTAGAACTGCACTACATATCTAAAATTTGTTGCCTTACTGACATTTTTAGAGTAGTGACAAGAACACTTTATGACATAAAAGGCAGAAGAAGCATTGTATTAGTTTGCTAGGGCTACCATGACAAAATACCACAATCGGTTGGCTGAAACAACAAAAATTTTTCCCCCACAATCCTGGAGTCTTGAAGTTCAAGATCAAGGTGCCAACAGGATTGATTTCTCCTGGGGCCTTTCTCCTTGACTTGCAGGCGGCTGCCTTTTCACTGTGTCCTCACATGGTCTTTTCTCTGTGAGCAAACATTTCTAATGTCTCTCTGCATGTCCTTATCTCCTCCCCTTAAGAACACGAGTCAGATTGGATTGGAGCCCAACCTAAAGGCCTCATTTTAATTTAATCACCTGCTTACAGGCTCTATCTCCAAAAAGGAGTCACATTCTGAGGTGCTAGGGGTTAGGGTTTCAACATGTGAATTTTAAGAGGACACAGCTCAGTCTCTAACAGCCATCTTTGCTTAGTTTGGGTATTCTCAAACTCTTGTGAAGCTATTTTCTTTGGGATTACAGTATCTAAGGAACTCCCTTGACGAAATGCTTTATATCTCTGTTCATGTGGTTTCATCTACCTTATTTCCTCTCTATATATTCTTATTTCTCTAGAGGAATTAAACAAATTAATATGATTTTGTTTAACAGCTTATTCTATTGCCCTTCCACCAAATATTGGCATTATTAACTAATTCAAAGAATGAATTGTTAATGATGTATTGTTAAGCAATATAATGTAAGAATGTGTAAGAAGAATATTCAAAGTTTGTGGTGGTGGTTGAGATTTTAGGAAACAGTCTTATAGAGTCCTGTCAAATATTAATAATTAGGCAAACTTCCTGAATCTCAGTGCCAGGCCAACTCTGATCAGGAGATCGCTGTATTGTCCAACTGACATACCCACTTCCCTTTCCATTTACCCAGCTTTTAAACATCTGTATCTCACTGTTTTCAAAAAAGATCTGAAAACTAACTTAATGTTATTTAAAAGTAAAATTAAAAGAAAAGAAGAGAGGGAAATGCTTTTATTGGGATTATCAAGATTTAACAACCAGAGTGCCTAGTATGTGCTAACATCATGAGAGGCACTCATTATGTAAAGATAGTAATAGACACCACACCTTAAAGAAGTAAGCTGAGGAGACCCGTAAACAGACCTAAAACCAATTTTTGTAACATCCTTTTCTATTAACGTGGCATGGTGATGGATAAAAGAGGAAGTGATCATTTCTGGGTGGAGCTGGTGGGAGGCAGTCCACAAAGAAGTTTGTTCAGAAGAAATACTGTAATTCATCCTGGAAAGGACTAATTATGATGTCAGCTGGAAAGAAAGGGCATTCCAGAATGAAGGAATGCCATACAACATCACAACTCTGTTGTTCATGAAACCCTAAGAAGTTCCGTCTTATTGGAACAGAGAATGTAAACTGTAATGCATAGAGCATAAGGCTGATGAGGAGAACAGGAGCCAGATCCTAAAAGGTTGTACAAGCTGTACAAAGAAGTTTGGTTCTCCTTATGCAGATGACGGGGAGTACTGAAGGCTTTTAAGTACAGAATAACAAGATCCAGGTACTACATGGTTACTAAGGTTGAGATTTAAATTTAGTTCTGAGATGCTTAGCAACCAAGACAAAAAGGAAAGCAGTTTTGTTTATATAGTTGCGTTGTTGATACAGGAGAATGGATATTGGCCTTTAGATCAGGACACTGTCTTCATTAGTGTTTAGCTTTGAAACCTTTAGCAAACACTAAATAATATCTTTAACATAAGTGGGTATTTTATGAGTTGCCTTATTTTTGCTAAGCACTCACACATATAATCTCTATTTCACCATCACAACCCTGCAGCATGAGCATTTTCTATGTTACTTTACAAATGAGGAAAGAGGCTCAGGGAGATCACATGGTAATTAAGTTGCAGAGTTATGATCCTAAATTCACCTCAGCACAAATAGCTATCTAAATTTTGGTTAAGTGACTTAAATAAAACAGAAAACCATCTTTCTGAAAAAAAATCTTTCTGAGCCTCACCTTTTACTCTTGTAAAACTGGAAGTGATAGTAGTATTTTCATTGTAGTATTGGTGTAGGGACTAAAGAAAATACTCATTAGACTGACCCTTACACATAGTACATGATCAGTAAGTGAGCCTCTTTCCTACCTCCCCTCCAATACATGTGTCTGTGCTATGGGGACAAACCCAGTTGGAAAACTTGGGCCTTAATTAATTCATGAGTCCTAGCACAATTTTGGTGTTAGGGGTGTATTAAAGCTAGACAATTTAATAGTTTTAGCTGACAAAATGTCATTTAACAGTGAAGTTCAATAATAACCCTCATTTCTCCCCACCAGAGTCTTTATTATCATGATTACTGACTCTACAACCATCAAAATATCACTATGAAAGTCAATCCCAGGACCTCCAAAATAACTCCTTCCTGACAAGAATCACTTTTTTCAAAGCATATGTGGTTACTTTCTAACGTAAAGCCTACAGTTTTGATCCCTCATTAAATTACCAAAATGTATAATAAAGGACATAAAATAAAGGCTAGTAAAGTGATAGAGCTTTTCAAGTCAAAAAGGAAACCATGTATGTGCTTAAGTAATGGTTCTTGAGAATCACATCATGGCAAGATAGGTCCAGAGCAAAGAATTAGAGCAAGCCTTTCAGAGTAAGATACAGACTCTCTTTCTCTCAACATTATTCTTAGCATTGTCCTGCTTAAGAGAGAGAGATAGAGAGAGAGAGAGAGAAGAGAAGAGAGACAGGCCTTTCAAATGTTCACTGCTTTTTAAGCCAAGTATTTGTGGTGGGTCATGTCTTCTTTTGCCATAATTTGCAAAGACTGCACAAATATTCAAGTGCCACATTGCAGAAATTTTAAGTCAGATTCAAAAACCTCTTTTTCCTATTAAGTTATATCATCACATGTCTTCTTCTATTGTGTTCTTTTAACATTGCTTATTTCTCTTTTTTTTATAAAATATTTAAGATTTTTTAAATTTCCTTGTCTTGATTATTATTGACCAAAGAGACATCACCACAAGTGGAATGTTGAGTCTAAACCTCTCTATCACAAACTTGCTTCTTTGGGACACTCATTTGCAGAGTGTTTTTGATTTATGTGGGTAAATAAATTATGTGGCCTTGTAAAACCTAAAGTATTTATGGGCACTAATAATAAATGCTGTGTAAGATATATAGAAAAGGTGTAAGACAAACCCCTAGTTTGAAAAATCTTATAATGTTTTGGGAGAAGACTTGGAGGTACATATGAACCAAAGCTCAATTCCTTAAGATAGTATATAACTAGGGGCCAACTATGGAGGGAAGACTAAGAGTTTTTGTATATCAGAAAGCAGGTAGCTCAGAGAGGCTGTAGAGTTCACAGGCAGCTTGGGCTTTTCTAAATAAGGAAGGAAGTAAGAGAGTAGGAAGCTTATCCTAGCAGCAGTGAGGAAGAAAAAGCAGATGTGATCATGGTGTGTTATGGGAAGGCCTGTTCTTTTCCACCTGGAGCAGAGGATGTGTGATGGGAAAGTTGTAGGCAACGGAGCTTAAGAAGATGTGTGGGAGGCAACGTATGACAGACTTGAAAGCGAATCGAGGAGTTTGAATGGAATGCAACAGAAAGCAGGAAGCCACTGAATGTTTTAAATCAGAGCTATGAAGTGGAGCCCTGAGAAGAGTGTGCATAGGGGGACTGAGAAGGCAGTGTCAAAAGCAGGTAGAAAGTACCCAGCACCCAGAAGGGTTGGGAAGCAGCAGTGATCTAAGAGTGTGGGTGTGAGTGCAGGGGCAGTTAGTGATGATGAGGGGAATGGAGGGAAGGGACCTGTGCAAGAGACTCTGTGAGAGAAGAATCAGCAAGACTAGATGATAGACTGAGCATGGAGGGGCAAGGAATGAAGTGAGGCAGATAGTACTGACCAATTGGTACTGATGTGAACAGAGGGCAGGAAGGGAGGTTGTGTAAGGGTAAAGCTGCTTTTGCAGGGAAGTCTTCACTTTTAGTTGGGGAAAATTCCCTGAGTTGGAGAAACATTAACGCTTAGAGTTGGGATGAAGTGACAAGACCTCTTCTGGGGAGTCCTCAACAGCTTTGACAAAGCTAAAATTTTGAGGACAGATAATATCTCAGGACATTGTGCTGGCCTTAGAGAATTCCTATTCATAATGCGAGAATTTGTTATTTCTCTCAGAAAACCCTGCTTCAGAAATATGCAAGAACATGACTGGTGCCACTACAGTGTTAACATCCCTACAAAATTCCTTAATATTACATATTTGAAAGATTTGAAAAAGTCTTCAATATTTAAATAATGTATTTCAGGATATAACAACAAGATTTTATTTACTTAATAAGAGGTGGTACTAAATGGGTGATTACATGAGCATAAATTGTTCTAATTACTATTGTCTACATGTAGAAATATATATGTGTATACATTTATATAAAATATTCCAAAATACTTGCATAAAATATATATACAAATATTCTATAAACAGAATAATTGAGAATCAGCATAGAGTATACTAATATAATGTATTTTATATGAGAAAGTAAATTGAGATCATTATTTTTTGCCCATTTTAACTGCAATGCAGGTAGTGGCTCCTTAGGTGTATGTTCTGTGGCTGCTATGAATGAGTTCACATTCAGACATTCTTTAGAAACGAGCTTTGAATAAAGGTTGGTGAAGTACCTCTCATCTGGACCATTGGAATAAAATATATCACATCATTGTCCAGCTATGTCTACTTGTCAAATGAAATATATTTGTTTGTAAGTCAACAAACGAAATGCTTGTCTCAGCACTTACCAATTTCCACTTCAGTTTGTAGAAAAGGGGTCTGTGTGGCAGTAATTTGAGGTATGGCATAGGCTGGTCAGTCTCGGTAATCCCAAGGGGAGGGTACCCAGGGAAACATACGTTTCGCGTGTTGTTTTCCAGGAGAGGGCTGCATTCAGTCACCTCACATATGGTTTGAAAAAGACTTATCTTGCTAGCAAGCAAACTGTTATTTAAGTACACAATCCACTCTACTACTGAAACAGTTTTGCCAAACTTATCCAAGTATTCTAACATGCTTAAAGATGGTATAAATATCATTTATTGCTAGCAGTTTTCTTCAGACTATATGGAATGTCTTCCTGCTGCCTGATCTAAGTGTCCCAGTTTACATTATGGCCTTTACTGCCTCTGTTTGATGGAGTGATCAGTAAAAATTTAATGACACTATAAAATAATAAAAATGTCATTAATTTACCACGGATCTTGGATGCAGCGGTTGTAAAGTTACATTAATAAACAGAATATTTTTTACAACAAAAAGCATTGTTACGGGGGAACGTATAAATAACACACATAAATTTAAGAGCAATTTTACTGTTAGCACACACATTATTATGGAATAGCCAATAAGTGTATAAAACATAGTATATAAAATTTTATTAAAATATACTGTGCGCATCAAAAATTCAGCTTTTATCTAAGTGCAAAGAAAAGCCATTATTGTGTGCTTACTGTTTCATTGCTGTTCTTTCCCCATATCACAATTTTACATTTGTTGCCAGTGAGAGGAAGTTGATTTTTTTTTTCCTGGATGGAAACAAGCCTCTGTTCTTTGAGTTACCCCAGATCCATTCTCTTTCTCCACTGATGCAAAAACAAAATTGATCAATCTTGCCATGGTAGGGAGAGAAAAGTTGCTAATTTAATGCAAAGTTAAAAATAATGCTCGAGGACTTGAATGGTTTGTGCAGTGACTCTGGAAAGAAGGGATAATAATGCAGCAGTCTATCTGTCATCAGTGAGGCTGCCCCATCATTGACTCTGATAATATGTGAAGATGATGGATGCCACCGTCTTGTGGCTTGTAACATTTAACATTCATCAGCTCTCACTAAAGGGGGCTTTATCATTGAAATATCTTTATTTAATATGCAACATCTACCTCATACATCATAATTTCAAAGCACTTAGAGAGCCAACAGTCCCTACAACACAGCAGAGCTGACTTTAATTTTTTTCAGTAACTTTTATGTTGCCTGCGTGTTTTGTGACTGACAATGCATAAGTAAGTGTCTGATCACATTGCTGCATGTAAAATGCACATTTCACCGTCAACGTGAAAATTGAGGTATTTTCCTGGGGGGGGGGGAGGGTATTAAATTAGCATTCATCTCTTTTGTTTACTTCTCCAAAGTATCTTATTTGGACAATATGTATATTGTGAGAGCTAGTTCAAGTGTGTGGGCAAAATTTGGAGTTAAGAACTTGCCACTCACAAGTCTCTGTTTGATATAGGCACATACCCACTGGCACTTCATGGCCAGAACTTGAAGCCTGTTGGAACTAAAGTATCTTTGAACTCATCTATGTGCCCATGTACACATCCTGTATTTACTAGGCTCATTTTCAACCTTATTGGTAAAATCTTTGCTTGGCCCAGCTGCCCAGAGATAACTTGTAGACATCGGGCCCTCTTATCTTATGGTTATGTGGCTGGCAAATAAATATTCTGAGCTCTTCTTTGAAGAAGGAAATCTTCTGGGGGATTAGGTAGAAATTTATATGAAAGGGCATGGCTTTGCAGGGTCCTTCTTTAATCTCAAACACAAGTGCTTAATATTACCAACTATAAAATGCAGCCCACTGCCCCAAACAATTTTTACCATTGATTTATTTTCTGCCTGTTTAACGAGTGTTTCGTGGGATATTCTTCCTTGACTTCTACTCTGTCAAAATATTGATATTTTATAAGGAAAGTAGCTCTGCAGAAGAATGTTTTTTTCAATGAAGTCAGAAAAATGTATGACTTCAAAGGCCCTGTGAATGTGTTGTTGAATGTTCCGAATGTTTTTTGTTATGATTAAAAGCAAGCTGATAATACTGAATTGTGAGTGCACTTCATTTTTTGTAAAAGAAAAGATATTATCATCATGTAAGCTTTGTTGTCTTAGGATTTTACAAACCATGGCATGTAATTTTCCCTCTTCTCCTTCCTTGTCAAAATATTGATATTCTTTCAGGAACTTTATTTTTTTTACTGAGAATATTTTCCGGTAAAATCAAAGAGAATGAATGACTAGAAAGATACTTGAAATATGCATATTGATAGGTAGCACGGTCTGTTGATTTTCAGAGAAAGTTGTTTTCCCCCCATGAAAATACAGTTAAAGGTTGTTCTTCCAAGAAGATTGCAGGTGTCACATCAAAACTCCTTTTGCATTTAACACAGGGAGAGCATTCACATGCAAATATTTGAAATGCGAAACAATGTGATAAAACAAAGGTTGAATATTTTGCTTTCCCTGGTACTACTCATCTTCACTTTAATTCTTTTTCTTTACATCATGACAACTGAAAGTGCTACTCAAAAATAGAAATTGGCTGATTAAAAGCAGCTGTCCTTCCCCCCCCCCCCCCCCCCCCCCCCCCCCCCCCGACAATGTGTGAAACTCCCACACGGCTTGTGGTTGCTTTTTGTTGAGGCCTGCATCTGGGTTAATTTGTTCTCTTGCAGTGGTGTTTTCACATAAGATATTGGGGAACCATGCCTAATTTGCTTTTTATTTTCATTCTGATTTTGTAAGTGTGGTACTTCGGAGGTTTCCCCATTTCCTACTTGTGTAACTAGTTAGTATTGCCCGGTGAGGGAAATTCGGGACTATAATTTTGTTGCAAATCTTTCATAGAGATGGTGCTAGATTAAAGCAAGGTTTATTCTGTGTTTTCTTCCGACACAGATTTCAACATATTCCATGATGAAGGAGAACTGGAAGACTTCCTGCACAATTTGACTGATGGGAATTAATTATAGAAATATAATGATATTCAAAAATAATATTAGAAAGCACAAATGTAGTGAGGCTGTACAAATGAGACACAGCCTCTATCAAGTAATTGTATGTTTGCTCTTTAAGGATATTTCCAAGTTTCTAAACATCTTACAGAAGAGAACACTCAGAGTATTTCCATCTAATGCTGAACATGCTCAGTACAGAACTAGGTCATTGAACAATAGACTGAACAGCAATCAGCACTCTACTGCTGCATAATGCATTAAGTATAACATGCAGAAACCATTCCCGGAGCTGGAAGCTGCTATTTCATGTCTGTAAATTCAAGCTGACATGACATTTAATATTGTTTCATAGTAATGAACAACAAGGTTTCATTCATTCATAAGCACAACACAAAGCCAAGTTTGAGTCTGGAGAGTAGCAAGGAGGTGTGAAGGGGACACGTGCTATGTTTTTGCAGACAAGAACACCGTATTAGTGATGGTCAGTGAGCCCTCTGCTACTGATCTGGAGAGCTGCAGCAGGAGAGTTCACTGTGATATTTCAGGCTCCTTGTCCTAGAAGAACTGGTTAACAAGACAAACATGTTTGAGTTTCCCCCCTATAACACAGCAGGAGTATTTAAATTTCCTGACTCCATGGCCGGCTGGGAGTAATAATCTTTTTACTTCCCAAGAAGTTACAGTTGAAACTCCTAGGCAAAATAATAGCATCAATGCCATCATATAGTCTGCCTGCTTTGAAACATTTGTTTTTGAAATCCTCTTGCCTAAAATTCCGATTTGTATTTTCCCAGGAATACCAACGCAAACTGCGATCTCTAAATGAGAAAATTCCTCTCCTGTTAACTAGCAGTATATTTTAACGGGAATTGCTCTTTCAAGTTTTGCATATTGGGCTCAAATCTTTCAATTGCATTCCTTTTAGATTACTGGAGCAAATCTCACTGAGAGAAGATGCACTGTGCAGCCCAGCAGGCTTCCCGGCACAGGTTTCCTTTTCTTACAGGTATTATGCTTTAGATGCTGTCAGCACTGTCAGTGCCACCACCAGGCTTTAGTGGAATCTTCCTGAGAAATTTTCTGAGCCCCAGTTGGTCAGAAATGATGTTTGTAAATCCAAGTTTTGCCCGCTAAGCAAGATAGAAACTGGAAGGAAAAAGTGGCTGCTTCGGAAGCTAGAATAAGCCTCTGATTATTCTTTCCTCTAGGAAAGAACACGCTTTGAGAATTTGGGGCCCCAGTTAACAGGAAAGTCAAGTGAAGATGGAAAGCTGGGCCCAGGTGTCATCGATCTTACTCGGCCAGAAGATGCAGAGGGTGAGTGGCTTTTCCGTAGCTCTTTTCTGCTGCTCCGGGCATTTGTGAAGGTGCATCTGAGTTAGCTATAGGATTATACAGTCTTTCTCAGGAGTGCCAGCTGGGGTTTTTGTTTGTTTGTTTTTTCTTTTCTTTCTTTTTTTTTTTTTTTGTCAAATCAGAGGAACTGCTAGTCTCCATTATATATTATATATTATAGTTGAGGACACTGAGATGTAGCTAGATCCTATATTACCAAACACATAGTGATTCATGTACTTCAAGGTGCCACTTTAAAGTTTTTGAATAAAATGACCCTCCGCGCTCCAATGAATAACAGAATTCTGTGTTTCATCCACGTCACTACATACTTATTTTAAAAAAGCACTAACTTATACAAAGGAGGATTTTTTTTGACCCTAAATCAAGTGAGTCCCAGGTGTAATCAAACCTTTTTGGGAACTCAGTGATGGTTTGCAGCAGATCTAGTGTAAAATTAATAATTCTTCAGCCTATGCCTGAGCACTGTCCATTACTAAAATCTTGTGAAAGTCTAGATAGAAAGACCAGCTTCACTCTGAGTGGGTTTATCCATGGCACTGTCAATGCCTGTCCACTTCTCTTACCTTTTTGTTTGTTTGTTTTAAATGCACAAGCAGCAAATCAGCAGAAATTGCTCCCCAGAGGCTGGGTACAATTTATGAGTTGGGTCAGCACTTCAGTAGTAATGTTGCCTGGTTATTTACTGTGTCATCACAGAGTAGGGACTGGTTTTCCCGTTAGCTGTTCCTTTGGCAGAATCCCTCCCACCAGTCAGGGAAGATTAATTTGTTCTCTTCAGAGTAACACAATACTTCACCTATCTTAGGTCCCAGCTAAAGTTCTTTTTTTGCTTGAGGAGAAGAATCTTACTATTATCCCTTTTACTGGCAAAATTTCTTCCAGGACCCTAATCCCTTGAAAACACATGAAGACATTTCATAGTCACATCTAACTAGACATGGCTTCTGGTGACAGCTTGGGGCCATCCCAGGCAGTCAGGAATCCCTGGCATGAACACTAAAAGATGGGCAGTTACAGACATTAGGAGGCACTTCACAGAGTATTTAGAAGGCACATTTTTATACCAGTAGGAGAGACTGATGTTTCAAGATAGTCCTGGGGACAAGGCGTTAAATTCTGACCATCATGTATGTGGGGGATGGGGGCAAGGAAAGGGAAAAGGAAAAGGAAGAGGAGGAGGAGGAAGATGGAGAAGAGGAGGAGAAGGAGGAGAAATAGAAAGAGAAGCAGAGGGGAGGAAGAGGTAGGAGGGAGGTTAAAGCCAGACATACACTTGCTGCCTTTCATGAAGAATGTGTACCAAGAGCACAGTGACACTGACATTTTATAGGCACTTAGAAGTATAGGTTTTTCCTCATGAGGGCTGAGGTTCCTTGGCCTAGGGAGCCAGTTTATTCAGGCCAGGTCCATCTCAATGTTGTTGCAAGACTGTACCATGGGGTACCTAAATCTTTGACCATATACAATGAAATAACATTTTTCAACACTTTGGAGTATTCAGCCTGTTCATTTTTCCATAGACCAGGAAGTACAGAGTTCTATCACCCTACCCTTGTTACACCAGTTTTCTTAACCTATCATTCTTCCTTCTTCATTTGGTTTCTTGACTGTATAATGGGTATACATATAGTCAGTCACCACTTAATAATGTTAATAATTAGTTGATGATATTATGTGCCTGGTAAATTAAAAAGCCTGATTGGAGTTATTAACCATTATGAAAGGAAAAAATGAAAACCTTAATTATAGAGCGACATATTGTATAGAAATATTCTTGGAAATTCCATTTCATACCCAGATTGTCTGGATTCAGACCAATTTCCTAGTTAATTTGGTTTTTGTTGTTGTTTGTTAGCAAACATTTCTGAAGCACTTACGTTCAAGAAAATATGCTAAGTTTTTTATGCATATTTTCTCATGTAAACCTTATGCAACACTGTAAAGAAGGCGTTATTATTTCTTTTCCATGTTACAGATGAGAATATTAACGACAAGAGTAATTAAGTAACTTGCCGCAGGTCACACAGCTAGTAAGCATATTGCTGAGAGTCAACCCCAGGCAGCCTGGCTCCGGAACCCAAGCTTCTAACTACTGTGCTATATGGCATGCCCTGTGTATAAGATAAATACATGGTGCCTTCACTTTTCTGAACAGACTCCTTGTGACCTTCCTCAGTATGGCCCATTTCCTCTCCCCTAAATATAGCAAGTCATGCCATATACCAGCTCTCGTGTTACTCTGTCATACACAGCAGCAATGCCTGATGAGTGTAATAGTAGAAGGGCTGTAGTGGCCCAGGAGCTTAAGGAGCGTGTGAAAACCTCCCTTCAGAAGCTTGCCCAGAGTTGCCATTGAGACCTCATGTGCTTTTGGGGGACTGAGTTCATGAATGGAGTCAAGTTACTGGCTCTAATATCGACAGAAGTGCACTGCCTTTGTGAGGACTGCTGGGATGGGTAGCAGTCTTCTGCTGACTTCAGGATATTTCCTGGCATTTGTTCAAGTAAGAGCTAGTTGCAAAGCCTGCTGGAGTTACAGTTCATATTAAAGTCAGAGTAGATAACAGGTACACATAATATTTTCTCTACTTTGCTCCTTCATATTTTCCTTAACAGGAAGAGTAAGAAGGGACTGTAGTGAAAGAATAACTATAGCTTATAAACTCCTCAATCACTTTGTGGTCTAAACAAAATGAAATGAAATGAAACAAAACAAAACATTTCTTAAGTGTCTGCTGTGGGCCAGAACTAGACACTAGATAAACCAAGGGAAGCAAAACAGATATGTTCCTGACTGCTTGGAGTTTAAAGTCTAGTGAAGGAAGACAGAAGATTAAAAGGGAAATGCATACAGACAGACAGATAGGCATAATTGTCTTTGAGAAACATGTTAAAAAGATCAAGATTTGGTTGTGCCGCCCAGAGATTCAGAGTGAAAGCTGTTTAGGTGAGCTCAATGGCCAGGTGAGTTCTGCAGCTCTAGCCCAGCATGCCTCCTCTTCTCAGTCCGTACATGATCATGTCCATGTTTCCTCTGGCTTGGAACAGCAAGTTAGATGTTTTTTTGCAGCTTTATTCAGATAGTGATATGTGGCAGTGGGTAAAATGAATGTGTACTATGTGATGATTTGGTACACATGTATATTAGGAAAGGATTACCACAAGTTAGTTAACACATCTATCACCTTACATGATTGCCTCGTTTTTAATGAGAACATTTAAGATCTACTTTCTGAGCAACTTTTGAGTATATAATACAGAACTGTTAATTACAGTCTCCATGCTATACATTAGCTCCCAGAGCTTAGCCATCTTATAACTAGAAGTTTATAGCCTTTGACCAACATCTCTCCCCTTCCTAATCCCTGGAAACCACTATTCTACTCTGTTTCTGAGTTTTTCCTTTTTCGATTCCACAAATAAGTGAAACCATACAGTAGTATTTGTCTTTCTCTGTCTGATTTGTTTCACTTTGCATAATGTCTTCAAGGTCCATGCATGTCGTTGCAAATGGCAGGATTTTCTTTTGTGGATGTATAATAGTCACAAAAAACTCCTTCAAGAGGAGTGTATGTGTGTGTATCACATTTTCTTTATCTATTCATCCATTGATGTACATTGATGTACACTTAGGTGGTTTCCATGTTTGGTTATTGTGAATAATGCAGAACAGCAATCTTAAGGGACTTGAACCCCATCCTCCTGTGAGGCTTCTGAAGTGACTAACGTACGTCAGCCTAGGAGATGAGGGCCTGGTCCAGCTGGGCTTCCCAGGAAAATGTCTGGCAGTCATGAAAATGCCAATACCACTTACTAAGCAACTTGAGGACCTGCTTCATAGCTCTGAGCATGGAAGCTGCAAAGGAAAGGTCACCCAAAGAGGCAGCTGTGCATATGTGTATTAAACACTCATCAAAATCAAATGACAAAACCATAAGCCAGGAAAACAGAAATTAAAAATATAAAAGGCAAATGCCTTCAAAATTTTATTTTTAAAGTCCAGCTGTTATTTGGCTTGAATATGACAAGACAGCATTTCTTGTTCACCATGATATTTATAAAACTACAAATTCATTGGTGCTGGGGGCTTAGGAAACATGTGTAAGGTCTTGTTATACTTTGAAGCAGTTGAAGGCTTACTATGTACTGAGCCCAAAAAATGTGTTAGCTCCTATGTGGGACATAGAAGAGAGGACTTGATTAGTGGAGCCAGTCACCATGTATTAAGAATGATGAGCAGCTGCTTAACTTTTTATCGACTTCTCCCCTCTCCTTGTTCTCTTCAGGCAAGATGTGATGGGTCTCCCAACTCTCCTGATTTCAAGGTTGCAAAGTACAGTAGGAAGGGTGCTGGTCCAGTTATTGGGAGGTTTGGATTAAGGCTCTTTTACTAAAGGATGGCTAACAAGTGACTAATGCCTCCTTATCTTTTCAAAGATGTGTTCTGTATTTCATTATCTCTAAGGTCCATTCCAATTTCAAGATTGTTAGTAAGGTCTTTTTGGACACAGAAAGTGTCTTATAAGAAAGGTGATCGGTGCACAATAGCTTTCACTTTGTTTTTTTCCAGAGAAATAAAAGAGAAGACCAGTAACTTTGAGAGGATATTTGTGCCACTTGTTGAATCCAATTTTCACATCCCTTGAACTTTATTAATGAGCAGCTGTCTCTCATTGTATTTCACAGATGGTCCCCTTCTTTTTCTCTCTCCTCTCCTCTTCTCCCAGCAATAACTGTTGTGGCTTGCCTTCTTTTTTAAATTCTTTCTACCCTGTTTCTTCTCTCTCTCTTACTGGGGATCTCTAAAGAGATACTTTTTTTTTCCATTTTGCAGACTATCTGGGGTAAGAAAACATTTTCCTAACACCTCTTTTAATTCTACAATTCAATCATTGTGTCTTAGCTTCAGAGGAAGGCTGCACCACATTATGATATGGGGAATCAGGGAATAGGAGCTCCGAAAGGGATGATCATTGGCCAGACTTCTGGACCCTGGGTTGAAACTGTGGTGATGTGCTGTCTGTCCTCCATGTATTAAAAACTTGCATTGATTTGAGTGGAAATGGATATGTGTACCCAGAATAGTCCCTTTTAGAACTATTGCTCTCAGATTTGCTTAGAAGACTTTTATAGATTTGTACTGAATTGTGAATTGGATCCCAGCCAACATGGCCTTAACCTTTCTGAAAGCTTTGTTTTTTGGTGAACTTCTGATTGCTTCTATGTTTTATACCTCAGATTAGCTCTATTATCGTCAACTTAAGCTCTCTGGTTGTAGACAAATAAGAAAGACTGCAACTTTTCGTCTTTTTTCTTAAAAAATGCACCACTTAATACTGTTTTCTCTTAAAAATTCTGCTTATCCTTTGATTCGCACTCTGGTAAATCTATGAAACTTTTCTCATTCCCTTTCCCCTCCCTGGGTCCTTCTTATCCCTGGTGGAAAGGGAAGATTGATTTGAAGATACACGGCCCATTCAGGGCAGCAAAGGGGGGCTGTAGTGTAATGTGGGGTGGGGTTTAAAGGCTAAACTGCTTGTACTTTGGAATGTGAAAGTCATTATTATTTCAAATCCAGAATACAGTGCTTCCCATTGCAACACTTATATTCTCAGAATTGGAATAAAGAAATGACATCATCAAATTCACAGTTCCAGACAAGAAATCCCTTTATAGAAGCCTAACAAGTGGTCATCTCCCTTCTGTTCAAATATGTCTATTAGTCTATTAACAGAAAGCTACTTCTTGAGAAGCTCATTCCAATCCTAATTATTCTTTGTTATTGATAGCCAGAATTTGTCTCTGTTTCCTTATAACCTCAGTGCTAGTCTGACTTTTGGGTTCCAAAAAATAAAGCTTTCCATTTCTCCACATGGTACCCCTTCAGATATTTGATCATGGACTAGGAGACTTAAAGTCCCCTTGTTCCACCCTTGGCAGGTCACTTTCTTTTCCTGAATGTTCTCATCTCTAGGTGAGAAAGTTGGTCTAGGTGATTTCTAGTTGGCAGTTTTTTACCTGTCTTATTATACTGCCATATAATTGAAATCATTCTCCTTTAAGTCAACTAGAATGTGACAAGTATCAATTAGGGACCATACCGTCTTTTAAAGAAGTGAAATTATTAGAGAAATATACCATTTCTATAATGAGATGTCTTTGCCCAAGAAGGAATCCAAGTACTAGAGTATATATCCAGCATATAAGATGGGGAATGATACATCTTAAAAGAAAAGACGAGGTAAATCAGAAGGGGGCTCTAACTGGAGCTGTGCTAATGGGTCTGACCTTTCACAGCTGCCTAAAACAGTGTTTCCAGGAATCTTAGAGAAAATAAAGGCAAAGAATTTTCTATGGAACCAGCAGGCTGGGATCTGATGCCAGGATCAGTAGCCAGGGAGGCCCAAGACCTTGATGAGGACTGAGTAACAGCCACAGGCTGGGAGATAAGCAGAGTTCACAAAGCCCTTGGCTCTGGACTAACTCTGTTGTATGAGTATCACAAAAATGTATTTTACTGTGGATATAAACAGTTTTAGAGGATCCTGTGCACCAGTTTATATCAGCACTATATATAAAGTACCGCTCTCTTAAACAAGCAAATAAACTTCTCTTAAAGAAATATATTTGCTGTGTCTTAAAAGCTCCCAAATAACTTTTAATGTTGGTAGAAAACAATTTCCATTGAACTCTCCAAGTGATGGATAGTCCTGATGGGGCAAGAGAGTGAAATGTCAAAAGATTCTTATATAACTCCATCCCCTAATACTTCATAAAGGGAACTCAACCTGCTTCTCAGATTTGCTTAAGCTAGAAAGCCCAAAGAGCTAGTCTCCCTTTATTGAGGAACCTAGCTCTGGCCAGTAGCTGGTTTCTCACTAGGCTGGCTTTAACTCTAAAGTGTCAGTGATAATGTACATAACCACCACCACCACCACCGCCACCACTACCAACACACACACACACACACACACACACACACATCTAGTTTTATGATTGAATATCATCCACCCTAGGAAAGAAATGCTTGTTTATGCTATTACTGAATCACACAGAAGTACTCCCACAACTTGTCTCAGAAACTGGGCCACAAAAGATTAACAACATCTTCCATGAAAATTAGCCCCAAGATAAGAGCAGCCAGCATACGTTCCCAGTGGGACTGCAAAATCAGTCCATGCTTTCTCAGTATTATGTATGTCTACTTCACACATATAAAAATATTAGAGTAAACCATGGCCGACAGAGGTCACTCTGCCATGTTTGGACTGAATGTGTAGCCCTTGGGGCATGGATCTTGTTTACTTACCTGTCCCAGAATCATCCTTTCTTGGCAGCAAGAGCCATTTGACTTGCTGTCTGCCGGCTATTGAATCCAGCCCAACCTTAAGCTGGTGGAATTTAAAGAGCATCAGGCCAATTTGGAATGCTTTTTAACTTCTTTCTGTTTAAGGTCAGGGTTGGATTTGAGACCAATTGCCCCCCTAACTGGTCCTTTCCTTTTTCTCAAGTTCTGATAATTGTGCTTCTAATTTATTTCAAAAAAGTTGATAACCACCTACTTAGCTCTTGCTCACTTTCTCTTACTGACTTCTTAGCTTTTTTCTTTAAGAAATTTTTATTTTTGCATATCTCCTCCTTTTATATTCATTGTCTCACTTTACTCTGCTTGTCTAACACTGTTTGCTTATGTCCACTACTTATTGTTTCATACTCTTTAGCAATAGTTCCCTGTAGATTGAATTGCCAGTACCAATAGCCAGGCCTTTCTAATCAGGATCTCCCTCTGTTCAGGACCCTCCAGTCTTCAATTTTACCTTCATGTTCAAGTTTTAATTTGCTGATTATCTCTTATGTGTGCAGCACACATGGGCATGGAGGGAAGGATTTCTTAAAAGATGGACTGCACTATATTGTCCAAGAGCTAGTAATGCGGTTGGTAATTATAATATTAGTACACATAGAAAGCAAAGCAACCTAACATGTTACATGTTCAAGTGCATCATTAGGGAAACAGGGAAAAAAATGCTGTTTAGAGGGGTAAGCTACTGTGCTTTGTGGACAACAATGATTGTTGAAACCCTGATAGAAATATAGCTGGAGATAAGCCCAGGTTTGGATGAACAAAGAGAGGGGGAAGAACTTTCAGTTGAGGGAATAATCCAAGCAGACACATAAACAGTAAAGCACACAGATATTTATAACGAAGTTCCAGAAGGGAAGTTCCTCACCCTTGTGTTCCCCATCAAGCCCAGCAAAAGTTTTGCATATATTTGTATTCAGTAAATATTTGTGGAATTGAACAGGTTATAGAAATACCTGGGTTCCATATTGTAAATGGCCATGAATGCCAGGCTCAAGAATTTAGACTTTGCTATCAAATAAACAGGCATTAACCTTCAATTGTTCAACACTGACTTAGACTACAAAGGTTAAAAATAATGGAAAAGCAGCAGTTCATTTAGTCTGGAAGATCTGTTAGTCTCTTAATTCTTGTGTTTTGTTTAATATCATTTCAGAGTGGATATTCAGTGAGCATCTTTTCATATAACATAATCAGAGAGCTGAATAGGTGTTAGGAGGGTTTTAATTGAAGTCATATTAAAAAACACTTCTTTTCTTCCTGGGTATATTACTCATTTAAGTGTAATTTCACTTAGTCTGATTTGACTGATGGATGTCTTACAGATCTCTCGTGTACTTTTGCCTCTCACTAATAGAGTTTTTTTCAATTGTTTTTGTTCTTCTCTACTACCTGTAGACATGATGCCCCATATTGGATATTGGTACCAGAGAAAAGCAAGTGTGTAAGAATCCATTGACATTTGCATTATACTGTAGACTGTTAAATTTAGGAGTAGGTTATAAAAAAGTAACTCCGAACTAAAACTTAATATCCCAAGTCTCAGCCCCAGAGAGAATTTCATAAGCAATCTATTCAACCATTTTAAATTTATACTAAAAATACAAATTGCAGTTTACTGGTTTACGTATATGTTTCATGGGAGAGAAATAACTTCATGCGGCTTTAATATAAGCTCACTTCTCACTGGGAAGGCCAGTCATACCTGAGGACAAAATGGAAAAGGATAATGGCTACTCCATGTTGCAGACTTACAGAACTGCTAGTAGAGGAGAAAGAAAAACAACTATCAAATGTCCCTGAAACTACTTTGCCCTTCATTTATTACAGTATCGTGATCAATAATCCTAATCCTTTGTTATTTCAGTGAGTCCTTTATAAAAAGCTGATCCATAAAGTCACAAGATAATGATCTCTTTCCTTTTTTTCTGGCCAAGTTTGAGCAGCATAATCTGGTTATAGTTTCCACATGTGGGAACTCTGGGATATGAGATGGTCTTTTGGGGTTAGGTCCTATGCACATTCAATACATTTTAGCTCTTTGTCATAGAGACCCTTTTGAATATTTTTAGCTTTAGGGCAGAAGAGACTCCATTAAGTAGTAAATTGCACTCTCCAGCTAACTTGTAGGTTCATTTTCTAACTACTCTGAAGGACAGAACTATGCAGCTCAGGGCACATCACCCAGGTATGGGGAAAGACTAGAAAGGGAACAAATATGAGTTAAGCACCTGATATGTTCTAGGTACTAGAATAGACTCTACTGCTTCTCTTGCCATTACTACTGCTACTATTTCTAAGGCCACCTACTGTTTAGTGAGTGGTTACTGGGATCTAGTCACTGAGCTAAGAAATTTATGTTTCTGTTTAATCCTTACAAGGATCCTGACAAGAAGAAATGATGAACTCCCTTTTGTAAGGAGATGAGATTACCATTTTAGGTAAAGGGAATAATTTTCCCAAGTTAGGGAAGATCAAATGTAGAGTTAAATCCCAGATCTGTCTAATTACATAGCATCTAAGCCATACTGACTCCCATTTTTCTCCAAGATGAGTTGCTTGAGTTGGTTGTTTTTGTTGGGGTAGCTTTTTCCTATTGGTTTTTATTAAAAAGCAAAAATAAAAGAGAGAGAACTGGAAACTTTATTTTTAAGTTTATTTATTTTGAAAGGGAGAGAGAGAAAGAGTGCAGGGGAGGGGCAGAGAAAGGAAAAGAGAGAGAGAGAGAGAGAGAGATTGAGAATCCCAAGCAGGGATTCTGTGCACTGTCAGCACAGAGCCTGACACAGAGCTCGAACCCATGAATTGTTAGATCATTACCAAAGCCAAGACCAAGAGTAAGATGGTTAACCAACTGAGCTACCCAGGCACCTCGAGAAATAGAAACTTTTGAAAGTTTTTTAATCTTTCAAACCATACAAATATTAAGTAGCTTTCAAATACTTTCATCAGATTTTCAGGGCCAAGCAGATCATGGAAGTGAATTGAGTAGCCAAAATCCTTCTAATACTATTTCCATACAGTAACCTAATAAAAAAATTTAGTTACTACTGTACCCAGTATCTGTATTTCTCATTCTAATAAAAGGAAAATTCTCTGAAACAAATGAAATGGAGAAGAGAAACCAATTAAATGAATTTTGTGGAGCTTTAAAAGCTAAGTCTAGATGCCACTGAAACAATTCAGCTGACCATTTTAGAAATTCCTTCTGATGGGAAGTGTGAGACTTAAGGGATAGTTGCATCTGAATCTCTCATGATTTTTGCCACTTTCTAACTGTGAGACCTAGACAACTTAACCTCTGTAAACTTCAGTTTCCTCATGTGGAATAAGGAATGTGGATTAGATGATCTTTAATATCCCTCTCGTATTAAAGTTCTCTAATTATACGAGCATGTTTCATCTATTTCCTAATGACTCTCTGCTATCTAGGGAAGCTCCCATCATAGGCCTGTTTGAATACATGCTTCAGTTGTGTGTATTTATGCACACCCTACAATGTTAGAATAGCTTGCAGATTTCATATTTCCAAAAAGCTCAGACTTCCCCTACCATCCTTTCAAGATTACCCAGGAAGTGAGGAAGCTGGGATTTCAGGATTGTGCAGTGTGGCAAGTCAATAAAAGAACTAAGATTGGAACAAATGATCTCTGAGTTCCAAACAACTATTGGTATATTTTCCCATCAAAGCCTTATTATTTACAGATAGCTCAAGTAAGGCAAAGTATTCAACAGAGTATAAAAAATAAAATAGGATTTACACAAAATCCAATTTCAAAAATTACCAATTTCTAATGCAACAGGTAGCCATCTGAGTCTCACTCTGAAATTTTCACTGTTGAAGATGTCCACTAATCTCTACTGTGACATTTGAGTACTTACTGTATGCTCACTTGTGTGCCAGACCTTGGGGAAGCAGTTACAAATAAGACAAAGTCATCCCTGCCCCTTTTGGGGTGCACAGACTTGTGAAGAAGGTGGGCACACACAACTGATAATTTGGGTAAAATATGGTAAGTGTTAAGATAAAGGTATGCACAGGATGCCATGGGAGCCTAAAAGACTTAGTCCAACCTGATACACCAGGCACAACTGCCTAGAGAAGATCATCCCTGACCTGAGTCAAAGAATAAGTGATTTTAAGGTGGACAGAAAATTCTAGGAAAAGGAAAGTGTGAATTCTTAGTACGAAATGGTATGGGGTATGGAAACTAAAAGTAGTTCAATATTATATATATATATATGTTTATATATAATATATATTTTAATATTTTATTTATTTCTGAGAGAGAGAGAAAGAGAGAGACACCATGAGCAGAGGAGGGTCAGAGACAGAGGGAGACACAGAATCTGAAACAGGCTCCAGGCTCTGAGCTAGCTGTCAGCACAGAGCCCGACACAGGGCTTGAACCCATGAACCGTGAGATCATGACCTGAGCCGAAGTCGGATGCTTAACTGACTGAGCCACCCAGGCACCCTAAGTAGTTCTATATTATAAAGCAAACAAAATATTAAGTAGAGGAGTCAAAGATGGAACTGGAGACATAGGTAGAACATCAGGTCATGGAGAGCCTAGGACTTCATCTTTGGGGCATTAGGGAGCCATTGAAAGCTTTTACATATAGGAGTAGTATGGTCAGAATTGCAGTTGTGATGGTACACTCAGGCTGAAATTAGGAGAAGGTATGTAACTGGGGACTGGAGACTCAAAGCTGGAAGTAACGTATCAGGTAGAAGGCTAGTATTTATAATAGTCCAGCAGAGACAGTGATGAGGATGGAAACAAGAAGATGGATTTAGTAGTATCTTTGCTAACTAATTTTGAAATTTGCTTCATCTTGGTTTGTGCTCTTTAATTTCATGTATAGTCTATGGTAGTGTATCAAGTTGGATGAAGCCAGAAACTGCTGAGCAACATGAATTATTTAGTCTACCAGCTTTTTACCAGCTTCTGTATTCTCCAAGGGAATCTACTTGAATCTGAGCCTGGTGCTCCTGAAAACTTAGGAAGCCAGAACCTATTATTGTCTTATTTCATCCACAGTGGTCTCTGGTTCAAACTTAAATGATTTCTTTTTGCCTGGGCTCAACAGCTTGTAAGCTCTCCTTCTGTGCATGCAAACAGAAAACAGATAATAAGTAGAATATCTGATGTTCTTTGCTACTTTCCAGTCGTTAAAAGAATCACATAAGTTATCCCAGTTGCCCTTGGATCCTATAGTTGAAACAAGATAAAAGGCTCTGTTTAGCTATCTGTGGAAAGCAAATATAACTTGAGAATTAAAAAACAAAAAGTAAACATGGGCACCAAAACTCAAAGCAAGGGACTCTTGAAAATACAGACTGGTATATCACTGGTTAGCATTTCCTTCATTTTGCAAAGCCACGAGCCACATGCATCAGCTCACCACAAAGTCATTAAGCCTTTTTAAGCTCAGATGAAAAACATTAACAAATACCACAAAAGGCTTTAGTATAGCCCCTTTGTTCATTCACATATGGCACTTTATAACTCCTGCGCCACTCTGGTCGTGTGTTTGTTTAAGCTGCCTCCATCAGGCTGGTCCTGAAAGAACAAAAGACATCTTGAGCAATCCTAAGCAGGAAATGGGCTAATCTAAACATGGTTTGTGACACTTTAAGTAGAATAGAAAGGGGAGGGATTGATTAGTCATTAATGTCCAATTGGCTCCATATGGATGTTGCAATAATAAAGCCTTTTTTCAGAGCAGTAGCAGAGTTATTGAATTAGAGGTTTATGTTTCCTCAGAGCTGACCTTAGGGAATTCCCTTTTGGTTCTTCTTGTTGATCTTTTAAAGAGAATGGAGTTTCCAATAGGAAAAAAATAGAAGCCTTATCCACGATAACACTCACTCATAATCCCACAACTAAGGAATGTATTAATTCAGCATCATTTTAATTCCTGCTGTAATTTCAGTCCTATGTACTTTCTTTGCATGCTCTTGCATCTTTGGGGGGGGCAGTATTTCAGAGACCACTTAGACAGTGGCATGAACTTCATAACTGGTAATGGGTTCCTCTAATGTGCTTAGCTGTGGCAGAGAAATGGCATCCTTACAGGGGGAAAGTAATGTTCCTGCCAAGAAATGGTGGGCTTTGACATTCAGTTACTTTAGATCACTGAATAATGACTGGGGTAGCTTTGGTGTAGGGGAAGTGAATTAGATGGAGGGTCAGAAGGCCTAGGTTCTAGATCTGGTTCCGCTCCTTATTAGCAATATACCACTAACAGGTTATTTCAGAGAAAGGTAATACAACCTCTCTGAGCCCCTTGGTTTTCTCATCTGTAAAGTGGGGTAAATATATCTACCCTCCTATTTATTTCAAAGCATTGTAAGGAGAATCTAGATAACGTATCTACTGAAAGCACTTTGTAAATATTATTGTATATAAAACTACTTAGCACACATGATATGCCTATCCTGGAAACTGACCTCCAGTTTAGTCTAGTGAAATGTCTGTTTCCAAAATTCCCAATGGATTTTTTTCATTATGTGTATATTATTCCTATCTATCTATCTATCCATCTATTGTCTATCTGTCATCTACTTACCTATCTAGTTTATTCAGTGAATTTCTTACTATAAAGTTCACTACTTGAGATTTAGGTTCAAATTAAGTAAGGTAGTTGTTTTCAGTGGGACTAATGAATTTTAAGATGAAAACAAGGAAATGAAAATTTACCTATGGACTTCCCCTTCATTGGACAAATAAAGAATTAACACCTTAATCAAAGTACCAAAGGTAATTTATCCTTTGTTCCTGCGCCACTGGTTCCTATTTTTACACCAGGCTTTAGCTCAGAAGAACTATGCATCCATATTTTGTGTTTGCCTTCTTAAAATCATGGCACCCATTAATAGGTTTCTTTGCTAACTATCTAGCTAATCTTGTACAAAAGACACAAAGAACACACCATAGTTTTCACCCCTGGCATCCCTTCTCAGAAGATGAACACTTCCCTAATGATTAAGACTCTTGTTCAGCCATGGAATGTATTTTCCTGCCAAGTAAACCACTAGGATAGTAAAATTGTTTTGTCTTTTATTTTGTTTTGTTTTTGTAAGAAGAAATCAAATTTCAATTCCAAGCAGGCTTCTTATAATGAAAGTAAGTTCACTTTCTGGCAGTAAGCAGGAATGTGAAGTTAGTGGAACTTCCATAATCATAGACAGACAGTTGTCAGCCAGCACAGTGAGTTGGATTTCCACAATAGTAAGATTTGGTGGGATAAACATGATGAAATTAATACCCTCCATCTTTCCTAATTTTTCAAGCCCCCTTCTAAAATTCCTTCATTTCTGTATTTTTGTTTCTGATGCACTCATTATCATTATTTCTATTAACCCAAATAAGGGACTATTAACTGTATCATGTAACTCTTTCCAGACTCCCGCATGAGAAAATCAACTATTCTGTTGATACTCTGAAGTAGCCTAAAATACTGTGATTATCAAGCAACCCAGTGGTATATATTTATGTCGCTTTTTATTGAGATTCCTTTTGTCCTACTTAATATACTTACTATTGTTATTATTATTATTATTTTAGTAAATGAGGCCAACTTTTTGAGTTCATAATGGCCAGAGTACACCATACACTCAGGTCCACAGAGGAAAAAATAAAAAACCTTCAGGAAAAATCATTTTTGTTTCTTTGTTTTTCTACTTTATTTTGATTGTTTTTGCTTTTTTAAAAACTGAAGTGTTAAAACCATTTTATTTTGAATAGTATCCCTTTGTATGAATATACCACAATTTTCCCTTTTCCAATTATTTTCATTTTTTGGTTATTATGAATAAAACTGCTATGATATTCTTGCATAAATCTATTTCTGGGCAAAGTTTTTATTTGTTTTGGGTAAGTACCTAGGAGTGGAAATCCTGAGTCACTGGTAAGTATATATTTTACCTTATAAGAAACTGCCAAGACATTTCCAAAATGGTTACACCATTTGACACTTTCACCATCCCAATACATTAGAATTCCAGTTCCTCCATATGTTTGCCAATATTAGTGTTGTATGCCATTCTAGTGGGTAGAAAGTGGTGTCTATTGTGGTTTTCATTTGTATTTTCCTGATGACTAATGACATGGAATATCTTCTAATGTGTTCATTGGCCATAACTATATCTTTTGTAAAATGTTCATGTCTTTTGTCCATTTTTAAATTATATTGTTATTTTTCTGTAGTAGTTCTTCATATATTCTTGATACAAGTTCTTGTCATATATGTGTATTCTGAATATTTCTTCCCAGTCTGGGCTTTGACATTTCATATTTTTAACAATGACTTGTGATGAGCAGAGTCTTAATTTGATAAAGTCAAACTTATCATTTTTCTTGTATATTTAGTGTTTTATATGATGTATCTCAGAATTGTTGCTTATTCCAAGGCCACTAAAATATTCTCTTATGGGGGAGCCTGGGTGGCTCACTTGGTTAGGCATCCAACTTCGGCTCAGGTCATGATCTCACAGTTCGTGGTTTGAGCCCCACGTCGGGCTCTGTGCTGACAGCTAGCTCAGAGCCTGGAGCCTGTTTCGGAGTCTGTGTCTCCCTCTCTCTCTGACCCTCCCCTGTTCACGCTGTCTCTCTCTCTCTCTCTCTCAGAAATAAATTTTAAAAATTAAAATATTCTCTTATGTATTCATTGAGCTTTTACTTTTGGTTTTGTGATGATTCATTTCAAATTAATTGTTAGGAGTAGTATATGATAGAGGTCAAGAGGTCAAGGTTCACTTTTTTCCATGTATTTATCCACTTGTTTTAGTACTATTTGTTGAAAAGACTATCATTTCCCACTTTAACAGCCTAAGTTTTTATTGAAAATTGACCATATACGTGAAGGTTTAATTCTGGGGTCTCAAATTCTGTTCTAGTGATCTGTTTGTCTATGTTTATAGCAACACCATGCTGTCTTTTTAACTCTAATATTTTACAAATGTTACAAAGTATTTGTACTATAAATCTTGAAATCTTATAAAGTTTGAACCCTCCAGCTTTTTCAAGTTTGTTTTGGCTGTTCTTACTGCTTTATTTTTTATGTATGTTTTAAAATCAAGTTGTCAATTTTTAAAAGAAATTGTCTTTCAGATACTTTTTATTGGGATTGGGTTGAATATATAGGTAAATTTGGAATGAATTAACATCTTAACAATATGGACTCTTCTGATCTATGAACATGGTATATTCCTCCATTTATTTAGGTCTTCTTTAACTCAGAAATGTATTATTTTTAATGTAGAGGTCTTTGCATACTTTTTTGGTTCAATTTATTTCTAAGTATTTTATTTTCTGATGTTATTATGAATGAAAACCTAAAACATTGTTTTCTTTTTTTAAAATGTTTTTTAATGTTTTATTTATTTTTGAGACAGAGAGAGACAGAGCATGAGAGGGGGAGGGGCAGAGAGACGGAGAGATGCAGAATCCGAAGCAGGCTCCAGGCTCTGAGCTGTCAGCACAGAGCCTGAGGCGGGGCTTGAATCCACCAATGTGAGATCATGGCCTGAGCCAAAGTCAGAGGCTTAACCAGCTGAGCCACCCGGGAGCCCCTAAAAAATTATTCTCTAGTTGTTTGCTGCTAGTATGTAGGAATACAATTGATTTCTGTACTTTTATATTGTATAATGCAGTATTGCTAAATTTACTTACTAGTTTTAGTAATTATCTTGCAGATTCCTTAGGATTTTCTATGTAAACAAGTATATTATCTATGAATACAAATAACATTACTTATTTTCCAATTTGTATGCTTTTTATTTCTTTACCTGCAGAAGTGCGTTGATAAGCAATGGTGGAAGTAGACATCCCTTGCCTTGTTCTTCACTCCTAGAGGCATAACTATGATGTCCTACACATTCTTCTTCTATGTCCCTTAGAGGAGGTTCTCTTCTATTACTAGTTTCCTGAAAGGTTTTAACATGAGTGGGTACTGAATTTTGTTAAAATCAGTTTCTGAGTCTATTGTGATCATCATGAATTCTACTTAATCATAATTTATTATCTCTTTTACATATTGCTAGATTTAATTTGCTAGTATTTTATTAAGAATTTTTGCATTTATGTTCAAATCTTTGTCAGGGTATGATGTTACCTCATAAAATAAATTAGGGGACAACTCTTTCTACCTCTACTTAACTTACTTGTATAAAATTAATTTTTCCTTAAATGTTTGAAAGAATTAGCAGTGAAACCATTGGGCCTGGATTTTTATTCTTGAGAAGGTTTTTGGTTATAAATATAATTTCTTTATTAGCTATATGAGTATTTAGGTTTTCTACTTGTTCTTAAGTGAATTTTACTAGTGTGGGTCTTTCAAGAATTTATTCATTTTATCTAAGTTTTCAAGTTTATTGGCATTAAGTTATTTACAATAGTCTTTTATTATTCTCTTAATGTGAGTAGTATCTATAGTAAAATCTCCCCTTTCAATCCAAATAGTGGTATTTTTGTTTTCTTACTTTGTTGATCAGTCTTACTAGGGGTTTATCAATTTTATTGATTTTTTTGAATTACGAATCCTTGGCTTTGTGAATTGTCTTTATTGTATCTGTTTTGTATTTTATTGATTTCAACTCTTTATCCATTCTGAAATGTGTGATTTTAGTTGAATTATTCAATTTATTTATATTTAAGGTGATTATTGAATTTGATGGGCTTATGTCTTACAATTTGCTATTTTTTCTTCTGTTTTCTCCCTCAGTTTTTGCCTTTCTGTCCTTTCTTTCTTCTGAGTTAACTGAATCCTATTATTGTTGTTGTTGTTATTACTACAGTTTTATTTCTCTGTGGTAGTGTAAGATTCACAGTAAAATTGAGGGGAAGACACAGATTTTGCCCTTTCCCCACACATGCATGGCTTTCCCTTTGTCAGCATACCCCATCAGAGTGGCACATTTGTTACAGTGGCTGAACCTATCTTGACATATCATAATGACCCAAAGTCCATAGTTTACCTTAGTGTTTACTCTAAGTATTGTATATTCTCTGGACACTATACATTTAGACAAATGTATAGTAGTATATATCCATCATTAGGTATCATACAGAACATTTTCACTGCCCTAAAAAATTCTCTGTGTCTTGTCTCTTCATCCCTCCTTCCCTGATCCATGGCAACCAAGATCTTTTTACTGTCTCCTTTTGAGTCCTTTTTCAGTCTTCCATTTGAATTATACTACTGGCATTTTAGCTATACCTTTTTCTATTTTGCTTAGTAGTTGTTTCTACAGATTTCTATGAATCCTTAATTGAGTCTTCCTACAGTTAAAATTATACCACTTTTCATAAAATAAAGAAACTGTTAACAATTTAATACCAGTTAGTACCTTATCCTTTGTGCTAATGTGCCATTGTTCTCACATTTTACCTCTTCTTATTCTAAGTCCCACAGTAGTGTTATATTTTATATTAAATAGCCCCTTGTCTTTGAAAAAGATATACAAAATCAGCTATTTATTAATGAAATCCAGAGAAGAAAACGACAAGGGATTTTTTGCTTTTGTTTTCTTTAACCACATTTGTCATTGCTGATGTCTTCCTTTCTTCATGTATATCTAAGTTTCTGTTAGATGTTATTTCTCTTCATCTTGAATGATTTTTTTGAGTATTTCTTTTGGTATGGGTCTGCAAGTAATACAATTTTTCAGCTTTTATGTATCTGAAAATGTATTTTATATTCGTTTTTGGAGCATATACTCTGAATTTGAGCACTCTATGAATCGGCTTATTTAATTTTAGCATTCTAAAGATGTTCTATAGCCTTCTAGCCTTCATTGTTTCTTATGAATAATTAGTGATCGTTTATATTGTTGTTACTTTTTATGTAATGTTCCCTGTCTCTCTGAAATTTTCCCTTTGTCTTTGGTTTTCAGCATTTTGACTAGTGTCTGAGTATGGCTTTCTTTGTATTTATTCCACCTGCATTTACCTGAATGTCTTGAACCTGTAAACTGATGATTCTCATCAGATTCAGATAATTTTCAACCAGTGTTTCTTCAAATATTTTTCAATCATGATTCTCCCTTTTCTTCCTGGAACTTCAATTACACATATTCTAGGACTCTTAATATTGTTCTACATATTCCTGAGTCTCTGTTTATGTTTTTAGGCTTTTTTATTCTTTTTGATTTTGAGACTAGATAATTTCTTTTGATGCATTTTCTTTTTTTTTTTTTTTATGTTTATTTAGTTTTGAGAGGGACAGAGCATGAGCAAGGGAGAGGAAGAGAGAGAGGGAGACACAGAATCTAAAGCAGGCTCCAGGCTGTCAGCTAAGAGCCCGATGTGGGGCTCAGACTCACCAGCTGTGAGATCATGACCCAAGCCGAAGTTGGATGCTTAACCCAGGCACCCCTCTTTTGTTGTATTTTCAAGTTCACTGACCCTTTATCTGTACTCCAAACTTCTGTGAAATCCAATCAATGAATTTTCATCTCAAATGTACTTTTCAGTTCTAGAATTTCCATTTCTCTTTAAAGTTTCATTTCCCTGCAGAGCATCCCCTGACCCTGTCTATGTATTCATTATGACAATCTTTTCTTTAAAGTTCTCAAACATATTAATAAGGTTACTTTAAAGCTCTTGTTGGCTAATTACATTGTGTGAGTCATCTCAGTTTCTCCTTCTGTTGAGGTTTTATTTGTTCTGTTTTGTTTGGTTGTTATTATCTATGGGCCATAGTTTAGTTTAGTTTTTGCACAACTAGTAATTCTTTACTATATATAGCATATTGCATATTTTAAATTATAGATTTATTATCCATTAATTAGTAATCATTGAGATTATTCAGAGGTAATTTCTCATTTAGTTTCCATTTTGATGTCTTCTTGAATATATTTGTTTATGTCACTATCCCACTTAAAAACTTTGAAGACTTCATGGCTTGACATTCAAGGTACTTAGCAATCTGTCCTCTACTTAACTTCTCTAATTTCATCTTTTATACTCCCTTATTTTCTTCTATAAGCCTAAGCCAGAGTCAGCTTCTTTTTATTCCCTAAAACTCTACCACCATTTTGTTATATCTCTGTGTTTTTATTCACACTGATTTTCCAGCCTAGAATACTTTCACACCCATACCTGCTGGTAAATTTTTAAGATGCTGCTCAACCCCACTGCATCTCTGAAGCCTCCCTGATAATTCATCTCTGTTCATTCCAACAACATTAATAGCTCCTCTTCTCTGCTTTCATAGTATTTTTAAATTACCTTTGTTGGCACTTATACTGTTTCATAATTTTCTATTTATGTATCTGTTTCCCTAACTGGACCAAATCCCTTTAAAAAAAAGGCACATGTGTTATCATTCTTTGTATACCCAATCACAGTGTTGGGTCTGTCTGAAATTTGTCAGAAGTGTTAGCTGAATTAATGCATAGATAAATGATTGTGAGGCACATTACAGAATTAGCCAAAGTTCTTCCTTAGGGAAGAACACACATAGCAAACACTTACCACTTACTCATTCACTCACATAACCCTTGGAATTTACCCAGGAAGGGGGCCTCTCTAGGATTAGTTTAGGACCATTTCCATAGGCTATGATGGTTACACTGGCCTACTTTCCAGCCCACCTGGAAAAACTCAACTTTCTGTCTTCATTTTAAATCATTTAAATCACAGATTCCTAAGGAAATCTTTGCCTTGGCAATTTCTATTTTCTCCCCATAGACTATCTTTCTTTGTCTAACTGAAATTTTGCCTTTAACCGAACTATGATATGGGAGACAAAGGATGAATTAATCAAACAAGCCCCCTGGGAAAGTTGAAGAGAGCAGGAATTTCTGGAGTACAGTGAACAGTTCTTTCCCATGGTGCCTAGTGTGGTGGTATTGACCTCCTGGCCTTTCAGTACCTGTCATTTATAACTGCTGTTGCTTTTAACTAAAGACACTTAGGTCAGCCTGAAAGTAGTAGTCTCTAGGTATGTAGCTTATGGTCTAGGCTTTCTCTAACTGCTTTTCATGAGGAGATATATCATGAACATTGAACTCACAAATGATTCCTCTGATCTTAAAAGAAAAAGATGCCCTATCATAGAATTGTGAGACATTCTCTAGGACCATTCTGGATTCTGACAGAAAGCATTGGCTTATTTGTTTATTTATGTTTATTTTTGAGAGAGAGACAGAGTGCAAGTGGGGGAAAAGCAGAAGGAGGTAGACACAGAATTTGACGCAGACTGCAGGCACTGAGCTGTCCGCACAGAGCCAGATGTGGGGCTAGAACTCACGAACCGTGAGATTGTGACCTAAGCTGAAGTTGGACACTAAACAGACTGAGCCACCCAGCAGCTCCTTATTTTTAAAGTTTTTTTGTTTGTTTGTTTATTGAGAGAGAGAGAGAGACAGAGAGAGAGAGAGAGAGAGAGAGAGAGAGGAGAGAATGCAACGGGGAAGGAGCAGAGAGAAAGGCAGAGAGAAAAGGTCAAGCAGGCTCCACCCTCAGCACAGAGCCTGACACAGCGCTCAGTCTCACAAACTGTGAGATCGTGACCTGAGCCCAAATCAAGAGTCAGATGCTTAACCGACTGAACCACCCAGGTGTCCTAGCATTGGCTATTTTAGAATGAAGTGCTCTTTCTTTCTTAGCTTGGTGTTATTTTGAAAATTGAATGAAGCAGTTTGAAGTTACACTTGATATGTAGATTTTAATTGTAACAAGTGGACTTTAGGCTTCAATGTTCAGACTAATAATAGCACACGTTTTGAAAACAATTCTATAGTATTCTGTAGAATTTTCCTTATGTGTTTAAAAAGGTTCGGGGCACCTGGGTGGCTTAGTCGGTTAAGTGTCCAACTTCAGCTCAGGTCATGATCTCACGGTTCGTGGGTTCGAGCCCCGCATTGGGCTCTGTGCTGACAGCCAGCTCAGGGCCTGGAGCCTGTTTGAGATTTTGTGTTTCCCTCTCTCTCTGACCCTCCCCTGCTCATGCTGTCTCTCTCTCTCAAAAATAAAAAAAATTAAAAAATAAAATAAAATAAAAATGGTTTATGTAACATACAATCTTTATTTTAAAATTTCAGAATTTATACACACATATCCAGTATGTATAACTATTTTGTTTCATGAAGCAAAGTTTAGGGAAGTTAAGGAGCACTTTCTAAATATTCTTTTGGCTTTGTGTGCTCTCTTCATACTTTCTTAAAATTCTGACTCTGATCAGATATCAGGTCCAGTATAAAAGTGGTTTCAAACTTTGCTCTCCCTGGATACGTCTCTTCTCAAACCTTGGTTCATTGACATAACATTCCTAGTTTAGCTCAGGAGGTCTTCATTTACTTTTCACTTGACTTTCCTTGGAAGAGAGGAGAGAGGCAAGATAAAAGGGATGCACACATACCTTGGAGCACTTTCTATTTTCCACTTCTTAATTCACATTTTTATACTTTGTATTATGCTTGAATTTCTAAATTTATGGGAGCATTTACGGTGAGTACTAGGTATCTGCTGTGTAATTAATTCAATGTCAGTGTCATGTAGACAACATGTACTATGGGAGAAAGGAGCAAGGTTGATGTAGGGTAGTTGGTAGGGTGAGACCTGACTTCTGTTCCTTGAAAAAAGAGTAGAATTTAATACAGTAGAAATGAGTAGGAAGTATTTGTTAAGAATGAGGTATGGAATGAGGGAGAGAGATTGGACATATGTATGGCATGTCTGGGAGAATCAATTGGTATGGAGTAAAGGATCTACTGAGAGTTGAATCTAAAAATTCCCCCTGATTTCTATCAGTCCACAGGAGAGTAAACTTCCCATTCACAATGAAACACATCTTTTAAATGAATAAATAAATGGAAGCTGACTATTTGGTTTTGCTAGAGATGGAGAGAAAGCTATGACAGTAAAAGCAAAGCTCAAATGTTGATCACCTGTGGCATAGTAGTTAACTTAGAATACTATTGAAATGTTTTTGCATCTGACATTCTCCAAAAGCCTGTCTCCTTTTATGTGTATGCATGCAAGTATATAAATTGCTGAATCCATGTCAGTTGTAAAGTAATGGCACTGAGGGCATCATAAATTACCATGGTGATCCTCAGGAGAAGACACTGTCGTATCTGAATGAGTGTTTCACTTCCAGAGTAATGTATGCCTTCATCTGGCCCAGCAGTCAGCATATTGCCCTGTGTTGATGGATATTGTCAGCTGGAAGCTACACTACATTTCACTGCACAATAAACATGGCTGTCAAACCCATATAAAGTGAAATCAATTTATCCTGTATGGTCAGTGCATTTTAAATGAAATTAATGTACTGTGGGTACGGTGGCAAAAAGGTAGCAGATTAGTTATGCATCTTGGGATCTGAGACTTTTCATGTAAGGGATCATTCTGTCTAGTGGGCCTAAAAGAAGGGCTGTTTATAAAATATATTATTTTTGCCTGGTCTTCAAAAAGTGGCCCCTCTGCCCTCTTTCATGTTCAGAAAAGAATTGATAATATTAGCCAGTTGGGCCCTTTTATCCTGTCTTTTGTTTGCTATAAATGATGATCATATTTGTCAAATAATAGTGCACTTTAATGTTCTAATTTATTACTAGCTCTGACACAAACAAATTTCTACTTAATCAAGGTATCTAGAAATAGAGTAGAAGGGCCAGAGATTGATTGGGTCATGTTGTTCCTGTATAATCACTCCAATGAGCTGAAAGGCTTTACTTTTTCCAGAAAGTGGAAATGTTGGTTTTAATGTATATTTTGCTTCTAAACTTTTGGGAGTTGGCTTTCCTGTTTATGCAGCAGAAAATCTGGCTGAGGCCATCAGTTGAACCACTTTACCTTAAACTATAGAAGTTTTCAACCTATAGGGGGATATTTAGTAGATGCCACATTGCAAATGTGTATATCAGTGTGTCACGCTAGTAGGATTCATGAAAACAAGCAAGAGCTATGTTCATTCATTTATTCATTCATTTACTCATTCATTAATTTAATACATTTTGCTAATTAAATCTCTATCTGCCAAGTGCTTCACTAGAACCTAGGAATACAGCAGTTGAACTAGCCAGTTCTTGCCTTATATTCAAGGGGCTTTCAATATAGTATGTTACTAGCTAGAGTCACCTCTTCAGAAACTCTAAAATATCAGAGATTTAGATAGAGTTTCATAGGGGAATGTTAAGGAACTACTCTTAAACAGCAGACAACTATATCAGGACCCTGGAAATAAATGCCTTTGAGTCTACTAGTTTGCATAGAAGTTGAAAACCAATCTTTTACTTAATGAATATTTATTGAATATCTACTATGTGGGAAATCCTGGGGATACAAGAATGAGTAAAACATAAACACCAACTTTAGGGGTTTCATATTCCTGGGGATAGAGTGGGAAGATTAGAGAGGGATAGTCACATAAACAAGTAATTTCACGTAGCATAAAAGAGAGAGGAATGAATGCAGCCTGGGGAACATCATTGTGAATGCTGTTCCAATGGCCTGAATTACCCTTCCCATCTGTCTTTACAGCCTTCTCCTATTCACGTGATAATTTTTACTCATCCTCCATGAGAGAGCTTAGACATCACCTTTCCTACGATGCATTAACTGACTGTCTTGTCTGATGCCCTTCTGGCACCGTGTACTTCAGTATTACAGCATTTATCATACACTATTATAATTGCCTGGGGTCTGTATCCCCTCTGATCTGCGCACTCCTTAAATGCAGGGATTGTTTTACTTACCTTTGCATCCTTGACCCCTGGCATAATGCCTAACTCATAGTAATCACTCAATTAATATTTTTTATTGAATTAACTAATTCATGAAACACACCACATTTGACTAGGTCTTGAAGGATGAGTGGGACTTACTGGGACGTACTGCCTCACTTCCAGGCAGTAAGTGAGAGGAGTGCTGGAAGGGGCATAATATTGTGAAAGAGAATTCTATTTGAGGTGAAGAGATAGTTTGAAGTAGCTGCAATTGTTGGCAAATGAGGCTAAAATGATAGGTAAGAGCTTGTTTTGAAGGGAGGAATCATATCAGGAAAGGTTACCACAAAATAATCTCAGTCATTGCACAATCACCACCTGCAAGTGATTGTAGTAAAAATGTACTAGGTGTATAAAAACATACAAAATTAATTCTGCCCAGTGTGTCTTTGAGGCCTCCATTGGAAGGGCCTATACTATTGTCATTTGAAACTGCCTTCTGCCAAGAGGTCACTTAAAAAGAAGGGAAAGACTTAGGGAAAACAGCTGAACCAGGTGGCAAGCTGTGTTACCTTACTCAGATAATAATGTTTGCACCCATCTTGTTCTTCCTGCCCTGACATTACAGGAAGTAAAGCAATGAATGGCTCTGCAGCTAAACTACAGCAGTATTATTGTTGGCCAACAGGAGGCGCCACTGTGGCTGAAGCACGAGTCTACAGGGATGCCCGCAGCCGGGCCAGCAGCGAGCCACACATCAAGCGACCAATGAATGCTTTCATGGTTTGGGCGAAGGACGAGAGGAGGAAAATCCTTCAGGCCTTCCCCGACATGCATAACTCCAACATTAGCAAAATCTTAGGTGAGTGCAGTCGCTGATGCTGACCTTCCACCCTACGAGTGCCCCCAGAGTGGAAAACAGCAGAAATGACACCTATGGGAGACTGTGGTTTGCAGAAGTTAGACGTACGTAGCTCAGCAAGCTGCCACAGGAGACTTCATCACCATCTCTGTGTCCCCCACCCCGCATGTGGCATTTAAGTTTAGGGGTTATGTATCCAGGGAAAGAATGACTAAAAAACTTTAGATACAAAACTATTTATAGTGTGTTAATACCGTGAATTTGGCAACTCTGAGAGGTACTGCTAAACAGGATTCATGGAGACAAGGTTTATCTCCTTTTCTTACTCAGTCTTCTTAAATCCCTAAGTTGCTACAAAAGCTTGGAAACATTCACAGATCCTACAGTTTTCTGCTTTGGTATTCTTGGGTTCATATATCCTTTTGAAAGAACTCATCAGGAACTCGGGTGAGCCCCAAATAGTGTGAAATTCATAGAGTGTTGAACAGTGCCTCTAATGATAACTTTAAAACTTGTAAAATGAAACTACATTTACTTTAATAAGATATGACGAGTTCAAATTTCATAGCAGTGAGTTGAACACATAGACCACAGGGCAGAGGCCCATTTTGTGGTAAATTGCCAGAGTGATTCTCCCGTTTCTCAGGATTAAACTCAAACCTTGTTCTATTAGTGTAAAGCTTGCTAGTGCAGATTATACAGTTTGGAATTATTGTGTTCAACATATTGAACATATTTTATTCAACATGTAGCATTACAGTCAACATGTTTCCTCTTTATAAAGAAGAAACACAGAAGGCACTGTTCTATTTAAGCTGTCATGATGTGACAAAATCTCAAAGGGAGCAGTTTAAGAAGCTGAAAAACATTACAGACTTAAACTGTGGTTTTCATTTTTTAAATGTTTTGTTCAAAAGCAATAAATATTTAACCTTAGTAAATATCAGTGATCTGGACATACACAAATACACATGTTTTGTCACTGTATAAATAATTTAACTTGTTCTGAGACATTGTGAGACAGTAGCCTCTAAGAAAATTTAAAACACACATAAGATCAAATAGTGGTGAAATGTTAAAATATAAGTTTTTCCCTTTTATTACTTTAGATATTTGAATTTCAAGATGGATGCCAAATGTCTTCACAGTTAAGTGGGGTTTTATTTTTAGAGTTTCTGAGATATTCACAGTGATACTGTTATTTTTTTGAATTTAAGTACCTTTGAAGCCAAAATGCTCCTGATGGATTTATTAATATTTTTTCTAATTAATAGACATTTAAAAGAAAATCAGTGTTTCTCTGTCCTTGAAGCTTGATACCTAATTTTGAAATTTTCTTTCCTTCTTCTTTTCATTCTTTTTTCTTTTTCTTTTTTTTTTTTTTTTTTGCCATCTTAGTAGCTGCATGAGTAAGCTCTCAGATGGGCATAGAAACTCTCTGTTTCCATCTTGGCAGCTGTGGGGAATCTATATTATTGGTGTGCATTCTGTGAAAAAAATGATTAAGAATATAGTAAGTGTATTCATTAAAATATAAACTTTAAAGCACAGGCATTTCAAGAGTGCCAAGAATCCTCTGTTAACTGGGGCTTTAAGCTACTGGAAGTCAGCGAAACACGAAGTCTGTCTGCGTAGACTTTCTACACAACCTTTGCACAACAATCAGGAAAAAACGGGGATGGATGTGCTATTAAAGCAGACCAGGATACTGCTGGCTACAGAGAATATTTGTACGACTTTCCATTTGTTTATGTATGAAAAATCTCCACTGAAGAATAGCTAACATCCAGTCAGCACAGCTGTTACCGCTTTATTCACCAACGACACACAAAAATGCAATTTGATACATGTAAAAAAACACATCCCTACTTCGTCAAGTGTTTAGATAATTTTTTATAAACAATATTAGAGAAGTGAATACTTTTCCTTCTTCCTCTATAAACCACATTAAAAAATTTTGTGCCGTCATTGGTACAGCTCTGAATGAACGTTTATAGTACTTGAAAATGGTATATATCATTCCAACTGTACCTTCCGGTTTGAAAGCTAGAACTTCTTAAGTAGAGGTTAGACTTTTTAATTACCCTAGGCCAGGGGAGGCGGCGTGCACAGTGGGTTTTTATGTATGGAAGGATATCAGCATCAGCTAACACCTTCTCGATAAGTAGCTTCCCTAAAGATGCCTGGACCAGTGTGAGAGACGTTCGAATCTCTGGAAACAGGAGGGTTTTTCTGAGAATCCTATCAGCCTTGAGAGTATGCTTTGGAAGTTCCAGTTTTTCACCCTTTGAAAGAGAAAGATGACAGATAGATGAAGAAAGGACATTGGTGTAGGAGGTGATCTTTAAGCAGCAGAGACATGTTTTAAAACAATATACTTTTTGTAGCACCAGCTTTAAGTCATTGAAAGAAATAATGTAATAAATGTGATCATATATGAAATTATTCTTTGCTCGATGGTCCATATAAACTGCTGGGGAGGCTCAGTGGTAGGCCGTGGTAGGAGCCACCCAGAGCCACAGGTGAGTGAAGCGGTGGCAAGGTATACACAGTAGTCGCCACAAATATGTTACCTTGACCACTTGGGTATTTATGGCTATTTTTGTTTAGGGTCTCGCTGGAAATCCATGTCCAACCAAGAGAAGCAACCTTACTATGAAGAACAGGCCCGGCTAAGCAAGATCCACTTAGAGAAGTACCCGAACTATAAATACAAGCCTCGACCGAAACGCACCTGCATTGTTGATGGCAAAAAGCTCCGGATCGGGGAGTATAAGCAACTGATGAGGTCTCGGAGACAGGAGATGAGGCAGTTCTTTACCGTGGGGTGAGTGTTCCTGAACGTCGCCACCTGGCCTTTTCCTTCCCCCTAGGAAACCACAGGATGGCTACCCGCAGTGTTTGGGAAGGAGATTAGGGAAGGAAGGAGATCAAGACCCACCCAGGGGCTGGGCTGTGGCGATCTCTGCAGTGTCTCACACACTCGTGCACATGCAAAAACACATATACACACAGTCTTGCAGCCTGGCTTCTGCTCAATAGCTCAAAACAAACCTGGTTGCCCCTCTCATTGTCTCTCAAACTAATCTTAGATGTTCAGTGCCCACACACAATGTTGCTGGTGTTGCTGGTAGTTTATTTAAGCAGACATATGGGGAGAAAAAATAAAAACTAACCTTAAGAAATCCCCAGAAGCTTTCCAGCTTCTCTGGGTGGTGCTTCTGACTCTAATCACAATAGTCTGCTTTTGTTGTGGGATCTACCACAAGATAATTGGCCTTGACATTGGTTAGAGGACCTCATTTTTGGCATAAGATCCAGAACTCCTGTTGCAGTAAATTATTCTGTGGTGGAAGCAATAACAATGTGGATTTTCTTGCTTAAATCAGAAACTAGACATGTTTTTGATATCTTCAAGTCTGATTTCATGTCATTTTGTTTAAAAATTAGGTAATAGATTTCTGGTATAAATTTCGAGTTGGCTGACTGGCTGTCTGCATTTAAAAGAGGCCCCTTGTAACCACAGCAGTGGGGATAAGTGGGGATACAGACGCCTGTAAGTTCCAGCACACCCAGACCTAGAGGCTCAAGGGGTGACAAACCAGAGGACTTTGCTGGAGGCACTGGCCTGAGGCGGCTGCAGTCAGTTGGGAAGATACTTGGGACAGCTTGAGAGAGAGGAGTAAGAGGCAGCTGGACTCACTTTTAGCTGGAAGGAGCACTGAGGAGCTGTGCCGCATGCCAGGGCACATGGGACAGCTCACCTGGAGTTGAGGAGAGACATGCCTCAGAGGAAAAGTAAAGAGCTGCTTAGTTTTAAGGACAATAAAAATAAAAACCTCATGGAACAAAAAGTTGGTTTCAGAAGCATGTATTTAAAGCATAAAATTAATTTGGAATAGTAAATAGAATCCAAAAAAAAAAAAAAGGCCAATCAAAGCAGTCTGGGCCATGAATCTGTGCCACACACAAGAGTGCTCTAGAGGGGAGCACCTGGATTCGACCATTGAGGTTCAAACCCTGGGCCACCTGCCCTGGCAAGTTGTTGAACTTCTCTGAGCCTCTGTTTCCTCATGTGAAATGAAATGAATAGTAGTACTGATGTTGTACAATTGTTGAGAGGATTCAATGAGGCAGTGTTTTTGAAAGTATTTTTATGGTGCTTGGTACAATATCAATAAAGGGGAGGTTTTACCACTATTAGTACTATTAAATATGGGTTTACTATCACAATAAAACCATATTTTATTTCATACCAGATAGGCAATGAATTTCTTTTCTCTGTGACAGAACTTTCTTAAGGTAAGGGAGGCTTAAGCAACTTAGTTACTTGAGAATCCCAATCTATCAATAGATGAAGACATGCCTAAGTAGGTTTATCAAATTCTTCTGTGTCACAAATGTTTGCATTTTTAAAAGTAATGTTTTTAACACTGGAAGTACAACACAATATAAGTAGGTTATTTACTAGCTATTTAGATGGTTTATGAAAAAATATCAATTCATAGTGCACTTTGGGAAGTAGGGTCACATGAAACAAAATACAAATTTATTTTAACCATGTGATAAATGTCTCTGAGACCATATACAATCCTTTTTGAATAGAGAATCAAAAGGTGAAGTTTAAGATCCTTCGTGATCCCCACTCTGTTCCGGTCATGTCCCTAGGTATCTAGCAGTACATAAAGGTCTCTTGCCATAGTCTAGAAAGCTGTCAAAGGTACCATTTTAGTTCCCTGATAATTGTTTGGAAATGTGAGCTGTAGCAATTCTTTTAATTTATTTCCCCTTACCAAAGGGTACATTGAAGTAGCTCTGGATCAAAATACCTCAACATATAACAATGCATGTAAATTTAAAAATTAAAAAAAAAAAAAACTCAACAGCATCTACCATTTAAGGAAGATCTACTGTACACTAGATATTTGAGTTATATAAATCACATAATCCTCTAAATAAGGTAAAGAAATCAAGGTTCTGTGGCTGCCAAAAGGTCAGAGTCAAAGTTTAAATCTAGATCTCCACTTCCATCATGCCTAATGACTGAGGGATTGTCCTCAAAATATGTCTCTATTCTGTGCGCTATCCTGGCACAGTTATGACTTGGGCTGTGCTGTTTGAAAAGGAGTTCCTACAGTCTTTGGTTGTGGTGTATGATGGCGTTAGAGGAGCTTTGAAATTTAGAGATTAAGGATCCTATTCCCAGAAGCGTAGGGGGGTCCTTTAGAGAAGGACCATTTAAGACTGTGGAATGGAGCTACAGATGAGCAGGCAATGACCAGAATGTCTTATTCTTTAATTTTCAGTGCTGAGTATTTTCCTCTGCCCAGCTTTGGTAATACTTGCAATGTAAAGCCAGGTATTATTTCCACTTAAGGATTCATATTCTCTTTTAAGTAGTTGTATTTGATAGATTATTAACTCCCTGGGGTTCATCTTTGGAAATTCATCTTCATTAGATGTGAGGTTATTACAAGAGGGAAAAGAAACAAGAAATTCAAAGATTGCTATTGACTTCTTGAGAGAATGGGGGTAAAGATCAATTTTTATAGCTGATGTTGAAAAGACATGCATAACTTTTGAACCAATAGAATTATATATATTGCTCAACATTGTCATGCATTTTATTGACAAACAACTAAAAGTTCAGTGAGTTAGATTCTTTTTTACTCAGCTATTATGACATAAATTTATCAATAATATGAAATGGAGTAAGGTTAGCTTTTACCTTAGATTTAACCCCTTCAATTGACAGATGAAGTATTAGAACTTCTAATAATTTTGATGAGCACTATTAATGTTGAAATGACACTCATTAGGGTACGTGTAGCTACAACATTATCTTTTCCCAAAGAATTATGGCCAAATGTACTTCCATTTATTTGAAGTTTAGTCAACAATTTACCTCTGAACTAATAGAGAATTATGCAGATACTATAAAATATCAAATTTTTGGCTACTTTTTGAGTAATAATAATAGTAACTTTTTGAATACTTACTACATACCATGATGAGTGGTTTATAAAGGTTATTGCAAATACAACAAATTTACAAAACAAGCAGTATCATCCTCTCTATGTGGTTGAAAAACAGCAATGTTCAGAGATGTTAAATAATTTGTCCAAGGCCACACAGCAAGTAAATTGCAGAGCTGAAATGTAAAATATATATCCTTTTCACCATTACACATACCTCTCAATTAGAGCCTACAAATTGTTTAGAGGCTGTGTAATATAGTGGTTAAGAACATGAATTCTGGAACCAGACTATTCTGGTTCAAATACTAGATCTGCTTGTTCCTGGCTCTAGGAACCAATACATAGCAATCTTCATTCCTCTGAAGTCTCCACTTGCCCTTGGGAAGCTTATTTAGACTGTGTGTACCTTGATTCCCTCATAAATAGAAAGGAGATGACAATAATACCTATAACACTGGGCCTTTCTGAAGATTGACTAGCTTAATATACCTAAAGTGCTTGCCTAGAACAATGTCTGGCACATAGGAAGCCCTGAATTAGAATAAATATTATATTATTATTATTATTATTATTGTTATTCTAGAAAAGTAATGCTACATGCCAAGTATATATTTCATATTATAAAGAATTATATTCTAGTGCCTTATGCTCTAAGTGATTTGAACATTTGCCATTTTGATCTTAATCCCGAAGAGGTTGAATCAAACCTGTAGGATATTTATAAACAATTGATTAGCACTTTTTTCAGTATTGTACTCCTTTTCAGTATTGTACTCCTGTAGAGAAAGCATGATTAGGATCTCTGATTGGCAACATAAAAAGATTGCTATTATTTCCATTTCTTACTATAGTATCAAATGCAGAGATGTACAACATGTAGGCTTGTCTCCTAATGAAACAGATTCCATTGTCTTCATTTATAAATGCTGTAAAAGTCTGAAAGATCAGCAAACAAGGGGGATTTGTCAAATTAATATGTAGGTTTTTGCTGGGTTTTATTTCTGTTTTTGCAATTGGCAAAGCTAGACTATACTCCACAAATATTTTTGTGATTTGGAAGCCATGTAACAATGCTGAACTCTATCAGGGTCAGCCTTACTCTTTACTTGGGCTGGGAAGAGGGGTTCTTAGCCTATCTCTGTTCATATCAGCTGCGTGTGTATACTTTTACAAACATCTACGACTTTTGTTTTGATGTGCACATTCATTATTTGTAAAACCCAATACTTGCCAGCTATTCCTGTTTGTGAAATCTGCAGTGTTTGAATTTTGACTTTGCAATTGATCTGTAAAGGAAGGAAAAATGCTTTTTAGGAAAGTAATTTCCGATAGACAAAGCTTGAGCCTGCTGGCTGGATTTTCCATTTTGTTAATTGATTGGTCCGTCAATTGGTAAGGGCTTATTTGAAAACAGTGATGTGCCCAGCACTGTACTAAATTGATATAGTACATGAGGCATTAATTGTGTACACAATGAGCTTTCAGAGAGTGCTACGGTGAGAGAAACCAGACACACACATAAACATATTAGCAAATATGAGTTTGTTATACATACGTATATATACACACACAGAGTAAATACATTGCATAGTGATGCACATAATGTTTACTGCAGTACTAATTTTGATTTTATGGACCAGAGCAAGTAAAGCTCAGAGGAGAAGAGATTGCTATGCATTAGGGCCAGCCATAGGTCATCTTTGAGGAAGGGGACCTGATGTTTGCATAGGGTCAGGCTGGTGGAAAACAGAGGTAAAGATTCCTATTTTAGCATAAAGAAGATCATGAACACATGGAGGGAAATTCAGAAATGTTCAACAGTTAAACAATGAAGCTAGCCTAGGAGTAATTATTCCTGGCAGTAAAGAAAAGTAAGGGAGGTAGGGTGGAGCAATATTTTGGAAACTCTTGAAAGCCAGGATTCTGCGACTATAATTAGCCATGCTCACTTGATTTTGTAGTCTTTTATTATGCTGGTAACAACAATGAGGAAGCAAGACCAGCATGACAGTTGGCTTATGATTTTGCATCCATAGAATTAGTGGTAACTTAGAAGAGGCCCCAGAAATCATGTACTTCAAGTAGCTAGCCATTGTAGTAGCCTTTCCTACATGCTGCTTGAAGTATTCTAGAGCTAGAGAGCTCACCACTTCTCAAGGAAGCTGGTTTCTTTGTGGAACATGTCCTAATGCTAGCAAGTTCTTTTCTCTTAACTGAGCCGTGATCTACCTTTCTGCTACTTTGTAGATTAGTTCTAATCCTCTTCTTTGGTCCCTTGTCTAGAGTAACTCTCTTCCTTATTTATAAAGACAACCACTCAAGTGCTTAAAGATGGTTATATTCACATTCCTTCTCCACTATCTTCCCTCTCATGTATCTAGTCTCATTATATTTTTCTTCTCTTAAATAGGTTACCCAACTTTGTCATTTGTTTCCCCCTCATTCACGAGTTCACTCATTCATTCATTCACTGCATGTATACAATATGGAATATGCCTCCTGTGTTCCAGGTATTGCCTAAATTTTAGAGCTGTATCAATGAAAATTCTTGTCCTCATGAAGCTTCCATTCTGAGGACGTCATTCAGAGGAAGTCAGACAACCAACCAATCAATTAATAAATATCAAATAGTAATAAGTGCCTTAGAACAAAGTAAAGCAAGGAAAGGGTAGGGAATTTCAGGGGATGGAGTACAATTTTAAACAGAATGGCTATAGAAAACCTCACTGACAAGCTCATACTTGAACCAAAGGCCTGCAGAGTGAGGGAGCAAGCCATGTGGGTCTCTGGGAGGGGAACAAGGCAGAGAGAGAAGCAACTGCAGAGCTCTGGAGGGAAGGTTGTGATTGGCTTGTTCAAGATTAATGAGGCCAGAGTGGTAGGAGCAGCATGGGTAGGAGGGAAGAGTCAGAGATATCAGAAAGGTAGTAGGGTGTCAAACTGTGAAAGGACTTTCAGCCATTGAATTCAGACTTTGAATCTGACCCTGAGTGAGATGGAAAGGCATTAGAGGGTCATATGAAGAACAGTACCAACTTGGGTTTTAAAAAGGTCACTCTGTCTACCATCTTGAGTATTGTCTGAGAGGGGGCATGGCTGGAATAAAGAGGCAGGCTTTTTCAATAAACCAGATTAGAGATGATGGTGGCCTGGACCAGATTTGTAAGGGTGGAGGGAGTAAGAAGTAGAGGGATTCTGGATATATTCCTGATAGCAGACTAATAGGATTTGCTGATGGATTGGACATAGGGTTTGAGAGACATGCAGTTGCCAAGGATTGGCCCAAGCAGCCAAGGATAAAGCAATCATTCACTAAGATCAGAAAGGCTATGAGAGGAGCAGACCTATGAAGAATGATCAGGAGTTCAGTTTCACACCTATAAGGTTGAGATGGTGTTTTGACATCCACATTGAATAAGAAGTTATATACATACATGAGTCTGGAATTTAGGAATGTCGTGCCTACCAGGCATACAAATTTGAGAGTCATCAGCACCTAGATAATATTTGAAGCCGTGAAAAATGGACAGGATCATCAAGGGAATAAATTTAGATAGAGAAAAGATACAAGGATTGATCCTTGAGTACTTCAGAGCTCAGATGTCAGGTTGATGAGGATGAGGAGGGTACATCCAGGGACCTAGAAGGAGCAGCTAATGAGATAGGAAGAAGACCAGAAGACAAGGGAAGAAAGCAGTTCAGCAAGGGAAAAGTGGTCAACTGTATCAGATGCTGCTCATGGCTTAGGTCAAGTAAGAGGAGGACCAAGAACTGAGTTCTGAATTTAACAACACGAGATCATTGGTAGTGTGAGTTTTACAAGCTGTATTTCAGCGAAGTGTTGGGGAGCGATTAAAGTAGATTTAAGAGTTTAGTAGAAGAAATGGAGAGAGTGAATATACACAATTTTTCAAAAAAGTTTTCAAAAATGGAGATCAGAGAAATAGAGAAGTAGCTAAAGGGGGGTGCAGGTGAATCAAGAGAGTTTTTATTGTTTTTTATTTTTAAAGTGGGAGAGATTATGACATGTTTATATACTAATGGGAATGACCCCAGGAAAGAGGGAAAATTGATCATGAAGATGGAAGAGACAATTACTGGAGAGAGATCCTTAATAAGTGAGAAAAGATAGAGTCAGTATACATGCGAAAGGGTTGGCCTCACTCACATTGGGTTATGAGTTCATTCAAAATACAGAAAGGCAGGCAGAGAATTAGGAAAACATAGAGGTAGATGGGTACATGTGATGATGGGAGCTTTTGAAAAACTTCTTCTGGTTATTTCTAATCTCTCCCTGAAATGGAAAGCCAGGTCATCAACTGAGAGTGAGGATGTAGGAGAAGTTGGACATTTGAGGAGAATTGAGAAAGTATGAAATAATTATCTAGGAGAGTAGAAGGAGTGGCTTAGGAAATAGTACAATATGATGGCTGAACAGCACCAGAGACCAATTTAAAATTCATGCTCAAAAATTCAGACTAGTAATCATGGAAATGTGCTTTCTGCAGCCAAGTTCAGCTGTGTGGGAGTGACCACAAGTAGGCAGAGAGTTAAAGTTTTGCCATGTAAGAGAGGAGAGAGTATCTATGAGACAGGGACTAACCACAGAGTTTATATTGGGTAAAGAGATAAAGTCACGGCACAAGACGGAGAGAGAGGAGCAGTGAAAATTGGTTGAAGGGATCAAGGAACTGTAGATACTCATAGGGTGGGAGAATTGTGGAATTGTTCTTCTAGAGAACGAAAACTAGAAAGACAAGATGGGTGGTCAGAGAGTGGGATGTTTAAAATAGAAATTAGGGTGGGGTTATAGCTGGAAATGACAAGGTCTGCTGATACAGGGAGGGGGCCAGATCATGGCAGCAAAGAGGAGGTCAAGAAATTGAGAGAGCAGAGTGTTAAAATTATCACCTTTGTGGATAGCGAGACATGAAGAATTATGGCAGGAGTAATGTTGGAGAGCTATTGACAGTAAGCCAGAAGCTAACATCCTTAAGGAATGCGGGGGAATGACCAAGCAGGAAGTAAGTAGATAGGGGGTCAGCAGGTGACACAGTCTGGTATCTCTCTACCACCAGTAGTAGGCTTTTGAATACCATGTGCCTCACACCAGAAAGTAAGTTGTACAGGTGTTTTGTTTGCTTCTTTGTCTGTTTTTAATGTTCCCTTACCAACTTAACGTCCAAATACTGTACTGTTAAATATGTGGAGCCCAGTTCAGAAGAGTTTGATTCTGATTCATATTGCTAAATATTTTTCTGATCATGCGAGCTTGCCTTTCTCACCCTAACCTTGATACCCAGTAGAGAATTTGCGACATTAGGAAAGTGTTCAACTCCTGGCTGTGGTACATATATGGCCTTGGACAAACCATTTAAACTCTAGGAAACTTGGTTCCTTCATTGGTAAAAGAGGGGAAGTAATATATACGTCTGACGCTTATTGTGAGGGTGGAAGACAATGTGAAAGCATCTAGTCATTGTCCCCAGCACCTAATAGGAGCTCAATTCAAATTTATTTAATAAATAACTACATCTAGATATTTTTATTATAAAATACTGCAAAATGGACCATCTATTCATTGTGAAAAGAAAATGTCCTTTATGAAAAGAAAATGTACCACTTGGCAGTTGGACTTTGGTATGTAGAGTTCGTGTTATAGATTAGCTCACCAAATCGGGAAATCTGTAAAATGGGTTAATATTGCAATAAAGTTTTTACTCTACACTCATTATGTGATTAAGGCAAAAATATTTTTACTGCAATTATCCAAGTTCAGTAAAAAATTTAATGAGACATTCACTGCCTTGGGCAGGCTAGCATGAAATTTAATTTGTGCTAATTTGCCCAAAAGTTAGGAAGCAGACATATATCATTTTTAGAATTTGATTCTATGAGAGTAAAACCAGTATTTTCTGAGGTGTTTCTATGCATAGATATAGATTCCTCTATCATCTCAGGCAATCAAAAACTCATCATGAGCATCATAAAAATGGATCAATATCAGGTACTTAGGATCAACTGGGTACTGGCAGGCTCTATAGAAATAGGAATGTTTATGAGATATAGTGAGCATCTTGTGTTTGTATATTGAATATCTATAAAGGAAAGAGTGATAGAATTCATGTCAGGTGGCCTAGGTTGAGAGGCTGTCTCTGCTGGTTATTGAATGCAGGGCTTTTAAGCAAGGCCTTATTTTCTTCATCTGAAAAGTGGGCATGACAGTACCTCATGGGGTTGCCATGTTAGTTGAGTAAGGTAATATGAATGTTTTTACTATGCTATGTTAGTCAGAGGTTAAGGAATCCTGATCATGCCTTCTGGGGATAGGAAGAGGTTGTTAAAGATACCATTATCAGGTATCTCAGAGTGCTTCTGGGATATTTCCATCATTTTTCCTTCAACCAGGCTGGAAGACATGCAGGGCATTTTGAGAAAATTATTCTGGACATGTCAAAGAATAGCTGGTAACTGAGCCACTCCTTTATAGATTGAGCATATTTTTCTGTTAGGCTGAGGTGGATAGAAAGTTTCAATGATAGTTTAGAGGGTCCATAAGAACCATTCCAGTGACAGACTCGCCTGAAGTCATGAGTGTTAAAAGGTGAAAGGACCTTCCAAGACTTCCCTGACCCCAGGTCTCATCAATACTGGAAACTGAAGCTCAGAATGAATAGTTACAATGATATTTTGAAATGAGTTCAAGCTGTAATTATTGTCCATTAAGGTCGAGGAACAGTTGGTAAATACTCAACCATGAGAATACTGTTTCAGTCATAGTGTCTAAGCTATGTAGTATGTCTTCAGTTCTTTCAACCCCTTACAATGCCTCAAGGGAAACTGAGAAGCAGATAGCCATGTGTCCCTGTAGAGGAAGAAACTGACCTTCATAAAAGGTTTGGTAAGTGTATTTGAACTAGAGTCCCATTGTGACCTGGCCTTGGTACCCACTGTGATCTAATCTGTTATTCTGATGGGTTGCAGGGTCGTCCCTGCATTTCACTCCTGCCTCCTCCAACCCAGCTCCAGCCCAGGGCCTCAGAGGGTAATGACATCCCACACGATCGATCTTTCCCCTTCCATGATAATGAAAATAGAAGCTCCTTAAAGGAGCGTCCTTACAAATTCAGCCACAGAAATAGGTAGACATTTGCATGGATACCAAATATATGACTTGCTAAATCTGACTCCCTGGGACATACTTGATCCTTTCTCATCTTGATCTTCCCATTGTACAGCTCTCAAACCAAGATGGAGGCACAAGCCTCCAGTGTCATTAAAATATGTCTTATGCTACCGGTCTGGTCTGTTTCTTTTAACATCCTGGGAAATCTTAAGAAATGATCTTAAGTGCATTGTTTGAAATGCACTCAAATGTCAATTCGTTAGTCGAGATTTGCCATATTTGTAATGTTATAAGAACCCTGCTTTTAGGTTTCAAAACCATCAATGAGTCGCTCGATTGTATTGCTTAATGCCCAGGAGATTTGCAGGACTCCTCCAGGGAGCACCTTGGTCACATTTTGTCATTTGCTTAGAATGCCAACAGAGCCCCCTTTTGGAATGTGTGGGAGATGAATTCCAATGCCACATGGAAGAACATGCATATAGATATTTCCCCGTTTCATTTTATTTTTTGAATCTATACAGGCAGCAGCCTCAGATTCCAATCACCACAGGAACAGGTGTTGTGTATCCTGGTGCTATTACTATGGCAACTACCACACCATCACCTCAGATGACATCTGACTGCTCTAGCACCTCGGCCAGCCCAGAGCCCAGCCTCCCAGTCATCCAGAGCACTTATGGTATGAAGACAGACGGCGGAAGCCTAGCTGGAAATGAAATGATTAATGGAGAGGATGAAATGGAAATGTATGACGACTATGAAGATGACCCCAAATCAGACTATAGCAGTGAAAATGAAGCCCCGGAAGCTGTCAGTGCCAACTGAGGAGTGTTTGTTTGCTGAATTAAAATACTTTGACATTTCACCTCCCCTCCCCCGACAAAAAGTTCTTAAAGAGCCCGCATGCATTTGTGGCTCCACAATTACATCAGCAGAATGGTCTTAATTGTTTCGTAAAGTGTGAAACAGATTAAGTTTTTCCTGATTTTTCATGAACTTGAGTTTTTGTCGTTATTGTTATTGTTGTTGTTGTTGTTTTTTTAATTTAGGTGAAGACATATTAAATATGAGACACCAGGACTTGAAAACTTATCTCAACCCATAGCTGTCTTACAAGTCTTATATTTTTGTCTTACTTTTTATTTTTTTTTCTTTTGGATGTTGATAAAGGTTTAAGTTACTGTTTTAGATGGGGTTAAACATTCTCACTCAGGTATGCTGTGCCGGCCTACAGGTTGTGAATGTGTTTTTATTCTGAATTATTTTAGAGAACAACTAAGGATTTCCTATCGTGAAACAGAACCAGTCCACAGCATGCGCAGCTGCGTGCAGAGCATATTCAAAAGGCCTCGGAATTCCATTGTTTCCACGTTGTAGAGTTAAACTTTGAATGTGCCAAACTTTTTCATAACTTTTGAATCTTAATATTTTGGAAGTCTTAAAGGAGACACTGCAAAGTCTTAGACAATCTTTGGCATCTTAAGATAAAACAGCAAACCAGACATTTTTTTTTTCCAGAAAATGGTAAAGTACTCAGGAATCTGGAGACAAGATATTGTAAGGAATGAACAAGGTTGCCACAGTGCAGGTACCCAATTGTGTTTGCCTCTTGACGTGCCATCCGCGTGTGACGTGTTACGCTGCGCGCACCAGAGCGATCACCGCACCAGACACCAACCTGGTGGTCTTCTCTGCCTGAGACCACCTCTCACTACATCCATTATCCCTTTGCCTTTTAACCCTGACATTCAGTCTTAACACATTTTCTCTTAAATTATTCATTCCAGAATGTCAAGGGTCCACATACATACTATTTATTTGAAAAAAAAAAAATGTTTGTGGCATTAATTTAATAATTCTTGTTTTCCACCCTCCTTTCCTGAAGACCTTTTCAGCCCATTTCACCTTCTCCTGCTGGATACAAAAGATATACACAGCGATTTTATGTCCCCAGAGCACCTGGACACATATCTGAAATAGGATACTATTCAATACTTCTATTGTTTTTCAATATAAATGCATATCTGGCTGCAGGGTATTTGGATCCAGGTGTAAGGTCTTACACTTCAACAGATATGCCACTGAGGTTATCTGTGACCTCAAATCCTTTGCCAGAATTCCCCTCTAATTCAGTTGAGCAGCAGTGGTAGGCTCTGCATCAGCGGTGTTTCCCCTACATGCCATTCAGCAGCAAGGGTCAGCAGTGGTAACCGCCAGGCAGGAGAGTCCTGCAGCCAAACCCAAAACCCAAAGTTGTGGACCAGGGAGGAGGCTACAGTGATGCTGTCATGGGCTGGCACCTTTGCACGGAGTTGCCTTGTCACATCTGGCGCATCTAGGGAGTTTTTTGCAAAATCCCCAGGATGCAAGAAGCCACATGACAGCCTCAAGGCAAAGATAGAGGCAAATAGTCATGATACATCCAGAGAATGAAAGAAAATCATAGGGAAGGAGAAGGAGGGGAAATACATTCCCTATATGGGATGTTCCTACTGTTAAGTCTGGGGAACGGACAACTTCTGGGGCAGCGGCTGAGCTCCTCTGGCTCACTCCCTCCATCCGTGTCCACATGCGGGGATGGGGGTGGGGTCATACCTCCCTGTGAACCAGATTAACTGCACTGGTCACACAGGGATTTCTCTGGAGATGTGCTGATGGGCTGGGAGGCAGTGAGGTTTCATTCCCCATCTCCTAACTACAGGGAGCTCGGCCATGCCATTTTGACCTTCCTGAAACCAGGACTGACTGACTGTGGGGTGGGGGTAGGGGCCTCACCCAGAGAGGTTCAGTGGGAAAATGTCAGTTAATGGGATAGTTCACCTCATGGGACAACCCAGAATCTGATCACCAGGACGTAGGAACGGCCCCATCAGATTTCTTGAGCCATTTTGTCACTTGGAAGAAAATAGTGTACCTTCATATTTATTTAAAGAGTGCTCAAGGCCATACCTAATAGCAATAAATAGGTCTAGCCAAGATGTTACTGGCTATGTCATTAGCTGGGAGTGCTCTCCATAAGCTGATTAAGGTACTGATAGGAATGTTTTGTTCTTAGTATTGGTTGGGGATTGGAACTTTGTTTTTGTACATTTATTTCAAATGAGGAGGAGGTCATTTTTTTCTCAAAAATGGATATTTATTATTGTTTTACTGATTTCTGTTGATTATATATACCTCTCCTCCTCACTTCATTCTCACGTCTTTTTCTCTTTCTCTCAGACTCTTATGTTTGCTCTCTCCCCCTCTCTCCTCCTTTTTTATTTTGTCGCATAGGTAGAGTGCTGTATGGCTAGCATTGTATTGTATGTAATTAATTTTGCACAAAGGCAAACATTTAGAGTAGTAGGTTAATTTTGTTTGTTTTTATGACCATGCCAAAATAATATTCTGGGCTGGTGGAGAACAAAGGACTGTTCTTTAGGACTGAAACTTGATTTTGCTTGTAGTTAAAAAAAAAAAAAGAAAAAGAAAAAAAAACAACAAAAAACACACACACTCACAGATGTTGTTTCGTAAGTGTTATAAGCACTGGATATAAATGGTATTTTTTATCACTTCTGACTAATGTGAAACTTGTACGAAAACTACACGAACAAAAGTCATCTGTTTCGACTCGTGTGGGCTTGCCTCACAGTTGCCGGATTTGAGTCATTTTTATGTCTTGTTATTTCATTTATTTATGCAAAATACATGTGTGTATGAACACTTTGTTTTAGCTCCAGCTCTGCCTCAGTACTGGGGTGCAGTCACTTCTGGCCATGTTCTTAAAAGCGAAAGGCTATTCAGGAATGATCTGATTGTAAACGTCTCTTTCATTGGGTCAAATGGCGATGCTGTATTTGAATCTAAATTCTGTGCATAAGCAGTTTACTCTATTTATTAGCCAAGTTTGGCTCTAAATATCCATGGAAATTAAGAATGACAATCATAGGGATCACTTCGTTTTATTTTCAGTGGGGCTTAAACAAAGTTTTTATGATTCTACCATCTCATTTTAGATTTTTCTAATTGTGTAAATATAACATAGAAATAGAATTTATTTTTGGTTCATGAATACGTAGTGAGATATAAGTTATGTATTTCCTTTTTGTTCTCTCTCCATGTACGCTGGTCCAGACTAGAAGGTGATGAGTCACTGTACCTCATGGGGACAGTGGATTAGCAGCCACAGTGAGAAAGCAGTGTTCCACCTGCAGCTGGGGAAGTAAAACCTTTCATTCAGGTTCCCAGGCAGTTTAGAACCCATTGTCCACAGACTCAGACTTTTACTTATTTTTTTCTTATAGAAAGTCGATGAATTGAATATACTAAATTTCCATTACAGCTGGGGAAGAGTCAATTTGCTTTTGAAAATCCACATAAATCTTAAAAGGTAGTTCTGTGACCATTTAGTAGCAAGAAGCATGAATGCCTTCGAGATTGACCATTAAAGTCCTACCATGCCAATTAGATTAAAGAATGCTAATCAACTGTTTTCAGTGCTTTCTATTTCACAGTATCTTCAAATCAAAGAAAAATCATCTCCATGTTTTGTTAAAGAATTTACAGGATCGGGATTTTCCTTGTCACTTAGAATTAGGGACACTGGCACACAATCCTCTCCTAAAAAAATGGGATAGGAAGGAAGGAAAGGGAGGAACAAAGGAAGGAAGAAAACAAAAAGAAGGAAGGAAGGCAGAGAAAGGAAGGAAGGGAGAGAAAGAAACGGAGAGAGAAAGAAAAGGTCAATCCATGGACAGGAACAGCCAGGGAGGCAGTTTCTCTATTTCCTCAGCAGAGGCAACACGGTACCTTCTCCAGGAAGGTGAGAAAGTCATGTCGTTTTCACGTGTATTCAGGAGCACATCAGTTTGCTTCATTTGGTATTTGATACTCGCCAGCCTTGTCCTCAGGCCTGATTCGATATGCCGGGGTCCTGACAGTCTCCCAGGCCAAGTTCTAAATTCAGGTGTGGGCTCACAGTGCTGTTGAGCTTGTCAAATTCTGGCCTCCCCTGCACATTAGCCCCACTGGAGCCTGGGGTGTTTGAAAAGGGTGTGATCACTCTAGGGCTGAAATTAAAGGCTTCTTTCTTTTCCTTACGAAGCCAGGCTGCTTCTTCAGAGCACAGCCTCCCGAGCCAGGAGCACAGGCACTAGCTGAAAGCGGGGATTGTTTCGAGGAAGCCCATCTACCCCCAGTAGGAAGGCGGCCTGGTCACTTGAACACCACAGGCAGAGACTGCTTCTCTCAATTTATTCATTTTGCAAAAAGCTGACCCTGACCTACTCATTAGGGAAAGGAAAAAGAATCACTTAGTAGTTTTAAACCATACGAGAAGTCCTGTTCCAAGTGCCAACGACTACAACGAATGCAGCTAGAGGAATGTATTGAAATTATTACTGGGTCTTCCTTTCTAATGAGAAAATGACAAAATTGGTTGCTGTAGCCTTGCCTGATTTTGTACACGTTTGTCTAAGGACTGAGTTGGCACTGAAGCTCACTTCTCAAAGTATAATAATAATGTATGACCTCATCTGTCCCTTTACAGAAGCACCTGCATCATTTCCTTAAGCCATCTGCCCCCTGACATGTCTTCTTCCTTAATAAACAACTTCTATCTGTTACTCCTGCCGATTATGTTCTGTTTCTGATGCCATATACTGTTGAGTGTAACCTTCTGCTAATATCATTGCAAATATTGATATGCAAACATATTTCCTTTTCATCCCCATCCCATCTTTCCTTCTGGGGACAGATTGCTTTCTAAAAGCTCATGAACAAGTATGGGGAATGCTGGTACCTTTGGGGCAGGGCTAGAGAGGGGGGTGGGGGACAGAAAGGTAACGCTTAGTGCAGATACTCTTCCAACTGGTGTCCGTGGCTATATGAACGCTTGACAGCAACTCAGTGACATATCTTGCTCAGTAGTTTCTTATTCCTGAAGAACCACAAGCATAAGGTGAGGCCTCAGTGCTGGTGCTCTTGGAGTATGGGGAATGTGCAAATATTTAACTGTTTTGTATGCTGCACATTGCAGATCTGCTCATGTGCATTCTCCGTTCGTCTTCCTTTGTCATACGTGTTTTTGCTTTTTTTTTTTTTTAAAGTACAGTCTTTATTGTACCCTTCTCCAGCTTGTAGCAAATTAGAATGCTTAGCATTTTATGTTCATTCATTATTGTATTTGCCATGTAAAATTTTTATTACCTTAGACAAGCTTATAAGCTGTTACTACATAACTTATCTTACTGTAACTCTTTTATTTCCCGACCTTGTAATTTGTTTGTGATATATATTGTGAGATTGTATTCTATGTTAATTTAATCAGCACAATTCACTGACATGCTGGACTGACATGCTGGCTGCTGTTTCCAAGTGTAAAGTTTGTGTAGGGCTGTTGGGGCAACTGCGGCTTGTTGTCAAGGTACTGTGCAACACTGCGGGTGTGGCCCTTAAGATGCTAAGGGCATTCACTACACCCTCGAGCAAATTTAACTGCAGATTTTCTTTGTAGAAATTCTATGTATAACACAGGTACCTACTTGGCCCATGGCTGGTAACTATTTGGGCAATTAGAAAAAAAAAAACAAAAACCATAAAAACTAGTGTCTATTGCTGCTTTGAATATGTTTGAAAGTCTGAAAATGTAAATAATTTATCAAAAAAAAAATCTTGTACAGTCCAGTGTAAAGTTTTTAAATGACCTTAAGGGTTGCCATCACATCTCTCTCACACTCTCCTCTTGATCATGGAAAAAAAAGTTTGCTAAGGATTAAAGAAATGGGGGGAAAAAAAGAATCTCTTCAAATTTAAAGGAATGAATCATTGTTCTTAGCTTTGTTGCATCCACACATTTCTTGGATTTCGTTGTGCAGTATTGACGTGAGATAAAACTCAACATTGAATAATCTTTCAGTGGTACTTTTCAAAGTCTTCCCCTCCTCTGCCTCATAATTAAGGGAAAAGACAAAATTGAAAGACACACTGTCTTTATCTATCCTGGTGTACGTTGGCACCTTAGCTACTCTTTTTTTTCTTTTTGCACAAGGTGCTTTCCTGATATGTTAAACATGCCATCTTTGGGTGATAATGTATATGCCATGAAGGGGCCCAGGCCCCTCAGGGGAGTGTCTATAAGAACTGCCTATTTATGCTCATTTACCTCAAGACTGTCCTCTCTACCCTTAATCTAGTCGTCATCACTCCATCTTTTGTACTGCTGTTGACACTTACAAATTAAAGATAAATTTTGTTTTATGACCTCTGTGTACGGCCTGTCTGTGTCCTGCCAAGTGCTCCCACCATGGAGCCCGGGAAGCCCCGGGCTTGCCGCCCCCTCACCTGCCTCCGGAGCCTGCAGAGCTCCCCCGCTCCCTGCCCTTGCTCCTGCCCTCCTGGGACGTAGGTCCCAGAAAGCCTTCAAACCCCTTGGAGCCTGGAAAGACTTGCCCGCCGTTGCTGTTTTCATCATGGAGCGTATGCTGCCGGAGCAGGAAATGCTTGTGGATGGAGACGGGAGGAACAGGATCCAAGGTGGATTTCTGTCAAGAGAAGATGAGAATGACACTTCCTATTTGCCTGACTTCTGCGTGACAGCGAAACAGTTTATCAAAGCTCCCAGCATCCCGGGGCATGAACAAATCTCAAGGGCCAGCTTCACATCTGACACCAGCCTCTGCAAGCCCAGCAGCGAAGAGTGGAAAATGCTGCCTTTCTGGAACGTTGCCTCCGCGGTGGTGGGGAGCGTTTGGCTGATTCTCAGTCGCTTCTGCCTCGGAGGAGAAGGAGAGCCCCCACCCTGTGGTGCAGACTGGAGCTGGACTGGGAGTGAAACTCTGCTCCAAACGATACCACCTTCTGAGCGTCTAAGGGATGGAGGTGGGGTAGTGGGCCGAAGTGAGCCAGCCCTGCAAGGAGACTGGCCAAACCAGCCAAGCCAGTGCTGTGGATGCCAGAGGTTAGTTACCAACACCTGGAGAGAGAAACAAAGGGTGAGAGAGAGGAGGGGGACCCAGTAACTTCTTTTTTGGTGTTTCCTATGAAAACTGAGTCATTAGAGAAAAGACAAGGATTTGTGGAACTTTTCCTCATCACAATCAAATCATAAGTTGGGCACAGCGGTTGGAAGTCCTGAACGCCTAACTTTCCGTGGCCCTCCCTCCCTCCTGCCCCGTGGGTTCTTCAAAGGCCGGGTAAACACAGGGCAATGCTGTGGGGTCACACCAACCCAGCCCTGCCACTTGCCGGCTGTGTGATCTTCCCCAAGTAACTCGGGTGTTTCATCCTCTGGAAAATGGGGTGATAATCCCTACCTCTCACGGTTGTTGGGGGAATTAAATAGCATGCGGAAAACAGGCCTGCACACAGAGTGCAATGAATAGAGCCTGCCTCTGTCGATCAGAGGATGTCTGAGCCTGGGGCTTGGGGGGCAGGGAGCATTGGTGTCACTGGTTGAGCAAAGCGAGGGGCTTGCTTGGGGTCCAAGTTCAGAACCTGATCGCAGATGTGGTTACGCAACCCTCCTCCCAGCTGGCCCCTGGGGCCACAGGTTTTCTCCTTCCCAGGGCCTCCGTGCCACCGCCTAGGGTCTTCTTTCTAAAACACAGATCTGCTCGGTCTCCCCTCTTTCCTCCTCTCCTAAAATCTCCTGGCTCTCCATAACTGACCGGGCCAAATCCAAATTTCTCCCCACACAGTCCAGCCTCTGCACACCTGCTGGCCTCGTTTTCTGCCCAACACGCCTGCAGCTTCTCACCCTGCCCTCGCACCCCTCAGCCTGTCCACGTCCCTGGGGTTCTTACTTCTCTTTCACGTGGATACGTCTCTCCCCTTTTCTGTTTGGGGAATTCCCACTCATCTCTCAAGCCTCACCCCAGATACCACCACCTCGCCAGGCCTTGCCCCATCTGCCAGACAGTTTCAGCCTCTTCCTCGGGACTCCCAGGGCGTGATGAAAGGATCTCTAGGAGCAAGTTTCCTGCACTGTAATAATTGGTTTCTGTGTCTATCTTTTCTGCTAGGTGACGAGCTACTAAAACCAAGGACTGTGCCTTGGCCCTCCCAGCTTCCAGCACAGTGCTTGGCGTATAGTAAGTGCTCCGTGCTGATTGTGGAATTAATGTGTGAATGGTGCAACTCGGTCTCCGTGTGAGGTATAGATGCCTGTGATTATCAGGGTCTTAGATGGTAGGGACAAGGGAGGCTGTGGGAATACCTTCGTTCTAGTCTCTTTATTTGAAGAAAATTTTAGTAAAAACATCTTTGTTCATTTTGTGGGAGCCAGTCAGTCAGTGTGATGGTTTTTCCCAGCCAGTCATGAGAGCATTGAGAGTCCCCACACTTTGAGAAGGACCCACACTATAGGATGGTCAAGTTTCCAAACCTAGAGCCACCGCTCTGTCCTTCCTGTGGGTATCGAAAGGACAGACCAGAAAGAGGAAGTTTTATCGGCTTCCCCTACTCTTCCTTTGACATTAAAGGGTCTAAGAATATCCTCCACTCAGCCCAGGGTCAAGGGGTACTCAGAGGCCTGACCCCTGGGCACTCCTCGTGGGAAGAGAGGGAAGCGCAACGGCTTCACCTGCTGAGAAGAGCAAGGCGGTGACCGCGCAAGGTGTTTACTTAGTATTCTCTCCTGCTTTGACCAAAGAAACCCATGGTCCAAGTAGTAACAGCTCCTCCCCTTATGAGTGCTCTGGAGTCTCGCTTCCTCAAGACGTGAATAGGACAGCACCACGTAGGCCCCGCTGAGCAGCAGGGGCTGGCACACAAAACACTCTGATAACAATTATCCGCCACTTCTTAGTCGACAGTACACCATGGGATGGAGGCGTTAAGAATTTTTGTCCGCATGTGACCTAGTGTCACACAGAGATTAAATGGCAGTGCCAGAATGCACAGTCATTCTAATTCTAAAGGCAGCCGATGTATTTGTTGCACACGGCTCCTGGTAGCCTCTGGGGATTGCCTGTAGTGGTGTGGTCCCGGGTCTCCACCCCGAGTACAACCGGGTGTCACGGGCTGTATCACTGAGGGAGAACTCAGGGCTGGAGGGACAGTGGCCTCTGACAGTTCCAACACTGTAATTTCCTGCTCTGGCTCAGCCCTGATGCCCAGCCCTGACTGAGGCCCAAGAAAGATCCAGGCCAGGAGGACGACTCACTTAAGCCTTTGTCCCACAGTCCCCCTCTGTCCATTGTCCACCTACCTTTTTTTTTTTTTGGCACCCAGCCAAGGAGCTATTGAATAAATCAGTAAGGAAGTAAGTGTGTGGATTCTTGGAGTGGGAGAGATGGAGGGAGATGCCCAGTAAAGAGAGCGATCAGGGAAGGTGTCTGAGCCACCTGTCACCTCGGCATTAGATCCTAGAATTATATGTGGATTATTCATTTGCTAGGCTTTATAAACCCACCCCCTGGCAGGCAAGACTGACCCCACCCCATCTCCCCTCAGTCACTAAGGACTGTGAGCTCTGTCTCTGCCACCTGCTCTGTCTATCCAGTTTCCACTCCCTCCTCCATTCCCACCCTACCCGTCGTCACTGCTGCATAGAGGGTCCTCCTCTCACAGTCAGTCATGGCATAAAACATGCAAGGCAAAGCCCAAACTCACGCAGGCTTTTCCTGATGCACGCAAGCCCTGATCCACTTCGCCGGTCCACAGCCCATCGTGCTGCTGACGCGGGCACACTGCACATCCACCTGTACATGCCACGCTCTGAACTGTCTCCATGTACCTGGAGGCTCCTCTCTCACCTCTCCAGCGACCATCACCTCCCATACGTCAGAACTCAGCCTGAATATCACCCCTGAGGGAAACCTTATGTTACCCAGAAAGTAAGAATTGCACTGAGGTGATCTGATTGCATTTTTCACGTGTCACATGCCAGCCCTGGCACTTAGTAGGTGCCTAATAAATGTGTGTCTTTATGGAAAAATGAAAGAACGAATTCTTTCTCCTTGAGTTCAAAGTACCCCAGGCTCTGCTACTGGCTATTTTTTTAAGCCTGCTCTCCTAACTCCATGGTTTCTAGATCTCTAGATTTATCAGACTGTTAACATGTTTCCCCACCTCTTTGGGCTTTTGGTTAGTTCATGCCCCGGTTTCAATTTCCCTTCCCCCATATCCTTCCATCATCATCTTTCCTTTAAGGCCCAACTCAAAGTCTGTCTCCCTCGACAACTATGACAAAGTCCTAAGAGCAGAAACACTACCAGCATTCCGTTTGGCCTTGACCCACAGCTCTGAATATTGGGTCTTCTTTCCCCTGTTTCACAAAAAAGAAACTGAAACACAGAGGAGTCAAGTGGCCTGGTCAGGATCTCCCAGTTAGTCAGAATGTCCCCTTCTGCTTCTCAGATTTCTCCAGCCCAGAACAAATCTTTCTTTTCCTCTAGTTTCTCAACCATTTTTTCCTACCACTATTACCACTTAAGGAACCTCTTTAGACATCCCTTCCACAGCCTCCCACCTTTCATGAAATGTAAATACCACAAAATACTATCTGTTTGTGTATCAGCACCTAAGAACCAATCTTTCCTCTTTGGGAGCATGATCTTGCCCTCGTTGAGAATCTAAGCTCTCTATCAAGTTCACTCTGAGGTTTGGCCCTTATCGTTGAGTTTGTAACTGGCTCCCTACCATACTGTGAGTTCTGTTCTGGTTACTGTAGCTTAGTAACAATTTTCCCCCAAACAACCATTTATTATCCTCACAAAATCTGTGAACTCATAGAATTGAATGGGGCACAGAGGAAGGCCCCTCTTCATTCCACACTGTCTGGGACCTTAGCTAGGAAGCTCTAAGGCTGAGGCTGGAGTAAGTAGATGCTCCTTTGCTTTCACACTTGGCATCAATGCCAGCTGCTGGTCAAAGCTACTGGCCAGAACACCTACGTGTGGCCTCTTCTTGCACCTTGGGCTGCCTTACAACATGGTGGCTGGGTGTCAAGGGTGAGCATCCCAGGAGTGAGACAGTCTTCTCTCATGGCCAGCCCCAGAAGCCCTACAGTGTCACCCTCACTGTGCTCTCTTTGTCAATGTCACAAAGCCACACCCAATTCAAGGGGAGCGGTAATTAACTCCACCTCTCAGCGGGAGAGTGATAAATAAGATTCTGAATAGTGTCTGGGACTGGAGATGTCATAGTAGCTATTTTTGGAAAATATGATCTGCTGCACTCTGCTTCTCTGTGACCCTTGTGCCCCTCTTCCAACCACCGCTCCATCTTCATAGGGCTTTGCACATGGTGCAGTTTTGGTATAAGCGTTGGAAATTTATTTGGATGCTCTAAGCTGAGAGGATGAAGCCCCAGGTCTTTTTCCCGTTCCTGCCATTACCAGCATGTGATTACGATGGTCCAGGGATCCCTGGAGAGGGAGCTGTGGGCAGGAAGCTTTCTGATCTACCAAGGACCCTAGAACAAATGGTGAGTAGCAATCACTACAAGATCCTGAGAAGCAGCTCCTTTTCTTCCTCTCAGGGACAGTCCAGTTATTTCTGGAAGTGTTCAAACCAGCTAAATCCCTACCTATATACATATATTAGATATGCAAATATGTCTATAGATAGATATATATGGATAGATAAATAGATTGATATACATACATAGAAAGTGAGAGAGTAAGTGAGCCACTCAGAGTATTTGCAATAGAATCTGACATATTCATTTCTCAAGAAGCCTGTCAAAGAAACTAATGTCACTAACCAGCAAAATACTGGTCTCTCCCTCTTTGGCAATATTCTTTCTATCTGTATTGATATTTTGTCTACACTACTATCATCAATACAACAAAAGATGTTTTTAAGTGACAATAATCAATACTAGGAGCATAAAGTATGTACAAGAATAATTTAGCCTTTTTCATGCTCAGGAAATAATAGTTGGATGTTCTAACAGTCTCAAGTATGACCTATATTGTTAATTAAACCCAACAAGTTAGATTGAAGAAAACAATGTCAACCTTAAAACAATCTATTGAGTTTCTGAGTTTGGATTAATAATAATCTGCTAATGGAAATGATTATATACCCAAATTAGGTCTAAATAAGCAAGAATATTTAGTAAATTATTTTATTTGAATATTATTAATAATTCTATTTTCAAGTATTATTACACACATATTTTAATAAAAACTCAGCATTATCATAAGTGTTATTATATGAAAAGAATAAATGAGGCTGGATTTTTATGAAATGCAACATTTAGAATTTGGCTATATTTTTGGAAATGAAAGAAACACTGATGTTATTAATGAATAATGTGGGCAGGTAGGAAAGTTGGGACAAAACAAATAATTATAAAATGAATGCAGAAGAATAATCAGGATTCTGATTCATGGACAGACCAGTTGTTCATTCATGATGTGACCTACTGCCCTGATGACCCTTGGGTTAGAATATATTTAACTGCAAAAAGTACTCATTTGTTCTGTATTTGGATAAAAACCTTTATGGAATCATTTAGATGCACTTATTCCACATTTAAAATTTTTTTAATGTTTATTTATTTTTGAGTGAGAAAGAGAGACAGAGCATGAGTGGGGGAGGAACAGAGAGAGAGGGAGACACAGAATCCGAAGCAGGCTCCAGGCTCTGTGAGCTGTCAGCACAGAGCCCGATGAGGGGCTTGAATCCACAAACCATGAGATCGTGAACTGAGCCAAAGTCCGACGCTTAACTGGCTGAGCCACACAGGTGCCTCCATTACACACTTTTTAAAAAGTAATTCACTTTAAAAGGGCACTTGTTTATTAATAGTGAAAATAACAACACCTGTGTACTATATTGGTTCGAGCCACTGGAGGATAAGAGGTAAATTCCCTGCCAGCCATCTCTCCTTAGGCCTGGGTCTGGAGCACCTGGGGTTCTCAGCCTGCAGAAGTAACCTGGACCCTGCATGAATTCCAGGAAGGCAGGTAGCTGATGTACTGGGGGATATCAGCCAAGCAAGCATACTTGCCCTGGACAGAGCTATGGAAAAGACAAGTGGTCTGGACCTTAAACTGTGTCAGATAAGACATACCAAGGGATAAATACTGCAGCTATAAATACAACTCAAGAAACTGGATCATTTTTCAGGCTGTTGAATTTCAAATGCCTGCCAAACAGAGTGTAATATCTGGGACTCTCTATTTTTGCAACTCTACTGCAAGGAGTGGCAAAAGTCCAATTAATGTAACCAAGAAAATCTGGGAAGTGAGGACTAGAAGAGTTAAACTGCCCAATAAAAACTTGGAATTGAAATTAAATTCACAAATTTTAATTAATTGAGTTTGGAGGAGACTCAATTTAACCCCGAATTTCAGTCAACTCCACAATGATAGACTAAAGAGATACAGGAGACACTAAAACAGGTTGAATATTGATTATCTCTTTGTTGCAGTCCTGGGGGTCACACCACTCAGATACATGAACTGCATCAAGTTTTCTGGTTGGTCTTCGGCGGGGGGGGGGGGGGGGGGGGGGGAGATAATTCAGAGAGTTGAAGTCATCTGGGAAAAGCCCTCTTCAAAGCAAAACAAAACTCCACAAAGCTTTAGAGAGGTCAGATATGCATTACTTAGATTTCATTGATTATAAATGACAGAAATCCTATTTAAATGGTTCCTGTACCCCAAGGGATTTAGTGGCTTATGTAACTGAAAAGGTGCAAAGCTAGCATGGCTTCAGGCATGGTTGAATACAGGTGTCAAACAGGGGCACCACGACTTCACATTTCTGTGTCTCTGCTCTGTTCCACTTGTCCTCGCTCCCAGGTAGTATCTTTCCAAAAGATATTCCTCTGCAGCTCCAGACTTAGATTCTCTCAGTTTTAATTTTTTCAGAAAGAGGGTTTATAGAGCTGCTTTCTGGTTTTTCAGTGTGAAGAATTAAGGACAAATTTCTTACCCTGAGTCCACACATTGTATACACTGTATACTTACTTTGCAGTCCGAGTTCACAGCTGAGACATGTAGATTATGATCATTTTCTCTTTCCTGCATTAATTATTTTCTCTGAAGCTCAGAATTTTACGTGATTTTTTTAATTTATGAAGTTGTCTATGTGATTAGTAAATCATGACTTTAACTCTTCCATCTATGTAGCTCTTCTCTCGGTATGTTCAAACACGTTCGTTATCAATTTTATCTTTTTTTTTTTAAATTTATTTCTAGAAGAAAGAGAGAGAGACAGCGTGAGCAGGGGAGGGTCAGAGAGAGAGGGAGACACAGACTCTGAAACAGACTCCAGGCTCTGAGCTGGCTGTCAGCACAGAGCCCGACGCAGGGCTCGAACCCACGAACTGCGAGATCTTGACCTAAGCGAAAGTCAGACGCTTAACCGACTAAGCCATCCAGGCGCCCCATCAATTTTATCTTCTTGAAGAACTATTTTCTGTTCCAGCATAGATCAGTTGTTTGGTGGCCCTGCTGGACAGTTTTGGTCTTGGGCTCTTTCTTCTCCATCACACTGCATACATACTTCTCTTGTGTTAGATACATGTTTTCCTAGACCCCATGTCTTTTTCAGTGTTTCCTCCCTTGTGTTGGTGGAGTACAACCCCCAGGTGCTTTTTGAGAGTATCCGATGGGTACATGTTTTTTTGAGACACTGTCTAAATATCTTTATTCTGTTCTCATACTTTGTTAATAATGTATTTGGATATAATTCTAGTTGGAAACTATTTCTGGTTAAACTTTTGAAGGTATTGCTTCATTGTCTTCTTAGCTTCCAGCAGAGCTATTGAAGTATCTACTGCCACACTGATACTTGTTCCTGGGTGTGCAACACTCCACCCCCACCGCACACCTTGGTGTGGGTTCGCATTTATTTATATAGTTATTTACAGTACTGTACTAGGTTCTCCCCTTTAAACTGGAAATTCATATCTTTCAGTTCTGGAAAGTTACCTTGAATTATTTCTTTGGGGATTTTCTCAGAGTTTACTTGTAGTCTTTCTCAGGAACTCATAAAATTCAGGTGTTGACACTTCTGATGTGGTCTTAGTTTTATTTTTCCTTCCAGAGTTTGTTTCTTTGTATTTCTACTTTCTGTTTTGGGAGAATAGCCTCAACTTTATCTTCCACATATCATCTGAGGGTTTTTTTTAAATTTCTGTATCATACATTTAATTTCTAATTGTTTTTTTTTTTGTTCTCTGAACATTTCTTTTCTCATAGAAACAAAGACAAAACATCCTGGTTTGTCTTATGGAGGCTATAACTTTTCTCATCCCTCTGAAAATGATGAGGATACTTACTCAATTCTTCTCACATGATGCCCATTTCATCCCAATTGCTTCATTCATTCAACTTTTATTGAACATTTTCTATAAGCCAGGTGAAGGTGGTTGGGAACTTAGTATAATTCAGGAAACAAAACAAACATCGCTGTCCTTGTGCAGCTACATTTTGGTGACTTATTTTGTTGTCTTTCTTTAATATTAGAGAACTTGCTAATGTGTTTAGTGAACCTCAGCTCTCTGTCCATATTTAAGAGTAGGATGCAAAAAACCCAATGGGAAATTGTATGTATGAGAAAGAGCTTGTCATTTATCTTTACTGTAAGTGACATGGCTGGGATGTTTCCTTGGAGAACTTCGGATGTCAGCATGTCTGTATCTTTCACAAGATTCACCCAGAAAAGATCTTTGAGCGCCCTGCCCGGTAAGTCTAAGGCTCATTCAGTCCTTCATTTTCAGGCTGATGTCTAGAGACTCTCTGGCTTACCCCCTGTAGAGACCAAGTTTCCAGTCTTCTGCTAGACTGGGGAGAGTCCACGACTGTGTTTGTGCAGAGTTAGGGAGGGGATCCATCTAAGAATTCTCAACCAATTCTCCTATTTAAGCCTTACCTTTATTCTTCCAGAGACCTCAGTGGCAATTCTTGGGCTTGTAGGTGATAAAGCTGAGAGTGTTCTGTCAATAGAAGTCATGTTGCTTCTGTGGTCCTCAACTACCAGCTTGGGCTTTGGCTTTCTGGGCCGTGAAATCCATCGCATTTCACCATCCGCTTTCTGCCATCTAAAATTTTAGTGCTCAATCTTCTCTACTGTTCCCTTTGTCCTCTGGGTTTATGCCTTTAACAATATCTCTTTAGAAATATTTTAGTAATGTTTCAGGAGGAAGCAAAGCTAAAATGTATGTGTTCATTCTCACATTTTCAGCTGTCCTCTGAATCCTTAGTAGTATTTTTTTTAAGAGGATGAAGAAATTAAAGTTCTTTTGTATCTACTGTGAGCCAGATACACAGCGGGACTTTTTTTTTTTTTTTTTACAAATAGTTTATTGTCGAGTTGGTTTCCACATGACACCCAGTGCTCATCCCCACAAGTGCCCTCCTCCATGCCTATCTCCCCCCTCCCCCCCCATCAGTCCTTAGTTTGTTCTCAGCATTCAAGAATCTCTCATGGTTTGNAAGTTCCTCCTAATCCTCCTATACGTGCAAACATATGGTATTTGTCCTTCTCTGCCTGACTTATTTCGCTCAGCATAACACCCTCAAGGTCCATCCATGTTGCTACACATGGCCAGATTTCATTCTTTCTCATTGCCATGTAGTATTCCATGGTATAGATAAACCACATCTTCTTGATCCATTCGTCCGTTGATGGACACTTAGGCTCTTTCCATGTTTTGGCTATTGTTGAGAGTGCTGCTGTGAACATTGGGGTACATGTGCTCCTATGCATCAGCACTCCTGTATCCCTTGGGTAAATTCCTAGCAGTGCTATTGCTGGGTCATAGGGGAGGTCTATTGTTAGTTTCCTTAGGAACCTCCACACTGTTTTCCAGAGGGGCTGTACCAGTTTACATTCTCACCTACAGTGTAGGAGGGTGCCCGTTTCTCCACATCCTTGCCAGAATCTAGAGTTCTCTGATTTGCTCATTTTAGCCACTCTGGACATTTTTTAACGTTTTTATTTAAATTCCGGTTAGTTTACATCTACAGTGTTATATTTAGTTTCAGGCATATGTTACAGTGTCTCAGTACTTCATACAACACCCAGTGCTCGTCTCAATAAGTGCACTCCTTAATCCCCATCACCCATCCCCAAACCCACCTAGAGCTGGGCAATTTTACTTACACTATTGAGTTCAATCTCCATGACAATGAATTCTTTGGCAATGGGAAGAAAGGCTCAGGGAGATTAATTCATTTGATGATGATCTATTTAATTCAACCTAGAGATAGTTGGTTAAACAACTATTACATGCCTCAAACTGTACCAGGTGCAAAGATGAAGGAATAATATTGATATTCAGTCATCTGAACCCAAACTTGGAATAATGTTGACATTCAGTCATCTGAACCTGAAGTTGGGAGCATCCTAGACTCTCACCATTGTCTTTTCCATATCCTACTGCTTTTACTTTCTCAGTATTTCTCACCTGTGCCTTCCATTGCTTCCCAGAGAGTGCTGCCTTGGTTCAGGGCTTTAAGATCTCTTTTCTGGACCTCACAGTGATATACTACCTGGACTTCATGCTTCCAATCCTGCCATTCCATCTGCAGCCAAAGTGGCCTTTTTAAACTGCGAAGTCTGATCATATAACTCTTTTGCCTAAAACCTAAACACCATGGACAGTGCTACCAACAAAACTGCCTGCCAGTCATCTGCACTCAGGGAAGAACCAAATGTATCTCTGAGTCCTCTGCACTTACTGCAGGGCCTAGCATCCTAATGAGCATTCATAAATGTTCACTGTACTGGACAAGACATAATAATTCAAGACATCGTGAGCTTACACTCCACCCCTTACGTGGATTGGAATCCACTGGGATTCTAACCCAGATCCAATGACTCCAGGTCTCCAGATGGGTTCCTTGTTGAGCCCAATTGTGGGACCCCATGACTTCTAGTCTTTCCTCTTCCCACTCTTTGGATGCTTTCATTGAGGTCCGTCCCACTGCCCTCTAGGCCTTCCTCTGCTCACATCCTTGCCCTTCTCCTCCTCCATCCCTAGAGAGAAAGCAAAGTACTGAGCCTGATAATTTATCCAAATTCCAGGAGGATAAGAAAGAAGGAGCCATGATTCTTCCCCTTGGACACAGGAGGAAATCCATCCCCTGAATCTTGGAGTGGACTTGGAGGCTCAGCTCAATTTCATCTCCTGGATCTTCTAGAGTCATCCATGCATTTAACCTCCACCCTAGGAGCACTTGATTAGATTGTCAGGGGACAGGGAAGGGTAGAAAAAGTTTATTTGGTTTTAGCATTACCCATATAGTATTAGGTGGGAATTTCCAAGAAATTATGTGGCAATGACGTTATAACTTTCACACGATGGCTGGAAACAACATTATAAAAATATTACCTAACACGACTCCATATGGACATATGAAATTTCATTCCATTTTATACATGTAATTAAGTGGCCCACATAATGAAGTACTGTGTGTGCAAAGAAGTAGATGCTTTTTGTAGGTGAAAGATAGCTGGGGCAGGAACAACACTAGCATTTTAAAGGGAGAATAATCAGGCAATGGTGGCTAAAAATTATTGCACTTCATTCTATAAACAACTTAGACTTGATGGATTTCTTTTCCCCTTAAAGCTAGTCTTCTGGTTGTAAGCAAGACAAATACATTCAATATCCTTCTGCTAAAATACTCTCCCACACTGTTTACTAAAAGTGGTGAGCAGAAAATGTTCTGAGCTTGGAATCAGAGCTAGGTTCAAATCGCAGATTGCCACTTACTAGCAAAGTGACCTTGGGTAATTGGCTAAGCCAGTGATGCTCAGAATGTGGTCCTTGAACCAGCATTATCATCTGGGGGCTTCCCAGAAATTCAAAATTCAAAGGCACCACCCCGAGCCTCTGTTGGTGGAGACCAGGAATCTGTGTTTAAGCAAGGCCTCCAAATGATTCCAAACACTAAGAATGGGAGCCACTCTCTTCAATTATCAAAGTCTCCATTTCCTTCCCTGTAAATGGGTCCTTTATGGCAGAAAACCCAACACCAAATATCTTGAAAAGAATAAGAATTCAATGATACACATAACCAAAAATTCAGAGTTGGAACTACATTCCCATGGGGCTTGCTCCAGCACCTCAGTGTACCCCGGGTTCCTTTATTTTGAGTTCCTGACATTCTAGCATAAAGAGGGCTCAAACAGGAGATTCAGGTGAGGTCTCAAGCTACAGTTCATGCCTATCTCAGTTTGAAAACCAATATTCATATCTGTTACATGTTTACTGAGCAGCTAGCCCCTGTCAAGCATTGTGTGGGTGTTGAGACATGATATTAAGCCGCTCCCCTCTTCGCCTATATTAACTGACTTGTAATTCCCCAACACACTGTGTGCTATGTCCTACCTCCTTGTGTTTGAACGTGTTGTGTATTTTTTTCTGAATTGCCCTTTTTGTTCAAGACTGTTGGGGGAACTACCATTTATCATTCGCAAACGACTTGGACAGAGACTACTTTCTAAAGCTTTCCTACCAGCCAACACCTCCATTCACTGTGCTCCCAAGGCTCCTAGCATGGGCTCTTTCCTCTTGCTGGGGTCCATGGGGCCAGTATGTGTTTATATGATCAGCCTTCCACCCTGGACAGTGAGCTTCTTGAGGGCACAGCCCTTGTCTCATCATTTAAAAACTTATAGCCCCCGCCTGGCATAGGGCCCAGCACAATGCAGATGTTTAACAAATCATATCGAACTCAACTGACCCTTCTCAGTATTGTGGGTATCAGTGGAAGGTCAAGCTTAACCCTGTGCAGGACACAGTGAAAGGTACAGGCCATTAGCCTGCAGCCTCTGTGGAACTCCCAGAAGGTCAGTGAGCTCAACAGCAGTTTGAAGAGACTCAGCAATTATTTAGACTCGAACAACACTGTCCAACAGAAGTTTCGGCAGTTATGGAAACATTCTCTTACCTGTGCTTCCCCATGTGGTGGCCACTGGCCACGTGTGGCCAAGGGGCCCTCGAAATGTGATCAGCAAGACTGAGGAGCTGAATTTGAAATTTTATTTAATTTTACTTAACTTAAATGTAAACAGCCATCCAGAGCCATTTGCTACCATATAGGACTTTGCAGACATCAAGGGTGACTTAGCATAATGTGGTGAAAAGGGGAGTGAGAAGTTATTCTAGAAGTAGCAGCATATACTACTGAAGCATGTTCTGGAAGCTTGAGGCAACCCTAGCTGCAACCTCCAAAGCAGGCTCAGGGGCTGCCTGCCTCCTAATTCTGCCCTCAGTGCCCTGTAGCTGCCAGGTTCTCCGCATCAAGTTACACAGCAGGTGCCCACAGAGACTTGGAAGCTGGATTCAATAATCAAGTCTAAAGGCATCCTCTGGTGCTGAATTGGAATAAGATGAATTATGCCAAGAGATATCCATTCTCTCCTTCCCCTTAAGAATCTGTGCCCCCATCCCAGGAAAATCCAAGGGGGATTGTGCGTTACAAAGGTGCTAAAACATTTTTCTTGGGTAGTATTCCCTTTCATAGGCTCTGTACAAACTTGGAAATCCACAGAGGCAAACACTTCAGGAAGAATCTGTGTGAGATGTGCTCAGTGGAGTCTGAAGGTAGCGATAGGCTCCTGGAGGGCTGGTGGATGGGAAGCTATCTAGTCTGAGTGTCTTGTTGGGACTCCTTAAAACAGGTAAATAGAGAAAGCAAGAAGGGTCCTTTGAGAGGCACTTTTCCCAGCAAGGCCTCTCAGCCATCTATACCAACAGAAGCCAGTGTCTGGTTCTTCCTCATCCTCCATGAGGAGGTCCTGACCTGTCTGGACTGGGTTCCCTAGATGGGGCTGGAGGATGGGGCTCACCTTCTGACAGCCACGAGGTTGAGCAAAGTGGGAAGGTGAACAGCCAAGCTGAGAACTGCGAAGCCAATAGGGGCTAATGGAGAACAAGGAGCTGACAGATGTATGGGTGGGGGAAACTGGAACTAATGGTGGGTAAAGCCTAGATACAGGGGTCTGGGAGGCAAGCTCGAGTGATCTAGGAGCTGACAATGGATGTATGTGTGATATAAGATGGTGACGGTACAAGACCTGAGTGAGGGAAAACAAATGCCAGTTCTTATAGGTCACTAAGTAAAATAGTAGCTTGTGTGGGGGTGTATATGAGAAATGTGAGTTATATTCATTGCTTTCCAAAACTTAAGCCAACCTTGCATTCCTAGAATAAACCTCACTTGATAATGATGTATTTTTCTTTTTATATGTTGTTAGACCTGATTTGCTAATAACATGTTAAAGATTTTTGTGGCCATATCCGTGAAGGATATCAGTCTGTGATTTTTCTTTTCTTGTAATGTCTTCTCTGGTTTTAGTATCAGGGTAGTGCCAAACTCTTAAGAATGAGCTTAGGTATAAGCTTGTTTGGTTTTATCTTTTTAAAAAATATTTGAGAGAATTTAACAATGACACTTCTGGCCCTGGAATTTTCTTTGGGAAACATTTTTCATTACAAATCAATTAATTTAAAAGACAGGGAACTATTCATACTTTCTGCTCTTTTTGAGTAAGTTTGATAATTTGTATTTTTTGATGAATTTGTCCTCTTCATCTTTTTCAAATTTATATTATTTTTGTGTGTGTGTATGTGTGTGTGTGTGTTTATTCAATTCACGTAAACTAAAATTAAAAAACTCAGTTTACCCATTTCTCCTCCTCACCCCCACTCCCCACCTCTGGCAACCACCAATCTATTCTCTTGTATCTATGAGCTTGGTATTTTGTAAAATTCTACCTATAAGAGAGATCATATGATATCTGGTCTTTCTGTCTGATTTAATTCACTTAGCGTAATGCCCTCAAGATCTATTCATGTTATTGCAAATGACAAAATTTCATTCTTTTTTATGGCTCAGTCATATTCCATTTATTTCCATCTATCCATCAACAGACACTGAGGTTGTTTCCATATCTTGGCTCTTATAAATAGAGCTGCAGTGAACCCAGAGGTGCATATATCTTTTCAGTTAGTGTTTTCATTTTCTTTGGATAAATACCTAGAAGTAGAATTGTTAAATCAATGGTAATTCTATTTTTAGTTTTTGAAAAACTCCCATATTGTTTTCCATTATGGCTGTACCAATTTACATTCCTACAAACAGTGCATGAGGGTTCCCTTATCTCCACATCCTCACCAACACTTGTTGATTCTTGCCTTTTGTTAATAACCAATTTAATATGAGTGAAATGGTATCTCTTATGGGTTTTATTTGCATTTCTCTTGTGATTAATGATGTTGACCACCTTTATGAAAAGATGTCCCTGGGGGTACCTGGGTGGCTCAGTCAGTTAAGCATCCGACTTCGCCTCAGGTCATGATCTCATGGGTTTGTGGGTTTGATCTGTATGTCTTCTTTGGAAAAATGTCTACTCAGATCTTCTGCTCAATTTTTTTTTTATCAGATTGGATGGGGTTTGTTTTTGTTTTTGTTTTTTTATTTTTTGCTGTGAGGTTGTATGAGCTCTTTATATATTTTGGACATTAGCTCTTTATCAGGTATATGATTCACAATTATTTTCTCCCATTAGTAGGCTGGCTTTTCACTTAGGGATGGTTTCCTTTTGCTGTGCAAAGCTTTTTAGTTTGATGTTGTCTCACTTTTTTATTCTTGCTTTTGTTGTTTTTGGTTTGGGTGTCCGATTACAAAAATCATTGTCAAGATCTATGCCGTCTACTACTTATATTTTCTTCTAGGAGTTTTAAGGTTTTATGTCTTTCATTCTGTCTTTAATCCTTTTTGAGTTGATTATGGTGTACAATGGTGGTCCAGTTTCATTCTTTTGCATGTGCCTGTTGAAATGTATATTACTGATCAAAGGTCAGTGTCTTGTCACATTTCCTTATTATCCTTCCCTCTTTCATTCTTGATATCTGTAGCTTTTGCTTTTGTTTTTCTTGTTCAGTCTAACTAGAAGTTTATCACTTTTGATGATCTTTTCAGGAATCAGCTTTTGGTTTTATTGATATTTCTCAATTGCTTGTCTGTTTTGTATTTCATTGATTTCCACTCTCATTTTTACTATTTCCTTCCTTCTTACTTTGGGCTAAAAGCTTTTCAAATTTTACATATGTGGTTCCCTCTTAATGGGACCCTCTTCCCCAAATCTTCTGTATTTCATTCTTACCTGCCCTTCAGAGAGACCTAATCATCATTTACTAAAGGAAGATTTTGAAAGGCTCTTCAGCAAAAGAGACAGGCTGGGATTGGCTGCATCTATGGCAACTTTGGCTGTCATTTTGCTGGCATGGATAGAAGTAGGGAGTTTAGTTCTTTAGAAGCCCAAGGAGCAGACTATTTTAGGGCTGGCTAGCCAACACTAGAATCCCCATGATCCACCTGGGAAGCATTTTAAATGGTACCCATTTCCTTGTTTTTGTTGATTTTATTTATTTATTTGCTTTTAAGACTTCTTTCCAATATCTCTGGATTAATTTCAATATATCCTTTCCCTGGTCACAAAGGGTCCTCACTAAGGAAGAAGTCAGATGCATCAGAAAGGCAAATATTGGCTTATATGTGTATGAGGGTTCTGCATGGTTTAAACAGGTGCTGTTTTTGATTTTTAAAAATACTGCATTCAAACATTATTTATCTTGATTACTGAGTTTTTTAGACACCCTCTTAAATCTCACACCTAAAGTGAGTGCTTCATCTGCCTCAGCTAGTCCCATCCCTTAGGGAATGCACAGATAAAGTATGTGTAAAGTGTCCAGCAAAGTATGGGACTCAGAACAGGCATCAATGAAAAGCAGCTCCTAAGGTCATTGCCATAATTTCAGTCGGGCTAAGTGAATGGTGCAGGGGAAGCCCCACGGTATGGGTGCCAACTCTGCCTTGGGGAACAAGGAGAGTTCATGATATTTGAGCAAGTACTGAAGACAGAGTAGGAGTCTGTCAGGCAGAAAAGGGGGAAGGGTCTTCCAGAAAAATATTTTGGAAACCAGCAAGATATTCTGCATGGCTAGAACCAGGATGGGTGGAGGGGCTTGTGACAGATGAGGTAGCTCAGTGTGGAAGTCCAGTTCTGGTGGGCTCGGAAAGCACTGGTAAAGGCCCACAGCTTTCAACAGTAGCTGAAAGCATGCCCAGAGGCATTTGAGGAAATGATCTCTGCAGAGAACACTGCCTTAGCCTCAGTTTCCAAGATCATACGATGTAAATTATAACCTCCTCTGGAAGAACTGAGTGAAATGGTGACTGCAAATCTGGAATCTGTAAGTGTCCTGGTGAGCCATTACATAATAAGATTCCCTCCCATTCCATGATTATTCCATACTGTTGCTGATTTTGAGAAGACCTCTGCATAAAAGTTCATATCAGATGGGGAAGCCATTGCAATGACCCTGAAAAACCAACTTCACCAAACTGAAAGGGGAAGAGAAGACAGCCATAGCTAGCAGGGTGCTAAGAAGCAGTACTACTTTCCCCTTTTCCCTTCTTGCTCCCAAACATCCTCCGCAGCCTTCTCCATGTGTCGTGACGGTCCCTAGAACCTAGTCCCAGCACCCAAACTCCATAGGTTCCGTCACCATGATGCCATGCCTACAGGAACAGCCAGACAGTGCAGTGGGGCAAGGGGAGCGGGATACACCCTCCTGGTTTCTCAGAAAGGAGACAGACGCCATGGATGATTCAGCAAGAGTTGCAACAAATCATCATAGGCACAGTGAGCAATTAGAGCAAATGTGTTGACCTCCACTAGCTGTGCACAGCCACTGGTGTGTTACCAGCATCCTCCCTAAGGTGTTACTCAGGCTTCATTCAGTTGTCACACACATCCTGGTGTGACACACTCAGATATTAGATTGCTCATTCATGCGGGCACCCAGTGAGACGTTCCACACTTGCTCGATGCCACCTATACTCATTGCCATTCATGTTCAAGGGGGGGGCAAACTCCATGACTGAGGTGCTCAGGATGGGGGTAGGCAGGGGCAGTCAGTGAGGAGAGGACCCTCGATTTCTTAGGGACTTGTTTCCTGTCTCAGGGAAGTTCTGTCAGTTTTGTTTTTGTTTTTGTTTTTATTGGAGGCCACTGTCTTGTTTTACCTTTTCTCTTTTGCCTCTTCCTATGTAGTCATGGAACAACTTCCATGAAAGACTTGCTCTTCCAAGGGTTCTGCTTCCCCTTCAGTTTCCTTCCCTGATTCCTTTATACCACAGCCTGCACCATAGTCCATTCTGGAGCTCACTTACATGCACATCACTTTAGAGTTTCTGAGCCTCACTTGAGTCTCACAGAGATACGGAGATGGTCTCTGATCAGTGAACTGCCCTGTACAAGGTCAAACAGTAGAGAGAACATCTACTGATGTTGTTGCCACCGATCGGTCTATGACCATACCGTCTACTCTTCTTCCAGTCTACAGCCCTTCAGTAGAGACTTGGTCTACTACTGCCTAGCACCTGGGTATGTTTTCTCATCTGTAAAATGGGAGCTATTATAATGGTATCCATGGCCAGATGATGGGAAACCCAGAAAAGTTGGTAAATTTGTGTTTCAAAGGTATGTGCTTTAAATATTTGTGCTTTAAACATTGTTTAAATATATATTCATTTAGTGGAGGTAGTTTATGGGATGGAGATAGTGTAATAGATGATGCTAAGATTTCCGTTGGCAAGGAAATTCTGGGCTTTGGCTGGTGCTCTGCAGGGCTCTGGTCTCCAGACCCCTCTGGTATTTCTCAGGGAGGTTTGGGAGGTGGGCACTTGAGTGACAGAAGAAAAAGTTTACACCTCTTTCTGTGTGGGGACCTCAATTAGCTTTATATTTCTGGTTTATTCTAATAACTGTTTAGTGTCCCTTAAAGATGGGGGTCCTGGGCTGTGGCCTGCCTGAACTTCACTGAGACTTGATAGCTGTGAAGATTAGCTAAGAAGATGCATGGAAAATGCAGGGCAGTTCTGGGCACACAGTAGATGCTTCATTAAAAAAAAGGCGGGGGGTGGGGGGGGAGGGGAATTGAGGCTAGAGTGTAATTTTCCCAGTCCAGAGGCAAGTCGTTCCGACCTTGTCCTGGGTTCTGTACTCACAAGCCCTGCACAGCCAGGCTGGCCTTGCCTCCCACTGTGAGGAGACCGCTCTGATTTTCCAAACGAGAAACTCTCTCAGCCCCCAGGGCCAACAGAGATCCTGCTTCCCCGCCCAAAGGTGGATGGTTTGGCTGCCGAGTTCCCCGAAAATTGGTTCTGCATGTTGCCGACATCAGGCCGAACGTTTGCTCAGCACACAGCGGAGAGGGCCCTCCGGGGAGGCTGAAACCCCACACCAGCCCCACCGTCCGCCCCCAGCCACAGGCTGCCAAGCCGCTGCCCGCAGCCAACTCCCAGGGCCAAGTGGTGGGAGAGCAGGGCACCGCGGCAGGCAGCACGTCCTGGGGCCCCTCCCGGCCCCCTCTCCCCATGCCCGCCCCCCCAGGTGGCAGCCCTAACGCCACCTGGTGGTTGTATGGGGAACTGCACTAGCATGGCAGCCCCTCTTATGCCCTGGCCTGGGGACTCCGACCTACCCTGTTGCTGGAGGGCTAAACCCGCAAAAAATGGCCTTCCTCCCATTCCAGGAACTCCCTGGGGCTGGGAAATGTGGTTCCCAAGGCTAGGCTATTTTTAAACGTCAGCATCCACCATGCAGATGCTCTGTTTATGGCTGATGTTCCAAGTCTGTGAGAGTTGCTGTGCATTTAACCAAAGGCAGATGCCAGAATGGGAGTAATTAGGGTGGGCTGGGCCTGTCTATTCCCAGGCCTGGGCAGCTGGGCAGGGCGAGGGCCAACGGGCCACCCTGAGGTTGAGGTTTCTACTCAGCAAGGAGACTCTGGGCCCTAGCTAGTCTCTAAGAGGCCTCTGGATGACTTGGGGAGATGAAGGTGGGAGAGAAAAGCCTCTTCCTAGTCTCTTTTTAACTATTATCATCATTGGTGTCAACAACATTTGCCTAGCAGTAGTGCTTTATAAAAAGGTAAGCATGATTTTCCCCATTTTGATAATGAGGGAGCTGAAACTCAGAGGCACTGAGATGTTCACCGAAAGTCACCTAGGCACTGAGGTCTGGGGTGTTTTGAGATTTTTTCAACAGGGGAATCTGACCAGATAGACTGCCTTTCATGGCGTCGGTTCACTTTCGGGACCAAAGCCCCTCGGGGCCATTTAATTTGTCCAATGAGACCCTGGGCCTGCCTTACAGCCTGACTGTCCCCCTCTGTCCCTCCCTCTCCCACTTGATCTTTAGACAGCCCAGACTTGTGCCAGCTCTGTATCACTGCCATTGAGAACTTTCTCATGAATTCTTTCTTGGGATTCTCTTCGCCCTTGCCACCGCCTCAATGGGTCCTGATCTCAAAAAAACTTATCATCTGATTCCAGGTCTGATAGTCCCTTAACTAAGGTCATCTTTGTTCCTCTTAGCATAGGCCTGGCTCAGAAAAGGCTTTGCTGTTGTTCAGTGAGTGAGTGAGTGAATATGTGAAGACCTCCCAGCTGCTCAGCCCCGTGTGGAGTGGAGTGGACTCAAGACAAGAAGATTTTGTGTGAATTTTTGAGGATGCTGAGGTCTTCTTTGAGAAAAGACTGTCTAAAATAAGGCAAGGCAGTGTGAGTGACCTGCCAACCAGGCCTATTGATGGGGGACAGGGCTGCCTGGAGGAGGAGGAGCAGAAAGGTGGTAATAGGAAGAACAGATCAAGTCTTGAAAAATGAGTGCCATCCGGTGAGGGGTCAGGTGGAGGCATTGCAGCTGGGGGCAAGGAATGCAGGAATCTCCAGCATGTAGGCTCCAGTCAGTGTTCCCACAGGCTCCTGTGTTAGGGCGGGCAGGCTGCATTTGAGAGGCCTCAGACCCCAACCCATCCTGGGAGGAAGGAGTTAAGGGAGGCAGCAAACGAGGCCCAGGTAAGGACTACCGGGAAGTTTTCTACCCCTCTCTGTCTTAGCAACTCATGACTGCCTTAGTTTCCCTGATTAGCCCTTAAGATCCCTCAGGATCTAGGCCCTCGCCTGAACCCCAGGACCGAGCCACACTCCTGTTTCTACTGCTTCTCCAATCGTGCCTGACCTTGGTTTTGAATGTCTGACATACGCCCACCACCCCAATGCCCAGAGCTCCCAAGAGCTGGACCCTCGACCAACCCCAGCTGCAGCCTGACCCAGGTCAGCCCCCATTCCCTTGGATCTAGCTTCCGTCCCCCTCCTCTAGTCTTTTGGGTGTGGTGCCCAGCATGCTTTGTGCTGAAGAGCAGGGGTCAGACTCTGAGAGGCCTTGAAGACTGAGCCATAGAGTGTGGACTGATACACAGCCATGTGGGCTCCCGTGGGTGCACTGGGACTGTGCTTACTGCAGACAAGGAAGCAGCTGGAGGCCAGGGCAGTGACCTTGGGATGGAAGAGGGAGCCTGAGTGAAGAGGTGAGTGTGTTCTGAAGGGCAGAACTCACCATGGTCAAGTGTAAGAGACAAGGGAGACTTAAGGAACATCAGATCCATGCCCTTCACTGAACAGATGATGACACTCTAGATCAGAGAGGTGAGGACAACTGCCCAGTGTTACTGGGCATATGCATGGTGCCATCCTTAAGTCAGCAGTGTTTGGGCTTCTTAAGAACCTCTTGAGCTCCCTCATTTCCCCCCAGGAGGCAACAGGAGGCAAAACCCTGAGCTTGGAGTGAGGCAGTTCTCCACCTCTGTCCTATTCACTAGCTGTGTGACCCTGTACAGGTCACTTAACCTCTCTGAGCATAAGTGATTTTGCCTTTCAGATGGAGACAATGCTACCCTCTCACAGGACTTTTTGGAGGATTTAATGAGGTAATTGCCATTAAAATTCCCAGTTCAGCACCTGGAACCTGGCCGAGCCTTCAAGATATCTCTCTTAAACATATTTAGCTTTGGAGGAATCCAGCGATCACTAGAAAGAGTCAATAGCTTGTTGGATGGGCCAGAGGGGAGGGGCTCAGAAAGGGGACAGGAGGCAGCCAGACCGTTGACCTGGCCCTGGAGTCCTCTCTCTAGTCCGGAGGCTGGAATGTCCCACGCAGTGGGCAGCGGACCGGGCCGGGGTCCTAGAAGTCCCTCTCCATCGTCTCCCGCTGCCTCCAGAACCCTGTGGCTCTGGCAGGAAAAGCGACAAGGCCTTTGAACTGCGCAGGCTCTGGGCTCCTTGCTGGGCAAGGGCTGGGGAGGCAAATATGTGGGCAGCCCTCTGGCCGCGTGTGGGCTTTCTGTCCTTGGTGCCTGCCGGAGGAGCGGCATGCGCCAGGGCTGCGCAGCTGCGAGGGTAGGTGGCGGGCGGCACGGCGTCTGCGGCTCCGTGGCGCCTCCAGCGGAAGCCCCCGGCGGAGGACGGAAAATGCCACTGGGGCCGCACAATCCGTCCTGTTGTGATCCCCAGGGCTGGCGTCACCGGGGCCTGTCCGAAGAGTGTGTCGTGTAGGGTCTGAACTCATACTTGTGTGTCTGCCACGAGAGCAGGGGGAGCGGGGCGCGGGGGCTGCCGAGGCCCATAAAAACAACCCCGAACGTTTCATTTGCTTTTTGCTTTTTGGTTTCAGACCACTTGGCCGGCCGTGCCAGCTGGGAGCCGGGGCCCAGCAAGAGCGCAGAGTTATGGGGCAGCGCTAAGTGCTCTGTTTGTACGAAACTGCCAAAATGTTAGTACAAAGTGGTAGGTGTTTGTGCTGCAGATAATAACTGATGGGCTCCCGGGCGGGGAGGCGGACGCCTTGTTATTATGGCCGCGGCTCTTCTGAGGAACGCTGCAGCCGCCTGAGAGCGGCAGCAATATTTTTCTGAGCACACAGGGCCGGCCTGGCAGTTAATGGGCACGCCTGGGCCTCATGAATCAGCCCCCAGAGGGGTGGAGGCCGGGCCGCTGGTGTTTATCTGATTCTTGGGGTTTGCCCTCACTGGCCAAAAGAGCCCATTCCTCAGAACGTTCCAGAACCCAGTGTACTATGGAAGGAGTAGAAGCCTGTTCAGAATGCCAAGAGCCTGGGTGTCCTGCTTTGGGGAACCCGAGGAGCTGTCACCTGGGGGTCTCGTGGCCTCGGCAGCTAGGGTGTGGGGGCTGGAACCGGAAGCATGATTAACTCTGCTGGGAGAGAATGTTTTCCCCAGGGTGAAGCTCTTGTGGAAAGGAATGAGAGGATGTACCTGAACTGTGGCGTCGGGCACGTTTCCTCTTTTGCTTGAGCTGTGTCCCTCTGAGCATGTCACTTCTCAGGTTCTCAAGGGGGCTGTAAGCCAACCCACTAGCCTGAAGGGGCTAAGGTGCTAAGCCGTCTTCCCCTGACAGGGGATGTGTGTCTGTGTACAAAGATACCAGAGACGTTGTTCAGCTTATCCCTAGGGGTGGAGAAAAAAATAAGGCATTTGTACAATCAGCTAGATATTGATCGATTGACTGATTGATTCATTCATTAAATTTACTGGGTGCCCACTCCGTGCCAGGTTCTTATGTGAACATTGAGGACAAAGCAGAGAATCAAACCAGAGAACAACAAACAAACAAAAAACCCTGTCTTCACTGAGCCTACATTCTAGCACACCGTGACAGCCGAAGTACAGATAAATGCATGGATAGGTAATGCACCAGACAATGAGAAGGGCTAAGAGGATGGATAAAGCAGGGTAAAAGGTGGAGCTAGGGAGGTGGGAGATGCCAGGGTTAGAGCAGTGAACAAGACACTTAAGGTCTCCCGGCCATGTGGAGCTCACAGTCCTGATGGCAGAGAAATAAAGGAAGGCCATGTTTGTCCAGTACATGTTATTCCTTGAATGATGGGGAAGACACTGGGCACCTTACATGTTCTGTACATTAAGATCGAGTCAGGAAGCCAAGTGAGGGAGGCTGTTATCAGGCCCTTGAGACAAAGGAGGAAATCAAGGCTCAGAGAGGCAGCTGGTGGGAGGGGTGGGCTGAGATTTGCACTGAGGCCCACCGACCCTAATGTCTGTGGCCTCACACAGCTCTGAGTTTGCTTCTGGCCATGGTGGTGGTGAAGCTTGCTAGCCTTGGAGACTGGCAGAGCCTGCTTTGAGTCCTGCTCCCCACCTCTTGCTGGCTATGTGGTTTGCAGAACATTATTTCTCTTCCTTTTTAGCTCCTGCTTCTTCATGCCTCATAGGGTTTTTGTGAACAATAAATATTTCTCTATAAAATATATGCATAGAGCTCTTAACATGATGCCTGGCACAAGAGGCCTCCCCCTATCAATGGCTAAACTAATATTAGCCTTCTAAATTCCTACTATGCATGAAGGCCCTGAACAGCAGAGTGTTTGCCCAGCTCCCCTGGTGCCAGAAGCTCCACTTTGCCCTTGGCTTTGGGCAGTCAGTCTTCCACAGGGCTCTGCAACTTCCCGAGGGACTCCTGCACTCCTGGCTACATCCACCTAGACACAAACTTTACCAGCTCTGGTGTCCCAGAGGCCCTGTATCTCCAATTACTTTGATGGCACAGTCTCTCACAGAGAGTGGAAACTCCCTGAGCCCAGCTCGGAGCTTTGTGCCTTATTCCCAGAGAGTTTTCAGTCATTTCCTTTTTCAGACAGGAAAGCAGCTGGTGGCAAAGACTAGTAAAGTGTCCAGATCCTCATTTCTGCTCCCAGTTGGTAAAAGGTGGGTTGTCTGAGGGCAGGACGACCAGGGGCTAGGGGGTCCTGCTGGGTGGATGCACCTCTAGCTGTTAGGAGGCCACCCTCACTGGCACTCTGTGTTAATCTTTGCCTCTGTCCTGTAGCAGGATTTTCATCTGAGAGCAAGGAGCAGGGTTTTCCTAATTGTACTCTGGAGATGATTTGAGGGGCAATGTGTTTCTTTGCTGAATTCTCTTACTGTCTCCAGATAGAGCCTCTAAAGGTCATTGCAAATTCAAAATGGTGCCAATCAAGAACAGTGCTAGAATGCCCATTTTCAGTCCAAGAAATTCCTCACTCGCTTTAAGTGTGGAGAGACACATGGTATGGAACAGGCTAAGAATCATATCCCAGTGTCTGTTCCTCATTTTCAATACTAATAGACTTTTTTATATGGCTGCTAACCTAAAGGCAGTATGCCCCAGTTGCCGCCGGAACTAGGTGTGGTCATCAGCTAAGTCTTGTCCAATGGAAGTGCTGTGAACAATTTCTGCATTATGTGATTAAGGGGAAGGAGGAGCTCTGGGTCTGTCAGGCTGCTTCCTGTAACGTGGCAGTGGTTGCAGCCATGTGGACCTTATAGTGAGGGTGACACCCAAGGCATAGCAGAACAACAGATGCCAGAATCCCCGGCCACTGACTCAAAACCATGACCTCAAGCCTGTATTGCTTGTTGCACGAAAAGCAATACACTTCTAGCTTCTTTAAGCTACTGTTATTTCAAGATTTTGTTACAGCCGCTGAACCCCTATCCTACTTAATACAGAGAGGATTTATGGGTCTCTTGGCCATCCCCTCAAAAAGCTAATGCTCAAGAACGGCATTAACAAGAATGGCAAGGCAAGAGAACAGACCTAACTCCTGGAATGAAAAATACTAATGCTGCCAGAAGCATCTTCTTACCTTGACACCAACATGTCTCTCTACGTCTAGCACTTCATGGTAGCCTCAGGGCCTGCCTTGTGGCTGAGACTCCAGAAGGGTGTAGTTTGCCCAAGATCACAGTGAGTGAGTGACAGAGCCAAAATCAGAACTCAGGGTGTCTGATTCCTAATCCAGTCCTCTTTCCCTACTGCAGAGCTTCCTGTTCATCTATAAATCTATAAATAATGTGTGAAGTGTGTGTGTGTGTGTGTGTGTGTGTGTGTGTGTGTGTGTGTGTGGTGTAGGGAGGGGAGGAAAGGAGAGCTATAATCCTGCTCTGGTCTTTAAATGAGAACATCAAAGTAGCACACTAGGGGCTCCTTCCAGGGACAGCTGGAGGAATCAAACTTGCTGAACCCAGCCTGCTGCCCTTCACCCTCCTGGAGCTTCTCAGAACAAAGCTATTTCCTGGTCCCAGAGACATGTTCAGAAACATGAAGATTCCCCAAAGGCAACTAGTGGTATGATTCTGCAGGAAATATGTCTAGGGACCCAACAGTGGCTGGGATCTCTAGAGATGAGTGGTTGGCCAAAGTAATCCAAGAGGCCAATTCTGGCTTCTTTTGCACGTCTCAATCATACTACCTACCTCACTGGGCCTCTGTGAAAATACAGGACTAATGCGTGTCAGGGAGCTATGCAAAGGAAGGGCTGTCCACATGCTCGTGAAGTTAGTAAGACAAGAAAATCAAGGGCTTGTCTGGTTTCTACTCAACTCAGAAAAATGGAAATAATTGATGTGTAACTGTAAAGGGTGTGGCCCCTCTAAGCATCCTGGCTGGTTTACATGTCTGGGCAGCATCCAAGGGGGTAGGGTGGAGGTGGGAACTTGGAGCCTTTAGATTGCTATGTGACCTTGAATGAGTCATTTAGCTTCTCTTTGTCTTCATTTTCTCATCCTGGAGAGTCCACTGACTGTAGATCCACTCTGAGGTGATCATTAAAAATGTCTGTTAGAATGCTTAATTCTGTTTATATATTTTCTCAATTATTGGAATAAGATTTTTCCCTATTTCTGTTTCAGATTTCTCTCTCTCTTTTCACGAGTGAGATTGATCACCAATTTTCTTTTCTTCCTACTATTCTTTTGTGGTTCTGGTAACAACATTATACTTCACAGAATGAGTCTGGGCCTGTAGCAAACAGCTGGTTTGTCCTCCAGCTCTGATCTATACATTTTCCTGGACACGATGCAGAGTCAGAGACTACATTTTTCAGCCTATATTGAGCTGAGTGTGGCCCATCCATGTGATTAAATTAGCAGCAAAGCAATGAGAGTTTAAAATAAAATTGCTTGTCCCCGACTCTTTCTCTCTCTTTCTGCAAGCTGGCAGACAAATGTGTCCATCACTAAGCCTCAACTGTGCAGATGAAGACAATATTCTAAGGAATGACCAGGAATCAAAATGAAAGAAATTGCAGTTCCTGAATAGGTTGGTAGAACAGAGCTGCCTAGCCAGCCTATTGGTGGTGACAGTTTTGTTTGGTTATCTTTTTGTTACTGACCTAACTCCTCAGTACAAGAGAGATATGTTGGAAATAGGTTGAAAACGACTTTCTGGCTTAATATGTGGTTGATTTTTTGAGTGTTTTCTATGTGTGTGAAAATATGTGCTCTAACTAGTTACTGGGTATAAAGTTTTAACTAAGTTAGTTTATTCGGTTGTTCAAATACCTGTATCTTTCCTAAATTTTTGTCTGCTCGATCTGTCAATAATTAGTTGGACTTATCCACTAGGAAGGTAATTTTTCATTTTCTCTCTCTATTTCTAACAAGTTTATTTTATTAGGGAAATATAAGCCTTTATAACTTTCTGGAGATTGAATCTGTTCTAATGTAATGACTCCAGTGCTTTTTGTATTCAACTATATTTTATATTAGTATAGCTACCCCAGATTTATTTAAACTTGTTCTAGTATCTTTTTCCATCCTTTCACTTTCAACTTTTTGTATTTTTGTCTCAGATCTATTTTTTTTCAAACAGCATAGTGTTATATTTTTTATTCAATCTGGTGAGTTCTATATGTTAATTGATGATTTTAGTCCTTTTATATTTGTTGTGGCAATTGATATATTTGTATGTGTTTCTTACAGTTTACTCTGTATATTTTCTTTCCCTCTTTTTCTGTACTTTTTTAATTGATTTTTATGGTTATTGCTGCTTTAACTTTTTATTTTTTCACTTCTACCTTTTTGCAAGTTATACATTGAATTTCTATTCATTAGTTTTTGTATTTGCTTTTTACCTTACATACTTCACATTGGTAAGCAATACCTAAATGTTTCTCTTCAGTAGTACAAGACACAACACAAAAATGTTCAAATGTTTTAATACAGTTGCCCTTCTCCTGATTGACATGGCATCGTCATTGAATATTTTAGGTCTGCCCTTTCTTCATCTCATTTTTTATTATTCTTATATTGTTATTGTTGTCCTGATTAGTATTATATTTTCCATAGAGATGATGTTACCTACATGTTTACCAATTTCTTTGTACTTTGTTAACTTCTTTGGAGGTCATCTTCCTTTTTCCTGACATTCATTACTTAGAAGTTATTTTAGAGGTGCCTGGGTGGCTCAGTTGGTTGGGCGTCCGACTTCAGCTCAGGTCATGATCTCACAGTTCATGGGTTTGAGCCCCATGTCGGGCTCTGTGCTGACTGCTAGCTCAGAGCCTGGAGCCTGTTTCAGATTCTGTATCTCCCTCTCTCTCTGATCCTCCCCTGCTCACACTGTCTCTCTCTCTCTCTCTCTCTCGAATAAATAAAACATTAAAAAAATAAAAAAATAAAAGGAGTTATTTTAGGGGCACCTGGGTGGCTCAATCAATTAACTGTCTGACTTCGGCTCAGGTCATGATCTCACACTGTGTGATTTTGAGCCCTGTGTCCTAATCTGCACTAACAGCTCAGAGCCTGGAGCCTGCTTTGGATTCTGTGTCTCCCTCTCTCTCTCTGCCCCTCTCCCACTTGTGCTCTGTCTCTCTCTCAAAAATAAATAAACATTTAAAAAAAAGAAGTTATTTTAGTGAAGGTCAGCACATTGTAAACTCATTTTTTGTTTATCTGAAATAATTTGCCTTCATCCTTGAAAGTATGAGTTTGTTTTGTTTTGTTTGTTCTTGGCTACTTATTTTCTCCCAGCACTTTCATGATTGCATTCTACTATATTCTGGCTTCCATTACTGTTGAGAATTTTGCTGTCAATCTAATTGTCATTTGGGGGGATGACCTGCCTTTTTTCTTTTGCTGCTTCAAGATCTTTTTTTCAGTGGCTTTTTGCATGCCCATACAATAGTATAGATGTAGACTTATTTATTTAGTGTTACTTAATATGTTTATGTTTCTGCATCTGTAGATTTACAACTTTTCAACAGTTCTGGGAAATTTCTCAGCCATTACTTCTTTGAATATTGTCTCTTTCATTTCTTATTACTCCTCATTTTATCCTTCATATTACTTACCTTCTTATATCTTCCATCTACCCATCTGAACTACATTCTCACAAATTTCTTCAGTTCTATATTCCAGATCACTAATTCTCTATTCAAATTCAAATTGTGTCTAATTTGCTGTTTAACCTATCCACTGAATGTTTAATTTCAACAATTTTATTTTTCACTTTTACAAGTTCTAAGTTACTCATTTTCATATTTTCCTGGCTATTTTTGATAGTTGCTTGAACCTTACACATTTTTAGCTCCATATTTTAGTTCTTTATTTAATATAGGGTTATTTTATATTTGATATATTACAATTCCAATATCTAAAGGTTTTGAAGGTCTAAATATGTTTGTCATTTTGCTGATTCTCACTTATTTCATATCTGTATAGTAGTTTCTATTGTGAGCTCATTTTGAATTGAACTTATCTTGTCAGACCTAGGTTGGTAGGTGACTATTTCAAGGAAAATTGATATATACTTTTGTTGAGAGAAAAGGAGATTTAGAGATCTGGACCCCCATTTCAGCCCCTTCAAAAGCCCCCTGATTAAGGGCGGAGTCTTAGGCTCAGGTCTTTGACCTTGCCTTCTACACAGGGTTTAGTCTCCTTATTAGCATTGACATTCGCCTTCAAGAAAACCTGCCTTTTACATGTGAGTTTCAGTTTGCTGATCTTGCTCTTTTTTTGGCCATGTCTGCCCATGAAAATTTTCTTTTTTTTTCTAGGGAGCCCAGCAATACATTAAGAATTCTGTTTGTTGTAATTAGTGCATGATCCAATGGGAGGACTTTTCAGAGTTTATTAGGGCCTTACTGTCAGGCAAAGAAGCAGCACAAACATTCTGCACTCTGAGTCCCTTTGGTGGGAAAAGGAGAGACAAGTAGGCCAGGGCATTAGGAACCACATGGCTGAGAGGCAGGGCAGGGTCCCGGACGCTGGGTGGTTCAGGCATAGGCCTTACTGGTGTGGACAGAGGTACTTGCTGGGTGAGGTCAGCAATGAGGAAAGGATCAGATGGCAAGCCTGGAGGAAGACAGAGGGGTTGAAGGCAGAACCTGCCAAAGGGGTTGATATCCCTGGAACTGGGATACAGAAAGACAGAAAGGCTTTGAGGTTATAATAGTTGGTCTCCTGGGTATAGGCTCTGTTGCACAGCACTGGGGTGGAGTGCTTGGTTTAAAGAAGCAGACACCAGCCACATAAATGCGTCTCTGTAGATACAGAGGAGATAAGCACAGTACCTGTTCCTTGGGCATTTGATTAGCCTGTGGCATCCCCAGTCAGTGCAATAGCTTTTCAGAAGAGAATGAATCCACATGGGATGGAAAAGGCATGCTAGGCTTTTGTCCTTGCACACCTTTGTTCCCTCTGTCTATGATGATTTCTCCTTCATTTCTACCTTGATGATCCCCTATACATCCTTTAAGGTCCAGCTCAATGCCAACCCTTTAGTGAACACTTCTCTGATGTTTCAGGGAGTTGGTGGCCCCTTTTTGTGTGACTCACAACACTTGCATCATTTCTTTTCTCTGCTTATCTCAATGGTTATCAAGTACTTCCTGCTCTGCCATCTCATCACTGGACTCTGGGGCAGAAACCAGGCTTATTGACTTCTAGGTCCCAGACCAGTGTGGCCTGGGGTTATGAGTGCAAACTCTGCAGTCAGAGAACAACCCCTCTATTTAATGCTGGGCCACCTTGGCACAATTGCTTAACCTCTCTGCATGTACTTCAAACTTCTCATCAGAAACCTGGACATAAATTAGCATTTCCTCAAAGCACTGCTACAACATTTTGAAGAACTAACAGTGAGAGCCTGCTCAGCACATAGGAGGTGCTTAGTACATGTTGCCTGTCATCATCCTGCATTAGCACTGAGTACACAGAGCTTGGCATGGGCACAGGAATGAAAAACTTGAGTCAGTCCTTTAAGACAGATCACGTTTACCTGGAGGGGAAGCACATTGCTGGAAAGGATTTTCAAGTTGCATGAAACTGAAACCCACCTAATCTAGTTAGAATACAAGGAGGGTTCCTCACAAAGGACAGCTGGGCTTGCAGGATGCAGAGGGTGCAAGATCCCACAGCCCCTCCCCAGTTGCTTTCTCTCATCTTTGTTTCATGCTTGGGCCTCATTCCCCTCTCTGAAGGTCCACTTGTTTCTACCTCCCATATTGGGGGCTTGTAGCTGGCTCTGGTGTGAAGTCCACTGCCAATGGATGCTAGAGTCCTGTAGCCTGACCCCACAGCTAATAGGCTCAGTGTCCCAAATCAAATTCTCAAGGGACATATTCTGATCGTCCTAGTTTGCCTCAGGCACTGCAGCTCTGAGCGAGCTGATGCCAGGGAGAAGAGGGTGGTGTTAACCTGGTGCTCAAACGGCACAGGGAGGTAGAAGGTGGATGTTGTCAGGGACACCCCTGTGGGGACTCCTAACTGACAGAAGGAAAGCATGCTCATGGGCTCAGAGCCAGAACCCCACCTTAGAAAAGGCAGTGGAGCACAAAGCACCATGTAAGCTCTATCCCTGGGACTCCCAGGGTGGGCAATGGGAGCTGAGAGCTGAAAGGCAGGCAGGCCTGGTAGATCTGGGTCAGGGAGGGAAGACCTCAAAGTCCTTTGTGTTGGGGCAGGGTTCCACCATGGACTTTCTGGAGCCCACTTACCTCCACCTACCAGCTTTGGGGATGAAAAACCCCTACTTTCCTCAGAGGGACAACCACACCGTGTGTGAGCAGCTGTGAAGGCAGCTTCGTGACTTGTCACGGAAGCATCATCCCCAACACCGCCGCAGCCAGCAGCTGCTCTAATGCCAGATGCGTCATTGGCGTCCCACTGAGCCTCTGGCCTCCAAGCTGCTGAAGATGCTAACACAGCCAGCCCAGCTCCGGGCCCCTACTCCTTCAGCACTTTAGCCTCTTCAGATCCTACTCCTGTTTATTGGAGACTGCATATGGCAGGCCACGCACTGCCTGAGGTTCAGGCATTAACCTGTGGTGTTTATGACAGTGATGATTATTTCTATCATTTAGAGAAGCAAACTGAGAAGCAGAAAGTGAAGAGGCTGCCTGAGGTCACAGAGCTCACAAGTGGCAGAACTGCATTTGGACACAGTCTCATAAACATGAATTCTGTACTTCATTCCCACACTGCCTCTCATGGGTGAGAGCTGGAGGCCACCTGCCCTTAGTAATTGCCTTTTCAGATCATTCATTAAACAGAACATGTTTGCTGAGCACATACTATGTGTTAGACATGAGCATCATGCAAAGGTAAATCAAATGTGAATCTTGCCATTAAGTAGCTCACAATTATTTCCAAGATTGCAAAGGAAATGCAAACACTCATAAGAAAGTGAAACTGAGCACTCACCCACACAGAACAAACTGGTTTTCTCTTTGGTGGCTTCATGTTGCCCATAGGATCAAGTCTAGGTTCCTTGGCAAGGTTCTCAAGCCTGGTTCCACTGCTGTCTCTAGCCTCATTTTCCGTCAATCTCCCTTCCATGCCCCAGCCATGCCACACTGTTGTTAGTCTCATGAAGGTGATGGTTTATTCTCTTGGCTTTACATCAGCACTGCTACTTCTGGAATATTCCCTATGAATGTGGTCTCATTTAGAAAAAGAGTCTTGGCAGATGAAATTAAGTTAGGGTCCTGTGGGGATGTCATCCTGGTTTAAATATCATCTGGTCTAAATCCAATGGCAGTTGTCCTTATAAGAGAAAAGGCAGGGGGAGATTTGACATGTACAGAGAGGGGATGACCCTGTATCTTGGATGTGCCCATAAGCCAAGGAATGCCAACGATTTCCAGCAACCACCAGGAGATAGGAGAGAGACAGGGAATGGTTACTTCCTTGGAGCTTCCAGAAGGAATAAACTCTGCCAACATCTGGATTTCAGACTTCTGGCCTCCAGAACTGTAAGAGAATATTTTTATTGTTTGAAACCATCCAGTTTTGTGCTGATTTGCTACAGCACCCCTATGAAATCAATACAGTATTTTCTGCACAACACTGAAGATATTTGCTTATAGGCCTGTCCCATCCACTAGGCTGTGAACATGATTTGGGTCATCTCAATCACTGCATTCCCAGCCCCAGGGTCTCTGACACATAGTTGGTGCTTAATAAATGCTTGTTGACTTGAATTGCCAAAGGAAATTCCTCAGAAGTAATTGAAAAGGGAGTCAAACTTTGCCGAGGAATGAATGAAATGGCCTGTTAGCACCGGCCCATAGAGACGAACTAGATTTGGTGGGTCAATTAATAAATCATCAAATGCCTCTGGCCCTGAGTCCACATCCAGATATATGTGTGATGCCTGTTTGCTCCTCATTAAAGGATTTCCAGAAGAACAAAATCCATTTGGGAAAAGAATAAGTGGGTCCCACAGAAGCCATTTTTCCACAGGCTGCGCACTTGTCAGTGGTGGGGCGGCTTTGTGGTGACTGTTTACATAAAGAAGTGGTTCCTATGGTGCCCACGGCTGAGGGCAGTGGAGGCTCACTGCACGCGCTGGGAACTCGGGGATGCTGCTGCTGTGCCCCCGACATCCTTGCCCTTTTCTTGTGTGGACAGAGCCGCGGAATATCCCTTCGGAAACCTCACCTCAACTTCCAGCCCTGTTCGAGGGAATGTAACCCCACCGGCAGCACTGCTGAAGCCACTGTGATTGGTTCAGGGGTGGGCATGTGACCCGCCCAGAACCAATGAGAGAAAAGACACTTTTGCGGAGAATTCTGGGACAAAGATGCCCGCTTTTTCTCTTTGCAATCCGGAGTGCGTGTAGATTAGAGCGTTTTCCCGGTTGCTACCCTGAGAAGTCTAAGAGGCCGAAAGACAGAAAAACGAGCCGTGCTGATACGGTCTGAGCTCCCGTGAAGCTGCAGCTGAAACTACCCTCAGACTTTGCAGTTTCCTGAGCCAGGTAGTTCCCTTTTCTTATGTTAATTTGGGTTGGAGTTTCTTGCATTTATAACCAACAACTAGAGGCTTGGCTATTAATAAGGATGATGATGTAGGTCCAGCTACAACAAAATCCAGGTAAATGAAATAGTTTCATACAGTAAAATAGTGCAAGCTGTGTCGTTGAGGAGACCCGGATTCAAATTAACAGCTATTATCCGTCAGCTGTGTGACTTGGGGGGAAAATACTGAATTTTTCTGAGTCTCAGTTTTCTCATTCATGACATGGAGGTGATACCTGCGTTTGGGGTATATGAATACCAGAGATAGCCTGGTGACTGACCAAATATGCCTTGCCCACATTGCACATGAAGCGAGCCATTTGTCCTTTCTTTGCCCATTCTGGCAATCCCAGTTATCCTCTGGACTTTGAGTTGTCCTCAGAGACATTTCTACATTATTTAAAAATTTGGGCTGTCCGAGATTATTTTTTCTATTAGGTTATTTATTTTTATTAACAGTAGTAGATGTTCATTGAAGGAAACAAGAACATGTAGAAAAGGGAGGACATAAAATCACCGACTGTCCTATGAATGAGAGTTAATTACTATTGCTGTATTCAATACTTAGGTTGTTTATTGCACGCATTTTCGGCTTGATGAAGGTTATACCTTGTACATTTCTTTGGTCCTCAAAGGCTACTGAGGTAGGTGTGGAGCAATATGCATAAAGACCATGGAGCCTATTGGGAGAGGAGGAAAGGATGGAGAATCTGACCACGTTCCATTTGAGGGCTGCTGGAGATGATGCCAACTGAGATTAGTGGGCAGGGATGGGACCCTGCTGCACAATGACAGGGACCCAGACAAGTGGTAATTTAAAAAACATAGAAAGGCAGAGAAATTGTTATTTCACTCTCATGTACAAACGTTAGAGGTAAGAAAGGCATTTGCTAATAAAATTTTCTGCTCCTTTATGTTCCTACCAGTTCATGCTTCTCCATCCCTAGAATGTGGTTCTCATTGGAATGAACCAAGATGACAGCTCGAGCTCTGGACAGCATATCTGCATTCAGGCAGAGGACAGAGGAAGGAGTGAATAAAGAGGGAAAGGGTACATCCCAGCTATCTTTTAAAAAAGGTTTAAGGAAGTTGTATCCTTCTGCTTTATATCCTGTTGGTCAGAGCTTCGTTTCAGGGCATAACACGTTTTCTCAGGAGTACCTGGATCTCAGGAGGAAGGACAAAGGGAGAGAAGGAGAGGAGGAAATTTCCTAATGGAACTTAATGCTTTACACTTAAAAATGAGAGAGAGAGGGGCTCCTGGGTGGCTTAGTCGGTTAAGCGTCCGACTTTCGCTTAGGTCATGATCTCGCGGTTCGTGGGTTTGAGCCCCGCGTCGGGCTCTATGCTGACTGCCAGCTCAGAGCCTGGAGCCTGTTTCAGTCTGTGACTCCCTCTCTCTCTGACCCTCTCCTGCTCACGCTGTCTTTCTCTCTCTCTCCTAGAAATAAATAAAAATCTTTAAAAAAAAATGAGAGAGAGAGATTCAGAGTAACCCAATGACAGAGAGTCTTATCCTTTGGGTTCCCCAAAAATGTTTCTCATCTTTATAGGAAATAAGATGACGTACAGATAACTTAGAGAATTAGCACTGAATGTTTTGCCATATCTATAACCATGTTCTTGCTCTACTGCTGTGGTCCAAGAAGAAATTGAGGAAGCTGTAGCTCTCATGTGATTCTCTGCCTGTCAAAGGACGGGATACACATGCGAATAGATCAAATTAGTCTCTGTTTCTGGAAAACAAGCTCACTGGGGAAATTCTTATGCGGCTATGGGGTAACTTTGTCATCCGTTGGCCTTGGCTTTGGACCTGTGAACTGGTTTGATGCATGGAGGATCCCAGAATGTGTGCCTTGGAGCAATTCATAGTTGGCCAAATACCCAGGGAACAGAGCTTTCATTCTATTGCTTAATAATCTCTCTTCCTAGCCCTATGATGTACTTCGGTCATCAGGTCTCATCTGATTGACCTTATGGCCATAATTCATTGTCTATTCTGCCTGGAGACAAGCACAAGCTGTGCAAGTTGAACAGGACAAGACCCCAGAAGCTCTAGCAAAGCTATGCTGGACCTGTTGCAGCTCACTGGTGGATGAGAGGAGGCTCTCAAAATGTCTCACTTGCCGGGGAGGGGGATTCAAGGCTTGTGTCCACTCTGCAAAAATTTGAACCTATGCTGAACATTTGGCTCCTCCCCAGTCCCTACCCACCCTCCACATTGCACTTATTAATCAACTGCAGTGTGCCAGGCAGTGTGCTAGGCTGGACAGGTGTGGTTTGGTTCTGACAATCATTCGGTGATTGATCAAGCATTACTAAGCCCCTACTCTGAGCTGGGCACTGGGGGAATAAAGGAGAAGACAGAACCTCGACCTTCACAATGTGACAGACTGACAGAAGAGCCAAACATGATAGGAGAAAAGAACACTCAAGTATTACTGAGCCTCTAAGGAGAAGGGAAACCCAGGAGGACTCAAAGGAGAGAGTCTTATTTGAGTCTTGGGACAGGAGGAGGAGAGGAGCTTCAAAGGCTCCATCAAGAAACTGACACCCAAGTTGGGACAGGAGAGAGGTGTTGACATTTCCTGGGTGGCTGAGGAGGAGGAAGAAGAGGGAAATGGATGGCATTGTTGCAGTGGGAGCAGCCTGGGTGAATTCTGTAGCATTTGGGTATGGCTGGGGTACAGGAGTGATGCAGGCTGGGGACAGTGAGAGGCAGGACAGGAAAGGGGTGCTGGGAGGACTGAGGTGGATCTGGGCAGGAAATCAGGGGCGCAGAGAGCTCTGACAAAGAAGAGAGGTTGGGATGTGTGGGGGCCCCCAGAGCCAGCAATGCCAGCTCAGGGCAAGCAGGAGGCCAGGTCCCTGGGCCTAGGTGTAAGGGCTGCAGGAAGAGGGTAGGGCTGCGAGGCCAGGGTGAAGGGCCAGTTCTTGTGGTCTGGGGGTCTGATGGGGTGTCTGGAAGCTGCAGGTGGGTCTGTGGATGGAGGCATGTGGGGACTGGTACTTTGGGAAGCAAAATCAGCCCGCAAAAGGAGTGGGTCCCTGCTGAGTCTCATCCCACCTGTCCAGCCTTTCTGGACAGGAGTCCCTGTAGACCCTTGATGGGGCTCCCTTACTGTCAGATTCCTGCAGTAGGGGCAGTATTACCCAGGCACTGAGAACCTGGGATCGAATTAGAATTCTACAGCCTACTTGACTTCACTGAGCCTCAGTGTCCTCATCTGTAAAATGGGAATAGTAACAAAATCAGTTACTGTGATGATTAGATGATTCAATGGTCGGTGGTCAGCAGGGAGCCTCAGTCTGGCTGGCTGTGAGGTGCTAACAGAATCCAGGATCTAGAGAGGCGAGCAGGAAACCAGGGGCAGTGGTGACTTCCTGAGGGTCAGCAATAGCCACATCCATCTGCCTGCCCTGTGTATTCAGGAGGGCCAGCCTGGGAGATGGTAGCCGTGCTGAGGCCCTGCGTGCGTGTGAAGACTGTGCTGATTGAACTGCCTCCTTCACTAATCAGGCTGCTGCTGTGGAGTGGAGTAGCTGGGCCTGGGACGCACTCGGCTAATCAGTGTGCATTCTTAGCTCTGCAGTTGAATATTTTAACTAGGAGCTTTCTTCCCTTGGGCTGCTTGAGGCATATCCACGCATCAGCATGGGACAGGGGTTGCCAGGAAGCACGAGAGATAGACTTGTTTTTAGGATTTTAAGCAGTGAAGGGAGTCCCAGATGGGCAGTACATTCACCCGTTTCCTTTATAATTCAGACATCCAAGTCACCAGTCACTGTGTTTGGGCTGACCTAACTGTAGGTGGAAGGAGAGTGGCCAGTAATTCATCCATTTTTCTGTCCATCCACCACCTCATCCATCTCTTCTCCTATCCATGCATCCCATGATCCGCCCATCTGCCCATGCACGTATCCATCCATCCACCTGCCCACTTATCCATCAACCCTCATCCACCCACCCATCCATCCATCCATTAATAATCTGTTCTTCTCGGACTCTTATAGTCATTCTTTCCCTTACTATTCTGGGAATGGTATTCTAGGAATAGGAGGGAAATCTCTGCCCTACCTGAATTTCCCAGAGGCTTTCTGGGGAGTGTATACTTGGGGTGGTTGTTTCTTGTCACCCCCCTTCTGTGAGCTGGACTTGCAGGCTTGTCCACTCATACTCCCCAGCAATCCTTGCTTCTCCAGATACCTTTCCTCCCCCAACAGCATGGTCCCAGGCATGGACACAGAAGCTTTCCCTACTCTCCGAGGCCCCACTGACATCAAGTTGTCATCAGGAAACGGATTACATTGAGGATATTCTAAGGAAAGTGTGGCACACAGAGAAAATGTAAAATTAGGCCTCCTATGTCAAAATCCACATGGCCCGCTATGTACGGCTCATCCTCAGAAGCCCTTTCTCTGCCTCTCTCCCTGGTGCTGGTGGCCTGCCATTGTGGGCAGGGGCCGAAGAGGGGGGCTGCTGCTTCCACTCAGCCCAGGGTCTTCTCTCCTCCCCTTCCCCTCTCTGGACCTAAGACCATGAAACCTCTACCGCTTTTAACCTTAAAAAACTTAGTACAGGCGTATGTCCTTGTCCATGGGGCAGATTCTTAATACGTATTTTGTAAAGAAATTTTTTGTAAAAATGCTGAATTTCCTTAACCTAGAGTATTAGATGAACCCTGGGGGCCTTGCCTTTGTAAAACCAAAAGACAAAGTTTTGTGGGTTTTTTCCTCCAAGAAAAGAGGAGTCTCTACATAAGAAGAATTGGCCTGGTCTCTCTAGATTACAAAACTGACTACACCCTTCTTGCTTTTACCCTGCTCCCCACTCACACATCTTTTTGTCTTCCCTTTCAGTATTCACCCAGTTTTTCGTTTCTACAACAAATATTTACTGTGCGGCTCTGAACTGGGTACTGAGGACATAGCTGTGAATAAAACCAAAGCGGCTGAGTCTTCATGGAGCTCACAAGAGAGTGGAAGAGGAGATAGTAAATTAATATATAATGAATATTTGAACAGAAATAAGTGCTGGAAAGGGAAAGTTCACCCAAACAGACTTCCATCTAACTGGCTATTTATTTCTTCCCTAGTCTCTTTTTGTTCATCCCTCCAGTCATCAGCAAATACTGACTCACCACTTATCATGTGTTTGGCACCAGGCCAGGCATTGGAGACCCAAATACAAAAAAGACCTTGACCCTTCCCTTGACGCAGGCACAGAATGATGGGTGGGAGGAAATAGATAAATATCTAACAGTGATGCAGAGGCGCTGGAACCAGAGCAGAGATGCTCGGGGATCACTGGAAGCCAGAAGAAGAAACAGCCACTGTGTGAGAGGGCTGAGGGTCAGGCTTCCTGGAGGAGGTGTCATTTAACCAGGACCTGGAGGATGGGCAGGAGGTTACCAGGCCGAGACGAGGGTGCGAGCTTTGAGGGCAGACAAGAGAATAGGCTGTGAGATCGGGGCTCTCTTGGAGTTGCATGGAGTTGCTAGCGGCCAGAGAGTGTGTGCAGGGAGGAGTGGTAGGTGAGGCTGGGGCAGTGTCCTGGAGAAGAGCCTGACAACTGTACCTGCATAGGGGCACAGAAGCAGGGCTGGTGCTGCGGGAGACACTCAGGAGAGGAAGAGGCAGACTCTGCAAAGCGGGAGGAGGAGCACATTCAGGGGCATTTGGAGGCCCCAACTTCTGCACTCCATACCTGCTGGGGTGTGTTTGGCTTCTACATGAGAAGCCTGTTGCTGAGAGAAGATTCTTCCTGGTTGTCTGCACTTACCTCCCAGCATGCTAATGAGCATCGAGCCTCAGGAGATGCCAGAGCCTGTTACTCCTCGCTGTTTGAGCGGAGTGAGGTTAGATGGAGGCGCTGCCAGTTAGAGGGAGGCGCGGATGCCAGGGCCAGGTCTGGCGCCTGGCTCTGCGAGACCAGCCACAGGCCTAGGGAAGGGGGGACTGGAAGCAGTACCAGAGCCAGGAGCTCTGCGCAAGAGGAAGGTGAACATACTGGACTGGAGAGTGGGGAAGGCAGTGTTCTGAACCTGACAAGTCGGTTCCCAGAATTCTTGGAAACACCCAGCGGAGTAGCTCATGTGGCAGGGTGGTAATGTGAAGTATTTGCTTCTACATTTTGACCCTGGGACCTTCCCTCTTCTGGGCTGCTAGACATGAAGGAATGCCTGCTGGGTAATTATCCCCCCCCTTACCCCCCCCCCCACCTGAGAAGAGATTAAAGCAAAGCAAAATAAAAACGAGTTTCCTTGGGCTGGAAAAGGAAATGCTGGAGCATCTGTTAGGGGAAAGTCTGGGTTGGGGAAACAAAGAGGGTTAAAAATGCAGTGTCATAAAGAAGCTGGAGGTGATTTCATTCTCACATAACAGTCCTCAGCTGAGAGTGTGGGGACACTTCTGTTTCAGGAAGACTCCAGGGACCCAAGTGCCCTCCATCCTGTTGCTCCATCACCCATAGAATAGTCACCTCGCTGCACGGTCAGGTGTGGGCACAGGCACACGATGTCCCAGCTTGTGGAAAGGGCAAGAGCACACTGGGAGATTAGATTGTTCACAAAATTTCCCTTCTTTTTGATCTGCCTCCACAGGGGGCAGTAGACTTCCTCTCCCCAGTTCCAAGTTTAGGCCTTAAGAAGCTTCTTGAGTTTCTGTTTGTTTTTCTGGGAGCCTGTGAGCAGAATCTGCCCACGGTAGCTGGTGTCTCTGGAGCCCGTTCCCTGGCTGGGAACAGAGCAGCTGCTCAGAGCTTGTGAGCAAGAAATAAATAATATTCATGTTTGTTTGCCTCTCAGTTTGGGGATGGCTATATGAAGTATTATTGCAGCAAAAGCAGATGGATAACAATGTATGGATTGAAGGCAGGCACTTTTGTTTTAAACAAGCATGAGTGAAACTAAAAAAAATGAATTGCTCTCACATTTTATTAATCATGTGACTATACATAGCTGCAAGGGAGGCTGGAAGACAGTCTGTAGTTGATCGGTCCTGTTCCCAGTGTAAAAAGGATATACAGATGGCAATGACACATGCTCACTAATCAGTAGTTAAATGCAAATTAACACCATAATGAGGTGCTACTAAACTCCCACTAGAACTGCTAAAATAAAAAGGATTTATCAGACTGTGTGTTGACGAGGAATTCTCACACACCACTTGTGGGATTGTAAAATATACAATCGTTTTGGAAAACAGCTTGGCAGTTTATTAGATGGTTAAACATACATCTCCCATATGATCCAAGTAATCCGCTTCTACATATTTAACCAAGAGAATGAACAAAGACTGGTATGTGAATGTAGCAGCATTATTTGTATTATTTGTATTAGTTCCAGATGAAACAGTTAAAGTGATCCTTCAAGAATGAATAGATAAATAGACAGTGGTATGTCTATACGATGGAATGTTATTTACCAATAAAAAGGAATGAACCATTTGTACATTCAGCAACGTGGATGACTCTCAAAGTAGTTATACTGAGTGAAAGAAGTCAGACAAAAAAACTATATACTTATGATTCCACTTACATAAACTTTTAGAAAACACAGTCTAATCTGTAGTAAAAGAAAGATCATTTGCTGCCTGGGGATGAGAGACATGGGAAGGGAGGGCAAGGAAGGGTCACAAAAGGGCATAAAACATCTTTTGGAGTGATACATGATCACTGTCTAGACTGTGGTGATGGTTCTATGCATGTGTCAAACTCATCAAATTGTGCACTTTAAATATATGCAGTTTGTTGTGTGTCAAGAATATCTCAAAGCTGGAAAACAAAAATGAGAGCTCTTATTATGGGAGGAAGAGAGGGTGGATCTTGGAGAACAACTGGCAGTGTCCCCTATGGAGGGGACAGAGCATATTTAGATGCTGGTGGGGGTCTCTAAAAATGATCTTGAGTCTTCCCTGGGGCCTAACTCTGCCCTTTTGGACAGGTTTGTGGGCTAAGAGAGTCCTATGTCCATTCCGTATTAGAGCCTTGGGGGTCAGGGGCATTATTGGAGTTCCTGGGGCCAGTGGAGGAAGAGTGGAAAAAATGTGGCTGCAGAAGGGAGAGGGTGGTGGTTAGAGCCACCCAGGGCTCTCAGTCTTCCCCCACTTCCATGTGACTGGAAAGGCAGGAAGATTTGTTTGTTTGTTTGTTTTTGTTTTTGTTTTTTTTATTTTTATTTTTTTTTATTTATTTTTTATTTTTTAAATAGTTTATTGTCAAGTTGGTTTCCATATAACACCCAGTGCTCATCCCCACAAGTGCCCCTCTCCGTGCCCATCCCCCCTCCCCCCACACATCCATCGTCCTCAGTTTTTGTCAGCATTCAAGAGTCTCTCATGGTTTGTCTCTCCCCCTTTCCCCCACTATTTCCCCCCTTCTTCTCCCCCATGGTCCTCCGTTAAGTTCCTCCTAATCCTCCTATACGTGCAAACATATGGTATTTGTCCTTCTCTGCCTGACTTATTTCTCTCAATATAACACCCTCAGGGTCCATCCATGTTGCTACANTCCATCAGTCCTCAGTTTTTGTCAGCATTCAAGGGTCTCTCATGGTTTGCCTCTCCCCCTTTCCCCTATTATTTCCCCCCTTCTTCTCCTCCATTGTCCTCCATTAAGTTCCTCCTAATCCTCCTATACGTGCAAACATATGATATTTGTCCTTCTCTGCCTAACTTATATCGCTCAGCATAACACCCTCAAGGTCCATCCATGTTGCTACACAAGGCCAGATTTCATTTTTTCTCATTGCCATGTAGTGTTCCATGGTATAGATAAACCACATCTTCTTGATCCATTCGTCCGTTGATGGACACTTAGGCTCTTTCCATGTTTTGGCTATTGCGGAGAGTGCTGCTATGAACATTGGGGTATATGTGCTCCTATGCCTCAGCATTTCTATATCTCTTGGATAAATTCCTAGCAGTGCTATTGCTGGGTCATAGGGGAGTTCTATTGTTAATTAGGCAGGAAGATTTTTACGAACCCTCGAAAGGGTATCTTAATCCAGACCCTCCAAGAAACAGATGTGAAGACAAGAGGTGGTAGCACACTACACCCTCATTTCCCTGGGCTCCAAGCTCACAACATTTGGTTTTGGAGTTTGGGGTGGGTGCTCGGGGGGGGGGAGGGGGAGAGTCACCTTTGTTTTGCACTTGTGTCAAGACTCTCAACATTTAACTGGACACCTCTCCTTGGAAACGGACAGAGAAGTCTCACCTGTCTCAGTTCTTTGCTCCTCCCATTGTGGGCAGGTCTCTCTGCCATCTCCTTGACTCACTGGAGCCTGGCCCAGATTCTCAGCACTGTCTAGCCAACCCATAGATTGCTAAGAAGTACCAAAAGGGTGTTGTTCCAGGCTAGCACATGTGGAGGTGTTTTGTTACACACAATAGCTAAGGAATAACAGGGACCAAAGCTCTGCGCCACGCCCCTGTCTCCATCACTCAGCTGTGAACACTTATTTCAGCTAATGCTGTCCCCTGTCTTGACCCTTTCCTAGGTTCTGAGAACTTTTTGCACAGTAGAGGCCAGAGAGGACCTGGCCCCACATGCACCCCTCTCACTCCCTTTGGCGAAAGTGGGGGGCAGCTGGTTCAACACAAACCATTGCAGAGGAAGCAGAGTCACAAAGAAGCAGGGAAACAGCAAGGACATGCATTCCACTCAGAGAAATGCACTTGATTACTACTCAACATTTGCAGTACCCAGATACTCTAATTAAGAGAAAAGGTCAATAGGTTAAATAAGTAACTTAATCAGAAAATTATGCAAAGTGCCACAAGTCAAACACATTACACAGCCCTTGAGATCGATACAGTATGCAAATCGATCGTCCTCGATCAGGGCAATTCAGCAACTGGAAGGTGGAAGTCAGTGGAGGAGGCTCAAGGAAACCCAGCCTGAGCCGGGGAGTATGGGTACCTGGCACCCTGGCATGGGGGTGGGTGGCGTGCCCCGTGAAGAAGTGTGACCAGTGAGAGAAGTGCAGTCTCTCCTGTAGAATGGTGAAGGGAACAGGCATAGAGTGTGGGTTTGGAGGCCCACAGACCTGGGCAGGAGTCCCAGCTGAGCTGTGTGGCCTTGGACCAGCCCCTTAGCCCCCTGAGGTTCATACTAATACTGGCCTCTCAAGTTTTAGGAAGGATAGATTATCAGCTCTGATGACCCTTGTGTGTGTATGAGTAAGCGAGAGCGAGAGAGAGGGCAAGAGAGAGAGAGAGTGTGTGTGTTAGGGATTTGTGGTCCTGTGTCCGGTGAGATTTTCTTCTTGTCTGCCACCTGCCTTCCTCTTGCCAAAGCCCTGCAGCCAGACTAGCCAAAGGCCTTTAAATCCACTTAGGACAGTGGTTCTCAACTGGGGGTGATAGTTGGCACGTCTGGATACATTTTTGGTTGTTAATAATGGGTGGGGCTGGGGGTGGGCTACTGACATCTAGTGGGTGGAAGCCAGGGATGTTTCTTAAACATTCTCGAATACACAAGACAGCTGCTGATAACAGAGAAGTATCCAGCCCTAAGTGTCAATAGTGCTGAGGTTGAAAAGCCTGATTTAGGAGGATTGAAAGTGTAGAATGGCTGAATCAGCCAGGGCACCCTCTGGGGTTATCAGAGAACCTCCTGATTAGGGTTTGGGAACCTCTGAGGGACCCCACTGGTCCTGGCTTCCCAGGAGCCCCTGCCCGAGGCCCATGAGAGGAAAAACAGACCTAAAGAGGACAGATTTGCTCAGAGCAGCCCTGCCAGCCCTGCTGCAGAGGGGTCGGCCACTAGACAGCCCTTCCAGGCCTGGGCTGGCCCTGTGGGAGGACGCCGCTGTGGTGTGAGGCTGCCCTGGTCTGGCATTCCCTTGCAGCCTGAAGGAATGTTGTAGAAATGGACCCTTATTTGGGCTTGTTTTTAATCCCCCAGAGGCTTTGGAGCTGCTTGGCTTTTCCCAGGCTTTCCTGCTGCTCAGAGGAGAGAAGTAGGACCTTGGGGACCATCCCAGGCCTGGTGTGGAGAGAAGGGCACCCATCCCCCACCTGAGGTCCAGAGCTAGAGGCCCATAGCATTCCTGTTGCTTTGCAGGAGGGCTTTAATGCTGCTGGGGTCTCTGGGGAAAGAAGGGAGTGGATATTTGTCCCTGGAGCCTCCTCGTGGCACCTCGGCCCCCTCAGGGGTACTCACCTTGAGGGTGGCTGAGTCGGGGGTTCCAGGTGATCCCTGAGGGGACAGTAACTGGAGGAGATCAGGTAAGGTCTGGAAAAAAGAGCAGAAAGTGTGGTGTGGGGTGGAGAGGCATCTTCCCTTTACCTCCTTCCTCTTCTGACATCCAGGGCCTCAGACTGCACTTCCCTTTCCTGGTTCTCGACTCACAGGCAGTTAGAGAGGCCACAGAGTCCTCTCCAGCAGTACGGTTACAGCTGGGGAAATTAAGACCCACAAGTGGTTAGGGTCTTGCCTGAGGCCATAGAGTGGGGTCAGTGGCAGGGCCAGGAATGGTGCCTAGGACTCCTGACTTGAGTCCAACACTAGAGTGTGACAGTCTTACGGCTGCCTCTGCTCATCCTTCCCATGAAAAGCAGCCTTCCAGAAGGGACTCAGTGTTAATAGCTGTCTACTGCACTGTAACAAATTATTCCACAAACTTAGCAGCTTAAAACAATAACATTTCTTATCATTCACTTCCTGTGGATCAGAAAACCAGGCGGGCAGAGCTTACCTAGGAATCAAAATCTCTCACAAGGATGCTACTGGCATGCCAGCTGGGGTTGCAGTCCTTTCAAGCCTCAATGGTGGGGCTGGGGAGGGGAGGTTGAAGATCTCCTTCAACCTCACTCATGTGGTTGCTGATAGACCTTAGGTCCCTGCTGGTTGTTGGCCAGAGACATCCTTGCCAAGAAGGGCTCTTGGCACAGGAAAGCTCACAATATGGTCCCTCAGAGGCAGGGTGGAGAGAGAGCAAGTGAGAGAGGATGGGCAAGCCAGAAATAGGATCTTTGAAAACTTTATTAATTTATTTAATTTTTTATTTATTCCATATGCCATACTTTCATCTCCGTGACTCATTTCAGAATTTTGTGCCTCTTAATCCCCGCCACCTATTTTTCTATCTCCTCATCCTCCTCCTCCCCTCTGGCAACCACCAGTTCTCTGTATTTATGAGTCTGTTTCTGTTGATTGTTATTGTTGTTTGTTTTTGTTTGCTCATTTGTTTTGGTTTTTAGATTCCACATATAAGCAAAATCATGTGCCATTTGTCTTTTTCTATATGACATATTTCACTTAGCATAATGCCTTCTAGGTCCATCCATGTTGTCATGAATGGCAAGATTTCATTCCTTTTTATGACTGTTTTCCAGAGTTGCTTAGAATCTCCTTTTTTATAACCAAAACTTGGAATGGCATCTCATCATTTTTGCCACATTCTATTTGTTAGAAGTGAGTCATGAGGTCCAACCCACATTGTAAGTGGTGGGGGGTGGGGGGGATTTACACAAGGGTGTGAAAGCAGGAGGCTAGGATCACTGGAAGCCGTTTGAGAGCCTGCTTCCCTCATGGTGGGGAGAGAAAGCCCACTGGCCTGATGTGGGCCCTCGACTTCTCCCCTAGTTATTCACTTAACTTTCAAACTCCTAGGTGAAATCCCAATGAATATGATGATTTAGGTGGAGGTGGAGCTGGAGCTGGGGTGGGATCCTCCTCTCTTCTCCATGTCCCAACTCTGGGTCCAGAGCCTCAGCTGAGATGAAGTCCAAGTTTGTTCAAATAAATGCCAGAGCATTTGGATATGGGTCAGAAACGTCTGGTCCCTCGTATTAGTTTACCAGTATTAGTATTAGTTCTTACCTGTGAAAGGAGGAGCCAGGATGGGGAATTTCTGATGGAGCATTTTTATGTTGAAACTTTCTCTCACTCTCGGGACAGAAATTCCCACATTGCTGCCCTCTCTTACCCTTCCTAGAATGCCACACCAGGGGTATGCCTGTGTGTCAGGGATTATTGCATTGGTAGCTGAGTCTGGAAAGAGGGAGGCGGCCATGGCAGGGTGGAGAGGGTGCTGGAAGCTGGGCCTGGATCTGTAAAAGGATAGTGCCCACCCAGGCAGCTGCCTGAACCTAGCAGTGGTGCCTGGGGTCCCTGGAGGGGAGTCCTTGTCAGGGAGGGGTCCAGGCAAAGGAAAGTGGGAAGCTGTGTGCGGAAGGCCGGCATCCAGCCCTGCCAGGAGACCCTCCAGAGGTCAGGGGTTGTCCAAAATGGACTCCTTCCCCAGGAGCCACATCCCAGATTTGCTTCTTTATCTCAGCCTGGCTTCCCCCGTCCTTGCCCAGTCTTGGCATTTCCTGCCCCATCTCCTTACCCACATCTCGTGCTCAGCCCTCCCTCAGCCCCGTGGCTCCTACACGAGCCCAGGGGCCAGAGCCAGTGCATCCACTGTGGAGGACAGTGGTGTCCCAGGGAGCCTGTGGGCCCGGGGCTCCCACATCCAGGCTAGAAGCTGCTGCTTGCTGGCCTGGGGGCAGGGAGGAGGCAGTGAAGGCCGCTGCTAGCGTCTCAAATTCATTTCTAATTCACTTTTCCTTCTGAAGTGGTTTTGAGGAAGCGCGATATCTGAAAAGGCAGCTAATGTAGGCCCTGTAAATAGTACATTCGAGGGCTGTAATGGAGGGAGAGAGAGAGAGCAAAGATGGATTAAGTGCCCACCTTGGGCTTGGAAAAAAAAAATCTTTTGATCTCGCAGCACTGCACAATGCCCTATTACCTTGTTGGCTTGCATCAGCCAGAGAGAGGATGTTTCTTATTGTGATTGCTGCAAATTGGCACCTGTTTCCCGGAGAGTAGCTTTCTTCTGAATTAAGGAGAGCGCCCAGCTCCATCCCAGGTGATAAGGACCTCCTATTAGTGGATAATGTCAGCTGAGCCACCTCCAGGCGGCCTGCCTGCCTTGGGGAACCCTGGCCTGCCACATTCTCTGAGCGCTGCCTCACAGGCAAGGGGCAGTTGGGAGCCCCTCCCTGCAGGGAGCTCATCTTTCCTACCCCGGCCACGTGTCATTCACTGCTCCCACCACATCTTTCTGATGGGTACAGTGGGCTGCAGAGCCGCTTGGAAGGCATAGCGCTGACCTTTGAATTCATTGTCTTTCCCCAAACTTGACCTTCCTAGATTCTCCCTTGTATTTAATTAATAAATTCATTCAACAAATATTTACTGAGCAACTACTATGTTCCAGGCATTCTGATGGATGCTGGGGACACAGCAGTGAATGAGACAGCCCTGCCCTCACAGGGCCTGCAGAATAAAGTAAGAATCTTTGTGATTACATTGGACACCTCCATATAATCCAGGGTAGTCTCCATCTCTTAAGGTTAGCTGATTGGTAACTCTAATTCCATCTGCAACCTTATGTCTCCTTTGCCATATAACCTAACAAATTCATAGGTACAGGGATGAGATGTGGACGTCTTGGGGGTGGGGGTAGTTACTTTGTCTCTTCTACCTTTGAACTGGTCTTTGAAACTACCTTTCATCTTATTCCCTGTAATCCACATTCCAAAGAATAGGCAAAAGGATCTTTTGTTTCTATTAATATTTTTATTTGAGTATAGCTGACACTCACTGGTACATTAGTGTCAGGTATACAACATAGTGGCTCAACATCTCTATGCATTATTCTGTGTTTACCACAAGCGTAGCCACCATATGTCACCATATCCAGTGCCATTTCAGTATCATTGACTGTATTTCCTGTGCTGTGCCTTTTATCCCCATGACATATTCATTCCATACTGCAAACCTGTACCTTCCACTCCCCTTCACACACTTGCCCCGTCCTCCCCAACTTCCTTTCCTTTAGCAACCATCAGTTTGTTATCTGCATTTGAAGGTCTGACTCTATTTTTTAGCTGTATGTTTAATAATCTCCTTTGCTTTTTTTAGATTCTACACATGAGTAAAATGATACAGTATTTGTCTGTCCCAGTCCAACTTGTTTCACTTAGTGTAGCCCCTTCTAGGTTCATCATGTGATTGCACATGGCAAGATCTCATCTTTTTTAGTGGCTGTGTAATATTCTAGTTGTGTGTGTGTATGTGTGTGTGTGTGTGTGTGTGTCTGTATACATATGCCCCACACCCTCTTTGTCCATTCATCTATTGATGGACACTTGGGTTGGTTCCATATCTTGGCTCTTATAAAAAATGCTGCAATAAAGGAGACAAGCATATACATTGGGGAAAAGATAGTCTCTTCAGTAAGTGGTGCTGGGAGTATTGGACAGCTACATACACAAGAATGAAACTGGTCCCCTTTGTAACATCAGATACAAAAATAAACTCAAATTGATAAAAGGCCTAAATATGAAACTTCAAACCATAAAAATCCTAGAAGAGAGCACAAGCAATAATTTCTTTGACACTGGCCATAGCAACATGTTCCACATATGTTTCCTAAGACAAGGGAAACAAAAGCAAGAATAAACTGTTGAGACCACATCAAAATAAAAAGCTTTGCTCAGCAAAAGAAACTACCAACAAAGCAAAAAGGCAATGTACCAAATGGGAGAAGACATTTGCAAATGATATATATGATAAGGGGTTAAAATTCAAACTATATAAAGAAGTTACAAAACTCAACATAAATCAATCTGATTAAGAAATAGAGGACCCCAATAAATAATTTTCCAAAGAGGACAGACAGATGGCCAACAACACACAAAAAGATGCTCAACATCAGTCATCATCAAGGAAATAAATGCAAATCAAACCATAATGAGATATCACCTCACATCTGTCAGAATGGCTAAAATAAACAAGATAAGAAATAACAAGTGTTGGTGAGGAAGTGCAGAGGGATCTTTCAAAAACACAAGTCAGGTAATACTGTTCTCCTGCCTAAAACCCTCTTGCTGTGCTTAGAGCAAGAGCAGAAGTCAGAACCTCTACCTGCATGGCCTGGCAGACCCAGCCCTCTGCCCTTTCCACCCCCTCATCTGCCTTCCTTCCCCTTGCTCACATGGACTCCCTGCAGGGCCTGAGCTCCTGGGGGTGACTTGGTACTGGGTTCTTTCCTCTGGCTCCTTCTCTGTCTCTCACATTTTAAGTCGCAGTTTAAATGTTTTGAGAAAATACTCCCCTTACCTGTGGCTGAAGCATACCCATTATTGTTTCATGCAGCGCCCATCACAACCCTATTCACGGTCTGTAATTATTTCGTGTTGGCCTGTGGATTCCCTGATGGCAGGAGCCAGACCTCCCTATGCTCTGCTGTGCTCTGCTCAGCCTCCTGGCCCTGGGCCTGGCACGCTATAGAACCTCAGTGAATATTTATTTTTGGGTGAATGATGATATTCACCATATATTACTGAGTGAAAAAAAAGAGCACAATGCTGGGGCACCTGGGTGGCTCAGTTGGTGAAATGTCCAACTTTGCCTCAAGTCATGATCTTGCAGTCTGTGAGTGAGGCCCACACCAGTCTCTGTGCTGACTGCTTGGAGTCTGGAGCCTACTTTGGATTCTGTGTCTCCCTCTCTCTCTGTCCCTCCCCCCTCACAATCTGTCTCTCTGTGTCTCTCTCTCTCAAATATAAATAAATGTTAAAAAAAAAAAAAAAGCACAATGCTAAAAATGTAGCTCTTAAAGTAAGAAAAGGAAAGCTCCTATATGTGTGAATAGCCAGGTATGTTTAAGCCACTAGAAGAATTCAAATTTAGAAGAATCAAATTTATTGCCGGAATGACCTCTAGGAAAGGAAGTAGATGGGGATATACAAAAAGGTGACTTCCTCTTTTTACCTCATACACTTAAAAATTTGTTTAAAACAATTTTTTTGGTTATAAGCATGTATAGCCTTTTTTTAAAGGAAAGAACTTGAAAATAAATAAAAAGTTTTTCTAATTGAATATGATCAGAGAAACTAGGCAAAAAAAATATTTTTAAAAAATTATGTTTCTGTAATGCCTCCCAGAGGTGTCCTTCTGTCCTTCAGCATTGTTCCTTTCCCCACCCCCATAAGTGGTGACTAGACTTGGCCTTGACCTGCCCTGACCTGGCTCCAGGAGGTCTCTGAATGACGGTGAGGGATGGGTCTCCAGTCAGATATGCACATTCCCTCTCCCTCCTATATCACAGCTCTGGCATTTTCCCACCTACAGAACAGAGGCTGAGATCCCAGGCCTAGTGGGTGTGTGTGTGTGGGGGTGTGTGTGTGTGTGTCTCTCTCTAAGGGAGTTGTGGCTCAGTGATGCTGCCAGAGTCCGACCCAACTTTCCAGCACTGTTCCTCGTATCCTTCTCACACCCCGCATACAGGAACCCAGAGCCAGGGCCCTCTGCCATTTTGCCTTTCTAGGCTTTTTTACCTGCTGTGCTGTCCATTGAGAAAGCTTTTTGTACCTGGTTAATATCTGTGCATCCTTTACTACCTGGATCCTCTGTGGAAATTTCCATTCTGTGCTTCCTGACTCTTCCCCCTCCCCAAGCAGAGCTGGCCTCTCCTTTCCTGGGAAGCTCCTAGAGAGATAGGAGGAATGGTTCAGAGAAAAGTCTATGCCCCCACACTGGCCACTCCCTGGTTCTAAATCCCAGCTCCGGTACCTAGTAACTGTGACTTTAGGCAAGCGACTTAAATCTCTGAGCCTCAGTGTCTTCATCTTTGAAGTGATGATTTGCATGATGACACTCATAAGGTAGTGGTGCCTTTAAATGGGGTGACCTATCTGAAGCTCAGCAAACAGTAGTCTTAAGGAGCCCGTGGCACAATGAATGTATCAGGACATGTAGTAGGTGTCCCGGAGGACCAGGGAAGCTTTACAGAGGGAGCAGTATCTGAGATGAGTTCTAAAGGACAGGGAGATGGCTCCAGTTGGTGGGTGGTACCAAAGCGTCAACCACACACAATGGGAGTCCAGAAAAGTAGAGTCATGGAGGAGAGAATGTGCCCAGTGGCCCAGAGGACGAAAGCCCCAGGCGTCAGGCCAGTTCCCTGCTGGAGGGATGTGGGGACTTGCAGCCTTTGTGCTACTTCGGTCCAAACTGTTTGGGGTTTGGCGTGAACACACAATAGTGCCTGAAGAGGTGGCTGCAATTTTCCCCTCGAGCTCTCAGATGTCTTCAAATTGGTCTGAATAATTTTTTCCCCTCAAATTGTTCAAAATGTTCTGTTTCTGGCCCGAGTGCTTGGGTTTCCTGTTGCCTCATGGAAATGGCCCTGGGGCAGATTTGGAGGTCTCGGGGAAACTCAGTGAGTCAGGGCACCCTCATCCACACGCCCTGCTTCTCTGCCAAGCTAGCACCCCAGGGGCTGGAGGGGCCAGTGGCTGGAGGGGCCGGTGGCTGGTGGGTGCTAGTGGGGCTGAGCTCCGAGGCCCCACACTCAGGCTGCGGCCAGCGCCTGTGGGCAGGCTGGGCTGCAGGCCAGCGAGGGCCAGCAGGAGCTGCTGGGAGCCTGGCCAGCTGAAGCCTGATACCTGGCTCCTGGCTCCATGGGTAGCTGCCCAAGAGGGTGGGACAGAGGCGTGGGCCTTCTCGGGCGGCCAGCCTGGGGGCGGCTCTGCGGCTCTGTTAGTGTTGGCGCCAGCAGAGCAAGAGTGAGGAGGTGCCGATAGCATCTCAGGGTCCAGCCAGTCTCCAGAGAGATAGTGCTTGTGCTTCCCTAGCACGGGTGGGTGCACGCACACACAGTGTTCACCCATCAGCCCCCTTCTCAAGCTGGCCCTCAAACGAACTTACACGCACACATTCCAGTGAAGGAGAAGGTGTTAAGGAAAGGGGTGTGTGCAAGGAATATGTGTCCAGGCCAGGGGAGTCTCTCGGACTGTGGCATCTGGGGTGGGCAGCAGAGATGTGGACGCTGGCAGGCAAGAGGGTTTGGGAGGGTGGGAACGCTCTGATTATAGAGAAGCCCTTTCACACTCCCAGCCAGCGTGTACCTCCCAGTGCTCTATGGCCTTGACTCAGAACTCTTTTCTCAACTGCCCTGTGATGGCCAGGCCACTGGCTTGTACTCTACAGCTCTGGGGCGGCATTCATCCTGCTCTGTGGAATCGTGTCACCAAGAGTAAAGGTGCTATTTTCATAGAATGAGCTGTAAATATGCCCCCTGGGCTGGGCTGGGCTGGGCAACATGGTGGCATGGAGAAAGGCTGCTATGGGGAAGGGAACACTAGCTTTCCCTGGGCTTCAGATCCTGGGGCTTCTATACCATCCTGCAGATAAAAGTCAGGAAGTCAGGAAGTTGTTTTATTATGTATCGTGCAGGAGAAAGGGGGTGGAGTGGGGGGTCTTGCCCATTGATGCTGATAACCAGTGGACACTACTCAGTTCTCCACAGGGTGACATGTCCATGACGGCTTGTTCCTTCCTGAGAACCTCCTGGCTTCCTGACCCTCCTCAAACCAAACCCACACAGGCCTTTGATTCAGGCGTGGCTTCTGCCTTGCAAATACAGAAAACAGCTCTGGCCAATTTGATTAAAGTGACAGTTTATTAAAAGGGTGCTGGGTACTTGCAGAATCTCTGGAAGAGCCAGGGCTCCTGGCCTAAGGCCTCCCAGCCAGAAACAACACTGGAATCACTTTGTAGAACTGATGGGCCTGAGGAGAGCTCTATGGCTGTCACTGCAGGGTGCTGACACTACAGTGGGCACTGTCACTGCCAGCACTTGGTACTGGACGCTCAGAACATTAGTCCTGGTTCTTCTAGAATCTGGTGCAGGAGCTGCTGTACTCTCACTGAAATGGACTCCAGGACACATCTGCTTGGTTACGTCATTTCCTTTCCATTCCAGGTTTGATGTGGGTGAGTTGGGTCACCAGAGTGAGGTCATGGGCTTGAGCTTTGGCTGCAAGGAGGCTGGGAAGGCAGTGGTCTGGCTTCCATACAAAGAGGTGGTCTCTGCCTCCAGCCAAGACTCGGAGAGGGGGTTTCCCCAAAAGCAGAAGGCAGCGGGGAGGGCTCTTCAAAAGTGACAGATGAACACCTCAGAGGTGTGCAGAGCCCATCTCAAAAGAGAAGCACAGAGGTCTTTTTCTTTCTTTTTTTTCTTTTTTCTCTCCTAAGGACAGTGGCAGTAAGCCTGGAATGCACAGATGCCTCACCTTCCTCTCATTTCCACATAGCTCTTCTGCCCAAAGACCTGTAGTCAGGTGTCCTTACCTCCTTTACCCTGGAAGTCACATATGACCTGGGGGAAGAGGTTCCCCATCCTCCTCGCTCTTGTACTCTTCTCTTCTCTTCTCTTTTCTTTTCTTTTCTTTCTTCTTTTCTTTTCTTTCTTTTCTCTTCTCTTCCTTTCCTTTCCTTCTTCCTCTTCCACTCCTTCTTCTCCTCCTCCTTCTCCCTCTCTTTCTCCTTCTCCTTCTTTTAATATTTGTGAATTTGAGCACCTTCCAGCTTTGAGCAAATGGAAGGAGGCTTCCCTCTGCTCCATCCTGCAGCTCAGGGGTGACCTTGAGATCTATCTGGTGAGCAAAGGAGGAGGTGTGCCCTCAGAGTATACTGAATTGCAGCTGGCTCCCTCCTGGTTGACACTGACAATAGCACACCTGGCCCAGGTGACCATTCATTTTTCCTGAAGATAACATGGTGTGGTGTCAAGTGGGCGATGGCTGTTAACCCTGTTAGCTTGACTTTGATCCTACCCCTGCCCATGCAGTCCCCCAGGGTAGACCCTTCCCTCCACTGGCTCACATAAGGATAGTCAGTGCTGGTTGGGAATGCATCACCCTGTGTTGGGGGATGTGGCTTCAGGGCACATCAGGTGTGGAATTGAACACCCATCTCATCCCCCAATGCCCGCTGCTATGGTCTTTCACTCAGTTTATGCCACTGCTCCACCACACAAAGGGCTTTCTTTTTTTAGACAACCTTTAATTTATTTTTTAATTTCAGAATAGAAATGTCTATGTTGTTCTTTATCATAAAAGTAATGCATATCCTATACAAATGCAAGCAATATGTAAATACATATTTTAGGAGGTTGAGTCTTCCTATATGAAACCCCACTTAGATAACCATCACTGAAAGTTTTAAGTCTACAAATAAAACTGTTCTCATATGTATATCTAAGGATGAAATGAGTGTGTATGTGGAAAGATATTCCAATATAGCGTGGATTTGAAAAGCCGTTTTGCATTAGCATCTGACTGTGGGGGAGGTGGGAAGGGCTGTCTAATGGAGTGGCCAGCCCTGCGATGGAGCTCCCTGCAGTGGAGTTGTGTCGGCCAAAGCTCACCAACCAGGCATCCATCTGGAAGGTGACCCAAGTGGCCAAGTTCTTGTCTTTTTAGCACAATCGTTCTGGAGTCCGGTAGTCGGCAGGGCCAGGGATGGCCAGCCATGGTCACCCCTATGGACGGAGGTGAAGAGAGCAGAGGGCACACGGGCTCTGAGAGGCCTGGCCCTGGGTCCCCCAGTGCACCTTCTCCTCTGACTACACCAACCTGGGGAGGAGCTGCTCCTTCTTGGGGATCATGAGAAGGTGGCAGGGCCTATTGGCCTCCCAGAGCTGTGGTCCTCTGGGGCATTTACAGCTCCAAATGCTAACCTGGGGAGTTTCAGGGCCCTGAGATAGGACAAAGATGGGGGTTCGGCAACTGCTTGCCATTAGTGCCTCGCTGGCTTCCTCACCAGAAGACACCGAATGAATATCTGCTGAATGAATGCATGAATGAATGGTGACATGTCACCTTGTTCGTATAATCTTCATTGGCTCGAGCTATATTTCAGAGTCTCAGGGAGCCTCCCCACCCTGTCCCCTTCAAGACGTGGACCTGTTCCTAGCAAATCAGAGTCCTAGGCTCATGGAACTCTGGTTTTCTGAGGAGGGTGGCCCCTGAGGCCACCTGTCCTCTCTCCTTCTGTGCAGACATCTGACCTGTGATTGCAGCCCTGTGAGCAGGGACTGGTCCAGACCCAGCTTCCCACGAGGGACACAGCAACCTGCCCTGCAGAGAGAGTGGCCCTGCTCTTCATGGAGGTGTGTGAATAAGCCATCGACCTAGAGGTTGCAGGGTCCACTCTGCCTTGGCTGGGACCCTGCTCTTCATAGTTCAGGGGTGTGGTGTGATTGGGGAAGGGGGGCATCTCTCATAGTCTTGGGGCCTGAGGTTCATTGCCAAGGTTTCTCATGTGCTGTGGGAGGGTCTGCCAGGCCCCTGCCCTCACTCAGAGTCCTCCTTCCCTGGTCTTGCTCAATAGGCCTTCCCCTCCTCCATTTCCTCCCCTCCCATCTGTCTCCCCTCCCCACAGTTCCCAGAAGTAGGACCCAGGCCACCAGCTGCAGGCTGTCCAGGTTCCCTATCGGATTATGAAGCTTAACATTTTTGTGAAGGAAGAAGAAAGCCTTCCCTCTGGGAAGTGATAAGAACATTCCATCGTCCTCTGGCTCCAGGGAGCCTGGGAAACAATCACCAAAGGGAGAGAGACTCCCCAGGGACAGGCTCCCCGAACACAAGGCTGGGCTGCCTTCTGCCTACTCCCCCTTCTCTTCCTCTCCTTCCCCCTCCCTTCTGCTGGGTCTGGTCTTGCCTGTGGTCAGCCAAGGAGACCCTAGGGCAGTGAGCCTGGGGAGCAGGGCAGGCCTCAGGCCCCAGCGACCAGGGCCCCTCTGTGTGGTTGTCTCCTTCCCAGCAGGGGGCTGCCACTGAAAACCTTGGGAAGCAGCTCTCTTGAGGGAAGGTTGTACAATCTGGGAGGTGGGAGCTTCCACCAACAGGAGTACCAGAAGAGATGGTCATGGTGGGAGTTGGTTAGCAATGTGGTGGTGGGCCCCACTCCTGGTGATGACCTAGAGACCCTCATGTCTGAGATAAGAAGCTGAGCTAATCACCTAGTGGGCACTGAGCCTGAGGGAGGCTCCTGTGGTTGACACTGTGGTAAGAGCATTGCCCAACCAGTGTTCCCTCTGTCTTTCCTCCTCTTCTCTCTCTTTCAATGACAATATTCACTAAAGTCTCCCTGGTGTCTGGTACTGAGAGAGACAAAAGGCTAGGCTGTGCCTTCTCTAATTCCTTGACCGAGAAGGACTGTGCCTCAGGACCTTTGCACTTCTCTTCCCTCTGCTTCTCTTCTTTCAGAAGCCATACCCCTTGACTTACTCAGATCTTTTTTTAGCCTTACCCTCTCAGTGAGATCTCCCTTGCCTCTTGATCTAAAATGGCAACCATCTTTACCCGCAACAATTCCCAACACCCGTCTCTTGGCTTTTATTGCTAACTAATGTATATTTTACTTACTGACCACACTTCTTGTTAGTCTCTTCCCACTACAACAAGTTCCCTGAGGGCAGGAATTTCCTCCTTTGCTTCAGTGATTAGAAGGCTGCCTAGAAGAGCAGGCTGTATGGCTGGAGGACCTGGCAGAAACCAAGTGATGCACTGTGCCAAATGTAGGGGGAGGGGTGAGGTGGGAGGAGTGTGAGTTTTGAAGGAATTTAATAAAAGGGCTGTATATCAACTGTATTCATGGTTAAGGAACACCAACAAGGGTGTGAAGCACCCCAGGGCTAGTGACAGAGGGCTGCTCACTTGTCCCAGGTGGGTGACAACAGTTACCAGACTGCTTTGGTCTCTTCTTGTCCTTTGGTCTCATGAAACCAAAGGACAAGGACACCTGGATAATGTGGTTCATGGAAGTCAGGCCCCTGGGATCTGGAGTTGAGTAAATAAAGCCTAGATTTGGAGGATCACTTGAGAAGCTCCACACACAATAAATCTGTTGGATAAATGAATGAATGCCCTCCAAAACTCACATATCAGTGGAGAAGACACACTCATTCATTTCCTCCATTCATGTATTCGTTCATTTAAGTCATAGATGCTGAGCATTGGGTGGGCATAGCACCCATCAGAGACCAGGGTGGGACATTCCCAGCCCTTCCTGAACCAACTGGGAGAAATTTTCTGGAAAGATGGACACTGAGGGCAGGTTTCAGGACCTGGACTGTCTTGCTGCCTCACACACCTGACTCACCTGCTGGCAGCATGCTATGGGCATGGTCGTAGAGCACACCTGGGTAGGGTGTAGCTGGCTGATGCAGGACAGAGCAGAGAAGAAAGCTTTGGTTCTTTGGGGGACCTGTTAAGTCAGGCCAGAGCACATAGAGTGACTGGGTGTGGGGAGACATCATTTGTCCTTTGTTTTTCTAAACCCTGGGGATTTGAAGCTTGGTGAGGAGGAAGTCACAGAGAAGGGCAGCCTATGGGCCCTTTAACCCCCTAATCACTCACACTGGAGAGCACTCACTGTGCCAGGGCTCTAGCACTTGTCCTCACTTAATCTGTGTGACAGCCCTATGAAGTGGCATTACAATGCCTGTCTCACTGTTGAGGGAACTGAAGCATGGAGAGTTTAAGTAACTTACTTAAAGGTCCACAGCTACTAAGTGGTGGGGTTGGCATTTGAACCCTGGCAGTTTGTGTCCAGAGCCTATGCTACCATCCTTTATGCAGAGACCTTTGATAGATGGTTCATAATGGAGGAGTGTGGCAGTCCTCTAAAGATCTGGGCTGATTCTTAATTCCCCAGCTTGGGAGGAGATCCTCTGCAGGAAAAGTCCTAGAGGAAGGGGACTTGGTCGGAGATAAGTGTGGATTTCTGGCTTGATGAGTTAAAGCCCAATGGGAGTCCCAGGCTCTAGAAGCCTGCTCTGCCCTTCAGCCTCACTGCCGCCATCTCTCTCTCATACTTGTCCTGTGGCAGCTCTCCCCCCACTGGCTACCCAGACTCCTGTCCCACCATTGCCCCATTCATTCTCCATGCCATATGTCTCCAGAACTCAAACATTGTCATGGTGACCCCAGGATAAAAATTCCAACCTTCTCCCCTTGGCCTGGAGTACCTCACATGATGTTCCCCGTCCACCTTGCTGGCCTTGTTTCTGGTCATTTCTTCCTTGACTTCTCCATTCTAGCCTGCTGGCCTTCTTGCTGGCTGTAGACCATTATTGCCATCTCATCCCCGAGACCATTCCATCTGCTGTGTCCTGTGCACTAGAATATAAGCTTTACAAAGGAAGGAAATTGTGTTTTGATCAATGTTGCATCCTCAGTGCCTAGAACAGTGTCTGGAATACAGTATCTGCTAAATACATAACTCTTGAATGAGAACTTGCTCTGCCATTTCTTATCGCTAGGCCTTTGAACACACTGATCCTTCTGCCACCTTCTTCACTCAGATGATCCCACTAACCCTTTAGTTCTGAGCTCAAAGGCCACTTCTTCAGAGAGCCTTCCTCCCTGCGTACACTAGCCCATGTCCTCCCTTAGCCCCTGCGTATCTTCCCTCCAGGATCATTGCACTTCCATTGTTGCATCTCACTCCTGGCCTTGCAAGGTCAATTTCTATCACTCTACCAAAAAGTAAACTGTGAGGGCAGGGACTGGCTGTTTTGTTTACTCCTGTGTCCCTGGTGCTTAGTGCAAAGCCTGTTACTCAAGATTATGTGTTGAATCATTGAAGGGACAGGTGGGGCCCTCAGGTGGCCGTTAGAGTGAGGGAACAGATCATCCTCATCTGTTTCTCCCTTGAAAAGCTCTGCCAGGCATCTTCACATACATAATCTCAATCTTTTAATATTCTTGTGAGGTAGGCATTGTGATCTTTCTTTACAGACAAAGAAACAGAGGCTTAGAGAAATTAAGGGACCTTCCCAAGATTATATACTCAAGAACAGCAGAGCTGAGACTCAAACCCAGGCCTCCTGACTTGAGTCTTTTTCTTGGGATCCCTTGCAGAAAGTAAGCTGCGGGGTAGATTCCAAGTGAGGTGGGAAGCAGCCCTATCCCTACCCCAGGTTCTTCACTTCCCTCAGAGCCTGCATTAGTTATCTGTTGCTGTGTAACAAAACCTGGTGGCTTGGAACAACAGCATTAATTGTCTGTAAGTCGGAATCTGGATGTAGCTTCAGAGTGTCTCACTGGTGCAGTCAAGGTGCAGGCTGGGGCTGCAGTCATCCGAAGGCTCAGATGGGGAAGGGGCCACTCCAGGCTCACATGGCCATTGGCAGGATGCAGTTCCCTGCTGGCTGTTGGGCAGAAGATATCCCCATTTCTTTGCCACAGGAGTCTCTTCCTCGAAGCAGGCAAGTTGAGAGGGCAAGAGAGAGCCAGAGAGATGGAAGTCACAGTCTGTATCACTTCATCATGGAAGTGACATCCCATCACAATTTGCTGTATTCTATCATGAGGAGCATGTATCCAGGTCCCCCCACACCCAGGGGAGGGGGCCACTGGGAGTCATGCCAGAAGCTGCCACTGCACAGCCCTGTTCCCTCTGGCAGCTCTCAGCTCATGAGTACCTGCACAGCAGCTGACATTGTCCTGTTCACAGATATCCGTGGGGACTCTGCCTGCATTCATTCACTTATGGACTCATCTATTTGACAGACATTTACTCTGTACGTACTGTGGGCTAAATCTTTTTTTCTTTTTAAAAACTTATTTTAACTATGTTCAGCTAATCATGTTTTTAGCTAATTTATCTTATTGGAATATAATTAACATACAGTGTTATATTAGTTTAAAGGGTACAACATAATGATTCAACAATTCCATGCACTACTCAGTGCTCACTCCCTTAAGTGCAGTCACCATCTGTCACCATACGTTAAAATCTTACTGACTATATTCCCTATGCTGTCCTTTTCCTCTCCGTGAAGTATTTGTTTTGTAACTGGTAGTTTGTACCTCTTCATCCCCTTTATCTATTTCACCCATCACCTCACCTCCTCTCTGGCAACCTCTAGTTTTATTTTTCTTATTTAGGAGTCTGTTGTTTTTGTTTTGTCTCTTTTTTACCCCCTATTTCTTCATTTGCTTTATTTCTTAATTCTATATACAAACAAAATCATACAATATTTACCTTTCTCTCTGTATACCCTCTAGGTCCATCCATCTTGTTATGAATGGCCAGATCTCATTCTTTTTTTTTTTTTTTTTTTATGGCTGAGTAATATTTCATTGTATGTACATACCATGTCTTTTTTACACATTTATCTACTAAGGGACACTTCGGTTGCTTCCATAGCTTTTGTAAACAATACTTCAGTAAACACTGGGGTGCATATATCTTTTCAAATCAGTGCTTTTATTTTCTTTGGGTAAATACCTAGTAGTTGAATTACTAGATCGTACAGTAATTCTATTTTAATTTTTTTGAGGAATCTCTATACTCTTTTCTACAGTGGCTTCACCAGTTTGCATTCTCACCAGTAGTGAACTGGGTGCTAAATCTTGATTACTGGGATTACCAAACTGAATAGGCTCATTTCCTGCCTTGAAAGAGACAGGTCTGTAAAGAAATAAATGAGATTTAGTGCATGCTCACACAGACTTTAGGAAATAATAGTGCTAATGCTCATTTAGCACTAACTGTGTACCAGCCATCACGCCAGATGCTTCCTATGTATTATCTGTTTTGCCCCTCACAGCAGCCAGTAAGGTAGGTAGTATTACAATCACTCCACTTTATAGAAGAAACTGAGGCACAAGAAGGTTAACTCTTTACTCCAGGTCAGCCAGTGGCAGGGCAGGGCTGAGACTCCAGCCTGGGCAGTCTGACCCCTGGGTCCATACCCTTAGTCACTGTGCCGTCTGTTCTCTTGAAAGATGGGCTCCTGGGGATGGACTGTCAGAATGGCAGGTGTTGGGGCATGTCTGCAGGAGCACTTCTTCCCTGTTCTTCAGGAGCAGTCTATCGACGGGTATTTTTTTTTGTGGGCCTCGGTGAAGCTGCCCGCTGGATTATCCAGGACGGGAAGAATGGCTAGGAAGCCCAGTGGCAATCTAGGGAAGAGAGTTGTTTTGGTTTAAAAGATTGACATTTTAATAAACTGCTCTTAATTAACAGCACTTTGAAATTCTGAGTGGTGCGCTCTCCATCTTAAAACACGCGGGTGGGTGGCTTCTTAGAGAGTGTGATGCTTGTGGGTGATCTCCCTTTTTGAAACAAACCCAGACCCTCCAGTCACAATGTATTTTTCATTCCAAAAATGATCTTTACTGCAAATGTTGCTTTGGTTCGAGTGAATTAGAAAGCCTTATTACACAGGCAGGCACTTCAAACAGTGCCCAGCTCGCTGCGCCGGCTGTGGCATCAAAGGCTCGGCTGGAATCCCTGATTACCACCCAGGCTGTCGGCCACTCGGGAGCAGGCGGCATCTGAAGCGGGCCCTGGCCCTGCGACCAGCAGGCTCAGGGTGCCCAGAAGCCGGGCAGCAGTCTCGTGCCAGGCCTGGTGCTTCCCCCCTACTGGGAGCGTGGAGGGGTGCTGTGTGCTGAAGGGGAGAACGGCTTAGTTGCCCTTCACTGTGTCCCAGACATACTTTTACATGTGTTATCTTATTTAAATTTTCCAATAGCCACTTACAATAGTTGTTGCACCAGGAGATGACACCCTCCTTTTTCTCCCTTATTCTGGCCTAATTAAGAAATAAGATGAAAGAACAAGACAAATAAGAGACGGCATGCCATGTTTATTACTGATACAACAGCTGATATTGGAGAAGGTGGCTTGTATCTGCAGGGAAGCTGGCTTTCTCATCCTGAAGCTCACAGTTATCTCGTTCCTTCCCCTGGGACATATACACGCTTACTGGGACCTTACTGGGACAAGCTGTCTCAGGTGAGATCACGGAAGTCTAAGTTGTTAGCAGAGAGCAAAATACATGCCCCATGAAGGTAAGCCAGCTCTCCCCAGATAAAGAGAAGGGCTGAAGGGGCATGGACACATTAGTCTTACCAAACTCACTGGTCACATAATTCCTTTTTGGTTTTTGACGGCAAGTGAGTGAGGACAGAGGAAGGGGTCTGTGGGCCCCTCTACAAGTAAGGCAACAACAAACCCCCAGCCCCTTTCCCTAGCCACTAGTATTATTTTCTTTATTCTTTGGCCAGGGAAGGAGGGCTGAGTTTCACAGCTGCCTAGTTAGTAGGTGATGAAGCTAAGATTCTGTCTGACTGTACTTCCTCTCAAGAGCTCGAGCTCCTCCGGGCGCCTGGGTGGCTTAGTCGGTTAAGCATCCGACTTTCGCTTAGGTCATGATCTCGCGGTTCGTGGGTTCGAGCCCCGCGTCGGGCTCTGTGCTGACTGCCAGCTCGGAGCCTGGAGCCTGTTTCAGTCTGTGACTCCCTCTCTCTCTGACCCTCCCCTGCTCGCGCTGTCTCTCTCTCTGTCTCTCTCCTAGAAATAAATAAAACATTAAAAAAAAAAATTTAAAAAAAAAAAAAAAAAAAAAAGAGCTCGAGCTCCTCAAGTTCAGAGGTGGGTCCCAGGCATTCAGTGTCCTTAGGAACTGTCAGAGGGTCTAGCTCAGGGTCTTTGAAGTGACCAAAGAAGACTCATCCTTTCGTTCAGCATTTATTGCATTACTATATGCTGGGTGCTGTTCTAGCTGTTGATGGCATTTAGCCGGTCAAGTGGGTGAATAGTGGCCCATCTCCCAAAAGATAGGCCTTCATGCTAATCTCTGGAATCTGTGAATCTGACCTTATTCGGAAAAAGGATTTTTGCAGATGTCATTAAAGATCTTAAGATCCATCCTGGGTGGGCTAGAAGCCCAGTGACAACCGTCCTTATCAGAAACCAAAGAAAAGGCAGGAGAAGGGGACAAGGCCACTTGAAGACAGAGGCAAGAGTGATGTGGCCACCAGCTAAGGGACACTGGGAGCCTCCAGAAGCTGGAAGAAGTGAAGAAAGGTTTCTGTTTTTGGAGGGAGCACAGCCTGGCTGACATGTTGGTTTTGGACTGCTGGCATCCAGAACCACAAGAGAATAAATTTCTCTTGTCCTGAGCTCACCAGTTGGTGCTAATCAAGTATCACCTGGGCAGCTCTACCTAGGCATTGGAGGATAGGAAGACACCTTGGGCCCCTTCCTCTCATTCTTGACACACATGGGAGGCATGGGAAGAGGTGGCCAGTCATCTCATCAGGACCTGGGTCTGGGGTGCTGGACTCCCTCTAGCTAAGGCATGAAGGCAGGAGGCCTCTCTGCAACTTGGACGTCATTGTACACAACATGCTACTGAGTCAAGTAAACATAAATGAAAATGAATAGCCACACATGCACTTGGACCCCTCTATACCAGATCATGGAGATATGGGGCTGGAGGGTTTGGTTATAATCTGATGGGTTTTCCCTGTAGCTCTGGCTGTTGAGATCTCTTGGCATCCAGAAAGGAAAGATGGAGAATTGCCAACTGGGTTTTAGAGGGAACTTCAGGAGCTACCAGCTCTGCTTGCCAGCCTTCTTCTCAAGGAGACATCCAGCTGCTGTCCCAGTGCCTCAGAGAGTTGGCACTGCATTGGCACCCTTCCCAGGGTACCTCTGTCAACATACTTCCCTGCATGGAACCTACATCTGGCTTCCTGTGATGGCAGCTTTCACTTTCATTTCACAAAGGAAGAGACTGAGTCTTGGCAAGTTTCTAGGGCCATATATATGGCAAGTGCTGAAGTGAGTACTCAGAGATGAGAAAACCTCAACTATCTTTGCTGGTAGTGAAGAGACTGAAGCACAATATACAAGTAAGGTGTTATGCTTATCACCGTCATGCTGTGAAGCCTCATCGTTGGTTATAACAAGCACTATCGTAACTGATCCAGGGCTTAACTATGGTCCTTGGAAGACCAGGTTGGTTACCTAAACCAGTGGCATTCTGTCTGTATCTCCATAGATATATGTATTTTGGGTGGGTTTTTTCAGAATATTTCATGAATTTTGGTGTCCTGGGTCGATGTACAAAGCACAGATTTTGCCGAATAGAGATCATCTCTCTGAAACCTGTTGGCTTGCTCAAGGTAACATTGGCCATACTACATATCAATAAATATTAAATGCTGATGCAATTAGGGGCATTGGGGAGATAAGGATTGTATTTGAACCTGCATTCTGGCTGGCCACTCACCTCTCCTTCCACCTGGGCTGTTTGCAGAGGCCTGGGAAGACATGGTGGGGACGTGGGTGGGACCTCTCTCCCTCCATCTAACCTCAAATCCGAACCATAGCACCAGCCACATGTGCCGTTCGAAGTGAGGGCTGTTCTGTAGCACGGTGATGCACAGCAGAGGCCTCTGTGAACTGTTAGCTTCTGCAGTGAGATAAGCATCATATGCAGAATGTAAATCAACACTGTTTCCTTCATCAAGAAAATCTTGCTGGGAAAAGTCAGCTGCACTAAACAGCGTGCTTAGTGACGTAGGTGATTTACGGCCTTGCCCCTAATCTCATTGCAGACCATACTTCAGCAGCACTGCTACAGTTCAGGTAAGGCATACAGAGAGATAAAAGAGGCAAGGTCTGCCCTCAGGAGGGGCAAGCACCTGTCCCCTACCATGTCCTCTGCCCAGAACCTACATTAGGGAGAGAGGCCCCACGGGCGTCAGGTCTCTCCATCAGTGGTCCTGCTGATTAGGAAGCTTGGCCTATCTAGCCCTCCTGGAGGCATCCTCTTAGCATTGGAATGAGGAAAAGGCTGGTCAGAGAGATGAAGAGAGGGATCCTACAGAGATGTCTTTCAATTGTGCTGTAAAGCCTTAGCAACAAGAGTGAAAGAAATTCCTGGCAATCATTATGCAGCCCCTACATGTTCTTGAATTTACGGTTCTTGATAAATGTAACAGCAGAAGGCCTGCAGGCATCTTCCAGCCTTCCTGGAAAATGTTATGTTTTGTTTCTAGGGTGCTGGGATGCAGGTTTTTGGATTGGCAAGCTCCCAGGAAAGGCCGAGATGAGCACACCTTAACCATTTCTTCCACTAGCTAGAGTTAATCCTTACTAGTAACTGACTGGAGGCCAGAGAGGCCTTGGGGCATTCCCCTGCCACTGGGCAGAGTGGCCAGCATTTGAGGGATTGGGATGCCCAGAGTTTTGTCCTGAGAACACATCAGGGACACCCTTGGGTTTGGGGGTCCTGTTGCAGGGGGTCTGTGGCAAAGCAGTCCATCCCATCACAAGGTGGGCAGTGAGCAGACAGGGGTCCTGGGGTTGCCCTGAGATCTTGCCTGTTTGCACTTGAGCTGGTCATGAAAGGATGCCAGAGAGGACCCAAGTTGCCAACCTGCTGAGGAATGAGGGTGAGTTTTCAGGGAAGGAGCTGGCCCTGGCTAGACTTTGCCTGGGCAGCACTTGGCTGCCCAAGGAGCTCAATTAACTGATTCTGATACAGCCTTGCCTCCCAGTGCCTCTTTTGTGGTGGGCTCTGTGGGGGGAACAGAGCTGAGGCAAGCACACCAAGCCTCAAGCAATACTAACGAGAGCTAATAGTACATGTTTACCACATGCCATGCTTATGGTCAGAGCTTAATTAATGCGCGTCATCTAATTTAAGTCCTCCGCAGTCCTCAGAGGAGGTGCTATGTGATCCCCTTTGATAGTTTCAAATATTGAGACTTGGCGACTTAGTCTGCATGAGGTCATCCAGCTAGTGATGGTGGAGCTGAGACTTGAACTCCACAGCCAGGCTCTGGATCAGTGGTTTGTGCCTTGGCTGCCCATGTGCATCACCTGGAGAGCTTTTTACAACTTACTGCATCTGTATCTCTTCATAAACCAATAAAACTGGGTTCTCTGAGGGTGAGGCTAGGTAATGATATTTACTAACTTCACCCCAAGGCTGCATATATTCAACCAGGTTGAGAACCTTGTCTCTAGAACCCTTGAGCTTAACCACTGCACCACACTGCCCTAGCCCTGCTCATGTCCACAGCAACCCCTAACACAACACATCATGATGACCCCTGAGCACTTGCTTTTTCCCACTGGGCCATACCGGCCCTAGAATGGGGCTCTCAAGGGAGGTATCCTCTCAGCAGGGAAGAATCAAAGATAGCTTCATGAAGAAGACAGGAGAATCTGGGGAAGAGTAAGAGATCAGAGAGGCTGCTAGGAGCTTAGCAGGAGCCCTTGGTCTTTGTTCATTCATATGAACTTGATTCCCTAGGTACCATGGTAGGAAGGTGTCTGAGCATGGTCATGACCCCAGCAGAAAGCCATTCCCTTGCTGATGCCCTTATAGCTCCTGTTGCACCCTCTACTTGTTTCTCCCCATCTCCCTGTCCACACTAGCAGTGCCAAAGTCCTGCAGCCCATACACTTAGTGCTTCACTCCTCTTGGCCTTTGTTCCCACGGTTTCTTCTGCCTGGTAAGGCCTTCTCTCTTCATCAGCCATATGAACACATTTGTGTTTATAGTTCAAAACCTGCTCCTGAAACCATTGTGAACCCTCCCTGGATAGACTTAACCCCTTCCTCCTCAACACAGCTGTAGCATGTACATAATTCTAGGGCTGCACAGATCACCCTGTCACTGTAATTGTCTGTGCCTGGTTCCCTGCAAGACTGGGAGCTCCTTAAGCAGAGGGTCTAGCACATAATAGGTGCCTAGATCATGATCGGATTCAATTTCTCTCCAAGGCCAAGAGTCTTGGAACAGCAGAATTTTAGGAAATCTCCCTATCCTCCTCTTGTAATCTCTTTCCTCTGTGCCTGCCACTGCTGAGCAGGATTCTCCATGATCTTTGCTGCCTTGGACCAAACAATTGTTTAGGAAGGTCTCTTTTGGAAGACAAAGGGACTACCTGTGATTTTGGTATCAGTAATTTTCTGGCAGCCATTCACATCTGAGCCCGGCCAGCCCAGATTGTCAGATTAGCTATCCCGGATCGTGGAAAAAAGGAGGCACAGATATGATACATTTTGGAGCAGATATGAGAGCAGGAGGGGCCTAAACCCAAGGGTGCAGTGTTTTTACGAGAGATGGAGTGTCTGTGAGTGCATTACTGAGGCCAGGGGTAGCATCTCTGGTGGTGCTGCCAGATGGCCTGAGGGAGGCCGTTGGATGTATGTGCAGAGAGGAGAGAGTGGGGCTTAGGGGGTGGCTAAGAGCCCTCTGATGAGGAAGGGGGAGAGGGAGCCATCCAGGACTCGTGGAGGTCTGGCATCATTTGGATGTGTAAGGGCATCTGCCAGAGTTAGGGGGTGGACCGTGTGCACATGCGCTTATGTGCAAGTGTGCGCTACTGGGTCCTCCCCCACCACTGTGGGCAGACCCAGGCTCCTGGAGCCAGCCAAAGAGAGGATTACTTTCTGGTTTAGTAGATTAAATGCTGAGGTTTCTGTGAATTAAATCCCAAAGCAGCTTTGGAATGTTTTCACTATCTCCACTGAGAAAATGAGATCTTTTTCATCTGGTAACACAGGGGTAATAATACCCAGATCCCTGGGCTACAGTGAGGATTAAATGAGATCATGAATGTCCAAACTCTCGCCTATGCCTGGGACACAGGGAGGCCCTAATCAGTGGTGGTTCTCAGGTGAACCGAGGCTCAGGGGGCTGGTGAGGGGCAAGCCTGAAATAAGAGAGTTTTATTCCTTAAAGACAGCAGCCAGTGCCCTTGTCTTTGGTGTCCTTTGGTCTGTGAGCCTTCAGTCCTGGGGCAGCTCATGCGTGGGGTCAGATGTGGGCTCATTCCCAGGCTGTCCGTGTCCTGGTACAAGACCTGAAGCAAGCCCTTGAATCTCTCTGAGCCTTGTTGCCTCATAGTATTAGGACTGACAGGGTTGCCCAAGGATTTGATACTCTCATCTGCCCCTTAGCTCCCAGCTTCTGCCTATGACCTCCTCCAGACTGTTCGCCCAAGAGTGGTGGGATATGCTCTTTAAAACTGAAGTCAGCCTGTTTTCCTGAGCACACAATTCAGAGTGTTTAAAGTGTGCAGTGCTTGCTATGGGCTGACAGGTCCTGGGTGATCAACCCCTTGCCATGTCTCCTCCCTGGGTAGATGCTGCCGTGCCCTGGGCCAGCAGGCAGCTTCCCTGCCGTTCCTAATCATACCAGGCTCCCGCCTCAGAGCCTGTGCTTGCTCTTCCCACTGCCTGAATGCCTTTCCCCCAAACAGTGGCATAGCCAGTCGCTGGACTTAATCTCCACTCAAGCCTCAAGCCTCTGGTTTCCCTGTCCACACAGCCCTCTCAGCCCTCTCTGTTCCCTTATCCAGATACAGTTTTCTTCATGGCACTGAGCCGTGGCTGCCGTTGTCTTGTGTGTTTGTCTGTGGTTGGCTCCCAGGCTAGGATGCAGGCTTCCGGAGAGCAAGGGCTTGGTTCGGCTCACTGCTGTCAGCCCAGCAACTGGATCACTTTTGGCTTAGTAGCTGTTTGGTGAAGGAACAGATGACTGAGCGAGTACCTGCAAAGCATTGTTCCCACCATCCAGTGAGCCCTCGGAATTATTAGCGATGGAATGAAATGGCTTTGAATCCATAGCCCTAGGATTCATTTCTTTCCTTGTTGTCAATTTACTGTGCAACCTCAAAGAGCAAACTTACCCTCTCTGAGCCCCTGGGAGAGCATTGGGCAAATGGGGATTTGTAGCTTCTGCCTTGGCTGAGGGAGATCAGGGTCATGGAAGGGTCAAGCTGATAAGGGTATAGTTTGTTAAGCAAAAGAAGCCCCCAAAATATAAAGTAGAGAGGCCCATTTTCTCTGAAGAAAACCAGTCACTTATTTCTCAATACACTGCCAGCTGGTCTGTGTCAGGTGGTCGTGTGGAAGAGAAGAAAAAATCCCTTTGACTGAAATGGTGGTATTTTACTGAGGCCCCTTGGTTTTGCTTTCAAATAATTTCTTCAGGGCTCCCAAGTGCCTCCTCTTTCTTACTCATTAGCAGTCTACAGAACTTAGAGGGAGACTCTAATTAGGGAGAACTTTCCTATCATTTGCTAGAGAAAGAATGAGGAGGGGGCTACCTTACAGGCCAGAGAGAACTTTTCGAATCTATGTGGAGACCCTTTGGCTGCAGGCCTTTGACTTGAGCTCAGGAGCAAAAAGTAAAGCCACAGGTCAGGAGGATGAATCTGCTATTCAGAACAGGGAATCATCATTATTTTTTTTAAATATAAATTCTGGAAGAGTACACAGGTCTGGGGCGTCTGGGGTGCCTAGGGATGGGTCTGACTCTTGCTTGTTGAAGAAGTGCAATTATTGACTCTGATATTACTGACGATCGTGGAGTTTACAGGCTCAGGGCAAAGGAAGAGCAATGGGGACAGCCTGAACTGGCAAAGAAGATTCCAGAGACTGCGCTGCCCTACTCTAACTCAGACCCCATAACGAAGGGGACAGGCCTACGATCTGAGTTCCTCTGGAAATCTGTGAAGGTGAAAAACATTTCAGCTCTTTTGCTAGTATTAGCTCAGTGTGTGTCAGCATTGGGGGAAGATTGCTGATGTCTTGGGTCATATCAGTGTAGGTAGAGTGGCTGAATGAGGGAGGTGATAGTCCTGCCAACCACCATATTGATCAGCTCCACTGAAATTCAGTTGTTCGGCTGTGGTTCCCATATAGAATATAGACAAAGTGTAATGAAAAGGAGAAAGTGGTAGAGTGATATGATTATTTTTTAAAACCACTTAATTAATGGTTAAGCAGCAGAACTAAGAAGGGTAGGGGGGACCTTTCTGACAATGACCATGCTTTGGGCAATGCACAAGGCAGTGTTAGGGAGGTGACCCCTGGTCTATGCGGGCAGAAGCTTTCTCGGGTTGCTCTGCTGCCTCTCCTTGTCCTTCTGACTCTTCTAGCATGATGCTTGCCTGTGATGTTTGTCCTTTGGGTGGGAGGCAAGGGCTGTTCTTAGGTGTGGCCCTTGAAAGCCTTAGGCCTATTTCACTCTGTTGGGCCAAGATATGGGAAGCAGTGCTTTGGATGGCGTTTGGGAGTGACAGGGACACTGCCAGCTGAGAACAAGATCACATGGGGGCTGTTGACTCCAATCCCAGAGGCAAAGAACTCTGGGCCTCAGTCTCTTCTGTGTGTCCTTTGGTCCGATCTGTACCATCACCCCAGCCAAGGCACCTCCCTTTGGAGCCACTGGGACCGTGGAAGACATATGCTCCTGAGCCCTACCTACAGCCATTAGCATGAGTTTGGGCTCAGAAGCAGACTGGGTGGTAGTTTCAACTAATGCAGTGACAGGAATGAGTTGGTTTAGGTCTTGGATATCTGAAGCCCCTGAGTGATAAACCTCTTTTTGTACTTCCCGTATCCCCATGGCATTCCTTACATTATTGGAGTCAGCAGGCCCCAGGAGATCTGTTCTGGTTGGCATCATTCACATCATTCCCAAATGCCTGAGCCTCAGCCCTGTTGGTCATTGGTGGAAGGTGGTCAGAGAGGGGAACAATGTGTTAGACATCAGACACATATCATCTCATCAATTTATGAGATAGATATTCTCAGCTCCATTTAACTGATGAAGAAAATGCAGCTCAGAGAGGCTAAGCAACCTGCCTAATCTCACACAGGTAGGGCATAATGAAGCTGATTTTTGCACCCGAGTCTCTGTAACTTTAAAGTCTGTGCTCTCTGCATCAAGACCTGTTTTGTCCCTGAAGAGATTATAGATGGGGAGACAGAGTGTGGCTGGCTGAGCACCTGCCCCAAGGTCTCTGTTTGAGACACAGGACAAGATAGCCCCCTTGAGAATGAGAATTGAGGTTAGCAAGTGAGGTGTCAGGACTATTCCTGCCTCTGACCCATGAAATGTTGGTATGGAAGCCAGAGGCCGGCTGCCTTTCAGTGGGGTCCGTGCAGGGGACTGAGCAGTGGGAGAGTCTGGGGGAGCCACTCAGTGGCTGCCTCCCATCCTGACTGTAGTGGTGAGAAGAGCCACAGACCCGTATCAGTTGTCCTGGCCCAGATGGCGAGACCCTGTCACTAGCTCTCCACTGGCTTTCTCTGTGGCCTTGGGCACACCCCTGCTCTCACCTCCGTGGGCATGCATAGCTCATCCTTCTGTACCAGGACCTCTGTAACTGGACAGTGCCTGGGATTGTGTGTTAAAAGTGAGATTCTGTTTCAGGAAGGCTGCAGAGGGCCTAAGCATCGGCCTTTCTAACTAGCTGCCAGGCAAGGCTGCTGCTGCTGTCCAGAGATCACACTCAGTAACCCCGTTCTCCTGCTCTGGGCTCTGAGCCACACTGTGCAGACAGTGTCACAGGAGCTTCCTTCAGGCAGTCTTCTCTGACCTCCTCCCCACCTGCAGCTCCTCTGCGTGCAGGGTGGTTAAGAACATGAACCCTGGAGCTAGATGTTCTGAGTTCAAATGCTGACCCTGCCTGTGTGACTTTGGGCAAGTTACTTGACTACTCTGTGCCTTGGTTTCATCATATGTAAATTGGGGCAGATGAGAATACCTATCTCCCAGGATTGGGGAGTAAAGCAATTGCTATGTGTAAAGCTTTCAGGGTGAGCCCATTATAAATGTTAGTTCTATCCTCTTCATTATTTTTGTCATTATCACCTTCTTTTTCCTGTCAGCCTCCCTGTCTTGCTCATCTCTGAGCCCCGTGCCTAGCTCAGAGAAATTGCTCAGAAGTCGAGTGGGGAGCACTGATGGGCAGGCAGAGCAGGGTCACTTCTCAAAGGATGCAGATTTATGGCCTGGAGGCCAACACTGGGGCCGAAGGAGGGATTCTGTGGGGGTTACTGGCTCCTCCCGGCAGGCCCGACCTTTTCTCATCTTATCTGGTTGCTGACAGAAAACAGAGGGTGTCCCAGCCCCAGCCCCAGCCCCACCCTGCTCCGGCCCTCTGTGCTCTGGACCTTTGCCTGTCTGCTGGGTTTTGCTGGGAGGGCAGACATCTCCCATAAACCAAGCCTCGTGAGGGAGGGATCTATAGGCCCGGGGGGTGGGGCATGCTTCAGAGCTGCCAAGACAGGGCCCCCGATGAGGTCTGTTTCATCAGGGATCCTCCTGTCTTCTTGCCAAATGCTGGGGATGCCAGGCCCTGCCGGGGGCTCGAGGGGTTGATGCCACATTTTGACAGAATGCAGTCCTCTCTTTAGATTCCTGGCTAAAAAGAAAAATGCACACACACGAAACAAAAGCCCTGCTGCCTAACATAAAATACTGCTTCCTAATCCCAAGTGTGGCCAAGTGGGCTGTTAAGATATTTAGAAGGCCTTTAAATTATTTCCACTTTAGAAATGGTTTTATGTCTCCCATTTTGTTCACTCGGTTGGCTAAGGTGTAATTGCTCTGCTGGCCCGGACTTTGCTTCCTCACCAACGGGGACCCTGGGTTTGCATCTTGATATTAAGAACAGATACTGAGAGCTGAATGGGGCATTGTTTCCTGGCCAGATCAGTAGCTGCTGCCTGCTTGGAGGAAGCGAGCCGTCCGAGACTGGCCGCCTGACCTAGCCCATGTTGTGGCTTTGATTACTTGGTTCTCTCCGGCTCCAATTGGGAGCCCATCACACCATCCAGGTTTTCCTTTACACCCCCCCCCCCCCCCCCCCCCCCCCCCCCCCCCCCCCGCTCACCCTCACCCCCACCGTCCATTTTCCATAGTTGCAGGTTAAAGGGGTGGGCTTGGCCATTGGCAGCCTGAGCTGATTTTTTAAAGGGACTGCGTTCAGGTATCTAGGCTGGAGGGGCGGGGGTGTCCCCTGGGTGTCCTCTGGTTAGATTGTGGGGCCAAAGCAGAGACCTGGAATCCAAGTACCTTCTGCTCTTTTCCCTTACTTACTTGTGACCCGTAAAGGTTCAAGGAACATCTCTCAAACTGGGAACAAGAGGGAACACCCATTCTTCCCCCAGAACAGAGAAATCACTTGAAATTTTGCTCTTTTCACATTTTAATCAGATAGGTTGAAAAATAGAAAACCACAGCATCTCATTTTGAAAGGATTTAGGAAAACATTCTACTGGTTACTTAAAAACTTTTTAAGTCTTTATCATCTTGCCCCAGTGCCCCACTGCTCCCCTCCCCCTTGATCATCATGATGTTTGGTCGTAAACGCCAAAAACCCAAATAGAACCCCCTGAGCAGTGAGACCCAGCTGACGAACAATGACAGGATGTTGGCTCACAGAGTGTCAGCATTTGCCAAATAAGTTTATCCTTTATTTATTATTTTCATTGTGGTTTAAAACACACAGCCCCCAAAGCCAAGTCTCTAAACCAAAACGTATGGCAGGCCTGCGTCGGCCCAGAGCGCACAGTAAACTCAGAGACTTTTCCCCTCCCTCCTCGTCAACGATCAGAACTGGAGATAGTATGTTTTGAATTTACTGAGAGATCTACTGCTTTGGGCCCAGTTTTAGTACTTTTAAAAAGCAATCAATAATGGCCAGTTTGTAATAAGAAAAATTTATGAACTGACAGGCAAAATGTAATTACGGAGGGGATTCTTTGCAAGAAAAAAGAGGTGATGTTAACAGACATCCCGACAATCTGTTTGCGCTCATTTCATTCATATAAATGATGAAGTGCTTCTGGGTTAAAGCAGCATTCTCCAAAGGCTTCCCGGGAGCCTGGAAAAGTCACTGCCAAAGTTTCTGCTAACGGAGGGCAATGAGTCTTTGCATTAACTTCTCATCGTTACCCGCAAAATGGGTTTTTCACGGTGTTACTTTTATGACTATGACTGTTCCCCAACAGCAGCTTACACACCTCATCTTCTTGGTCCCTGAGGAGACGCAGGGTACTTGTGAGCTTTCCAAAAACCAGGTGGTGTTGCAGGCACCTCTGGAGCCTCTGGCTCCTCCCAGGCCTCACTTTCCTGCAGCTTTCTCCTTTCAGCCACCACTGCTGAGGACAGAGGCGGAGCTTTTGGAGTGTAAAAGGTGCTTGGAGAAAGGGAAAGCAGAGGCTCCTGGAGAAGACAGCAGAGATTGCGCCCAAACTGCCTGATCCTGATCGTACAGATCACCAAGCCCATGATAGGTCTCCACAAATGCTTGACAATGCTAGTGACGTCTGACACCTACATATCACTTTTCAGTTCATAAAGTACCCATGATAACAAAGTCTGTCCATTGTGACCATCCCAGCAACCTGAAGGGACATTCATTGTTACACCCATTCTGCAGATGAGGAAATTCAGGCTCAGTGAAATTACTTGACTTCCCGTGGTCACACAGCTTATTACTGTTTCTACCAGGATTTCAACCCACGTTTCTCTATCTCTTAAGCCTGTGTTCTTTTTGAACATGCCAAGAAGGGAGACACTGGTTCTTTTAGAAAGAGTAAAGAACAGGACAGACATTCTTGTTAAAGAAATGTGTTCCAGTGAAATTTTATGTAAATATGTTGACTTTTAAAATGAGACCAAAGTTGCCAGAAGTAGAACTGTTTTACTGTTTTGCATTTGCAGGGTGTGATGATTTTCCAAGTGCTTCCACATCTCAACTTTATGTCGTTTGCAGCTTACCATGGCTCTGTGGGGTGGGTGGGGGAGGGAGCAAGGAAACTTCATCATTCCCGCATTGTGGAGCAGAAGCTCAGAGAGGCTGGGAGACCTGCGTGGGGCCAGAGAGCGCGCACCCTTGGGCAACTAGAAGCTCCTGACCATGTCACCACAGCTCATTGCCATGTAAGGGGGTCCTTTATATTACCTTCTCAGAATAACCTTACTGTGCTAGAAACAAACAGGTTCCTTAATGATTTGCTCCTTTTTTCCATGTTTTACCTCTCAAGTTGAAAGTTAAATGATCACAAATCATGTTGACATCCAGGAGTCAGGAGAAGAAGAATCCAAAATAGGGGGAGTTATTAGAAAGAGTCACCCAGGGGAGGTGCCAGGGCCAGCCCAGCCTCAGGGTAGCATGACCCCCATCTTGACATTCATTCCCGGCCCTGATGTCGTGGCCTTGTTAACACTAAGTCATGGAAGCAAAGGATCACATTTCGCAGAATTTTTTTAGGAACATAGGTAGAAATGGAAGGGCTCTTAGCCTTCAGTTCCCTTAGGAACCAAATGCACAGCGTCTTGTATTTCTCCGGGCATGGCTGCTGGTTGCAGGTTTGGGTGTCTTTGGCTCTGTGTCACCTTTCCTGACACAGTAATGGGTGATGAGGGTGGCCAGGGACAGGTGTGGCTGTGAGGGAAGACGTCAGGATAATCCAGTCAGCCTTTTCCGTTAGAAATTTAGTTTTTGGATCTCCATTTGTATTTCTCATTTGTTGCTCTAATAATGCTACAAACCTTGTAACCGTGGTTTAAAACAACACTTTCTTCTTCCTCCTGTGTTTGTGGGTCATCTGGGTTTTGGCTGATCTCACGGGGGTTGGCCCTAGGGCTCTAGGGTGGGTTCACATCTGCTCCCTGTATCTTTCCTTCCTCCAGGGCCAGGGGAAAGCCCAGAGCAAGAGCCATGGTGACAGCAGAGTCACAGGACCCCAGCCAAACTGCTCAGCACATGAAGGTCTCTTCTTGGACCACTTTTGCAAATATTCCACTGGCTAAAGCCAGTCACGTAACCAAGCCAAACCTCGGCAGGCCAGGGAAATCTGCTCTGTCCTCTCCAATGAGCTGAGAGGGGAGCGAATATTTACTGAATTATCTGAACTATTCACACCATCTGCCTGACTTCAGCATCTATTTGTTAATTGACTATAACTCAGAAGGAGAAGAGATGTGCTAATCATTATTGAAATTCCCTAGATCTCCCTGTATGGGAGAGACAAGCCACGGAAGCCGCAGGTGAAGAGGCTTAGAGAAGGGGGTCTGGCAGGTGTGGCTGCCTCCATCTGAGGGCAGAGGTATGGAGCTAGGGACCAGCACATCCTGAGGAGTCTCTTGAAGCACTGCAGGACAGGAGGATAGGACTGGGATGCAAGGGAGAAGCACCAGAGCCTGACTAAACTGGGTTCCATCCCAGCTTCCCTGTTCTCTGAGCATGCTACTCCCTTCTCTAGGCTTTGGGTTCCCCATATGTCTTCATAGGACGATAATGCCATACACCTCAAGGCAGGCAAGGGTGCAGGGACTGGAGGCAGAAAGTAAGAACCCCTTGGGGGCACCTGGGTGGCTCAGTCAGTTAAGCATCTGACTTCAGCTCAGGTCATGATCTCACGGTTCGTGGGTTCGAGCCCCACATCAGGCTCTGTGCTGACAGCTAGCTCAGAGCCTGGAGCCTGCTTCAGATTCTGTGTCTCTCTCTCTCTCTGACCCTCCCTCTGCTCACGCTCTCTCTCTCTCTCTCTCAGAAATCAATAAAAACATTAAAAAAAAAAAAAAGAACCCCTTGGTGAAGGAGTGTGGCTCTTCAGGAGGGAAGGAGGAAAAGCAGTACTATTTGAAAAGTTTTGGGTTTCTCTATAGGAAGAGGGCTCTAAAATGAGTCTGTAGCACATGAAATGATGCTCAGCATCCCTCCTCATCAGGGAAATACAAATCGAAACCATACTGAGATACCACCTCACACCAGTCAGAGTAGCTAAAATGAGCAAATCAGAGAACTCTAGATGCTGGCGAGGATGTGGAGAAACGGGCACCCTCCTACACTGTTGGTGGGAATGTAAACTGGTACAGCCCCTCTGGAAAACAGTGTGGAGGTTCCTAAGGAAACTAAGAGTAGAACTCCCCTATGACCCAGCAATAGCACTGCTAGGAATTTACCCAAGGGATACAGAAATGCTGATGCATAGGGGCACACGTACCCCAATGTTCATAGCAGCACTCTCCACAATAGCCAAAACATGGAAAGAGCCTAAGTGTCCATCAACGGACGAATGGATCAAGAAGATGTGGTGTATCTATACCATGGACTACTACATGGCAATGAGAAACAATGAAATCTGGCCATGTGTAGCAACATGGATGGACCTTGAGGGTGTTATGCTGAGCGAAATAAGTCAGGCAGAGAAGGACAAATATATGTTTGCACGTATAGAAGGATTAGGAGGAACTTGACGGAGGAACAAGGGGGAGAAGAAGGGCAGAAATGGTAGGGGAAAGGGAGAGAGGCAAACCATGAGAGACTCTTGAATGCTGACAAAAACTGAGGACGGATGGATGTGAGGGGGAGGGGGGATGGGCATGGAGGAGGGCACTTGTGGGGATGAGCACTGAGTGTTATGTGGAAACTAATTTGACAATAAACTATTTGTAAAAATAAATAAATAATAAATAAAATGAGTTTGTAGGTAAAACAGAAGGAGGTAGTGAGAGAGGTTGAATGGGGTGGGCTTCTGCTTCAGCTCATTAGAATGCCCCCTCAGTTCCTTCATTCCTGTAGGAAATGTTTACTGAGCTGCAGCCAGCGGGCCCCACTCCACCCCCGACTTGCAGTGATTGCATCAATGAGTAAAAGATGAAAACCTGCATTCATGGTGGAGTGGAGACGCATTTATTAAGCATTTACTATCTTTAAGCCTTGTGCTGGGCTCCACATCCACCCTCGCAAGATGCTTGCTACCCTGTCTGATATAAGGACTAGAAAACCAAGACTTGGGAGTAAAGACCATCAGCCCCAGGTGGGCGCCTACAGCAAGTGAGAGGCAGAGCTGGCACTGCACCGTTCGACCCCAGAACCCTCCTACTCTGCGGCTGTCCTGGCCCCAGATGGCAGTTTACAAGCAAGCCTGAGCCTCTCAGAAGGGAGGGGGACCAGATGAGAGGAGATGGGCAACAGCATGGGGAAGTGGTTCCAAAGTCTACAAATGGGAGCTGTTTGCTGATGTGAGCAGAGGCACTGGGCCGGGTTCCCAGGTGGGTGCGTGAGCGTGGATGGGCATCCTGGCCGCAGGGAAGTCTCTCTCTTGGCCTGGCAGGAGGGGCCAGAGGGGCTCAGTGGCCCTTTCTTAAGAGTTGGGAAGCAGGGGTGACTCCACAGGTCTCTGACCTGCTTCACTGTTAAGGCCCATTACTGGTGTCAATTGCTCAAAGATAATGGAACCAAGGCTTGCCCAAAATCAAAAAGAAATCTGGAACAGATGTTAGTTAGGAAACACTTGGGTTTTGTTTTTGTTTTTGTTTTTGTTTTTTTGCTTCAAACGTGAGGATAAGCCTAACAATTATTGGCAGAACTCTGGCTCATATCAGAAACAATCAGCTGCCTGGCCTGAGACTGAATAGAATCTCCAACTTCCTTCTACTTCCTTCCGCATTCAAGCCTGGATGTGGACTTCCCATGGGGTAGATGGACCCCCTGCCTCCAATTCAGTCTAGTCTTCAAGGCTCTCTGCTCTGCCCCTTTTGGTCCATCATCTTTCCCTCTTCCTGACCTTTTCTCTCTAATCCCGCCTCCTATGAATCATGTAAGCTTGGCAGGTGCACACATACACACTCACACACACCAGATGCTGCAGCTTCCAACCTTGGAAACTGCCAACGGTTCATAGTGGGGGTCATTCCCAACAGGGCTAGCTGTAGCCTAAATCCGCCTCTTCGCCAAGGCCCCTCAAAGAAATCTTTCTGTGGGGGTACCTGGGGGGCTCAGTGGGTTAAACGTCTGACTCTTGATTTCAGCTGAGGTCATGTCTCATAGTTTGTGAATCGAGCCCTGCATTGGGCTCTGTGCTGACAGCACGCATCCTGCTTAGGATTCTGTGTCTCCCTCTCTCTCTGACCATTCCCCCCCGCCCATATATAAATAAATAAGCATAAAAAATAATCTTTTTCTAGACTTCACTCTGAGGCACTCCAGCTGAATGGGGCTTTTGGCTGGGGCCCTGCTTTGGAAATTCCAAGAGTGTGAGGTTCAAGGACACCATTTGTTTAGCACCTATTACGTGCCAGACATTGTACAAGCATATTCCAACTTTGTTCGGGATCTTTTTAGCCCATAGCCTAGATGAGGGTCTCTGAGGTGGTCTTATCTTATGTTTCATTGGCTCTTGCCCCAATCTACAGAATTCCCTGGTCCTGTTTGGAGGGGCCCTGGGATGGTGACACAACAACTCCAGAACCAGCTGGCTGGCTGTTATTTCCATGCAGCCTGCATTAGAGTTTTCCTTTCCTACCCTCCTGCCTATGGCAGTCTTTAGAGTTTTGACATTAGTGACTAGGGCCAGGTCCCCAAATGCTCCTCAGTTTGTCACTCTTCAGAGGCTTGAATGTGACTGTACTCCACAAAAAATACCTTCCCCGCAGTCTGTGTTGATTGGGTTCCAGACTGTGTTGGTTATGGACCACGTTTCATCAAGTCTCTCTGGAAATTCATTCTTTCTTCTCCCTGCAGCTGTTCTCTCTATGGGGTTCACCCCAAGGTTCCCATAACTAGACTGAGTGACCAAGGTCCCCAACACATGTCATATTGTCATAGCCTTTCTGCTTATGTTCTCCTTCTCTCCATGTTCCTTTCCCCATGCTTTTGGACATGCCGAGATGTGTCTGATTCTAAGGCCCAGTGGTACTTGCCACTTAATCTCAGGATAGGTTAGACTGATTCTTGACAACAACTGTGTGAGGACATTGGCCGTATGATTGTGTGGTCAAAATCACGGGCTCCAATCAGCAGGCTGAATGTCACTGAGGAAAGATCACTGAATTGTGTTCTAAGAGTCCTGAGTTCTAGGGCTGTCTTGCCACAAATCCTGATGTGGCCTTGGGCAAATGGTTCTCCTCTGTGGTTTTCTGAGCTCCTACTCATGACCTGGGGGCAGCAAGAAGATAGCTCCCCAAATTCCCTTCCTGCTCTAACAGGAGAGATGTCTAGTTTAAGAATAGGCTGGTTTTCTTTGCCAGCCAGTGACTGGCCATGCACTCCTTGAACGTCCTCAACAAGGACATTCAGTGCTCAAAGGACTGAGTCAGCTCAATACCTGTCTGCCCAGATGGTCTTGCTGCTGTCTGCATTGACCTCCATCTTCACCTGAAATTTACTTAATGAACAGGGCCCTCACTACCTGCCAGACCTCCTCTGCTATTGCTGTCCTTTGGTCTCTCCATTTCAGCCATATTGGGCTCTTTATGGTTCCTTGACACATAGACATGCTCCAGGCTCAGGGTTATTACCTCTTCCTGAGACACTTTCACCCCAGATACCAGTGAAGATCTATCCCTTCTCCTTCTGGTCTTTGTTCAAATGATACCTTATCAACAAGGCCTTCTCTCCAGCCTCTTTATATGTACTCCCCGCATTACCACCCCTCTCCTCTTTCCCTACTTTATTTTCACCACATCAGTTATTACGCTCTGACATGCTATATATTTTACTTATGTTTTTGAAATCTGTTGTCTGTCTCTGCACAATGGTATGTAAGCTCTAGAAAGGGGATTTGGTCACTGTTGTTGAGTTTTGCACCCTTCCCATCTAGAACCTGGGCTAAGACACTGCACAATTCCAGAAGGCACCCTTCATGTAGAATACAGTGTAGACTATGATGTAGTGGTTCTACCTGAAATAGTCCCTGGCACATAGTTCGTCCTTTGTAGATTCCTGTGGCATGAATAAGCCATATATCCTTGGCATAGTTAAATCTCTTAGGAGTTGAATGGAATAACTATATGTGAGTTCCCCATTCAAATACAATAAAATGGGATGACACAGCCTTAGAAAATTAGGTGGAAACTTTTTTCCCCTAAGTTTTAAGCCAGTCTCTTGCTCCTTCTCCATCCTTACCTCTGAGCCAAGAGATTTAATAATCAGGGCATTAGAGAAATAGGCTGGAAGCCCATTAGAATGATACTTAATGCAGAGAGATTCAAGTTTATTCACTAAGTCATCATAGGCAAACAATTTTCATGGGTCTCTTGAATTTTGCAGATCTGGTGAGTAGAAGCAATGACTGTTCTTACTCTGGACTCTCTTTTCAAGGGTGTTTGTACAGCTAACAGCCTTGCTAGACAGAGACAGTGCCTTCTTCTGGATGGAACCAAGGTCAGGCAGGATGGGTATGTGTCCCTTATAAAAGATTGGGGTTTCCTAAACTGAGGGTTCCTCTCCTGTGGCACACTCTGGTGGGTGTGCACATGTCATCTGGCCCATTTTAAGCTACCTCAGGAGAACGGAGACTCGGGGAAATGCACAAATGCTAATCCTCTAACTAGTCCCTTGGAGTCTCTTCCCTTCCTGCAGCATCCATGGAACAGTGGTAGCCCAACTCCTAACTTGTTAGCTCACAAGTAAGATCAAATCTCAGACCTTTCTCAGTTCTTGACACTCTTTCATTCCTTTATCCCTTTTAACATTTTAAACACCTTCTATCGGATTAATTACAAAACTAGTACCCATTTGCTGTGAAAATTTTAAATAATACATAAATGTAAACAATTTATGAAAGCAAAAATTCCTTTTCCCATTTGCTGGTAGTTGGTACATATCTTTCCAGGTTCTTGTGCATGTATCCATAATCTCCCTGTCTCATATGCATGGTAATCTCTGTTCTTCTCCCAGACTCATGCTCACATTCACTTACTGAATTCGGATTTTTAAATTAAGAAAATGGGCACTATAAAGGCTCTTATGGGCACTCCACTATGTCAGTCTGTACAGACCTACCCCCTTCCTTTGAGTGATAGCATATTCTTCCACCTTCTGGGTCTACAGAGGGAAGTGGTTTCCATGGATTGAGTTCTTCAAAGCACTGGAGATACACGAGGTGGAGAATGTTCAACTCTTCCATTTTGATCCAGGCATTTTTAGTATAACTATTTAAATCAGAATTATGTAATAATGATGAATTTCTATTGTAAAACTATTCTCCAGCACCAAAAGGCCTTAGGTCAACTCAAACCCTTGACCTGTCTTTTTTTTTTTTTTTTTTTTGTAGTTAAACTGTTAAATAGTTACAGAATCTTTACTTTTCCAGTTATCACTATAGATTACTAAAATTATGCTTATTTTTGTTCACTCCTTTTCCATGAAAACTTTACAATAGAGATCTGGTTTATGGATCAGTTTTTGATTCATATCAAGCATATTGATCATTGACTTGGGTTTGATGAATTTTCTTTTCTCAGTATTATTTCTGTCAAGTTCAATTCTCCTGGGTCAAATTGTATATATCTACATGTTACCATTTTTATCCATTGTCTGTTTTATTTTGTTAATTATTTTCACAGATAACATTCATTAAGCTTTGGATAAAGACTCAGTAATCATTATTTATAGCAAATCCTAGAGAAATCCTGAGTAATTCCCCATGGGGTTCCAGAATGGCTTTCTGGCCCTGGACTGGTCTATTATATGGTGAGCCCAAACCACCTTCTCTTGTTTCCCATCTCTTTGCCTTATGGTGTATTCTTATTGTGCCCTTGGCTAGGCCATTAGCAAATGGAAGCCATGACATGTGGGATCAAACATCCTTGTGGCCAAAATAGGGGATCTAAGACATCTTCCTTTGGGTACATGAATATAAGACATGGTTCATGCTCTCTAGGTATAGAGGAATAAAGATGGATACAAAGACCATTAATCACCTAAGCTAAGGGCTAACAGAATCTAACTCAGTGGTCTGGGAACATAGAGGAAGACTCAACTACCCCTTCTTCAGGAAGTTAAGATGGGAACAACGACCATGTTCACCAACTCACTCTAATATAGAAACGTGTGATTTCATAAAGTGTTTCAGGAAAAAGGCTGAACTATAGACTGGAGGGCTGGGGAAGCTTTTTTGGTTAACTTTTAGTAAGCTGGAACTTTCCAATTACCTATAATCCTCTCCCCCATCCCCTTGCCCTTTCCTGAACACTCTAGTTAATCAAGGTTGAACGGTGCCTCCCAGGGGGTCTCGGAGAAGTGCCCTTGAGCTTACTGAACATTTGGCTTCAGGGACAGGAAGACACTTATATGGTGCTGTGTCTTTCAGACACAACAGGCTAAGTCATCTCTTTCTTTGTCTCTTTTTCTAAACCGAGTATCTATTAATACAAACCTTGCCCGGCGCTGGGGCACAGAGGGCTGGGCAGGAGAGTCTGCACGTGCCGCTGAGAAAGCTTTCGAGGCCATTATCTCCAGGGGCGCAGCGGGAACCAAAGTGGGTGTCATTAGAGGCCTCTAAAGGGCTGGTCTGCATCCCCCCAGAGATATAAAAAAGGGTTAATTGCGAAGAGGAGCTGGCTGGACAAAGGACCAAAGACAAGAAATTGTAAACGGTAGGAAAAAAGGACACAGTGGAGACAAGATAACGTGGGAGCAGATCACAGTTCCCCAAACAATCAATGCAGTGGGAAGTTTCAGGGCTCCTCTGTAATTGTGGGAGCTAGGAGGGAAAGGGAGCTTTTAAAACACATTAAGATAGGAATCTTCAAACCACAACTGGCCCTAAATCCTGCAGAGCCAGACCTGGAAAGAAAGGGGTACCCCCAGACTTCTGGCAGCATTCTTTCTGTATGCCCCATAGGCTCCCTTATCTCTTCTGGCATTTATGGACAATACTGTAAGTTTTTCATCTCTTGAAATCAGCGAACTTAATAAGAGTAATTAACTGTATTGCCTCTCCTGGCTTGCTTGTATGTGACATTTGTAACAGAACCCTTTCTTAGCAACCTCTTGGTGCATGTGCCTGGGACGGGACAACCAGACCCACCATGGCCTGAACCTGCAGGCTGAGTTACCTTCTGGGACACAGGCCCTGCCTGAAATCATTATTAGTCCGTGTACTGTAGGCAAGTCTAACATACAAAGAATACCACAATCAAAAAAGACATGGATTTAAATCTCAGCCTTGCTAACTTATGATCTGTGGGAACTTGGGTAGTCACTTCACCTCTCAGAGCCTCTGTTTTCTTCTCTGTAAAATGGGACCAATAGTAGCTGCCAAAAGGGCCCATGGGATGATATAGTGAGATGGCTCCAAGTCTAAGAGACTCTTTTCTCTATGTCACAGCTGTCCTCCTCTGCTTTCAGTGTCCTGGTCACATTCATGACATTAAATGAGCTCTTTAAACATGGTGATGATGATGTTGTCATAGGAATGTGATGACCAGGACAGGGGCACGGCCTTGAGCTTAGATTTAGCTCTCAAAGTAGGATGTTGTCCAACTGGGACAATCAGGGTAGATGGAGACTCTCCTCACATGCTGTGGGTTTATTAAACCAGCATGTTGTAGAGCCATCCCTCTCTCTCTTGTATATCTGGCGAATGTGGCCGTTCACATTCATGCCCACTGTTTGTATAGGCGGACACCTCTCTCTGCGTGATTTCTCATGGATTGGCTCGTTAATTAATTTCATGGCATATGTCGTTTACCAACACCCTTGAGAAATCTGAAATACAAATAAATGCTTTTATCAGAAGTTATATTAAATATTTGATTAAGTGGTTAATAGATATTTAACATTACATGGCTAGTCTAGATATAAACCTTGGGGATTTCTGGGTGACTTTCAGTCTGTAAAATTTCTTTGTAACCTATGGCCATTTTATTTCCTTTCCCAGGGGCATTCACACATGCAAGACACTTTTCCTCTTCCCCCATCTTGGGCATCCACCATAGGCTCTGAGTTTCCCCAGGAGGCAGGAGCTCCAGGCAGCTCTGCCTGAAGTAACCTCTCTTTTCTCAGCCAGCACCTCCCACCACACCCACGATGTCCTCTTGTGATATCCTTAAGTCTGTCCAGTTGCCTGATGTATATGGGGTTGAATGGTGACCCGACCCCCCCCCAAAGTTATACCTACCAAGAACCTGTGGATATGAGCTTATTTGGAAAAAGGGTCTTTGTGGATATAAATAAGTTAAAAATCTTGAGATAAGATGATCCTGGATTACCTCAGTGGATCCTAAATCCAATGACAAGCGTCCTTACAAGAGACAGGGGAAGAGAAGACAAAAAAGACAGGGGAGGCATGGGAAGACAGAGACAATAGGGAATGCAGGCAGCCAGTAGAGCTGCAAGAGACAAGGATTCTCTCCTAGAGGCTCCAGAGGGGGCGCTGCCCTGCTGACCCCTTGGTTTGGGACTTTAGGCTCAGAATATGAAAGCATTCAACGTTGTTTTAAGCCACTAGTTAGCGATAATTTGTCACTGCAGCCCTAGGACACCAGGACACCAGCCTGGCTTACTTTTCACTGGGGCTGGTCTCCCAGTCCTCTCTGGTATCACCCGGGGAGGGTGATTTACTTGCACACTGGGGTCCCTACCTCCTGTCTCCTTTCTACTGACTTTCAGTTTTCCTCTTTACCTCAGAAAATTGTTCTCTCAATGTTCCATCTGCTCCCCTGATTCTCCCCGTCCACTGCTTTGTCTGTGGCATCCTTGCATTCAACTTTATTTAATTTGTTTTAGCTTTTAATATTCAGGGGTTCAGACACATGCCTCTCAGCTTCACCCTTTCAACCTGAAGATACCTGTGCTTTGAGGCCGCAGTTAACAGGTGACTCCCCCATCCCTGTGCTCATGGTAGATGGTCCTCTAGAGCAATGGCAACTTGGCAGGGGGGCTTTCTAACACCTGGCCATCTGCTTGTATTTATTTCTAGGTGTGGAGCTCACCAAGCCTGGGGAAGCTTGTCTGGTTAGATTCCATCTACCTGTTGAGACGTTGTATTGGCCAGATATTTAGCCAAATTTGTTCATTTGCCTGCAACTGCACCCTCTGCTCTTTTTCCCCTCTGGAGTTACTTATGATAAGCAGGCCTCTAATATTTGCTGTCATCATCCCTAAGCTCTCTTGGTGCCCAGATGAACTGTCACACTTCCTCTGGGTTGCTTGTGCCAGATGTGCTTCCGGACTCAGGGCCCAGCACTCTCCTCTGCGGTGTCTTCTCTAGCCCGTCCATCATGGCTCCTGATGATGACAAATGTCCTCTGGTCCCTCACACCACAGCCCTGGGTGAAGGGCTTGTCAGCCACTGCCCTTCTGACTGCCTCTCTTCCTTCTGGGAAGAGTCTGTGTCCTACTCCCTGTGATTCTGATGAGGCTGACCAAGAGTCCCATTCTTCTCACCACAGGGAGAGTACAGATTCCCGGCAGAGCACCTCATACCCCTGGATGACTCTTGCAGGGATTCACTTGGGATCAGGTGTTGTTATTATTATGTAAGCCTGAGCCTCTCCCACCCCTGGTAGAGGCCCTAGTAGAGAATGCTGCCAGCCCAGTGGAAAATGAGAGAGGTTGGGGGGCGGGGATTGATTCTCTGGTGATATACTTGGAGTGTCTGGATTCAACTGTGTTTGATGCTAACCCATCCCTGGATTTTTCAGTTATGCGAATGCCAAAATTCCATCTTTGCTTGATCTAGTTTGCCTTACGTTGCTGCTTTTGCAAGCAGGAGTGTTGACCAGTACATCCAGCGCAGCCAGCGCTCCCCTGTGGGCCACTTAGGAAGGACATACTGTGTTTGATCATAGCTATTACCAAACCTCCTTTCCTCCACTGACTGCAATCAGCCATGGTCATGCAGTGTCCTTCCTTCATGCATGACATCCCAACCGTTGCTGTCCTCTTGTTTCACATTGGTCACTTGCAGCCCAGCCTTCAGTCTGGGTGTCCCATCCTTCCCTGCCTCTTGCGCTCCATCTCTGGGCTCTACTCCATTAGACAGGTCTCTTGTGCAGAGGGATGTCCCCGTGCTGTCACCAATGTCCTGTCCTCCTCAAGCCCAAAAGGAATCCTTTTGGCCTGTTTGATATTTCTGCATTCCTTTCAGGGGACCCACACTGCCGAGACTCCAAGAAAGATTGTGTGCACAATACAGGAAAGAGCACCTTCATTCAGTCCAGTTTAGCCATAAGAATAACGGTGTTGAAAAACAATCTTTAGCAGTCAATGCTGCAGTGAATTATGCAGCAAATCATAAGCATCACCCCCAAATATTATGTCTACAGGAAATGGCCTTATGCAGCTAATTGTTAACTGGGAAACTCTTTCATTAATTCAAACGGGTCAACATTTTAAATGATACTGTCATATAAATGCGGTGTGAAGGTTTACGTGCAGATCACTCCAAGGTATCCCCCCCCCCTTTTTTTTGGTGAAGCCGACTAATGCTGCATTATGTTTTATTGTGCAATAAAATTATGTGCTAAAATTATGCTCATAAATGTACGCAAATGTAAACCAAGCTATTAGTTATGTTTTCACAGATAAAAGTCATTAGCATAGCTATCAAACTCTTCTCCCATCTGAATAACAGAATTATGTCTGGAGTCTCTGGCTGGCTTGCTGGGGTTCAGTCTCAGGGAGAACCAGTGTAAATCTTGCTGCCTGTCGGGTATGTGGGAGCAAGCATCCTGACCTGACTCGGCCCGCCAAGGCCAACTCTGTGCCAACCCTGCTGGGGTCACGGGCTGAGGAAGAACCCTTTCAGCAACTCCCAGCATCTTACTTCCCTGGGAAGTCATTCTTAACACCTCCCCACCTATTTCCTGCTAATTAGACTTATCGAAAAACAATTGCAGATCTTTTGAGATTTCAGGAGGCTGACAGCATCCTTTAGCAAACAGTCTCAGGGAAACAAAGTTTCATGTATAATTCATGAGGTGCGTGGTCATCCTGGCGGGAAATTATCTCCTGACAGACTCTGCGGTGGTGGTGTCCTGTCAGAATGGCCTACAGTGTATAATTAAAACCTGAACAGAACAAATTAATGCTGATTACTTTATAAACACTTTGAAAGCTTGAATTCTTTTCCCTGTCTTGCAAGAAGAAAACAGATATTTCAGAAATGTGTAGCTCTACCCCCCACCTCACTAATAGTTCTGCTAATAAAGGACCCTTGAATAGATATTAGAGTTAACATTCTTTGTTGTCCAGTTTGCTCCCATGAAGCGCAACTGCACTAAGTCAGAAGCACCGAACCAAAAATTTGGCAGGTGCTACATTGCCATGCTGACAGCGTCTGCCCCTCTTCTGTAAATGCATGTTTGTCTGTCTGTCTGGGCTGACAAAAGCTCTAACGTTCACAGAATGTGAGTGCTGTGAGGTTCCCTGCCAGGTCAGTGAGATAACACCCCTTGTTTTAGAGAGGAGAACTGAGGCCGCTGGAGGCAGTCGACTGGCCCACGGTCAGGCAGGCAGAGCTTTGCTGAGATACGAAGGTCAAGGTTGGCAATCTGGGGCTCCTTCCAGAACCCTGTATTTGGAGCAACAGCAGCTGCGATGTTAAACTAACATTTTTGAATACTGATTAAGCACCAGGCACTAGGCAGGCAAATCTCGCTGAATTCTCACATCCCTGTGAGGTACATATGATTATTATCCCCATTTTACACATAAGAAACCAAGGCTAGGAGCACCTGGGTGGCTCAGTCCATTAAACTAACAACTTTAGCTCTGGTCACGATCTTGCGGTTTGTGGGTTCCAGCCCTGCGTTGGGCTCTGTGCTGACAGCTCAGAGCCCAGAGCCTGCTTCAGATTCTGTATCTCCCACTGTCTCTGCCCCTCCACTTTTGCTCTGTCTCTCTCAAAAATAAACATTAAAAATTTTTTGAAAAAAAAAAAAAAAAGAAAGAAACCGAGACTTAGAGACATTCAGGTGCTTGCCAGGGTGCCTCATTTGAATGAAGGTCTGATGCCTGGATCATTTTAACTCTCCCCCCCATTGTCACAGATGCCCACCTCACCCAAGCCCCCTGCACTTTTGCCTGAACTGTGGCCCCAGCTTTCTAAGTAGTCTGTCTCATAGATTCTGACTTTCATCTCTTCTCATCGATTCTCCACATCTCAGCCAGAGCTAGCTTTCGGAAACAGGAAATAGATCATTTCGCCTCTAGCATGAAATAATCAGTTCAGCAATTCTCTATTAAGCTCCTGCAGTTCTCTGGGCACAGGGCTAGAGGTGGTATGTCAGTGACTAAAACAGACATGGTGCTCACCCCCGTGGAGCCTGCTGTTAGGTGGGGGGACAGATGGCAGCCTCCGCACTGCTCTTAAATCAAGGTCCAGATTCTTAAACATACTTGAAAAGGCTCGCCAAACCCTGGGCCCTGCCTCTTTCTCCAGCTTCACCTCCAATAGTCTTTCCTGCCTTAGACCAGTTTAGAAAGACAGGGAATTGGGTCTCGGCTGGCTTTTTTCACTGCAAAAACCTGTGAGTTGAACTTTTGTCAGTCCGGTCTGGCCCACAAGAACCCCTACCTAGAGTTCTCTTTTAAAATGGAAGTACTATCGCACAACAACCTTCTATCACATCCCTCCCTGCCAGGTATGGTGTGACTGGGTGAAATAAGCTGAGGACTGAGCCAGGCCTGGGTCCAAATTCTAGCTCAGCCTCTTAGCAGCTGGCTGAACTTGGACATGTTAACTTTCTATGAGCCTTAGTTTCTTCATATGAAAAAGGGGGTCTTTTGGTTTGGTGTCATCCCACTTGTTTGTTTTTGCTTTTGTTGCTTTTGTTTTTGGTGTCAGATTAAACAAATCATCACCAAGAGCTATGTCAAAGAGCTTACTGCTTATGTGTTCTTCAAAGAATTTTACAGTTTCAGGTCTTACGTGCAAGTCTGCAATCCACTTTGAGTTAATTTTTGTGGGTGGTGTAAGAAAGTGGGTCTAGGCATGTGGCTATCCAGTTTTCCCCGCACCTTTGTTGAAGAAACTGTCTTTCCCCATTGTATATTCTTGCCTCCTTTATCATGTATTAATGGGCTATATATGCATGGGTTAATTTCTGGGATCTCTATTATGTTCCATTGATCTGCATATGTCTGTTTTTATGCCAATACCATACTGATTTGATTACTATAGCTTTGTAACATAGTTTGAAATCAGGACATCCCTTTTTGTGATTTTCTTCTCTTGACCTTCAGTATGCACACTTGAGGAAGTGCAGACATGGGCTCATGTGCAGTCACTTCCATTTCTGCAAAGGTCAATAGGAGTGTGATCTTGTCTGACATGGTCAACTCCAGGCTCAGGGGGAATTCCATTTTTCACTCATGGCCTGGCAAGGGGCTGGGCTCTCACAAAGGCAAGGCTTATTTTTTTGCAGTGTTTTCTGATTGTTGATCTCTGAATCCTGTGGAATGTAGGAGGGAATTCTGTCTGTCCCATAAAAGGTAGTACCCATGTGGGCAGAGAACTTGAAGGCAAGAAGCACCATGAAGGATGCCTGGGAGTTAGAATATCTTTGGCTTTACTGGTTCCAGGAACAACAACAATCCAACACAGCTAGATTGAGGGGAATAAGGTGGCTCACAGGCTGGCTTGCACAGTTGTTCTGGATGAGCATTATACAACTCTAGGATGTGCCATTCATACCTTATTCTTTGTAGACTTGTATATTTATTTACTTTTCTGACAGATGGCAGGTAGTAAAATATCTCAATAAAGGAGTGCCTTGTTTGAACTGGTACAAAGTATTCCGTAGGCTGGTGATGGTACTGATCAGATATTGATCCTGGCAGCCATCTCTGAGGTACAGAACACACTCCCCACCTCTCCTCCTAGGTTGATATGTGGTTGCTCTTCTCCTTAAAGCAATGTCTGACCCTACTGTGACAGACATAGTGGACTGGGCTCAGACCTGCCTATGTAGGGCCAAGCTCTGCCTGAGGGGAGAGTGGACTCAGCGTCCAAACAGCCTGAGTAAAGTTCCCAACTACAGGGTTTCAAAAAATTCCTTTCCCCCAGGACAGTCCAGGGAGTAAATGCTAGATGTCAGCGTCAGTTCACCCCCCAACTTCCTCAAGAGTAGGAATATCCCACCATATGTTCTAGAATGTGGGGTGAGATATTCATCCCTGTCCTTAGAGCCAGGACTCCTCTTGAATTGACATCTTCCAGCGATGTGGAAAGAGCCCTGACCAGGGAAGCTGAGACCTGGGTTCTCATCCCCCCACTGCTTCCAATCATATTCAGTCCACCTCACCTCTCTGGGACTCAGCTCTAATGTTTTTTTAATTTATATTCAAGTTAGGATACTGTGTAGTCTTGGCTTCAAGAGTAGAAGCCAGTGATTCATCTCTTACATATGACACCCAGTGCTCATCCTGAAAAGTGCCCACCGTAATGCCCATCACACATTTACCCCACTCCCAGCCCCCATTCCAACAACCTCAGTTTCTTCTCCATAATTAAGAGTCTTTTATGGTTTCATATATACAAACACATTGATGGCAGAGTAAAGTGTATGGTCTCAAACCCCTTCTCTGTTAAATTATATCCCAGGAGCCTGGTGCATTTCTTCACTTTTCTTGGGCTATGTGTCGAAAGTCCACTGCTGGCCTTCCTTCTCCCCCTGTGAATTCTCTTTCTGCCTGGCATTACTCCTCTCAGCCTCTGACTTCATGTCAGTGTGTGGAGTAGCAGTGGGTAGGTAGGTCATTTTTGCAGCACAGACAACCTCTCCTCACGTGTCCTCTGCCCATCTAATTCATGCCATCATTTTTCCATTTCTTGGCACCAAATCCTTACCAGCACTTGAAGTGAAATCTTTTGATTATTTTATTCCTTTTAAAAAGTGTGAGGTCTTCAGCACGCCAGCACTATTTAGTATCAAGACTGTAGTTTTAGAGAAGTGTGTGCACTCATGTGCTTGTCGGGGGTGACGGGGAGAAAGCCGTAGAAAGGTCTGGAAGGTTATCTGTTCTCCGTCTTAGCAAAGAGCAAGCAGAGATATGCACACATTTCAACCCAGGAATGGAGATTAGACACCAGAGAGAATTTACTAAGAGAAAGGAATGCATACTTGCACAGTCTGTCTGCATGGAAGGCCTTCAAGCCTTCCTGAATGCCACCTCTCTGCAAGGCACTATATGTAGGGACTGTGGACCCAGGGTTGATCAAGGCTCAGAGCCCTTTTCCTCAAGAAGCTTACAGTGGAGGTCTGGAGAAAGAAGTAAACAAATATGTGTTTACAACTCCTCAGGAACAAAGATCTTTTTAGACAAGACTTGAAATTTAAAAGCCATAGAAGAAAACATTTGAATGAAATCTTTCTAATGAAATTCGAAGAAATGATTTGAAGACATCAAAACTTTGAAGTTCTATATAATAAAATACACAAATAAACAAAATTAATAGTAAGCAAAAGATTGGTAGGAAATAGTTGTCACATGTATCATACATGAAGGACTTTCAGCTGTGTTGTATAGAATGCCTACAAATCAAAACATTTTTAAAAAAATGGGCAAAGCATATATATTTGTGATCTATTGCCACATAACAAATTATCCCCCAAATGTAGTGGCTTAAAACATTTATTATCTCACTGCTTGTGTAGGTCAGGAATACAAGCATGGCTTTGCTGGGGCTTCTTTCTCAAGATCTCTCCCAGGCTCAGTAGAGGTGCTGGCTGGAGTGTAGTCATTGTAAGCTCGACTGGGGAAGGAACCATTCCAAGCTCATTCACATAATTGTTGATGAGGTTCTGTTCCTCTCTGGATGTTGGCTGGAAGCCATGTGGGCTTCTCTACAAGACAGCTAAATACATGACATCTTATTTCGTCAGACTGAGGAAGAGCCAGAAAAAGACAAGAGAGAGGGCTAACAAGATGGTAGTCACTTGTCTTCTGTAACCTAACATTGGATATGACAAACTATCATCTTTGCCATTTCTATTCATTAGAAACAAGTCACGGGGTCATTAAGGGACGGAGATTATATAAAGGCATGAATACTAAGAGATGAGGACCATTGGGGACCATTTAGAAGTCTGCCTACCACAGGTTACAAGTGGGTAGTCTAGAGACAGAGAAATGACCTATAAATTCATGAAAAGATGCTCAACTTCACTAATAATGAAAATGAAAATAATAAAGAGAAATCACGCTTTATCCATCACATTAAGGGAAATTAAATACTGATGACATCTAGTTTGAGTAAGGGTTTGGGGAAACAGCCACTATTATGCAGTCCTGGTGAAGAGAATATTGATATAGAATGTGGTGATTCTTTACAAGGAACAAGGGAACTTCTAAGACTCTACTGCAACAAAAATACAAGTGCACAAAGCCCTGTGTTCAAGACTGTTCATGGAAATGGTGTCTGTGATAGTGAAAAATGAACCCACAGGCATGCCCACTTATAAGGATGGTTAAGTTGATTATGAGAATTCTAATCCATGGGATTCAAGCTGGAGATAACAAGAGTGAGGTAGATGGGAAGATTTTCAAAACATATTTTTAGGTAAACAAAACAAATTGTAGAATAGTTAGTGTAGTGCCAGGTAAAAACAACACAAAGGCACACAATACAGCAAAACAATTGTTTTTCTATATGCATATGTATGTGTCTGGATCCTACTGAGAATATGGAAGAACACAGACCAAAGCGGTTACCTTGGGGATGGGGGGAAGAGTTGGGCAGTGGGAAGGATGGCTAAAGGGGGTTTCTTTTTATCTATGTAGCCTTAGCTTTTACAGTAAGAATGTGTACATGTATTATTTAATTAAAAAATAACTGAAAAGCGTGGGTGTTTTTGAAGCACACAGTTACCTTCAGTGGAAATAAAGTAGCCGGAGTAATCTTGGGAATTGAAAATCCTTCCTCCAAGAAAAAGAGAACATATGAGGAAAAAAGAAAGTCCAGGGGCTCCTGGGTGGCTCAGTCGGTTAAGCTTCCAACTCTTGGTTTTAGCTCAGGTCATGGTCTCAGGATCCTGGGATCCATCTCTGCGTTGTGATTGGCTCTGTCCTGACAGCACAGAGCCTCCTTGGGATTCTTTTTTTTTCCTCTTCTCTTTCTGCTCCTCCCCCACCTGTGCACTTGCTTTCACTCTCTCTCAAAACAAAGAAAGAAGAAAGTCCAATAGGCAAACAAAAATAGAGGAAAATCTGCTCTCCCACTTCTCTGACATTGTCTCCTTAAAGAAAAATCTAAAACAGTCTGGAAATGCCATAGATCCTAATGGCATCTAGAGGCACCACAACTTGGGATCAGTTAGAGCCTTAGTAAATAATGGTGAGATCAAATGATTATTTAAATACCTTTCTGGCCTATAACATCTGTAAGGCTGTCATTTCTGGTGAACTGTGGTTAAAATATTGGAATATTCCCATACTGGTTAGTAAATAGCCACTGTCACGTGGACCAGACCCCTCCCCGTCAAACCCCTCACACCTGACACTGTGGCCTCCCCCTGGGCCTGCACCTCCCCACAAATCAGCATGAAAAGAGGAAATCTCTGTCATACCAGGAGCCCAGGACCATGCTTGACAGGCCATCATCAGTTCTGATTGGCCAGTGCCAGGCTATTGCAATGGTAAATGTATATGCTTATATATATAAAGTTTTAGGTAACTCAGGATGTTTGATGCATGGCATGAGGTGATAAGGAAGCCAACCCATGTAGAACATTAAAAGCAGGTACAGGGGTTAGTGTAAATGAGAACACCTCTTTACCCTTAGGTCATGATGGAGAAGTTCGTGAAATATTGAGGCCTATGAAATTTTGAAAAAGTATCCCCTCTGGTTGACTTGGCTTAGACATGTCAAGTCGTAGATTCCATGCTGTTAGCAACACATCCTAAGATTTCGTTTTGTGAATCAGTATAGCTTGAATGGCAGTGCAACAGAGGAGTGCTGTAGTGGAAGCCTGAATGGGCCTTGAGTGCCATGGGAGTGCAGACTATAGTATGGATCAGGGAATGCTTCCTGGAGGAGGTGATCCCTGTGCCTACCTGGTCTTTCGAAGACAAATTAAGAATTAACTAGAAGAGGAGAAGTAAGGGTATTTCAGGCAATGAGAAAGGTGACCAGAAAAGAGGAGGAGGGAGAGGAGAGGAAGAGGGGAACAGGGACAGGAGGAGGATGAGGAGGGGGAGGAGCAGGGGCAGGATAAGCAGCAGCAACCTTGGGAAAAAAAAAAAGAGTGTGGACCACGGGCTGGGAGGAGGCTGGAGAGGCCAGGACAGACGTAGGCCTGAATTAGTTATAACTAATTCAGGGAGAAATGTGCCTTGCTGGGTCACCTTTTCTATATTGCCTGAAAGTATCCTTATTCTTCTTAATTCCTGATTCTCCTTCTCCAAAGTCAAACTGTGCCTTGCTGCCTCCAGCCACAGGGAACAGGTTGACTTTTTCAGAAAAACACTAGCAGAGTGGGAATTTTTTTTAAGTTTATCTATTTTTGAGAGAGACAGAGAGGCAGAGAGAGGGAGTGGGGGAGTGGCAGAGAGAGAGGGAGAGGGAATCCCAGGCAGGATTCTGTCAGCCCTGCTGATGGCACAGAACTCAAACCCACGAACCATGAGTTGACTCAAACCCAGGAGTTGGATGCCTAACAGACTGAGCCACCCAGGAACCCCAGCAGAATGGGAATCTGCAGCAGCTGTATATGAGCTTCTCTGGCAAAGATATAACCCATGGCTTCAAGATGACTGACTTGGGATCAAAGGCTCTTGGTCCTTAAAACCGAGGGGCAGACTGGAGTCATCTGAGAAAGGTGAATAATCTGTGGACTGTGGAACTCTAGGTCTGGAAGTTCTGGTCTCAGGGGAGAGAGATGCCCCTCCCCCCACCTCAGGGTCATAGTCCTGGAGACCACTTCGATGTCACCTTCACCTCCCCTCCCCTTTCCTCCCAGTGAAGGTGCTGGGATGGGCGGGACTTGCTAGGTTCTCAGGAGGCCTGCGGTTGTGGTTCATGTCTCCTAGGCAGAGTTTGGTGGTGAGAATTCTGATTTTGTGTCTGCTACTTTAATGGTTTCTGCCATGGATACTGTGGGCAAGTTGTCTACATTCTCCGAGCTTCAAATTCCTCATCTGCAATATGAGGAAAACAATACTGGTACAGAGCCCTAACCAGTAAAGACCCCCATCTCTTCCTGTTACAAAGGGATGGACCAATGGAAGTGAACATTCTCACCCAAACTGCCAGTCCCCCGGCAGGGAGCTTAGGAGAAGGTGAGGCAAAGAGCAGAAGGTTTCTTCCTAACATCCTGAGGGAGAGAGAGAATGACTCCCACTACAGGTGTTAAGATTAAAGACCAGCCTTGAAGGAGGGAGGACCCAGAGACCTACTTAGAATGAATGGTAAATTATGACAGGCAGATATGGGAGCAGTAAAGGTGGACACACAGCAATCATCCTGGCTCTGCTGCCGACTAGCTGTGTGACCTTGAACATGTTGCTTAACATCTCTAGGACTCAGTGTTCTCATCTGCAAAATGAGGGAGGCATGATAATATCAACTTAATTTTTGTTGGATTGAATCTGTATTATTATAAGGATTAAATAAGTTAATACAGGTGAAGTTACCAGATCACTGTTAACTGGATTGCTTTAACTCTTATGATGCTTACATGACCCTGGTGGCTGAATCCATTGTTTTATCTTTGGGATAAAAATCGTCACTAGCTAGCCTGACAGGGAGTGGGAGTGGTCAGTGGGAGAAACAGTAGTTCTGGGTACAATCTACTTTTCAGAGAAAATATAATAGATTGTTGGAATAATAGCATTTGGAGAGAAATTCCTGTCCCCAGTGAGGCCAGTGATTTACTCTGTGGTTATGAGTATATAATGTTACTAATGTAGTGTGTGTGACCCTAGCTCTTCTAAACTTTCAGTGTCAATGGATTTCAGCAATCCCCAGCCTCTCCTAAACGTCCGGGGGGGGGGGGGAGTGAGGCGTGGTGGCTACCCCCCCCCCGCAGCCCCTCCCTTTAGTGCTCTAATGAAATGGCAGCCCTTGGGTGGAAATTCTGAGCTCCCAGGGCCCTCACCCATGAGAGGCTGGCTCAGCCTGCCTGCTTCTTTACTGAATGCAAGACGAGGCAAGAGGCCAAGGCGATTTCCTCTCTTTTACTGTATCATAAAAAAGCATCTCATTCTGCATGTGACGTCTCTCGAGTGCTCATGCCCAGGCCATGATTAGCAGATAATCTCATAAAGGCCTGTGGTCCAGTTGCCAAGACCCACCTGGGGAGAAAGCGAAGGCCCACAACAGAGACTCTTCCTACAGCCTCGAAGACTTGCTTCCTTAAAGTCACTCTTTTCCCATCTGGGGATAATCTAGGCCCTCCTGCTCCTTGCTGGCGTGGCTCCCTGGCTGCCATTTTACTTCTTCAAAGGGAAGCTTGCTGCCGACCACGCAGACCCTTCCAAAGAGAAGACATTATTCTCTCACTAAATTAGGGAAGTATTGAGCTGGAGACTTTGGGAATTGTCCAGTAGTAAAACCCTTTCACATTGTGGTGGGGCAAATGAGGCTCAGAGACATCAAGTGATTACCCGAAGGGTCAAACCACAAAGAAATGGTAGAAGGTGGGCTTGGAATCCAGATCTCCTGACACTCACTGGAAGGAGCCATTGTCTATATTCCCACTGACCATAACCCAGGACTGTGTCCTAGGTGAGTTTTTATTGTCAGCACTATCCAAGATTGGCCTGAGATGGGGCCTGAGCTCCCAGACTGGGTCTGGTACCATCTCAGGAAATCACCAGTGCTGCTTTTTGCCTGTTTAGCTCAGCAAGGACACCCAGGAGGGGACAAGGGGATTCATGACTGGCTGGCGGCAGAGCCTCCCAGTGGGAGCCTGACTATTAGATTCTGGTGACCAGCACAGGCCATTCCTCTTCCAGTCTACAAGGAACACCATGCAGAAGGAATGGCATGGGTGTGGGTGTGGAACAGACCTGAGCTCCGGTCCTGACACCACTTCTTCCAAGCTGTGTGACATTTGGCCATATAATCTGCTCTGAATTATGTTTCAAATATAAGAGTATAAATTGCTAGCATCATAGGCTGTTGTGAGGGTTAAAAGGGATTCTTCACAGATATGCCAAGCATGGAGCCTGACACCATGCACTAAGTGTGCAGTTCTTGCCGTTATTATAATCATCCCTCCTACTAGACAACATCAGGCAAGTCACAACCTAAGCTTCAAGTTTTTCATTGTTTTCTTGAAAATAATGAGATTATTCCTACTCTCCAGACTTAACCAAAAGTTTATGGAAAAGCACCTAGTGGGTCCACCAGTCAGCTTTAATTTCCTTCCTTCCATCTGGCAAGTCCACAGAGGAGTTCTGGTAGACAGAAAAAGGTATGTTAACTCAAGGTTAAGGCTCAAGTTCTGTTAGCACCATGGATACTAAACATCTGTACCCGTGTCTATATCTGATGTGTCTCTATACCTGTCAATATATCTCTATGTCTATCTCCCTGACACACATGCTGCTAGTTTTTCTTTTTTATTTTATTTTTTTTATATATTTTTTTATTTATTTCTAGGAGAGAGAGAGAGAGAGCGTGAGCAGGGGAGGGTCAGAGAGAGAGGGAGACACAGACTCTGAAATAGGCTCCAGGCTCTGAGCTGGCAGTCAGCACAGAGCCCGATGCGGGGCTCGAACCCACGAACTGCGAGATCATGACCCAAGCAAAAGTCGGACGCTTAACTGACTAAGCCACCCAGGCACCCCTAGTTTTTCTTTTTTAAAACAAAGGGAATCTGTTCCATTGTATTTGAAAAAAAAAGTTATGTTCATGCTCCTTATAAATGATTAATATAATATTAGAGAATAGTTTAGAGGAGCCTGGGTGGCTCAGTTGGTTAAGCATCTGACTCTTGGTTCAGCTTAGATCATGATCTCACAGTTCATGAGATCAAGCCCCACATCGGGCTTTGTGCTAACAGTGGAGCACCTGCTTGGGATTCTCTTTCTTCCTCTCTCTTTCTACCCCTCCCCTGCTGTCTTTCTCTCTCTCTCAAAATAAATTAATAAACTTAAAAAAATTCTTTAAATAGAGAAAAGTTTAGCAATGAAAGTAGTAAAATAACCCAAATACTACTACTCATAACATATATTCAGAATAAGTAAACGTCTTCACTGTTGTCTTTGTATTTTTACACATAGATAGAAAAATAAATATCTAAAAACACTTTGATAAAAATGAAATCATAACTCTAAATACTATTGTAAAATATGAAGTATTACCTTTAGCTTTCCTGGAATTTAACAGAATAAAATGTACCAAAGTAAAACTGTAGATTATTGAATACATGCTTCTTTACTGTAGGATGGTATTTCATGAAATATCCTTTTAAGGTTGATGGAAGTGATTATATAAAGCATCAAGAGATGGCAGTCATTATGTCTCCTGAAACCACATTTCAGTGTTAGTAACAATGATGTTTGGAAGTTAAGGACATTAACACCCTCACACACTCTCAGCTCCCCTCTCCACAAAATTTGGATTTTGTTAGTTATGTGATTATTTGTACACTGTTCAGCCTTACAGCTCTATCTGCTAACTAGAGTAGCTCCCATATTTCCTGCAGCTGTTCAATCCAAGCTCCCCTGACTTACTTTCTAGGGTAAGTGGTGTAGGGGCAGCTAAACCACAAAAGAGTAGAATACATGGTATATTAGAAAATCATACATGCTATAGAATATAAGCAGAAAGTAAAGCATACGAAAGGAGGTTCAGAATGCTGGAGGGGAGTGAGCACGTATTGCCATAGTAAATAAGGCAGGTAAAGGGCGCCTGGGTGGCTCAGTCAGTTGAGCATCTGACTTCGGCTCAGGTCATGATCTCATGGTTTGTGAGTTTGAGTCCCACGTTGGGCTTTGTGCTGACCGCTAGCTCAGAGTCTGGAGACTGTCTTCGGATTCTGTGTCTCCCTCTCTCTCTTGCCCTCCCCTGCCCATGCTGTCTCTATCTCTCATGGGTAGATGGAACACTAAAAAGAAAAAAAAGAAAAAAAAGTCAGGTAGGGCAGGCTTCATTGAAGATACTGTTTATTACCACTATAAATACTAACTAAAACTACTGCTTACCACTAGCGCGCCTTCATGATGTTTCTGTTTCTGAGTTATTTTTTTCTGTATTTCTTAGTTGCCTGAATGTCACTGTCACATAGTTTTGTTCAAGAAGGGCCCATTGGCACTGTATTACTGATTTCTCAGTTTTAAAAAAGCATGTTGCTTTTTATATTTAACAGCACTCTTGTGTGGTTGTAACACCTGGGGTGCATTTTCTCTCTCTTATTGTGAACGCTGTCTTTTGGCCTTAAATGTTGCTGTGGAGAGAGCTGAGGCCAGCTTGATTTTAACCCATCGCAATGATTTGCTTTTGCTGATTGAATGTTTGAAGTGTCATTTTTTTTTTTTAAACCTATATAGCTCTATCTTGAGTTGTCTGTATTAAATTTTCTTGGAACATGGTATATCTCTCAATTTGCATAAGCAATTTTTTAATTTATTTAGATGATTTAAAAAATTTTACTTTTAGGTTTGGAAACTTATTTTTTTATGTACTAGGCTTTAAAAAAATCTGTTAGTTTCCCTTACTTGTTTCTAATGTTGTTGTTTTAATCTACATTTACTGTGATTATCTCAAACTCTTATCTAATTCATTTTTAGTGCAATATACCTGTTACTTGCTCTAATTTTTGTATTAGTACTATAATGATGTGGTTTGTGTCCTCAGTTTGTTTCCCTGGATCCTCCATCTCCTTTGTTTGTTTTCAACCTCATTATCTTGTCTCTCAGAGCTTCTGTTCCTGAATTTATACTCTTATTAAGATGTTCTATAAACTGAAAGGACTGTGAAGATTTCCTTTTGTTCTTTTGTTATGTTTTCTCCTAGGTTGGTTCTTTATCTTTCTCCTCTCCTCTTTTCTTCCTTCCTCTCTCCCTTTCTCCCTCTCTCCTTTCCTTTCTTCCTTCTTCTCTCCCTCCTTCTCTCCGTCCCTTCCAACTTCCTTTCCTCCCTCCACCCCTTCCTCCCTCTCTCCCTCATCCCCTTCCTTCCTCCCTTCTCTGCCTCCTTTCCTCCTTCCTTTCCTTCCTTCCATCTCCCTCCTTCCCTTCCTCCCTCCCTCCTTCTCTACCTCACTTCCTCCTTCCTTTTTTTCCTCCCTCCCTCCTTTCTCCCTTCCATCCTCCCCCACCTCACTTTCTTCTTTCACAATGTTTGTATAGCTCTTTCATAAATAAGTGAGAAATTCTTATGATGCTGTTTCAACTAACCAACATAACATTTGTAGAAGCTCATTATAAAGTGTCTGATTCCATATCCCTGCCTTAGAAAGTACCGCCTAGGGAATACATTTGAATCTATGTTTGTTGCCTGGAAGAGATTTAGGGCCTGCATTTGCTTCCCGTGCATCCAGTGTGGCAGTATGGTGGACTGTGGCAGTGGATTTAAACAGGAGACTCTGAGGATCATCTTGACTGGCCGGTGGGCTGGGACATGGACCAGTGAGGCTAATACTAGGACTAGAAGCTGTAGGAATCAGAAGAACCTGACTCAAGGGAGTCAGAATCCAACTTTTAGTATCCAATTCGAAAACTTGGCATCAGTATCGACAGTGGCTGAGAGCACTTATGTTCTGGAGAGAAGCTGGCGTTTAGTCCCGGCTCTGTAGCTTAGTGGTTTTATAATCTGGCTCCTCTGCCTTTCCATCTGTACATGGGTGGTAATGATGGTATCTTTCTCATAGAATTGTTGTGAGGATTAGATGAGGCAGTGAATCAACACTCCCCTCAGTGTGGGCAGTGTTCATGAATGCTAGCATTTTCTATCATTATAATTATTGAGACACAAAGGACACAAAGTTCTGATAGGCATTGATACCACAGAATATCTGATCAGGAGGTGGCACTGAGCAGCAGAAACATGATCAAAAGTGGCACAATGTTTGGTGTCAGGAATAGCATGTAAGGCCAGTGGTTAGTCACTCACAGTGAGATCCAAGGCTGCGAAGCCATGGGGCTCACACTTCTTCCTCAGGATGCTGGCGAAGGTGAGGGGAAAGAGGGAAGAGATGAGAGCCAGACAGGGTGGCTCTCCACAGTCCAGTGGCTTCCAAAATGTGGTCCCCAGAACAGTGACATCAGCATCACCTGGGAATTTGTTAGAAATGTGTGGGGCACCGGGGTGGCTCAGTCAGTTAAGCATCTGACTTTGGCTCGGGTCATGATCTCAAGTTTTGTGAGTTTGAGCCCCATATGGGGCTTTTTTGCTCTTGGGACAGAGCCCACTTTGGATCTTCTGTCTCTTTCTCTCTATCTGTTCCCCACTCACACTCTCTCTAGTTCAAAAATAAACATATAAAAAAAGAAAAAGAAATGCAAATTCACAGGTCAGGCTCCATACCTAGTGAATCAGAAACTCAGGAATCCAGAGGCTTCATCTAGTCCTCCCAGTGATTCAGAGGTACTTTTAGGTTTGAGAACCATTCTGACTTCTACTATTGTGCTAGTGTTTGGATAATTGAATGGCCTGGATGGGAAGGCAGTGACCGTCGGGTGCCATGGCCAACATCTTGGGAAACTTGAAGTAGGCTGTGACTGTGTGGGCAGAAAAATTGACTGAGCTGCACTTGTTAACAGCCAATGAGTATTTTAATAGGCATATCATCAACCTGTATACTTATTCCTCTAAATGTATGTCATTTCTGTATCTTCTACATAGAGTGTGGATACTGCTATGCTTAACCTGTTTTTTAGTGAACCATAGTTTTGATTATGAAACGATAAAATATAGAGAAACACTTCACTCTCATAGTTATGGTAAAAAGCTGGAGCTTACATTAGACCAGAGTATCATCTGCCATCTGGTGGCAGCATACCCCACTGACAGGTTCCACAGCAATCCCACAAATAACAGACCTCAGAGAGCTAGGAATTGGGGAAGGGGTGGTACATCTTGGGTCTGAAGAAATTAGAGGAAGATTCCTCCTCTTGTCAGCTTATTATGGTTCCCTCTCAGAGAAGTGAGGTGGAGTGGGGAAGAATATGGATGTTAGCAGCAGACAGAACTGGTCTAAAGCAACTTTTGAAAAGTTACTTAACATCTTCAAGCCTCAGTTTCCTCATTTTTAAATGGAGATAAGAGTAAAATGATGCTTCAGTTTCCAAATTATTGTGGGGGTCAAATGAGGGAATTAGTTGAAAACAGCTGGACATGTTTGGAAAACTGTTAAGAGCTGCCCAGATGTGAGTTGTTTATTATTTATGTCTGAAAGTTGGTTTTTAATTGTGGAATGTAATTTTCTCTGTTGGAGGAATTCTAGATATTAGCAAGCAGGTGGAGAAGGTATTTAGTGTTTGGTTTGTCTTGAAAAAAAATTTTTTGAAGGACTTGGGGGTGAGAGATTCTGCCCTGAGATTACCCCAACTGTGGTTTAGGGAGGAAAGTGGAATGATCAACTTTATGCCCCAGCAAGGTGGTGGGGTAAGAAGATGAAGAGCCCCTGGCCATGAGCCATTCGGGTGCCTTTTGTTCTTGTGTCGTCTAGACTTGGGAGAAGGAAAGATGGAGAGGAAAACAGAAGGCTGGATATAAGTTTGCAGAGACAAGGCTGGGAATAAGGAAAATGGAGAGAAAGATAAAGAAGAGAAGACAGAAGACAAGAAGGGAGCACACAAGAGAATAAGAGAGAGAAGAGTCCTTGGAGGAAACCAGGGTAAAAAAAGCTTCAACTAGAGGCAAGAGAAAAGGACATGTGCCCTGGCACTGCTGCCCTAGAGAGTGCCAGGCCTTTCCAACTGACAGCACTTTTTGTGAGTCCACTTTTGCCATTGGGACACTTGTTTCTTCAGGGACCTTGTGTTTTTGTACACGTGAAGTGTTTGGATCCAATGTGCTTAGTGAAAGAGAAGAGTCATACATCGCTGGAAAAAGAGACCAGATGTCTTTGAAATCATCTAAATTGTCTCTATTTAAATAAAAAAAAAAAAAGTTAGTCTTTCCATTGCTGCCAGATCTGAAAGTCCAATTTGCCAGGATAATATATCCGGTGTGGATGAAGATTTCCAAACTTGAAGTGTTTGTTGCTTAGCAACCTGGAGGCGTGAAGGGGCCACTTGGGCTCTGCCATTGAACCCTGTAGGAGACCAGGCTTCACTCAGCAGCAGGGATGGGCTGAGAAGGAACCAGGGCTCACTCAGGCCTTGAGCCCACTGTCGCTCCCCATGTAGGTTTCTCCCCAGGTACTCTTGAGGCTAATAAAGTGTAAACAGAGGAGGAATGGGAAGCAGAAAGAGGCAGAGAGATAGGGAGCCACCTAAAGAGAAAGGTCCCAGGCACTGACTGAGTCTAAAAGAAAATACCAGTTGTGCCTATGACTCGATACTTGGCTTTCGGCACACGTCCAAATATCTTCTTCTCCAGTGCTGTGGAACAAGAATATTTTTGTACTTTCAAAATGCTATTTTTACTATTAACTTTAAAGAGAAACTATGTATATTGTTGTTATTATTATTGTTACTATTATTGCTATTTTCCCTGTCTCAGGTTTCAGTGGAGACCTGCCCACCTGCTCATCTGTGCTCTACATTCTACATGAAGGGGGGATGCTGCAGTAGTTCCCCCAAACCCATTGCCCCTTCTCCTGGTAATTACTTTGGTGTTTGGTCCAGTTTCCACCCTCCTGCCTGTACACAGTTCTAGCAACAGCAAAGAGGTGACTCTGTAAGTAGAGCCTGTGGTCCAGACTGAAGCTGGTGTGTGCAATCTCATTTTCTGGCTGTAGTTATTGCTTCGGGGACAGGACTGTGACCCCCTTCTGACTACAGAACTACAAGAAGAGAAATTTGCTGGGGGTCCCTAGAAGAGCTCTTCCTCAGGCATCTAGGGAAATTTTTGCTGTGACCCTGTTTTTTTTCTCTCTGGATACTTACAGCTATTTGGGGGACCATGAGAGGGAGACAACCTTAAGGTGAATCTGAGTCTGCGAAGGGCAGGGTGAAGGGAGAGGAAATAATGAACAAATGAAAAAAATCCTTGATGGCATACTGAATCAAACTGTTCCTGAAGCCCAGCTTGATCTTCAGTCTCCAGTTACATAAGCCAATAATTGTCTTATTTTTTCAGCCAGTTTGAATTGGGTTTTCTGTTACTTAGAATCCAACATTTTTTTATTGATGCAATAACCTTTACTGAGCACCTATTCTATGCTGAACACGCCATAAAATGATCTTATGTGTATTATTCTTACCTAATCCCCATGGTAACCTGGCAGGAAAAGGGTAACATCCCTATTTTTCAGCTGAAGAAATCGCCAGTTCTAATAGCGCAGTGGCTTGTACCAGAGCTGGCATTTTGATCCAGGGCAGTCTGACTCCAGAGCTGAGGCTCAACCCCATGCTCAGATTCTCAGCCGGCTGGCCCGGAGGAGATCTGCTCTGGACAGAGTGGAGGAAGGAAAGTGGAAAGGGAAGTCAAGAGTGAGCTCTGAGCTGACCGCATCGACAAAGGCCAAGACAAAGGCTCTAAGTAGAATCTGCAGTGGGTGAAGATGATCTGGCTGGTTCCTGGTCCTCATGGAGGAAGCCATCCTCTGGCAGTATGTGGCCCCCTCGCTGGCCAGGCCACAATTTGCTTTAAATGCCAGCACCTTGAGCACCATGAGGAATAAAGACTTCATGACAACTACTCATCCCTATGAATATTTGCAAAGGCCTGAAATTTTATTTAACTCATATTTCCTAATTTAATGTCTTCCTTTCAGTCTCTGTCTTCCAAGTTAAGACATATCAGCAAACTGCTGGAATAACTAGACCATGGGGACATGATGATACTAGTTAACATTCACAGAATATTTGCTTCATGCCAGCCACTCTTCTAAGAGCCTTCCACATGCAGTTTGTATGTTACAAATTAATGTATTGTCACCCGCCTATTGCAAGTGTGGACATGGAGGTTAAATCCCTTCCCAAGGTCACACAGCTTCATCCTGTGCTCTCAACCACGACCCCATATTGCCTTTTCATGTAGACAGAATGAGTAAAACCTCTCACCAAGGTTCTTGGCAAACAGAATATAATAAGTCTACTGATACATCGAGCATGCCTGACTCTAAGCACCAGAATAACCCCATTTAGTGTGGAAATGAACCAAGTGTGGCTGTAAAGTTGTGAGACTGATATTTTAAAAACACATGCACTTTATCATGCATATGACTGCCACACTTTTACAAGTTATCCCTCACCCCATACTCTCACTTTTGAAAGAAGGAAAACCAGGGGAAAAAAATCATATAAATAGCTTTGAAAAAGAAAAATGATGACAACAGACCAGCACTGCCAGGCATGCAGTATACTACTAGGAAGTATTAATTAAAGCAGCATGGTCCTGTGGGTGAAAATAGACAAATAGATTAGTGGGAAAGAAGAGAAAACCCCTCCATACTATTATTTGGTATATAATAGAAGTAGTATTTCATATGTGGAGGTTGGGCAAAATGTGGTACCTAGAAACATATTGATTTGGATTCTTTCCTCCTATCATATACCACATTAAATTCTGGATAGATTAAAAAATAAGATGTAAAAAGTGAGGCCACAAAGTATCTAAGGGAGAATTTAAATTCACAATTAGGAAAGGCTTTCCTAAATACTGCATCAACAGCCAAAACCATGAGCAAATGTATAGATTTAACTGTATAAAAATTAAATTTATTTCTGTATAGCAGTTACACCACAAACTCTACAAAAAACAAAGGTTTCTAGCCTTGACATACAAAGAGCTCTTATAAAATCAGCAAGATAAAATGTCAAAAAATATATCAGGTCAGGGCACCTGGACAGCTCAACTGGTTGAGTGTCTGACTCTTGATCTCGGCTCAGGTCATAATCTCACAGTTCGTGAGTTCAAGCCCCTCATTGGGCTCCGCACTGACAGCGCAGAACCTACTTGGGATTCTCTCTCTCTCTGTCTCTCTCTCTCTGGCCCTCTCTAGCTCATGCTATCTCTATCTCTCTCTCAAAATAAATTAAACTTTAAAGAAATGTCAGGTTGCTTTAACAAATTGTTAATGGAAGCATAAACTCACACATGATGAAATGCAATTGGGCAACATATATCAAAGACCTTAAACATTTGACGCAGCAATTCTCCTTCCAGAAATTTATCTTACAGTAGTGACTGGACATAGACACAGAGACATTTGTGTGAAGAATAATCATCACAACATTATTCACAGTAATTTTATAAAGTTAAATTAAGCTAACTGTCTGAAGAGAGAATAGGTTAAATAAATGATGGTATCTATCCATTCAAAGAGCATTTAACAGTGATTAATAAAGTTGATATACATGTATATTAGCTGACATAGAAACATGTTCTTGATCTGCTGTTAAGTGGAAAAAGGAACTTATAAGTATGTGTCAAAATATCATATTTGTGAATAGATATAACATCTTCCTCTAAGTATAAGAATGCCTAGCAAGCTATCTACCTAGTATACCTAGGTATACTAGGTAGATAGTATACATATATATATACACACACACACACAGATATATATATATGTAATACCTATGTTTTCCAATATTCTCTGAAATAAATATACATTCCTAGGTAATAAACTTACATACATTGGCAAATTGTTTTGTATATATAAAAATTGCATAATAAAAAACAAAATCTGAAGATGTGCTTATAAGTAACAAAACTATCTCTTCCCTTTTTATGGTGCGAGTGACTTTTGACTTGGCCCATTAGGTTGCAAGGAAAAGCATGGGCTTTGAGAACCCCAGTGACTTGGTTTGAAATTTCAGTTATCCTAGCTAGACCAGTTGTAAGATTGTGGGCATACTTCTGAACCTCCTTGCAGTATTCTCATCTGCAAGATAAGAATAACCTCTACCTTGCATGATTGTTATGTGGCATACGTGCAAATAATTAAGCCCCTAGCTCAGTGACTGATACCTAGAAGAGTCTTAGTAAATTGCAACGAATATTATTCTCCTTTAACTCTCAACTTGAATGCCTCTCTGGATGTCTTCACCAACCACTTCAGGTGGCTGGTTCTCTAGTGACTGTATCTGCGTAGCTCTTCATGGGCACCTGCCATTGACTACTCCACATTGACTCACTAAATGGGAGCTCCTGGAAGCCAGGGATCAAGTGGGCCCATCTCTGGATCCTAAGTGTTTGGCACATAATAGGGGCACATAAATATTTGTTGAATAAACAAAGGAATACATGAATAACAATTAAGATCAATGACAGCAAAGCTAAAATAAGTAAACATGGGACACTGGGTGGCTCAGTCGGTTGAGTGTCTGATTTCGGCTCAGGTCATGATCACATGGTTCGTGGCTTCGAGCCCCGCATCGGGCTCTGTGCTGATGGCTAGCTCAGAGCCTGGAGCCTGCTTCAGATTCTGTGTCTCCCTCTCTCTCTGACCCTCCCCTGCTCATGCTGTTTCTCTCTCAGAAATAAATAAAACATTTAAAAAAATAAGTAAACATTTCCTTAAAAGAACAACTTTTGAGACCTACGCTCACCAGTATATATATTATGGTACATTTTTTAAAATGTATTTTTATTTATTTTGAGAGAAAGAGCACACATGTGAGCAAGGGAGAGGCAGAGTGAGAGCAAGAAAGAGAGAATCCCACTCAGGGTTCATGTCCCTGAGGAGCCTGACGCGGTGCTGGATCTCACAACCGTGAGATCACTACCTGAGCTGATAGTAAGAGTGGGCTGCTTAACTGATTAAGCCACCAAGGCACCCCCTTTTTCTTAAAAACTAGTTGAATATTATTTTGGAATCCCATCTCATAGGAAATGGGACTCTAAGATAAAAGATATAATATACTGGATATATTATACAAATAACAGTTGCAAATATTTATTGAGTACTTAACCATGGTGACTCAACCCATGTCTTTCTGGCTGATTTTGATTCTTAACCTATGCTCTTAACCATGACTCTCCCCAGTGTGGCATTTCAAAGGCTTTATTGAGAAGAACGTGGAAAACCCTGTCACCACTGGACCCATAGGCCCCAAGGGCACTGGAGAGATGACGCCAGCATGGCTGGCGAGGAAGAAGAAGGTGTGATAAGAGGTGGTAACCAGGAAGAATGAAGGAAGGGAGGATGATGGGGAGAAAGAAGATGGAGCATCAGACAGACTGGGGGGTAAACCCTTTATTGACCACCCTGGCCTGCCATGTTGGGAGGCAGCATTTTTACTACTTGGGCAAAATTTTGAAGTGGCCCATACTAATGGCATAACCGAGGCAGGGATGATGGGTATGCAAGTGAAATTTCATTTTGTTTTACAGTTTTAAAAGATCAGCCATTATTGAAATAAGCATATTGATTTGTTGTGTTGAATTAAAGCACATTGACTGTCTAGGAAAACGTTGGCAGTAGGAAGAGGTCTTTTACCTCCCTTCCTTACAAGCCCTAACCTTCCCCCCATCCCATCCCCCACCCCCAGCCTTTTCGGTGTTCTATTTCTGCTAATCCTTGCTAAGAAGTAACTGGTGAGCAAGAGGTTAGCTGGTGGGGTCTCAAGGTGTGACCTTTCCCAGGGGCATTTGCATGTTAATAGAGGATACTGGGAACTCAGGAACAGCCTCCAGGTCTCAAATGAAAGAAGTCCTGAAGGTGGATGAGAGGCGTGGGCACAGACCTCCAGGGCCCCCGCTGTGTAGGCCACGTTGATTCCGCCTGTGTGGATGGCCGCTGCTCTGGGCTTCTCTCCAGCTGCTTTTACAAAGAAGTGGTTTGGAGAAGAACAAAGAGATTGTGTTTATCCCCAGGCAAGTGTTCCCTTGCCAGGGCTATGTGCACAGTGCCCAGCTCAGAGTCTGCACCCAGACTCGGCTTTGCTTAATGGTTATTCGTTGAATGAATGAAGAAAGCCCTTTCCTCCTCCTCCCTCCTCCCCCTCACACCTTCAGCCCTGTTGTCCATAAGCTCTTGAAGCCCAAGACCACAGGCCCAGGACCTGGCCCACTTCTTTCTAGTGATAAGAACATCGCCAAGAAGAAATTCCTACCATTTGCATTTTATTATTTTTTCCTCCTTATAACTAGAAAACCTCAAAACTTGTGCTGAATTGCATGACCTCACTGACCACGTTTCATGTTCCTCGTTGAACTGTGGTTAAAACAATCTCCTCCTTAACTACGGCCAAACTGCAGAAAACGAAAATTCCTACGTGGACGTGTTCTTAGGCACAGGCACATTTCAGGGTCCTAGGGAAGGAAAAGGGGCGGGGGACAGGGAGGGAGCCGTGAGGACAAGACTACTTTTCTGTTTGGCTGAATTCATCAAAAATGTCCAAACCCCATACCGAACATTCATCACTAATTAAATCCTAGCACCATAATTCAGAGAAAACAATTACAGCATTTAGAATTTTTAAAGGAACTATTATTGCTGCCTTGGCCCTTTTAAAAATTATGCTCCCCAAAGGACAAAATGTGATCCATTAATATGTATGTATTATTACTTTTTTTGTGAGGGAAGATTGCTGATGCCTGTGAATATGGAAGCATTTATCGGTTGCCGACAGCCGCTCAGTTGACTTGCAGTTTTAAGTGCAGTATTTTCTAGAATCTAAAAGGCTATAACATTAATTACCTTTTTGCCTTTAGCTGGTGGCCTGCTAGTTTCTGTCCCATGTTCTCATCTCTTTACCTTGTCGCACTGGCAACCTGCTTATGGAGTGAAGGGGTCGTTCAGACCCAAGAGCCAAAACCATTGCTGCGAGAGATCACACAATAATCCATTCAGTTGAGGGCAGTTCCTCCCAGTTACCCTTGGTGCCCAAATGAGTCCTTGTTTTTTTTCATTTTTCAAGTGAGGCCCCTCTCTGAGGAGTCCTATGCTCACCCCTGAGTGAAAGGCATTCTGAATCTCTAAGTCAAGTCTGTGACTCTTCTACGGTGAGTGTGCCCCCTTAAACTGGGATCTGATTTTGTTTCCCTTTCATTTTATCCTTCTTTGTCTTGATAATTTAACAGAGTTATTGAGAAGCCAGTTAAGCAAGTCTGGCACCAAGGATTACAGTTGGCCTCTCTGAAGGTGTAGTGCTTACTTGACTTGTGCGTGTGTGTGGACATGTGTGGGCATGGGGTACACATATGTATGTATGTATGTATGTATGTATATATAAAAGCACGACTCAGAAACTTCCATTCGGCTCCCTGATCAGTCTATTGTCACATGCATTTGGCATTCATTATCCATGAGCCTCCGGCGCCTCTGGTCCTGTGCCCTGGCTAACAGTGATTTGGTTTATAGAGATCATATGGCAGGGAAACAGACCTTGAAAGACAGAGCTCTGAGAAGCACACTTGATGAATTTCCTATGATTTGAGTCTGGGTTTATTCTTCCCTGTGGCGGGGCAGACACCCCAGAGCACACGAGGCCGGCCTGGGAGCGCAGCGAGGAGTGGAGGCTATGACAATAAGCACACTGTTTTTTTCTTCACACGTCTCGGGTTGCATTTCCTATCTGGGAAAAAAAGAAAAGAGAGCCTTGTAAGGGATCCAGAATCTGGGCAGGAAACCACACAGAGTGAAGGTTGCCATTGTCATTAGCAATTAATGTAACCACCAGGGCTGGAAGGAGAAAGCCCTGCCAAGGCTGGGGAGTGGGGGGGGGCAGAGGCCGTTGGAGGGGAGGGGGCTGCTCCCCCCATTCACTGGCTACTGTTGGATCCATTGGTTTGAGGAAGGAGCAGGATATCTCCCCCAGCATTCACAAGAGATAATATAGTGCTACAAGTTTTTATTTTAAAACAGGGTACCTAGGACTTGATAAGTTAGTTATAAAATGTCTCTGCACCCATTTTAGTTTCTGTGGCTCCAGGTCTGATTCCCTAGTTCCCTTGATAACTTACTTTTTTTCCTTCTCTTTCAGTCTGTTGAGACTTGGCTTCTTTTTATTTTTTCATTTTTTTTTTAACAGTATTTACTGAGTGCCTTCTCTGTGCCAAGTACTTGGGGTGCTGAGCATGAGGTTGATGCTAATCTGCAACATGTGTTGAGGATATGTGTACCAGGCATGGTGCTGGGTGTTTTTTACTCATTACCTCATCCAGGCATCACTACAACGCTCTGAGCTAGGCTTTCTTCTTACCCCAGTTAACAGATGGCATAGCTGAGGCCCAGAGGAATTACTTAACTCTGTCCAGGTCACAAAACGAATGCATGGGCTAACTGGAATTTGAGCCCAGGTGAAGAATTTGTCTCTTCAAACCTGCTCCCAATCCTTGTTTTATGCCCTCAAAAAGCCCATAGAGGGAGTTTCCAGCAAGTTAATCAGTGATTAAATGGCAAGGTGATATGGACTGTGACAAGGATAAGTTTAGAGTCTTTACGTGTCCATTGAACAGACACCTAATCTAGCCTATGGAGGCACTCAGGGAAGGCTGCCTGGAGGAGGGGAGTTTGACATTCTTCCTGCCTTCTCTTGTGTCTCAGTAGTATGGCCAAACTAGTGACTCTGGAAGTGGACACTAATGTAGTAGTATCTGTGCCCAGCTCCCTATATAGGTGTCAGAATGTTCTGTCAATCTGTCTAGTCACCAAAGAGGTCTGCTCCCTGTGTCTTATGCAATGAAGTCACAATTGGGACTGCCACTGTCTCTCCTTCACTTGAAATGGATTTCAGTTTCTCTCCTATTTCTCCTCCCCCTTCCTTGCTTTGTCTCTCTGCCTCTTCATCCCTCCCCTGGCTGCCCCCACCCTCTTTCTCTTTCTTTCTGGTAGTTTAAAAAATGCCACTTTTCATTAATGTGACCAAAATGTCATCAAGTAGTTTAATGCTCTTTAATGTCCTTGTATCGTTTACGTTTTGCGAACAGTGTGGAAATGAATCCCATCTGTGGGTTCAAGAACATCAAAAAAGTTGGACAGCCTATTTAGACGTGCTACTTCACATTGCATTAGCGTGTACAATATCAGGGGGCCGAGCCAAGCACAGCCTGTCCCAACCTCAGCCCGCCCCTTCCCCGACTGGGAGGGACAGATCGCTTACCTCCGAAAACTCAGAGGCAGTCCTGGGGATGGGTTCTGGAAGGCTCCCCAGAGGCCTCAGGATAAGTGTGAAGGCTAAATAAAAATGAGAAGTGATTCAGGAAAATCTCAATCTTCCTTTCTGGTGCCAAGATGCCCTAACAATAGCTTTTTCATCTCTCGCGTGAGAGGCTGGTTATAATGCTGTTTGACATCTTCAAAAGTGATTAGCTAGTCTCTCTGTCTCTCTGTCCCTGTCTCTTTCTCTCCCCTCCCCACCCCACTCCAGCTCCCCAGGGAAGGAAGCTCTGGGACCCAAATTAAACTGACAGTTTGCAAGAAGGTGGCTATAAACCAAAGCCAACCGGAGTGTGTCAAGTTCAGGGCCAGCAGAGCTCATAAAAGAGGTGCTCTCTGGATGGCCTTGAGAGGGTCTCAAAGCCTCAGTCAACAGGGTGGTGACTCCAGGATGACCCTGTTGCTGTGGCATCACCCTGGCAAAGAGCGGTGATGTTAGAGTCACCCCACTTGAATTCTGGCTCCTCTGCTTTCCAAAAATATGCTCTTGAGCATGGGAACCCCTGTGTCTGTTTCACCAATTGTGTCAGCCTGCTTAGATGAGCTAATGGTGTGCAGCGCATTGACTCCTGTCTGGCCGTAGTAAGTCGTCCAGCAAGGTTAATCATCAGTTGTTCATAGTATTACCTTGTTATCCTGCTCTTGCAACCTGACCCCACCTACACTGTCCCCTTCAGGTGTGCTTCCAGGTAGAGTCAGCCCCCTTCTTCCCTCCCAGCTGAGCTCTCAGCCTGAGCACTCACCTTACCCTCCTCTGCAAGGATAGTGGTGAGGGGGAGGGACAGGAGACATTGACTCCAAACTATCCTGCTTTTTCCCAGCTCTGTGGAAAAAACCCTCATTCAACTGCATTCCCTGCAAGGAAAGATGTGGCTTTTTCTTTTCAGAAAGACAAAAAAACAAACAAAAAAACACATCCAAATCTTCTATTCTTCCCCAGATATGGGTAACGGCCAAAAGTGGATTTCGAACCATTCATCATTATATTTGATATATATGAACATATATATATATAATGATCCGCCTCTCTAAAGGCTCTCAATCCTTAGCCCGTATTGTAAACTCCACCCCCGTATTTTGCATTTGCTTTTATGAGTGAATATTCTTTCATTTTAAATGAGAACATAAGCAAAATAATGATTGTTATTTCACAGTCTTCAAGACAAGGTCATTCTGTTTTAACTCCCAAGTTAAACAAACAAAAACATTCCTTCAATGCAATTATCAGAAAAATAATTTGCTTCTAAGTTCTTTATAGGATGTGCTTTATGAGATGTGCACCCATCAACCTGTTGGTTATTTATGCTAAGGCAATTGGGAGAATGCCAAGGGGTGTTATAACTGGACTTCCCTGGAGGCTTGTGAATGCAGCTTATAGGAGCCACCCCTCCAGCCTTTGGGCCGAGACTGGTGGGAAGGACACTGGATTCTAAGATTCAGCAGGTCTGGTTCTAAGATCGGAATCATCCCTTCTTGCTGGGTGAGCTTAGACAAGTCACCCAGGCTCACCTAGCCTGGACTTTTTCGTCAATGTAAAAGGGTATCTGCCTGATGGCACTCTCAGTGTCTTGTCATTGTGACGTAAACATATGTTCATCCCTTAGGCTTCATTAAGTAGGTCTTTCCTGACCTCCTAACTGGATAAAATGCCAGAGCCTTCCGTAACCCATCTACTTACCATCTGAGCTCATGACAGACACTATTGTTGGCTGGTGGTATAGCACTATGGCTAACAGCACAGATCTGGGAGCCAAGCTACATGGGTTTGATTTCTGGCTCTGTGGCTTGCTGGCTGGTGACCCTGGATAAGTCATGCAACTTCAACTAAAAATAGTATCTATCTCAAAGGACTGTTGTAAGGATTAATTGACTTAATGCCTTAAAGCCCAGTGGCTGACACGTAGCGAATGTTCTGTATAAGTACATCGGGTTTTATTCTCTCTTCAATTATTTACTGTCTCTCTTTAGTCCTTCACTGAGAGTTCTCTTGAGGACAAGCACCATGTCTGCTTCCGCTGCCATAGCTCACTCAGCACTGAGCCAGAAATCAGCCGGGCACCTGGAAGATGCTCACGATTATTCCTTAGATTGTGTTGAAGTAAAATAATGTAAAAATGCTTTGTAAACCACTATGCAAGGAAGTTTGTTTTCTTATTAGTTCTGGAAGGAGTTTATTTGATGAAATATGTCCAGGGATCTCTCAGGATTGCTGCTGCTACTGTTAAATGTAACATTTTGATCGGTTGACTAGTCGGTTTATGAATCACCCTTGTTACCAGACTTCCCTACATTTAATTCTTGTCTTCTTGGTTTGTGCTGAGTTGGTCTGCCAGAAAAAATCTTTGGATTTGCTAATACATACGACTCAACCAATGTTTACTGAGTGTCCCTTACACGGCGGCCCCAGGCTGGGAGAGGCTACAGACAGGAAGCAGAGTAGGACTCATTTCCAAGCTCACAGTCTAGGAAGGGAGGCAGATGTATGTATCTAAGCTTAGCACATGCGTATTATAATAAATGAACACCTGATTCAACCCAGGCCAAAGTCCTTCCTCAGGATTTTATATAGACATGCAAGCTCTCTCTTTCCTTTGGGGTCAGAGGCTGGTCAAATATAAGCCTAGACATGTCTGGAGACCATACTTATTCTTTCCGTGTTGCCTGGAGAAAGCCCTGTGGCATAGCAAAGGATGACATCCCACAAGGTGAGACGGAGTGGGGAGTGAAGGAGAGCCCTGGGGACTCTTTGTCATTGCAGCAAAGCCAGACTATTCAACTAATATAGACACCATCTCGCCTAAAGGTCTTTCTAATACCACATACCATGGCTTGCAATTCCCACCCTTTGGAAAGCTTGTGAAATGAGTTCAGGGATTCCAAAGCCATGGGATGTGCAGGAATCTTAAGCAGGCTTCTATTTGTATCTGTCTTGTTGACATCCTAGTCCCTAATGAGGTCATTTGAACATCTGTAGCGTATCTGCCAAGAGCCAGTTAACTGGAAATGACATTAGTCACTGTTAGCACAGTGTCTCTTCCCCATTCTCCCTTGGATCTGTGCCTTGGGGACACTCTGACACAGCTCAGAGGTTCTTAGGGGCCAGACATCAAAGGGAGGGATATAGTCACCAGCAGACCCCTGTCAAAACATTCAACATTTTACTTGCTGGCTCCCAACCTTTCTGATACTGAAGACCTCTTTTAATAATCCTTATGTCTGAGTGTTGAAAGATCAAGTCTTCAAACAGAAAGTGCTGATTAAATCATAATATACTTATTTGCTCACTTGCTATTAATCTGTCTTCGTATATAGTACTGATCAGGTCATGCTAACAAGACGGAATTGATTTAATTTCAGATCAAAGAAATTTTAGTTGGGCTAGGTGGGCTTAACTATGGTAAGAGGAGTGTTTCTGATAGGTCTTCTTTTTTATTTTTAATTCACTTTCAAAAATGAGCCATTATTGTTATACCTTTGAAATGAACTGAATAGTTGAGGAATCCTTACCTTTGAGCACCTTAAAAATATGAGACCTAAAACTGCCTTATAGTCTGTCATTAATGCTCATTTGAGTTAAGAGGTGCCTGTGGGGCATGAGACCTGAGGTATAACACGGTTTGCACACTCACTATCTACCAGACCTGGGCCAGGAGCTTTGAAGTCTTACTATCTTTTGCTCATCCCCAGGCCCTGCAAAGAACCAGAGGAGTGTCCAGCAGGGCCAAGCCCTGGGATTCTTAACACAGCTCTTAGCTCTTGGAGTTGAAGTGGCAGTAGAGGCCAAGAGCCTCCAACTGACCAGTACAACCAGTTGACCTCAAGAACCTATTGCCCACTGTGACAAGATTCAGTACCCAGAAGGAACGAGGGAGAAGCTTGGTCCCCCTCCCAGGTTTGTGTCTGTGTGTGCATGCACACACTCAGGAGTTGGTTTCCTCATAAATACTGCTTTCCTAAAGGTTTTCAATATTTCCATCAACACAAGTAACCAGGCAGCTATGCTGTGACTTAATGGAAATGTTGGAAGGAGCCATAAATCTTCATTTCAGAGATGAGGAAACTGTAACCGAGAGGGGCTCTGAAGTGCTGGAGGTCGCCCATCAAGTAGGGAAAAGTCAGTGTTTCTCCCAGAGCTTCAGGTTCCAGAGACTACCTAGCTCAATTTCCTCAGTGTGCAGATGGGGAAACTGAGGCTCAGAGAAGGTATGCTCTTGCCCAGAGTTATGATCAGTTCATGAAAGAACCAGGGGTAGAACCCAGGCCTCCTAATTCTAATTCCAGGGCACCTAAATAATTCGAATGTCTGTTACAGATGAATGGGAACTTGGAAATTCACTCATTTATTCATCCACTCATTCATTCCACCAAACAACTGGCCTTCATGGCCCATAGAAATGATGACACCTTTCCCAGAGACCTCCTTCAGCCATATCTCATTGGGTAGAATTTCATCCATGCTGAAGCCTAACCCAAGACTTTATCCTCAGTGCCTAGAACTATGTCCAACACAGAACAGGTGTTCGGTAATGTTTGTTGAATGAATAAATGAGTGATTAATGAATAAATAATTGGCTTAGACAATGAGGATCCACTGCTTGTGGATGGGGATGGGACAGTTTTTTTCTAGTGGAGGGTGCATATGTGAGCAAAATTGAGTTCTACTAGCTCAGGAAGAAGAGTAAATAGATGTTGAGTACATGACCAGTACTGTCTGCTATATCATGCTTGTCCAGGTTCTGTTATTACAGAGTCACCAAACACTTTTGGATGAGCTCAGCAAGTCCCACTGTATTTTGTTCAAGCAAAACAGCCATCAGGAGGGTGTTACTGGCTCACTGGGGCTTGGCCAGGGTGGGAGCACAGGGTGTCTATTCTTTCGAGCCACAGCGAAGCCAAGAAATGAATTGTAACTTCCTGGGGCAGTGGGAACTCAGGGCTGGGCTCCATTTGTTATCTTCCCTGGTGACAGGCTGGTCCCCAGTGATGTCATCTGAGCATCTGCAGGTACCTCTGCCAGGAGCCCACTAACTGGAAATGACATCAGCTACCAGCAAAGTGACTTGGGCGCCCAGCAGACATGTCCCGCTGATCCCCTGTCTGGAGCTCATCTCCTGCCTACCTGGAAGTCTTCTGGCTGGCACTTTGGCAAACAAAGAGGCATTTGAGAGGGAATTAAGTTGACTCTAAAAGATAGCCTCAAAGTGTTTCCCAACACATTGATGCTTACATTGAATTATAGGTGCTAATAAAGCTGTCAGAGCCTTGGCGCGAGAACCAAACTCAAGCTGAAGGATCCCTGGGAAATGAGAACTCATCTGGGCCTGGAAAGTCAGTCCCTGGTCCAGCTGGAGGCTCACACACACACTATGAAGCTAAGAAAGGGCTGGAATTCTCCATTCCCACTGCCTTTTGGACTGGCCCAAAGGGCTTGCCATAGACTTGAAGCAGAAGGCAGATTTGAGGACTCCTCCATGTGCCATTGTACACTTGAGACTGTCTTAATCCCTTCCTTTCCAAAAATCTGAGCATGGCCATCAAGACCAAGTGACTGTCAGAATTTGCAGTCAAAAGGAGCCGTGTTTAAAGTGTTGAGGGAAAGGACACACGACAGAGCACATCTGGGACTTACCTAAGATCAAGGACTTTAGTGTCTATGATTTTGTACAAAAGACACACAGATAAGTCCTCGATCTATCTCACATAAAGCTTTACTTACTAAGAATTTATTATTTGCCAGTCCCTGGACTAAGCTCTATACATTCATGATGCTTTGAAAGTATCCAGTGGTCCTTTGAGCAACTATGTATATGTGCATTCATTTCAACAAATATTTAGAAGCTATGAGAATAGAGATCCTCAAACATGAGAATCTGTAACATGCTGGCCCCTGCACTAGACTCTTGGGAGACAGTAGGGGACAAGACAGACACGTTCTGTACCCTGTCACTTGGGCTTGGTCAAGTGAGCAACCACCATTAACAGTTGTACATGCGGTGAGTGTTGAGGAAGAATCTAGGGTGCCGTGTGAGGCTATGTTGGGTGAACCCAAGGCTGAGGTAACAAGGCAGCCTGCCTTGAGGAAGTAAAATTGAAGCTAGGAGCCAAAGAATAAGTGGGGTTTAAGGAAGGCAAAGTGTGTGCCAGGAGAGCCAGGCTGCGCTAATGCCCCTGGGTGAGTTTCCTGTGGCTGCCATAACAGATCACCTCAAACTTGGTGACTTAAAACAGCACAGATGTTTTCTCTGACAAATGCTGCAGGACAGAAGTCCAAAATCAGTTTCACTGGGCTACCGCCAGGTTGCTGGTGGGGCTGGTTCCTTCTGGAGGCTGCAGGGAAGAGTCTCTCCTTGCTTCTTTCAGCCTCTGGCGGCAGCCAGCATTCCCTGGTTTGTGGCTGCGTCACCCCAGCCTCTGTCCTGGTGCTCACGTTGCCTTCTCCCCTTCTCTCTTCAAACCTCCCTGGCTTCCCTTCCATGCAGACACCTGTGATTACATCACCCCTCCCCAGGCCTACCGACCCCCAGAGAATCTGGGACCATCTGCTCATCTTAAGGAATGTAATCGCTTCTGCAAACTCCCTTTTGCCAAATAAGGTGACATTCACAGGTTCTGGGGACAGGTTCTGGGGATTAGGATGTGAATATAGTTGGGGACTATTATTCCATCTACCTCAGTCACAAAATGGGGAAACACCTGGTAATGTGTTTAGAGAAGTAGCATAGGATAGCGATGAACATGTGGGCTCTGGATGCTGACTCCTAGGTGTGTAACCTGGCTGTAGTGATTCTTTGCTGTCTGATATTGGCTAACTTATTAAACCTCTCCACATCACAATTTTCCCGTCTGTGAAGTGTAGTTAATAATACGTACTTTATAGGATCAGAATAAGGATAAAATGAGTTATTTCAAGTAAAACATTTAAAGTAGTGCCTGGCATGTTGTATGCGCTTAATAAATGTTAGTTTTTAATAAATGTTATTATTCATTATTAACTATTTTTATTGAGATGCAATTGAAACATCACATTGTGGTATATAAATTATATATAATTATATTACATTATGCTGTCTATAATTGACATATATATATACATATAAATTTGATATACTTATATATGGCAAAATAGTTGTCATCATAGGTTAGCTAACACCTCTATCATGTCACACAATTGCCATTTCTTTTTTGTGGTGAGAACATTTAAGGTCTGCACTCTTAGAAAACTTCAAGTACATAATATTCTATTAGTGACTATATTCACCATGCTATATTTTAGATCCTCCTAACTTACGCATCTTGTAATTGGAAGTTGTACTCTGACCAGCATCTTCCCATTTCCCCACACTCCAGGATCTAGTAACCACCATTCTAGTCTATGTTTCTATGAGTTTGAATTTTTTACATTCCACATAAAGGCGACATTATACACTGTCTCTTTCTGTCTGACTTATTTTGCTTAACAACGCTTTCAAGTTTTATCCATGCTGTCATAAATTTTTTAAATGTTTATTTATTTTTGAGAGAGACAGAAAGCACACAGCGGGGGGGGGGGGGGGGGGGGGGGGGGACAGAAGATCTGAAATGGGCTCTGTGCTGACAGCAGAGAACCCAATATGAGGCTGAAACTAAAGAACTGTGCGATCATGACCTGAGCCAAAGTCGACACTTAACTGACTGAGCCACCTAGTCGCCCAATGTTGTCATAAATTAATTGGCTGTATATGCATGGGTTTATTTCTGGATTCTCTGTTTTGTTCTATGGATCGGCGTACCTGTTCTTATGCCTCTACCATACTGCTTTGATTACTATATCTTTGTAATATAGTTTGAAACCAGAAAGCCTGATGCCTCCAGCCTTATTCTTTCTCCAGATTGCTTTGGCTATTTGTGAGGGTCCTTGTGATCCCATACCAATTTTAGGACTGTTTTTCCTATTTCTGTGAAAAATGCCATTGGAAGTTTGGTAGGGATTGCATTGAATCTGTAGACTGTTTTGGGTAGTCTGGGCAACTTAAGAATATTCATTCTTCTATTCCATGAGCACAGAATTTGTTTCCATTTTTCATGTCGTCTTTAGTTTCTTTTATCAATGTCTTACATTTTTCAGTGTGCAGATCTTTCACCACCTTGGTCAAATGTACTCCTAAGCATTTTATTCTTTTTCCTGCTATTATAAATAGGATTATTTTCTTAACTTCTCTTTTTGATAGTTTGTTTTTAGTGTGTAGTAATGGAACTGATTTTTGTATATTGATTTTGTATCTTGCAACTTTACTGAAGTTGTTTATTAGTTCTAACAGTATTCTGGTGGAGTCTTTAGGATTTTCTATATACAGTATCATGCCATCTGCAAATAGAGACCATTTTACTTCCTCTTTTCTGATATGGGTGCCTTTTGTTTCTGTTCCTTGCCCAACTGCTCTGGTTAGGATTTCCATTACCATGTTGAATAAACGTGGCAAGAGTAGGCATCCTTATCTTGTTCCTGATCTTAGAGGGAAATCTTTCAGCTTTTCACCCTTGAGTATGATGTTAGCTATGGGCTTGCCATATATGACCTTTATTATTTTGAGGTATACACCCTCTATACCCAGTTTGTTGAGGTGTTTTTTTTTTTTATCATAGAAAGATACTTAGTTTTGTCAAATGCTTTTTCTAAATCTCCTGAGATGATCTCATGATCTTTATCCTTCATGTTGTGAATGTGCTATATCACATTTATCATTAACCATTATAATTTTATTATGAACATTTTCCCCCCAAGAAACTGAGAGAAACAAGGAGGACAGTATCTAGGAGGTCAGGACCATAAGCAGGACTTAATATGCAGAGACTTACTTGAAGCCCATTTTATGAATTTGGACCACCATCCTAATGATGATCAGAATCATGGAAAAGCTTTAAGGCGAGTGAGTGACACAATCTGATTTGTCCTTAAAAAAGTCATTTTGGCTACGTGGTTGGAAACGCGTTGAGACCAGTTAGGTGTCTCAAGTGAGAAATACTGCTGGGTGTCACCATTCACATTTACCGAGGAAGAATCTGAGGCTCAGGAAGATGAAGTTCCTCATTAACATGGCTGTAAGCTAGTTTGAGCCTTTACTTGTTAAGAGCACTGAGTTAATAAAAAGTGGCACTTAATAACTGGTGGCGGGATTTGAGAGCAGGTGTGTCTGATTACAAAGTGTGTGCTCTTTGCTGCAGGACATGAAACCATTCACGGCCATACGAAACACGTGCTGCTTCCAGCCTACCAGGAGCAGCTGCCTGAGGACCTGATGGGAGACCCCTGTATAGAGGAAGCTTTTCTGTGTCTGTTTCGGCTCAGCTCCTTTCACATTAGCAGAGAAATTTTTCTTCAACTATAATATATCTGGCACCTCCATCTAATGAATCTTCCACTCTACTCACTGTTGCCCTTTCCTTCCAGGCTAAGTTGTCTTGATCCTTGATAGCTTGGGCTTTGTTCTGAAAGCCTACCCTCAATGGCTACAGCGGCAGAGTCCTGTCAGCCATAGCTAACATCCTTAGTTCATTTGGACCAGGGCCCTTATATCACACTGGATTCTTTGAGATGCTAATGATCGAAATTCAAATCAAATTGGCTTAAGAGTAAAAGAGAATTTTTATAAATGTTTACTTACTTATTTTGAGAGAGAGAGAGAGCATCAGTGGGTAAGGGACATAGAGAGAGGGACAGAGATAATTCCAGTGTGGGGCTTGATCCCATGAACCATGGGATCATGACCTGAGCTGAAACCAAGAGTCAGATGCTTAACTGAGCCACCCAGGAGCCTCAAAAGGGAATCTTCTTAAACTTAAAACTAAGAGTGCCAGGAGGTGATACTTTCAGGTATGGCTGGATCTAGATGCTCACATGATAGTGAGAATTCACCTTAAGCACAAGTTTTATTTATATTGCCTTCCTTCTGAGGGTGATTCATTTCATGGCAATACATCCACTGACTCCTAGCTAACATTCTTTCCCAGTCTATGCTTTCTTGTGGAGTGGATCCAACAGAAGTTTCAATATGAGTCTCACTGGATGTACTTCAGTCCACATGCCCCTCCTTAAACCAATCACTGTGGCAAGGGGGATAAAATACCCTAATTGGCTGGGTTAGCACCATATATTTCCTCTGGAGCTCAACAGCATAGGATCAGTCTTATCCAAACCAGGTGCACTGAGAGTTGGGGAGTGAGTACTCCCCAAAGGTAAACTTAGATGTTGTTAGCCAGTGAAAAGAAATTGATGATTGGCCCATTAAAACTCAATAAATATCCACTGCTTTTACAAACCCCAGAAGCTTTCCACCTCAACCTACCTGATCCCTTCTTTCTGAAACATCTTCCCTTGACACTTTACCAGTAGAAATCTTCATCTCAGGGCCAGACTCAATTTCTTCTTCTTCCAAGAGAACTTCCTTTATCCCAGGGATAGATTTCCTCTCTCACTCTTCCCCAGGCCCCTCTATACACATTTTTCTTTAGGTTAAAGAAGCTTTGCATTGCAGTTATCCGGGCTGGTCCCTTCCCACCTCTCCTGACTAGGCATGGCCTGAACAGGGGCTAGAACATCTGCATGGGAGTTTCACCCCTGGACCAGGCACAGAAGAAATATTTACGTGACATTTGCAAAATTAGTGGCTGCCTCTCATACAGTCATGATAAAAAGTCTAAAGCTGAATTGAAATAACATATTTCACTATTCCTCACCCCTTCCTCTTGCCCTTCCTGCTCCCCCATCTCCTCTCTGGTGTCTCCACTTCATAGAATTAGAGATTCCTCATACTGGGAGAAGCCTCAGAACACTCACTGCATATACAGGGCAGGACTAGACTAGAGTATCCTCACAAGTGATTCACTAATCTTCTCATTCTGACTCATTTTTTTTTTCTTTTTTGGAGTATTTGTTTGTCCTCCCAAACAATCTTGTAAATAAGGTATTCTTTTTTCTCTCTTTTTTTTTTTTTTCTTTTCATGATGTGGCTAGTGAGGCTCAGAAATGGGGGGCGCCTGGGTAATTCTGTCAGTGAAGCATCCGACTTCGGCTCAGGTCATGATCTCACGGCTCGTGGGTTCAGGCCTGGAGCCTGCTTCGGATTTTGTGTCTTCCTCTCTCTCTGCCCCTCCTCACCTCAAGCTCTGTCTCTCTCTGTCTCAAAAATAAACAAATATTAAAATTTTTTTAAAAAAAGATTAAATGGCTTTGCCTTCCTCCAGGTTTCATTTTATAATCCTCCCTTTTATATCCCTCTCATTCTTCTGATCTTCTTAATATGTATTCAACGTTTATTTTAATTTTTTTTCCTTCGATTATGTTAAAAGTGTTTAGGCGAGCCACTTGGAAACAGTTTTATAGGGAGGTAGTGTAGAAGCAAATGCTGATGTAAAGAATAACGCACCCAAGGACCCACGGGCCAGAGCTGACTCCCTGCTGCCAGACGGTCCCCACACACGGGGGCTGAGAGTAGAGGTCCCCCGGAGGAGGGCAGGAGGATAGGGTTACACTTGGAGCCGAGAAACAATATGATTCACTTCCCATCACCCTCAGATGCCTTTTTCTTTCCCCACTAGACATGAGCTCATGGAATTCTGTTTCACGTTCCTTTCGATAGATTTTCCTTTTCCTGGAGTAAGGTTAAATGGAACCATCACAGGGACGCATTCATCAAGAGCAGCCATTGGACAGTAATAGGATAATTGTGCCGGCCCCGGTACCACAGAGATGATCACTAGCATTGCTTTAAGAATGTGCAGAGGCCGCATTTACGTTTTAGGGCAGCCCCTTTGAAAACTTTGGCAAAGGTCCCCAGTGCTGTTTTCCTTCCCGCAGTGTGATGTGAGAACACTGTTACAGTGCGTGCCTTGTTTAAGCACAAGCCAGGCACTGTGCAGCCTGGGAGGTGGATTATGTCCCAGATGATGGCGGAAAGCCTTGGCAGGGATGGATTCAGTTCCTCCAGGCTCAGCGTATATATATTATGATAATGTGTGTTGCCCACAGACTCTGTGGTTATCATACCAATGTAAGGAGCAGCTGAATGTGGAGGAATAAAGCAAATGTTTTGATTCTTCATATTCTTGACCTTGACACTCAAGGCCCTCTATATTTTGGCCCAATCTTCTTTTCCACTATCGGCTTATATATACCTTAAATCCAGAGGACAAAGAGGCTTCATTCTATGTACCAACTGTGATCACTTAGGAGTGGCTGCCTGGGACGGTGTTGAGAAGGATTCTGAGGCCATCCTGACGTAGCAGGATAAAGGCTTGTGATTGATTAGTGAGGCCTGCCGTAGGTGAGGGTGATGAGTGAGCAGCACACACATCTGCCACCCCCATCTCTATCCAGCACATTCACTTTATTAGGTAAGCTACAATTATATACCGCCCTGCCTTTTCCCGTCTTCCCATTGTTAGGAATTGTCTCCTTGTTAACATTCTTCATGGTTCATTGCAAGCTTAGCTGTTTGTTTTAGAAGCTTATTACAAGTCCCCATAAGCAGGGTTGTTTTTCTTTCTTCATCATGCCAGTAGCCTTTGGTAACACTCTTAGTTAACTTTCATTTTCTTGGTTGAATTAGAGAGTTATGTATGCATGTGCCTTATTTCTCTTGCAGGACACTAAACTCTTTGATGGTAGACTTCAAATTTCTTTTATCTCTATAACCCCATGGCCAGTTGCTCAAAGAAAGGCTGGAATCTGACAATGGGTCTTAGCTCCTTTTGTCTAGTGTTCACATTTTACAGATGGGACAACTGAGACCTTAGGAGAAGTTAGGAGAGTTTCCAGAGGTTGCACCAAAAGTTAGAAATATTGGTTCTGACACTGAAACTCAGACTCCTGGAATGTTAGAGCTGGAAGGATTCTCGGAGGTGCCTGGTTTAGCTTTGGCAGCCAGGAAGCTCGGAGTGGAAAAACTTCACACTCTTTCTGACTATTTCCTTATTTTGGGCTTTGATGGTCTAGGTTCACTGTGATCACTCTGTGGTAAACATGAATTTATTGTGAGCCACAACAAATCATTTTTGGAAACAAGCTGGGAGTAAATAATGAACAAATAAAATAAACTGGTCCCTTCTATTCATTCATTTCTCCATGGAAAATTATTGACATTATTCTATATCCTAGGAATATAGTAGGATACAAAACAGACAAAAAGCTATGCCCTTATGAAATTTAAATTCTAGATGAGTGTGTGTGTGTGTGTGTGTGTGTTTGGTTCTACTTGTATTAACTTATTAAATACAACTCTGTGTGATAGTTAATATGATCGTCATCCCCATTTTGCGTCTGAGGAAGTAAAGGCCCAGAGAGGTTAAGTAATTTGCCCAGTGTTACACAGCTAAAGAGTGATGAAGGTAGCATTTGAACTCAAGTGTTCTGGCTATTTACAGACAGAAAATTGAGACTCAGAGAGGGTAAGCCACTAAGTCAAGGTTACACAGCTGGCTTAGGGGCATGGTTGGGCTATCTGACTCTCAGCTCTGGTTCTTTTCAGGTGACCAGTCTTCCTTTTTCCCCCTAAGTGGTGAGAAAGGATGGGATAGACAGAATCAATGGGTACAATGACCTCATAAGATGTGAGAACACACAATTTCTCTTGCTGGATAGACACGGTTGTTTGTTTCATATACTGGTGAGATGGCAGGAGGGTGGGAACAGACTTCCAAGACACCAAATATTACCCTAATTGGCTCAAAGGCCATGATTGTATCAAGTTCCAGAAATTATGAGTGAACCAGACAGTTAGGCCACCGCAGCTGGTCTGCAAATTATTGGCTCAAGTGTTGTAATTATTAAATGCAGCAGAAAGAGAGAGAGAGAGAGCACGCAAGAAGCTCAGACACTTAGTCCGGGATAATTTATCCAAAAATTATGGGTTCCAAGAAGGCCAACACTTGCTTAAATTTAGATTTGGACTCAACTCCTGTCACACGCACACAAATGACTACTGTTTCCTGGACACCCACTCAGCACACACAATCGGCCCCTCAGCTCTGCCAGCCCGCAGGAACAAAAGGGATTTTGATTCTGATTATTTTTAAACTTTAATGACAAATCCTTTCCTTCTCCACATTAAAAAATAAAGGCTGTGCGTAGTACCATTAAGGGACTGCTCGCTGCCGCTTGATTCTCGGAGGCACTTACGTTGTTTAAATTTTAATTTCCGGGTTGAAATTTTTATTGAAAACACCACTATCTTTCTAAACAACAAAAAAAAAGTTTCTTCTCCTGCCACTGTACCAGTTTGCGCTTTTACCTGCTCTCACTTCTCCATGGGAGAGGTTTTCCTCCAGTCTGGTGATCCAAACTCGCTATTCCATTCCTGCCCTGGACAAAAGGTCTTTTATCTTTTTCCCTTTCTTTTCTAAATAAGAGTTTGTCTTAGGGGCTGGCTGAGGACCTGACTACTGGGGCAGTATCTCTGCAATAGTGATGGTGACAGTGCTATGAGGATGGCGGTGAGGTGGTGACGATGATAGGCAAGCCCACTAACGGAGCACCTCCTGTGTGCCAGGCACCGTGCTGGGCACTCTGCGTGTATTATCTCCCATATCCTTCAGCACATGGCAGGGAAGCGATTCTTACTCCCTGTTACAGAGGAGAGACAGAGTCTGAGAAATGGCTGTGTAGGGAAGGGGAGATGTAATCCCTTAGCACCCTAGAATAATGTTCGCAGTGACAACTATCAATACAAGGTCAGGTGGGAAGGACTGAGTGAGACCGAAAAGAGTCATGTTTTAGTAGGTGCTAGGGTAAGCCAGGGAGTCTTCATGGCAAAGAGGGTATTTGGGTAAACATGGGAAGCAGGGTTAGGCTTTTGACATGCAGAGAAGAGTCTAGAAAACATCCTTATTAAAGATAAGAAAATGGCAAGTGTGTTTGGGAATAACTGGTTTGGCCAATTGGGAAAATGAGGAGTGGAGTTTAGGGTAAAAGATTTAAGGATGCAGTGATCAGTTCTTGGAGGGCCTTAAATATCAGCCTAATGGTATTGGTCTTTCCGCCATGGTCAGAGGAGTCATCCAAAGGTGTTCAACAAGGAGCGACCACACTGGAATTGCAATTTTGGAAGATCACTCTAGCAAAGGGTGATTAGGAAATTGGAGGAGGTAAGACAAGAGGCAAGGAGGCCAGAAGAATGGCTGTTGGAATAGACTTCCTAGCTCTATTCCTTATCTCACCACACTCTTCTTGGTGGCCGGCTTTGGGTCCCATCTCTCCACCTTGGACTCCCAGGTTGCCCACTGGTCCCAGCCTTGCCCTCTGATAGCTCTCTGCTGCCCCCACCTGGTCCAGGCAGCCCCTGACACAGTTCACTAGCTGGTCTGGCTGGAGGATCAAACACAGGGGCCCATATCACTATGAAGAATGTAACTGCTGCTGTACTAGCCAAGACTCAGAGCACGTGCCATGTGCCAGGCTTAATTCATGTCCTTTACAGGTACTGAGTGCTTACTTGTCTTAGCAATTCTCTGAAGTGGCTGCGGTTATTACTTTTATTTGTCAGGAAAGGAGACTGAGACATAGATCTGCCCTATCTTAAGAGTTTGCCTGGAGACTGCCCAGAATTCTGGGATTCCCGCATTAGAGTCACCTCTGTCTAGATCCTGTGGGAGGAACTGGTCAGAGCCCCACTGAGTGGAGCTGCCCATGGGGTGAAATGAAGGTGTGGCTACTTTAGGGATGTGACCTGAGCTGGAGAGGGCATGAGGAATTGGGGAAAGGGAGAGAGTAATCTGGTCCAGGGTCCTAGCTCAAAGATCTGGAACCAAAAGGAGAGTCAGACCTTGAGCTTGCAGGGCTGATGGAGGCGGCAGGCCCGGAAGACAGAAGCAGAGAAAGCCAGAAAGAAGCTTGGGGAACGCCAGCCCGAGCAAGGTTTCGGGCCCCTGCTTGTGACTGGAATCTGGGTTTGGGGCTAGTTTCGTGGCTTCATTGGTTTCTTTAAACAGACAAGGTTCTTACTCCTCAAAGTAATCTTTCTGACTTGACAATATTTTGGGGTTCAGGTTCTGACTCTTAGGAGATTCCTGTTAAAGAAATCCTGCTGGCATTTTCCAAGCTGACGGGCGGCGGGGGGGTGGGGGGGGCCCTGAGGAGGCTGGAGACAGACAGGGCAGTTGTTAATGGGCAGATGCAGGGCATGGACGCAGCTGGCGGTCAGCAGGAGGGAGCAGCCTAGAGAGGTGTGTGGGGAGCCAAATGCTAACTTCTCCCACTTTCCAGTTTTGCCTGGGGCCAGCCCTGGGCCAAATGATAACACTGCTATAAAACAATTCTCAGGGGGGCGCCCGGGTGGCTTAATCGGTTGGGCGTCCGACTTTCGCTCAGGTCATGATCTCGCGGTTCGTGGGTTCGAGCCCCGCGTCGGGCTCTGTGCTGACTGCCAGCTCAGAGCCTGGAGCCTGTTTCAGTCTGTGACTCCCTCTCTCTCTGACCCTCCCCTGCTCACGCTGTCTCTCTCNAAAAAAAAAAAAACATTAATAAAACAATTCTCAGGAAGGCTGGTTTGAGAAGGTGAAGCGTACCTTTCCCCAGTTAAGTACCTCCTGCCAGATTAAAGACCTCTCTGGGATCCACTGAGGTTGTGATCATGTTTCAGATGCACATGAGTATCAGCCTGCGGTGGGGGCAAAAGCTGGGCATGTGGGCACGTGCACATGTTCTCCGTGTCGCACCGTCCTTGTGTCCAGGAGAACCTCACATCCCCAAACACTGCTTGTCTTCTGGCTGCTGGCGAAATGCAGCAGCAGCTGAGCCCTCCCAAGACAGACTAATGGAAGGATGTGATTAAGAGTGAGAAGGAGACCATTCAGGGAGTGCTACTCAGGTTATTGCTGGCAAGAAACAGGGACCATCTTCAGACAAGAGAGGTTTGTTAGGACGAGTGTAGACCAGAGCAGCAACCTGCTAATGCTTCAGACCAAGACAGCCCATAAACCCACTTCTCTCCTGGTCTCCCACCTGGGCTACATAGCTTCCATCTGCTCCAATCAGATCCCAAGGGCAAGTGGACACATAATTGTGTCTGCATGCTGCAGTTCAAGTTTTGGAGGGAGACTGCATGATTGTCTTAGTTAATTACTGTTGGTGCCACTGGAGAACGTCCTTCATGACAACCTCATGGGGTGCTCTCCAGCCAGTTGCCAAGCCATCTTGGAGGGGATGTGTACCTTTGAGCCAGTTGCTGGTCAACTACACTAAGAAGAGCTTATGGCTGCATCCAGCAGAAGTGCAGATGGGTGGATTTTGGACAAGAGACCATGTAGAAACGAGGGGTCAAGTGCCACAAGGACATGCAGAAGACAAGGATCCATCTGATTCTGGTCTCTACATAGGTCATCTTAGGAGTAGGAGGAGGAATGGGGGAAAGAAGAAAACAGAAGGACATGCACAGGGAAAAAAAATGTATTTTCTGGAACCACAAAAGTCAGAGCTGAAACGTAGCTTACAGAGAACCTGGTCAAACATCCTGGTTACAAACGGGGAAACTGAGTTTCAGAGAGGGAAATGAACATCCAGATCATAAATCATTTCTTCTTTATTTCTGTTTGTCTTCTCTCCTTCAAGCCACCCCTCTAGGAGAAGTGACTTCTCAAAGCAAATGATTTAATGGGTCAGCCAACCTTTTTATGTATAAATGACAGTTCTGAACCGTTATTTGAATTTACTGAAAAATGTTTAAGTAAAGTCCTTGTCAAGGAAGGACACCAGAAGCACGTAGGATTAGGAGTTAAGCGTAACACGGTCAACCAAAAGAATGAAAGAAAAATTAAAATTAAGGTAAATATCTGAATTAGGAATGGCTTCATGATCTTAAAACGAATACAAATACCAAAAGGGAAGATTGATATATTTAACTACATAAAAATATAACACTTCTGTGTGTGAAAATTAACATAAATAAAAGTGGAAAAACTGGAAAAATTGGCACAAATATCAAAGGATTAATATCTTTAGTATGGAGATTCCATAAAAACTGGTAAGAAAAACATTAAGTTCTTTTTCTAAAAAAGTTTATTCATTTATTTTGAGAGAGAAAGTGCAAGTCAAGGAGGGGCAAAGAGTGGGAGAGAGATAGATTCCCAAGCAAGCTCTGCTCTGTCAGTACAGAGCCCAACATGGGGCTTGAACCCATGAACTGTGAGATCATGACCTGAGCTGAAGTTGGATGCTTCAGCAACTGAGCCAACCAGGCAACCCCAAAAACACTACATTCTTAATGGATAATGGAGAGAAGGTATGAATATGCATAAGAAAGAGGAAATATGTAATCGACAAACATTTGAATAAAGTATCTGCTGTACTGTTGGGAGCAATGAAAATTAAAACAGCAACCAGATGACCCCATCCTCTTTCTTCCTAGTCGAATTAGTAGCTACTACAAACAGTACCTGGTGCAAGTATAAAGACAGCAAAACAGCCATCCTCCTACATTGTGGAAGGGAGTAGACCACACTCATTTTGGAGAATAACTTGGGAATAAGGAGTGGAGAATTTGTCATAAGGAAATAATCTAGAATTCAAAACTGTTCATTAAAGTATTATTTATCATAATGGATAATTAGGAAAGCCTGTTGTACCACCGTGGAGGAACGTTTAAGTAACTAACACATGGTCCCTCCATATGCACGAATACACAGCTGTGAGAATATCTCCAACAACCTGTGGAAATGCTAACATCGTGGTGTTAAATCAAGCCAGTGTGTATGCAGTGTGAATACAGTCCTGTACAAAAAAAGAAAAAGAAAAAAAAAAGGCACCGCATAAAAGCATGCATGCCAGAAGGTTTGTTTCTTCTGCTTAATGGACATTCTGGATCATTCTATTTTTATTTTATTTATTTTCTTTTTTCTTCAATCAAAATAAACATGTATTATTCTTATAACATAAACAAAATAAATCAGAAAATAATGGGTGTGGGAATTCATTTGAACTTGAGTGCAGCAAAAAAAAAAAAAGGAATTGAGAGAGTAAGGAAAGAATCGTGCAGGGCAGTGTGCTGGGTCCCCTTTGAGGTGTCAGCCTTGCAACTGGGGAGGGACTGATTCCCACCCCCAATTCTGCAGGTGGGCCCTGATAGGTGTATGTCAATCAGTATAACCCCCCCATCCCCTATGCCCTCCCCACCTTGTTACAGTTTGGTTTTCATAACCCAGGTTCAAGCCAAAAAGACTGTGATGGTTGTCCTGGGGGTCCCAGCAGAGTGAAGTGAAGCAACTTGAACTGATGTCTGTGGGATCCCCTCTCTCTGAGGAAGCACTTGGCCCCAACTGCTGCTGGTCACCATTCTGCAAACTTGAAGGATGCCATTGTCAAGCAAAGCCAATGCCAAGAGGAGGGCAGGAGCTGAAGTGGTGCAGAGAGAGGGCTGCAGTGGGACAGTGCTGCTGCGCCCCTACCCGAGAGCTCTCCTATCAAGTGGACTTACAGTGCATTGCAGCGGTTTGAATGTTTTGGTTTATGTCTTATAATGTTAGTTAGAACTCTAAGACTTTCTGATTCTGGGAGATATCCGAGATTGCTTCCCATGGACAGATTTTACTGGAAATAGAAAGGAATGTAGGAAAAGGTGGGGGCATATATCTGACTTCACCACTGGGAGAATGGAGCCTGAGAAAGGGACCTGGAAATCAAGCTAAGTAGTGGAAACATGCACTGTAAGAAAGAGGCAGAAGTGCCCCCCACCTCCCAGGGAAGCTCTTTAAAATGAGGGTTGGCACAACCCAAATGCGGCCTTGTCACTTCTCATCTTACCCCACCTTATCATCCTAACAGTCCTGCCAGATCACACAGACTGGAGGCAGAAAGAATGATGTGCCCTGAGAGAGATGTTTTTGTTCTCCCTTGACATGCTGGCCAGATGCTGGATGATCTCTGGAAGTTGGGGTGTGCTCGGCCAGTTATCTGGATGAACCCTGATGCCACCAAACACACAGTACTTGCCCTCATGTGCCAGTGTCCACACTTTTCTGGTGACTGCTCCACCAAAGAGAGCACAGTGAGAGATGAAGGTGGGGCAAGGCTTACAAGATCTGTGTAGTCCCTGACTCTGTATTTGAAACAGAAAATTCTGAGCTCTGGATTTGAGGAAGAAAATCCTCAGCTCATCTAACCAATTCTCACTTTGAGATTAAATGCAAGTTGCTGCCCAGGTTTTGTGGAAGAGTTGAAAATGTGCACGCGCGCGCGCGCGCACACACACACACACACACACACACACAAGCAAAAACCAAAACGATGGCTTTCATATTTGATACTAAGGTTTCCAGGAGGTCTCTGTGTAATCTATAGGTCTTCTCACTCTTCTCAATCACCCAATGAACTTAACCATTCATTTAATCATGTGTTCATTTAACAAAGGTTTATTGGGGAACTACTGTTTCCCAATAATAAGGCTGTGGTAATATAAGAATAAATAAATAAAATATATTTATTCAACATTTATTATATGACAACATCATAGCTAGCACTTGCTTGTAGTATTTGTTGCATTTCACCCACTGAGATAAATCTATAGCTTAGTACTATTATTCATTCCAATTTGACAGATAAAGAAACTAAAAATTCAGTAGGTATCTTTCTCAAGACCATACAGTCTCCAAAGGGTGGAACCAGCATTCAAACCAAGAGCTTAAACACACTTAACCTTTATGCTGAAGGGAAGACAGAAGGCACCCAGAAATAAGTTAAGTTCCTATGAGATCATATGTATATGGCACTGGGGAAGCTGAGAAGGTAGCTCTAAATTCTTTTGAGGAAAGCTGTAAGAAAAATTACTATTTGAGCTGGATCTTGTCAAATATGGAGAAAAACAAGTACTGAAGTGGAAGTATATTTCAACAGAGAGCGGAGTTGAGCAAAGGTGGAAATGAATGAGCATGGTATGCAGGCGCCTGAGAGTTCTCCAGATTCAATGTGACTGGAGAAACTAGTTCAGTGGGGCAGCAGTGGGAAAAAGGATGATGGGAAAGGCTTTGTTTGCCAAGCTAAGGAATTTATACTTGACTTTTCACATAAGGGGAGCCAATAGAGGTTTAACTCCAGCTTGGGGGTAATAGGATCAGATTTGTGTTTTAGAATATTCTGGTAGGTAACCAGTGTCCTGGGGGAGGGGCATTTAAAAAGGAGAGACCAGATGTACAGCAACTTGCTGGGGAGGTCTTTGTAAACTCCAGGTGGCAAAAGATCTAAGCCATCCCAGCCTCCACTTCACAACCATTAGAAGCTAGTCCTACTTTTCTGTTTTCCTAGAGTTATGGCTACAAATGGAAAGGCAATGTAATTTAATAAAGAGAGCTTTGGTGTCAGACCTTCCTGCTTTCAAATCCTGACTCTGTCTCTTACCTAGTGATATGTGACCATCAAACTTCAGTTGTTTCATGTATACTTTGGTAATAAGACTTAATTCATAGGATATTGGAAGGATATGGTGCAGTAATTTATGTGAAGTGCCTAGCATAAAGAAATTGAATAAATTGTAGTTCCATCCCCTACCCCTTCATACTAGGAATGACATAATGGGTACCCAGGGAAGTTAGAAGACCTGCCACATGCTTATAATTTCCAAGACTGAATAAAACATTTAGCCTATCCCTCTGATTTCCTTTTTTGCTACATTAATTTACAAAATTGATTAATTTTAGTACTTTTGCCTACCATTCTAGTTATATTAGGATAGACTAGGGTATGCTACAGTAACAAAATAACTCTGGAATACCAATGGCTTGATAACATCAGAGTTTATTTTTCACTCACTTGAGATGATCAACACCAACCCCAGGGGGCTTTATTCTATAGTCAACTTAGGGACCCAAGCTGACAAAGACCCCACAGTCTTTTAACTGCACAATCTGGAATGCACGGTCTCTAAGGGTTCTGCAGAGGTGGAAGAGAAAGATAGAAGACATATACATGCTTTTAACTGCCTTAAATTGGAAATGACACGTGTCACTTCCACTCATGGCCTCTTGTTCTGAACTAGCTGTATGGCCCAACCCTAACTGCATGAGAAGCTGGGAAATGGAGAGAGGACTTTGATTTTTCAGTAAACTCTAATTGCTCTGTTACACTAGTGCTAGCCCTACAAAAACTTTTTAAAAATAAAAAAGACATATTATCTTCTAGTTAAAGTCTCAACTTCTCCTTGATGAATGAAGCCATTCTTCTTCGTGTTAGTTCTTATGGCAGTCATTGGCTTCAGAGTAACTCATCACAGAAAGGTCTCCCATACTCTGAGTCTTCAGATAACAGAGCTAGAGGAATCTCAGCACTCACAGATCAACCATTACCTGGAAATTGGATCTTCTAATTGGTAAATGACCCATTAAACCATATATTTTTTCCTTTTGACTCTTGCTGCTTTAACAAAGCAGTGACAAGAAAGCTTCTGTTAGTGCTTGGCATGGGGTGGGCTAGAGCATAAGTGGTCTGCTCATGGAAGATAGTCCCCCTCTCCCCACATAAATTATGAAGGTAAATAGGTTTTTTGTGTGTGTTTCTAAATCACTGTTTTTCCAATTTGAGGACCTAAAATATGCTGTACCAGAATCATCTATGTGATCCATCTATACCCTAGATGTACTGAATCTGTGAAAAATGTCTCAGAGATCTTGAACAATGCTTAGTCTTTGACATTAAGCCCAAGAAAACTTTTATCTATTTGTGTATTATGGTCCATTTGTGAGCACAGCATCTCTGGGGATGGGCAGAATAAAGGTGGAATGGCTGTGTGTGATTGCAAAGACTGTCTTTGAAGAACTACCACTTGCAACATACACCGAGGAGCAGCTCCTTGGGTCAAGGTGGTCTTGTAAGAATGGAATCCACCCTTTCTTGAAGAATCACCTTGGCCTGTGCCAGAGATGAAACAAGCCAGGCATTATTTAGCATGCACCAGCAATGCCAGGGACAAAGAAGTGGGCCAGTGCTTTACAGTGGCGCCCTGTGGCAGGAAGAAGCTTTGCCAGCATGGTTGGCAGCTAAAGAGCAGATAGGAGAGCCCTTGTTCAGAACTGGATATCTTATAGACCCCTTGTAGATTGTTTGAGCCCTCAAGATTCCTAGAAAATTGAACGGTGGAGTACCTAAGAGTATGATGCTGAATGTCTCTTTATATGGTGGCTAGGAACTCAAGCCTGTTTGAAATTGAATTTGGAGAAATGAAAGAAATAGGAAGTCACCTGGCCCAGAGAACTGTGGAGAAATTCATACTGATATAACCAGATGGGAAAGGTGAGGTCCAGACAGGCTTACCTGAGCTAAAACAGTAAAGAGCGGCAGAGCCAGCTTCATTCCCAAATCTCCTTACTCATAGTTTAGTGCTTTTGATATGGAACCAAGCAGCTCACAGCAAAAATTTTAAAAGTCTAGAAAGTCTCAAGGTTCAATTCTAGCTTCATATTTTCTTCTCTACTATCCCCTTCTTCTGTTTCTTTTCCTACCTGTCTCATCTTTTTTTCTTGCATGTGATTCAGACTACCCTAGACCTGGGTAGAGATAGCCCTGGACAGGACAAGAGTAAATAATGGGAATTTAAGGACATTTGTAGGACAAAATTGGAGCAATGGCATTAGAATTGCCGAATTAATACAGATGAACTCATTTGGTATAATGATGCCATTGCTCAAATCTAACCCAATAGGATTCCTTAAATCTCCAAGGTCAAGTCTTGGTTTAATAGCAAGTTTGTTTACACAGTTCATACTCCTTATCAGACATGGAAAGCCATGTACATGAAGTTCTATATATGAGAATGATGTGAGAAAAAGTGTTTAAGCTCTCTATGCCTAATTTCATTATCAGTAAAATGGACATACTCAAAACTATCTCATGGAATTAAGCAAGACATTGTAATATTGCACCTCTTAGAGGGCCGACATATGGTAGATACTTAAGCAATCTTTGGTTTCCTTCTTTTTCAAGCTCACTCCTGTTCATCAGAAATGCTGACACAGGAAGAATGTAGGAAACAGAAACCCCAGGACTCATGTTGCACTCTTGCCAGCCCACCTGGGTGCTTGGCAAATGTCTCTACACTTGACATGGCTAATTCTGAAAGTCAGATGCTATGATAAAACAGTGTGGGAGGAAAAACTGTTGACCTATTTCCTGAAGAATAGAGAAAATTCTGCCAAAACAAAGATATTTCCAGAGAGTGGGTTGGTTTTGATAAATAATTAACTTGGTTTGGTTTCATTGTGTCTGGAGGAGTAATTATGAGAGCATGATCATGCCCCTGGAGTTTTGTTGTCACATTTTCACGATAAAATCTCCTTTGAGAGAGATTTAAAAAAAAAAAAAATGTGTTCAGAAACTTGGCTATAAAATGGTGCTCTTGTCTGAAGAATACCATGAAAACTTTCACAGTTTATGGACAACATTTTTAATTGGTCAAAAGATGCTCTATTTCTAACTGGCCTCAAATAAACCAAGGAAAATGGAATGGTATTCCCTTGGGAGGCATTTCGTGGCCACCAAAGTAGAACATCCCGTCTGTTGACCTATTGAGTATATTGCTCCACTCAGCAGTCATTAAGTATCCTGTCACCTTGACATCTATCTTTCTCTGTGCTAGATGCTGAGGCTGGTTGGGAGGTGGATACAGCAGCAGCTTTCATCTGATGTTGAGTTCACAGTCTAACTGAAGAGTTGGCGACTCATGGTATAAAAGAGTGCCGAGCTCAAGATACTGATTCAAATTTAAGCTCCTCCACTAACAAAATCTGTGAAATGAGATAATTGGATTATACGGCAAATAGATTTGAATTTTTAGGTTAACACTGGTGGTAGTGCCTGCTGTATTGAGTAGCATTCTGCAGCTATATCCATGCTCAGTGGGAAAGAACATTACCAAAGAACAAAAGAATGCTTAAACTATTCTATATGAGATAATGAGAGGTACAGAGGGAAGGAAGAAGGAAATAGAGAAGTATGACAGAGAGACTAAAAAGATGATATGGCAGAAACCATGCCACATGTCCCTTCTGGAACTTCTTATGACTGGATTTCCCAGCTTCCTCTACAGTTTGTGTGGGGCCACGTGACTAAGTTCTGGCCAATGAAATGTGAGCAGAAATAATGTGGCCAGTTCTCGGCTTGGCCCTGAAACATCCTTTATGGTTCTGCATACTCAATTCTCCACACTCATTTCCTGGTCACTTAATTGGATACAGAAGATACTGAGATGGAATCTCTAGAGAAAAGGAAATTCAATTCTTGGGTCTCTGCATAACTTCCCTCTAAATACACAACTGACTATGATGCAAGTAAGAAACAGTGTTTTGTTTTGTTTTTTCTTTAAGCCACTGAGACATTGAGGTTATTTGTTGTAGGATGTAGCTTGCCCTAATACAGACTACGGGAAGAAGTCTAATACAAGATTTCCACTGTAGGAAGAGGCCAGAGGATACCCCTAATGGTGGAATGGTAAAGGTGATTTTTGGAATGGGCATGCCTAATAGCTAATTTGAAGTGGTTAACCCAGTTGTGATGGAAACCCTCCTTCATTTCAGCCCCACCCAGAAATCACAAGTGCTTTGGGAGAATCAGTGTTTAGTGAAATTCCATAAAGAAGATGGATTTCAGGTCTGAGTTGATACAGAAAGGAGACCACATCCACAAAAGTAGTAGCCATAAGGCAAATATGACCAAACTACATAAGTCCCTTGGGGATTTGCAAGAGACTCACACAAGATATGAAATGAGATTTTGACTCATTTTTGTCTAGACTGTAAAGAGGCAGGGAGTCTCCAGTTGACCTCAGGGTTACCAGGACATCAGTTTCAAAACAAACCAGCAATTGAGCCAGCCCCAAAGCACAGGTTTTCCTCCAGGCCCTGCCCGACTTCCAGCTTGGTTCTTGTTGCCACCTTCTCCTCTGCCTTTCTCTGCTTTTTTATGACCACTTAGACCACAAGAATGCCATGCTCTGTGGAATCTTGTCAGTCAGGAAATCTAAAGGCCCTGCCTCCTTTACTGACAGGGTTGGAGTCTGGCTCCATTTTTTTGGATAAGTGAAATAAGATCAGATCTTTGTGGAGCACAGCAGCCTGTTTCTCATCCTTGGGGGTGGAGCTGCTTATAAAACAGGATTAGGTTCTATAAAATTCTTGGGATAGATATTTGCCTATTTTCTTAAACTATATTTAGATAAGATTGAATTGGCTGTGATTAACTCCCAATGAATTGGTGCCAATGGACAGTGGAATGATTTTCGTTGGATCCAGTTTCCCCACAGCTCTCAAATAATACATATTTTTAGATGTGAATTTCAGATTCAGAGTCTTCTCCTTTTGCCACTATTTCAGGAGTCCTGCCAGGTGGATGTGTTAACTTTCCAGGCCAATGGCTGAAATCTGAACCATTGTTTTCATTTGGGATTGTTTGTCGGACTGCTGAAGTCTCAAAACATAGCCCCTGTGCTGTTCACAGTTTGTGCGCTTTCAGATCCAGTGTGATTTAGTTACAGGTTAGAATCCAACACCTTCCTGCTCTTCCAACCCCTTCCTGGGCAGTCCAGAAATCAAGGATAATGAGAATTTTGAGAAATCCAGGTTTACTATTTACCATTTCATCGACTTCTGGCACTATGAGAGCACCTGTTGCAAACTAGTCCAGAGAGGTGAAGTGATATGAAGAAAGTTATACAGTGAGTCTGAGTCATCAACAGAAAGTGAAAAAATAATGGTATGTTTGTGAGTACAATCTAATTTTATTAAAGTACAATGTAAAACAATATAGGTTGAACTAAAGAAGAAAAAAGAAGAAAAGAAAGGTTTTGGATTTAGAGTATAAAAGACATCAATGAAAGACATCCTAAAACTTCCTTCTTCCAAACTGAACAAGAATGAAAAAAAAAAACTGAAGGAAATATAGCAAAGGTTAAACCCTTAACCCAAAACTAGAGTATGCTAGTATCATACTCTGAGTGTTGTGAAGAGTGGTTTTCAGATGCAGAACAATTTGGACATAATTAAAAGACCATGCCTGGCATGAAGGAAAAAAAAGCTATTTCAGATTCTGAGAGATTAAGATTGAAATGCAGGTTGTTCCAGAGAAAAAGTGGGGAGTGCCTCCTGGGAAGAAGCTTTTTCCCATTGTTGATTTAAAAAAGCACTACAAAGCCCGGGCTGGAATTTCTGCCAGTTTTTCCCTTGACCTCTGGCAGGGCAAATGGTATGAGAGGCATGGAGAAATCATTTCTTAGGATTCCTTGTTTGGGCTGATCCAGCAAGAGCAAACATAAGCTCATTAGGGTGTGGAAATCAATGCATGGCAAACCCAAATCGAAAGCAAGTGAGAAACAAGGATAACACTTTCTTATAGCCAGTTACCCTGAGAGAGGAACAAGCCCAAGTCCAAAGTTCACCTCCCCTAACGCCTCCACAAGACAGAGGAATTGAGTCACCAATATGGTGGTGCTATCCTCAGTCATTTCCAAAAATTATAGAAAAAAAGGGCAGAGGCAAAATTCCCTAATTGTGGTCACACAAAGCCCCAGCTCCTTGTCCACACCCTTTGGGCACTTGTGTGGCTAGAGGGAAAAAAAATAAAATAAAATAAAATAAACAAAAAATAAAAAACATCCAGTGCTCCAGCTCATATTCCAAAGAAAAAGATCACACAGTGCTGAGGACAACAGGAAATCCACACTAACTTGGGAAAGGAACAGTTTCAGACACAATAACTCTGTTCAAAGATGAGTGAAAAGAAACCTCTGCAATAGGAAACCACCATAAGAATGAGCAGAAATAAATCCATGAATAGATGAAACATAATATGAAAAACAAGAGTACATTTTGAAAGAAGACATATTAAAAAAATAGAGGAACATTTTAATTACATCCACTTCACACTGTCAAGTAAAACATAGATTTTATAGAATGAGAGATATATTGATAATTGTGTAGCTGATTAAAACAGAAAGGAGCTGAAGCAGATAAAGGAATTGAAGTGAAAAATAATCTACCATAAATTTTAATATAAAGCATTAACTTCCAGAGACCAAAACAAATATCTAAAAATATGGAGTCAATGGTGAGGAGACAGCACTGAGAAAATAACAGGATGAAGAACAAATCAGAAAAGAAGACCGTATATTCACCAATATGATAACATAATATAGAACACAGACCTTGCAGAGGAAAACATGATATTTGAAGAAGAGAAGCACTGAAAATGAAATAGAAATGTGATTCTAAGACCTAAGAGAAGAAGACTTCAGATTTGAAGGAATAATTTTCTAATCTGAAGGCCCCTGTTACAGGAAATTAACAGAGAACAAAAACCTCTCAAATATAGTCTAGTGATACTATTAGGTTTCAAAGAAAACTAAAAGTAGCTTTTAAACTATACATTAACAAAGGAGGAAAATAAATTAGTTTGAGCTCAGGATGCCAGAACAGAATTCTGCAAGAAACAAAAAAAAGTCCTATAACTAGTTAAGCTGCCAGCAATGTAGAAGACCAAAGGAAAAGTTTTCTCAAATATAAAAGCCTTGGGGAAATATTTTACTCATGGACTCTTTCTGAAAAGTCTACTTAAAGGTGTAACTTAGACATCCAGGAGATTTTTAAGAATAGTGGAAGTAAAGGAGCTAGCTCAAGGGGAGCCTGGGTGACTCAGTCGGGCAGCTGACTTTGCTCAGGTCATGAGCTCACAGTTCATGAGTTCAAACCCCACATTGGGCTCTGTGATTACCGCTCAGAGCCTGGAGCCTGCTTCTGATTCTGTGACTCCCTCTCTGCCCCTCCCCTGCTCACACTCTCTCTCTCTTGCTCTCAAAAATAAATAAACATTTAAAAAAATTTTTTTAAAGGAAGTAAAGGAGCTACAGAATGGGGAAATCTGAGTATAAAAAGGTTGAATTGAGCATTAAGTATGATAAACATATAATTATACCTGAGAAATTGTGGTAATTATAGTTAGAAATTGTTCATAAATGCTATAATTTTTAAAGAAAAATAAAATTAAAAACAAAATGATAATAACAGCATATTAAAAATAACATTATAATAGATTGGGTGGAAAATCCCAGATTATCCCAGAGTAATAAATTTTGTTTGTTATTTTATCATGGGGGGAGGGGTAGAATTGATGACTGTTAATATATTTGGTTATGAAAAATAAAGTTTGATCTTATTTGTAAATATGGATATAAAATCCAAAACAAATTAAATATTACCAATTTAATTACATTAATTTACCAAATAGTTATTGAACTATTATATTCATGTTCTAGGAATATAACAATGATTATAACAGATAATATTCCTATCTCCCATGGATCTTACATTCTATACCATGGTCAAGAATTGTTTATGCCAAGAGGGCAAGCATGGATTAATACTATGGCATCCTCTGATGTAATTCAGAATCTTGGAGAGGTTTCTGGCTCCATGCATAAGGAGCTTGGGGGTCACCGCTCCATCCTAAATAAGGAAAATCCTGAATAGATTAAAAGATCAAGAACTCTTCTAGGATCCCTAGGAGAGGTGAAGACACAGGGCAAATCACTGCCCCCAAGATTGGAGACAGTCAGGTGAATACAGGGAGTAATGGCTACCTGAGCAGAGACCCACAGAGAAACCTCAGTGGGAAACAGTGTCAGGGAGAGAAACCTGAAATATGACAAATTAATGGGAGCTCAATGTGGACAGCTCTGAGCTTTAAAAAATCCAGGGAGAACCAATCATAACAGACTCTGCAGTTCTTTGAGATTCAACTTCAGGAGCTTGACCACGTTCCCACAGTAAATATTGGAGAAAAATCCCTTCATGCTTCTGCCAGGGGGATGGGAAAAGGAGCCAGAATATTCTGTTCTTAGCAAAGCCTGCCCTTGGTAGAAACTGGTCAACCAGAGCCTAACCTATGGAGTATTATCAGTGCTTAACTGACCAGGAGGAAGGGAAAGACACAACCCCAGCCAGCCTAGCAATTCTCTCCCACATAAGGAGGTAGGAAACTCAGAAACACTTGTGAAGTTCACAGTTCAGGGGAACCAGCTCACTATAAAACTGAGCCCTGATCACAGGACTGTGATTCCCCTCCCCCCACATCTCACACTTATTACACCCCTGTACATTACTGCAGGCCCATGTACCACAGCCCTTTTACCCAGCACGTCGAGTCTGGCAATTGAGAAAAAATTACAAGGCATACTAAAAGGCAAAAAAGTACAATTTGAGGAGACAGAGCAGGCATCAGAAGCAGATGTGGTGGGGTTGTTGGAGTTACCAGACCAGGTATTTCCAACAACTATGATTAATATGCCAAGGGCCCTGATGGATAAATTAGAAAGCATGCAATAACAGATGGACGATGTAAGCAGAGAGTAATCATAAGAGAGAAGCAGAAAGAAATGCTGGTGATCAAAAACACTGTAACAGAAATAAAGAATGCCTTTGTTGGGTGCATTAGTAAATTGGACACTGCTGAGGAAAGAATCTCTGTGCTGGAGTCAGAGGAAGAGGTGATTGCAGAAGAAAGGCACTATGAGATACAGTGTTGCTGACTTTCAAGATGGAGGAAGAGCCATGAGCCAAGCAGTGAGGGTGGCCTCAGACTACAGCTACCAGAAGGAATGCAGCCCCCAATGCCTTGGATTTTGCCCACTGATACCTCTGTTGGACTTCCAATCTACAGATCTGTAAGGTAGTAAATTTGTATAGTCCTTAAGCTGCTAAGTTTGTGGTAGATGGTCATGGTAACCAAGAAAATTAGTACACCAACCATCTCCACTATGATTATGGAATGCTATACATGTAAATATTAGAAAGGAAATGGCAGGGGCGCCTGGGTGGCTCAGTCAGTTGAGCGTCCGACTTCGGCTCAGTCATGATCTCACGGTTCGTGGGTTCGAGTCCCTTGTCGGGCTCTGTGCTGACAGCTAGCTCAGAGCCTGGAGCCTGTCTTCAGATTCTGTAACTCCCTCTCTCTCTGACCCTTCCTTGCTCACGCTGTCTCTCTCTCTCTCAGAAATAAATTTAAAAAACAAAACATTAAAAAATGAAAGAAAATGGCAATCATTGCTTCAGATCATATGGTTGTACAACTGGAAAGCTCAAAGTACTCAATAAACTATTGGGAAATCTCAAGTATTCAGTTAAGAGGATCATTTAAAGTTTTACATAAAAAGAGACCACAGCTTTCTTATTCAACAATAAGCAGCAACTACGATACAAATGCCACTTATTGTACCAAAAGGCCATGAAATACATAAAATCCAACAAGAAATGTGTAAGGTGTGCTTGAAGAAAATGGATATGCAATATTGAGCAACATAAAAATATGAATAAATGAAGATACATCCTTGTTCTGACATCAATAGTCGTAATGTTGTAAAGAGTCTGTTAAAAAATTAAATTTAACAAAATAAGAACAACTTGCCCACTCTCTTGGTAATAGAAACTTGTTAAAATAACTCTAAAAAGTATCCCTGCGAGATTAAATACACAGATTTAGGAAGAAAAATACCATATAAAAAGTTTGAAAAATTAAAGCTATATTAACTAAAATATTACATTAGGCTAGAAAGTTAATTCACTTAACTATAATTGATTAGCTCAGAAGTAGATTTAATTAAATATGGGAATGTATTTGTTATATGATAAAATGATATTTCAGGTCAGTGATAGGAGATATACACTGTTTAACAAATAGTGTTAACAGTGAAAACAGTGATCAGTAAAAACAATGAAGATAAATTAATACTTTGTTTTATATAAAAATAATTTCAGATTGCTCTTATTTAAATTTAAAAATTAAAGTTATGAATATTAAGAAGTGATATTATATAAAAATACTATTTTCTTAGGGATAGAAAGGCTATAACACAAAACTCATAAACCACAAAGGAAGTGATTTACTATTGTAAACATTTCTGTATAGAGAAAGATATATAAAGTCACAATTCAAAAATCAAATTGAAACATTCTAAAGTAAAAAAATACCAGATACCAGCACCTGAGTGGCTCAGTCAGTTAAGCATTCAACTCTTGGGTTTGGCTAAGTTAATGATCCTGTGGTTTGTGAGTTTGAGCCCTGAATAGGGCTCTCTCTATGCTGACAATGTGGGGCCTGATTCGTATTCTCTCTCCCTCTCCCTCTGTTCCTCCCTTGCTTGTTATCTCTCTCAAAAGAAATAAATAAATTTAAAAAAGGAAAAAAATCATATAATTCAATGATAAATTGGGTACAAATACAGGTTGGCATTGAGGAAATAATAAGTTTGAATAGCCCATAAAAATCAAAAGTATTATTTCAATTTAACATCTAATGAAATAAATACATATAGAATCAATGACACACTTTCATTGTTCCATGTCAGATAGGGGAAGAGGGAAAACGGAGATAATATTCAGGGTTGGCAAGAATATAGGAAAATGGGGCATTCAAGTATAAGTTAATAGGTATCAAAGTTCATACAACCCACATGGATGATAGGATACATAAAGATTTAAAACCTATATGTCCCATGATCCTTCTAATATGAACTTACTCTATGGAGATAATTTGAAAGAATTCAGCTATACAGGCGTGGTTATTGAAGAGTTGTGTATATTGGTGAAATAGTAGAAACAATCCAAATATCCAGAGAAAATGAATGTGTAAGTAAAAGTTGGCATGTCTATATAATAGCATACAGGTTAAAGATAATCATATGGAATTATCATTCTATGAATGGTCTCTCAGAGTCCATCAAAACCTATCTTACCTTAAAAACGTGTATATGTCTATATAATACTGTTGGGTGAAAAACAAGCATCTGATATTGTAGAGTCTAAAAAAGTGTTTAAAACTTAAGCCTGATGGTAGTTTCTCTGGATCATGACAGATTTTGTTGTGATTAATTTTTTTTTCAGATATTTGCTGTCTTTTGTATACCTTTATGTAGTTTTGGATTTTCCACTATGAAGATGTGCTTGCTATCTTTGTAAACGAACAAAAACTCCATCGAATTTAAAAGAAAGTTGGTGAACATTTAAAAAAGAAAAAAGCTTCAGATACCTCACTGAAAAGCACTGATACTGTTAACATAATGAAAAAACATTTCATTTACTTGGAGCTATTTTAACAGGAAAAATGCTTCATTTTATCCCAACAGAGTTCCTGTGATGCAAAGATTTTAAGAGTTGTTCAAAGGATTGTCCTTTGAGCTGATAAGACTATTGATACAGAGTCATCCTTTCTTTCCCCTCCACCCTAAATATTTCTACTGGTCTCATGCTGGAGAGGCCATTTTCTGATGGTTCAAATGTAATCACAATGTGGACCACTAGATTTAGTGATATAAGGAGCCAAAATATTACTCAGGTGAAACAAAGCATAATTCCATTAAGCTCATTTTATAGTTAAGGAAAATCATACTCAGAAGTAAAGTGACTTGAGCAGAGTCAGACAGCAGGTCAACGATAGCTCTGAGACTTATTCTGAAGCCATGATTTGTAAGTGTTCTCTGATGTGTGTCTCCTCGAGTGTCTGTGGAGTTGCCTAAGGGGTCTCAGGGGTGGAGAGGGTCCGCGTAGATGGGATTCAAGCAGAGCAGCTCTGCCTTAGCCTATTATATATATTGGGCTTCTAGCAAAGTCTGAAGATCAATCCATTAGGTCAGCTCTTTCTTCTCAGCGATTTGCCCTTTGAATATAAACCAATCCACCAGTGATCCAGCACTTTCAGACGGAGGCTTATTGTTATCATTAAGTTCACGGCCTGATTTCCTCAGAATCCAGCCTAAAGTCTTGAACTGGTTGGCCAAAGCCAGCTGACTGAATATCCCTTTTTTCTTAGTCTTTTCAAAATCTTGCATGGGAGGTCCTGCCTCTGGATATGCCACAGCTCATAGACCTTTTAGGGAACATGTCTTGTGTGCATACGTGGGTTTCATGTGTAGGTGAATGATTTTAAGGTAGCTGAGAACAGAATGAATGTAGGCTCTGTCCCCGGCTACTATTCGGCTGACATTTCAGTTGAAGTCACTGATGGAGTCATAGATAATCGTATCCTCCCATCCCACCATGCAATCAGCATTTTTGAAAAGGACCGTGAGAGGTCAGTAGATAAAGTGCCTACTGTGTGCTGGATGGTGGGCCACCAGAGTGTTAACCAGGAGGCATGCCTCACAATTCTCCATTCATTTGTAGCAAAGAAAATGTCAGACTCAATACCTTTTAGAAGAAGCTTGAAAAGAAGCAAAAGTGTGGAACAAACACACTCTTTGGTTGGAAGTGCTGGAAAGTCACAGCCAGCAGAGTCCTTAATGCATGGTGCCTCTTAAAGTTGCTTTTTTAAGGTCATGTTCAAAGGTAGAGCATGTCATTTCTCTTTCCATTTATGGCAGGGGTCCACCAACAGTGGCCTGTGGGCCAAATCCAGCCCCTGGCCTGTTTTTGTAAATAAAATGTTATTGGAAGGAAGCCACAGCTTTTCATTTATATATTGTTTATGTCTGCTTTTGTGCCTCAATGATGGAGTTTAAGAATTGTGACTGAAACGTATGAACTGCAAAGCCCAAAATATTTACTATCTATAATATTTACTATCTGCAAGACTTTATAGAAAAAGTTTGCTGACCCCTGGTTTATTGTATTTTTCAGCTCACTTAAGCACTTTTTATTGAAGTCTCTCACCTTCCCAAAGCTCAGGAATGAATATTAATTCTATCACTGTTTTTTTTTTTTTAACTTTTGGCAAGTTGGGTATTTGTACACGTAGATATTCTGGCACAGTTTCTAGCACACGTGAGCCCCTATGTATATATACCATAGTGATGGAATGATTTCTTGGGTTTCACACCCTTTTTATAAGGTTTGCCTGTGGCTGTGGGGTGGGGGTGGGTGTCAGGCTCTTTCTAGGCAAATTCCAATTCAGGGGAGAAAACAGGAGAGCTGTGTGGTCCAGGGGTCTACTTCCCTTGCTTTTACCACTCGTGGACTCATTAAGGACTAGTTAGGGCTGGGAGCAGGTGCCCAGACAAGAATGAATCTTTGACTTTATTGTATAGAAGCTCTGAGGTCTGAAAATACTAGGTCAAAGCAGAAGTCTTAGGTATATTTCCAGTGTGGCAAAAACTCCAACATGAGGCCCCCCTTTCAAGAGTGAAAAACAAAGAATTGACTTTATTTCCATTTTTGTCCTGTGTTGCAAGATAGTCTTGGTAAAATAAGGTGCCCTTTCATGGTACTCACGTTGATCCTAAAGATTGCATATTTACAGTTTTCTTTTGCTTGGTCGTGATTTTTTATGGATACACATATTTCCCTAATTTTTCATTTCACTTTATTTTTATTTCACTGTTTGCATTTATGCTATACAGTCAGTTCAAACTCTTAGTGGCAAGAAATGGGAGGAGTGGATACAAACAAATATTCAGATAAATAAGCCTAGTGGAAAGTGTACACTTGCCCATAGTAAGGTCAAGCAGCCTACAAATATGTTCAGGTTCTGCACTTTGGGAAGGAATTTCTTTGACTGTGTCCGGTAACTCTGGATGGCTCATGTGAATCAGAAGTTCTTATTGTCTCAGCTGCCATTGTAGGGCTTCCTGAGGTCTTTAGGGGAATTCATGAAAAGCAGTTCTTCACAATAAAAAGCATGAGCACCGCTCTATTAAAACACATCTTTCAGCCCCTGACCATGGCCACATCATGGATGTATTTTCCTTGGCACGTTCCGTGAACAGCTACTTTGCAAATGCATGCAGGCAAGTGGAATTCCTGGGAGGAGTGAGCCAAGGCTCATGAAGAATATTGGAGAGCTAAAAGGTGTTGTTTAAGATTTGAGGAAGAAGAGTGTGGATCTAAAAATTATTAATGGAACTGGCTTTGGAAAACAGGTGTGATGTTCACAAAGATTGTGCCCAAGTGCTCCTTGGCCCTTAGCACTTTGCCCGCCTTCACCTTCTGGGTCGTTGCTATCATACCTTAGCCTAAGTTGACTCCTTATACCTTTAACATGTCCTTCCTCCTGCCCCCTCATGACAACTAATCTACTTCTTAGAATTTTGCTTTTTGGGCTAATCTGATAAGTGATTCTGTGCATGTCCGACGTGGGTCCCATTTGTATTAAACCAAGTCCTCTTATAGGGATCCACTCAGAAATAACTCTTGGGATATTTAGTCATTCTGACAACCAAATAAACTTGGATGGGGTGAAAGTAAGAGTGCAAAACCAGCCATCACAAGACCTGGGTTTTATTCCTGCTCAGTCATTGATTATGTGGCTTTGAGCCAGTCATTGAAACCCTTCAAGTATCAGGTTGCTAATCTGTAATATTGGCTTAGGAATCTGAAATGGATGGAGTTGGTGTAAGCAACAGATGGCTTACTTATGCCTGCCAGAGTATCTTATAAACTCAGAAAACCTGCATAAAAATAAGATAGCAATATTATTATAAATAATTAAATCTTTAATTTTATACATTGTGATTATCGATACACCGCCATTGTGAAAAAGTGAAAGACATTAAAAATGATGTTTCAAATGCTGAGGCATAGGAGCACATGTACCCCAATGTTCATAGCAGCACTCTCCACAATAGCTAAAACATGGAAAGAGCCTAAGTGTCCATCAACAGATGAATGGATCAAGAAGATGTGGTTTATCTATACCATGGAATACTACATGGCAATGAGAAACAATGAAATCTGGCCATGTGTAGCAACATGGATGGACCTTGAGGGTGTTCTGCTGAGCGAAATAAGTCAGGCAGAGAAGGACAAATACCATATGTTTGCACGTATAGGAGGATTAGGAGGAACTTGACGGAGGACCAAGGGGGAGAAGAAGGGCGGAAATGGTGGGGGAAAGGGAGAGAGGCAAACCATGAGAGACTCTTGAATGCTGACAAAAACTGAGGACTGATGGATGTGGGGGGGAGGGGGGGATGGGCATGAAGGAGGGCACTTTGGGGATGAGCACTGAGTGTTATGTAGAAACTAATTTGACAATAAACTATTTGTAAAAAAAAAAAAAAATGATGTTTCAAGTGCAAATCTGAAGGGTGTCCTATATTGTGGGAGACTGAGCAGGACTACCGTAGGCAGGGCAGAGGTAACTTTCTGCAAGGCTTTTAGCTAAATGTGGGACCAATTACTATATGACTGCATTGGCTCCCAACTATTTGAACACTTTTCCCAAAGTATTAAGTAGAGCTAATATTAAAAGATACCCTTTATATGACATCCTTCAAGGCATTATCTTCAGATTATTTAATTTTCATAATAATCCTGAAAAGAAGAAATGAAAACTCCTGACATGAGGAAACTAAGACTTGGATATGCTAATCAACATTTTCTCTCCAGTGTTCTTTCCAGCAAGTTCAGAATCACCTGGGTTAACTTAGAGGACACTCCCTTCATGTGGTGAGTCTCCTGACCCATCTAAGGCTCGCCAGTGTGTGAGTATCACACTCACAAATGATGCAAAGCTCAGTGTGTATCAACTCACAAATGATGCAAAGCTCAGAGTAATCACTGAGAGTCAGATGGTGGGACCAGGAGTCAGAATAATAGTAAAAGGCCAAATTAATAGTCCCAAAGTACAAGAGGTAATATGACAAGATGAATGTCATGTCTTTTACTTAGCTTGGAAAGATCAGTTGTTCACTAATAAGACTGAAAAAAAATGTGTTCACATAGGTGTGTGTTGGGGGATATTCTAAGAATTTAGATGGACAAAGTCAATAGAAACCGAAGGTGTGTTGTGATTGTTAAAAAAAGGTAAAAGGCTGTATTTATAGAAATAGATAGCTCAAATTAAAGGAGGCAATACTGCACTGTTATCTGTATTGAGCAAACTCATACTAGCTGTACCATATTCAGATCCAAGCCACTATTATGTACAGCTGGTAGACTAGAGATCATCATCAAGGAGTCAGAAATTCTATGAATTGAGGAGCAGTTCAAGTGGATACATTTAGCAAGGGCAGAAGCAAGAATGCACTTGGTACTTTAGGGTACATGACTGATTGTCACAAGGAATGATGTTCATTGATCAAATGGTAGAACAAAAGCCTGTAAGGGAAAATGTTACAGATGCAGAATTCGGCTCATACAGAGAATAATTTTCTTTTCCAATTTTTAAAACAATGAAGGTTACTTTTACAGAAATTAAATAATTAAATAATATTTGCTCATTACATAATTTTTATAACATACGAAAACAAAACTATAAAAAAGAATTTAAAACTCAGCCATGACCTTAACATCTAGAGATAATTGCTATTAACACCAGGATTGACTTTGTAAGAACAATGCAAGGGCACCTGGGTGGCTCAGTCGGTTAACTTAGGTCGGTTAGTTAGTTAGTCGGTTAACTTAATCCAAGTCATGATTCCATGGTTCATGAGTTCCATCTCTGCATCAGGCTGTCTGCTGTCAGCACAGAGCCTGCTTTGGATGCTCTGTCCCCCTCTCAATCTGCCCTTCCTTTGCTCATATGCTCTCTCTCAAAAATAAATAAACATTTATAAAAAGAAGAACAATGCAAAGCTGAGGACTTTTTCTTGGGGATTATGGTAGTTTGAGCAGATAGAATAGATAGATTAGAGCAGAGGGTCTGTTCTACATGTTGAGATTCCATTCTTTATGATTCTATATGAAACAAGGTCAGGCTAATGCATACCTCCCAGAAAGCTTATTTGCATCATTTCCAGAAGGAGCTTCTATAGATTGACCCAGGGTCAAGACAAGTGTTGAGCATTCCAGACCGTAGGTCATGACACTATTGGAAGAAGAGGGGAGGAGAGGGAAATTTTGTATCTTTCAAATCACACATGGTGATAGCTAGTACCTGTCAACCTGATTGTATTATACAACACCCAAGTTTTGAACCCTACAGCATCTTGGCTTAAGGGGAAAAAAAATTGCTCCCCTCCATCTTAGCATTAAAACACTCTGGGAATTCCACGATGCCCCAGCCTTACTGGACTGAGTATTACACAGTTGGTTGTGGGTCCTGAAGTCAGAGCAGACAAATGTCATGACCATCCAGGAAAGCATGGAAGGTGTCGGGAGAAGCTGTAACTGATGGACAGCTTCACAGCCTGAACAGTGACTACCAGAGTTAGCTTTTGAGTGAGAACAAGGGTGGAAAGCTAGCAGGAGCTAAAGTGGTAGCAAAAAACAATTACTCAAGAAAGATATCAGAGCAGACCAGTAAGATCCTGCAGAATGTGTTTTGTTAACATTAGACTGGTTCCCCCTTCTCCCTCTCAATAATAGAGCTTTCTATTGGGATTCCAAATTCTAGTACTAATCTGTAAATAGCAGATATAAAGTGGGGAAATGTGATTTAGAGCAAGGATTGAAGAAAGGAGTCCTTGTAAGTGGAATTGGTTTCATATGGCATTCTAATGACACAGGAAAGTATGTGTGCGCCCCGTTGGCGTGTGTACCAAACAACAGGCTGGCCTTTGATTAAGCTAACATGGGTGTTGGGAGAGGTGGCAGGTACTAAACAGTCCCTAACACCCCCTGACCAAGACACACCAGCATCGACATGGAAATAGCAACAAAATCTTACTCCTCCCAGTTCACACTTTTCAAACAGTGGTTTCAGCACAACAAATTCTAAAAGAAAAATAAAAGGGAAGAAAATTAGAAGGGAAAGATTTAGTCTACATTTGAATTTTTTCTTCCAAGGCTTACGTAGAAATAATGACTTGGAAACATCTTAGAGTTTCCGTGGCATACTCATAGCTTCGTTGATGTTATTGTTGCTGTTTACTTATAAGCAACTCGGAGTCAAAAGGTCCTAAGAAGCTCTTCTCATTTTACCTTTCATTTCCCCAGTTACTGGCTGGATCAGGATCAATAGTTGTTAGATGCCTACTTAGAAGGAAAAGTGGTATTTACCCTGGTTCTCTGCTTCATCATGATCCACGGCTTCGTTGGAAGGCTGGGAGTGCACTCAATGGCTGTGATGGTGTCAGAGATACACAGAGGCACAGAATCAAAAAAGCTTAGAGTCGCCGATTCAGTGAAGCTAGCAGTTTTAGAACTATGGAGTACCAGAATCCCAGATAGGGAAAAGTCACCGAAGGTCATGCAGTATCCACTCTGAGCCCCTTGTGTAAAAAGGATTATGGTAGAAGAGAGAGGGACGGCAAGTCTAGCCAAATTGCAGTAGCTCTACCAAGAGAGATTTAATCCATTTCACTTAAATTTAATTTATGACTACTTTGGATTGGTAGCATTGTTGGTAATGAAAGCCTAAAATATGACTTAGTCTTTGATTCCAAATAATATCAGATTTCTTCATCCCACGGAGTGGTGGGTTTATTTTTTGTTGTTGTTGAGCTTTGTTTTAAGGGCTAAATCAAAACATAGCCAATCTTTTTTTTTTCTTAATACATATCAGCTGAGGCTTCAGAACACTTCCAATAGACTGTAATAATGAAGAGAAACGTTTAGTAAGGTAGACTACTTAGCAAGGCATTGGAAGCCACATGCCATTATAAAGAAGCACGTCTGGTTTGGCCGAAATCCTGCCTTTGTCTCCAGAGCTATTTTGCTGTAAATTTAGAACAGAAATACCCTTTCTGGAATAAAAATGTAGCTTTGTTGGCTACAAGTGCATGTTTGCTGCCTCACAATTTTAGAATTAGACGATGGACTTATTTAGTAGACATCGGAGGGCAAAAAGCAAAAGCCCGTAATTTAAAACATTCCACTCCACCACAGTCCAAGAAAAACATGGACCGGTGAACAAAACCAGCAGTATTGTAATAAGAAAACAACTAGGTGCATTTTTTCCAAAACCTAAAAACCAGGAATCTAAATGTATGAGTTACTGGCTAAAAATTCCATTTTCATGTCTCAGTTTTGAGCTGGAAAAACAAGCTAGACACCGTTTTAAAAAATGCACAAGTCCTACTGCGGCCCGAGGTGTGGACAGCAGCCTCGCATCCATCTTTATACACTCAAGGGCACTTTTCTGTTGCCTGGAGGAATCCTGCGCTAAAAGGATTTTACTTTGCAAGGATTCATAGGCCTCCAGTCAGGCTTGCAGTGACTTCTGAGGCTCCCTCCCCACAAGTTATTTGGCAGTGCCGTTAAGGTATTTTATTTTACCCCTAAACACTTTGAATATCTGTTCGAAGTCCACGGAGTTTTCCAGGGCAAATGATGTGGTAACTTTTAGTAATGCAGGTGGGCTCACCCAGGCTGAAAGGCAGGAGGGATTGGCATTTCTTCAAGAAGAGAGCTGAGGCCTCTTTTTGGAGACAATTATAAGCATGAATCAACCAACCTGTGGCACAAATGGCGCATGTGTGTGTGTGTGTGTGTGTGTGTGTGTGACAGAGCTGGCACAAATTTCTGAAAATGGCTAAATGTGACTCAGAAACTAGCGTGAACACATAAAAAAGACGATAGTCAATCTACCTGAGAGCTGAGACTCGATTATACAACTGGCCTTGGACTTGTAGACAATGGACGAGGCTGCAGCTTGTGAGGACTGGGTTCTGGGTCTGTGACAACACAAGACACGGTAACATAAAATGATGAGAGAGATGAAAGTTTTGTGAGTCAGGAGGAAAATGAAATGAGCTTTTAGAGAAGAGGACCTTTTCAGAAGGAGAATTTTTCCTCATTGGTGGTTGGTCACCTACCCACGGGTGTCTCAGGCAGCAACATGCAGGTCACTGGTGTGACACCTGAGGGAGCAGGTCTGTCACTGGAGCATATGCGATGTCAGAAGAAATATATGCAGTATCTGAAGGAGTATGCATAGGGATTTTGAGTCTACAAATTAAAAAATCAGAACATCATAACAATCGTAATTTATATCGTATCTACCAAAGAAAATCTCCTACTTAAGAGTTTTGACAGAAGGAATGTGTGGGGATAATGGAAGTGAAGGGACCCATTGATGGGCTGTATTTACACATAGGCTGTCTCTTCTAATTCTTGCCTCCCTACTTAGGGAACAAGTCAGGGTTATTTTTCTTCCCTTTGAATCTTTTCTTTTATACTTTTGTTGAAGGCAAAAACGAACAGGGCTAGTCACTTGCCATTTAAATAAGAGAAGGTTTATTACCTTTAACCAATTATTATGGCAAGAATGCCATTCATGTCAGTGGTGGCTAAGTTCCCAGGTGCCCTGTTGGCTTTTCTGGCTCTCAGAGAATTCCTCTTCTGTCTGCACTGCCTACGTGTCTGGGGATGGGACCTCTGGAACAGAGCCAGAAGAGAACCACACGCTGAGGCGCCGTTGTGGAGATGCAGGCACGTGCTTCCTGCCTCCGGCGGCCCCTACCATTTTCTTCATCACTCAGTTATGGCTTCGCCAGAATTGAGTGTTGCGTGAGGAGTAAGGCCTCTTCCTCTGCTACTCACTGGCCGGATCTCATGGAGGCTACACTCCTTTGCCTGTCTGCATGGCAGCAAAGGGGAGGAAGACCATTATGCGCTGGAATATAGGCAACTGATACCATCTTGGGCTACACCTTGATGATATCATAAGCATCGGGGAGATATAGGAAAGTTGATACAACATGTTCCCTCAAGATCTCACCATTACTTTTGTCTGAAGACCAACCACAGCCATTTCTCTGGTTGAGAGCCAACCTATCAGGGCATTAAGTGGGGCACACACCATCCCAGGCATTCAGAAAGGTGTTTGTCAAATATTTGAGGGCTTGAAACTGTCCTGCTAAACTAGGGGTGCCTGGATGGCTCAGTCAGTTAAGCATCCAACTTCGGCTCAGGTGATGATCTCACGGTTTGTGGGTTTAAGCCCCATGTTGGGCTCTGTGCTAACAACTCAGAGCCTGGATCCTGCTTTGGATTCTGTGTCTCCCTCTCTCTCTGTTCCTCCCCTGCTCACGCTCTGTCTCTCTCTCTCTCTCTCTCAAAAATGAATAAACATTAAATTTTTTTTTTAAAAAAAGAAAGAAACTGTCCTGCTAGACCATTATATACAGTGCCTTAATTTTTCTGAATAGCAGTGAAAAGGCTTGACCACTGCCACACAGCTTTACTAAAGCTGGATACAAGAAAAGGGAAATGCAATCAGACCATAAACTGGAAAACAGTCATATCTGGCTGACAATCCATGTTTTTCTCAGAGACCCTACCTGCACCATCCTACCTACAGACACACCTTTTAGTGACAAAAGCCATTTCACCACTCACCACCTAGTGCCTAACATGAGACCATCTATCATTTGTCAAATCTAGGTGCCCTGATGAAAGTGGGCTGCCCTCTCCACCTGCAAAGGGGCTCCTATTTATTGTATGAGGACCCGGGTCTTTGCAGGATAACTGATGACTGGTAGACCATATTCATTGCCTGAGTTTTCAAGCTTCACTATAATAGCTTTGATCATATTCATATCAAAGATGTACCCAGAGTAGTGAAGACAGAATAGATCTTTGCTTGAGGCTAGTCTCTTTTTTCTGAATCTGAGTGAATTGGACTCAGGGCTGTGGGAGCACTTGTGTTCTATGGAGGTCATAACCTATTCTACACAGATTATCTGGATGCCTTAATAAACTAAGATTTTTGCATTTCACTTGTATACCTTTACTGTAAAGAATTAAATTGTAGTCTAGGGCTGTCTCTCTGTAGAAGTATTTTATAGACAAATCCCATTTACTTTTTTTCCCATGAAGAGAAGCTGTTGTTTCCATATAAAAGATTAAGGAAGTGACGTGTTCCAATTTACATAGCTATTAGGAATCTAAACCTAGGCCTGATGTTAATAGGCGTGCATGCTCTACTCTATCACATAAAAAATGGCTGAAAGGGTAGCAAGGGGACTGTTCATTATTACTATGACTATTAAGCCTTGGTTATTATTATATTAATATACTGCCTTTTAGACTGTAAGCTTTATGAGGACAAAGGTCAAGGTTCACTGTATCCTCAGTGCCCAGCACATTGTCTAATATAAAATAAGCATATGAATATTTATTGAATTGATGAGCGAACTAATATTTTGTCTAGCACACCAACCAATATATTACATATTTTTGTAATGTTGTTAATAATTATGGCCATGCGTATTTCTATAGCACTTTAACTTTTCAAAGACTTCTTTTTCTTATTAAAGTTTGCCCTGGCACACTTAGCACAAAGTGAAAGTTAAGGGCCCAGACACTGGGAATACACAGGGGTTTCCAAACCCTGCAATAAGACGATTCATTGTGATGGAGACAAGCCTCATGAAATTGCTTCTACAGCCTCTCTTTCTGGGCCATATGTTCCAGGTTCTCTGGAACATTCCTGATTGCTATATCTATTCCATTGTCCCCATAAGGATATTCTTACTTGTCAACCATGTGTCCTGATTTTCGTTTAGGAAATATGGTCACCATATGCATGTTATAAAACTTGAGTCCCTAGACTAACTTCACTCTGTGCAGGTATTGCCAAAGCTCATATCCTGTTAAATTTTCTGCATGCGTTTCAAGGAAGTGCTGATTCCAGCTCTTTGCATTGATCGTGAACAGATACATTGAGTCTATTTAAATTAATAACTTAGTTTTCGATAGAAAAATGATTTCAATAATTCGTTAGAAAAATCCATCTTTTCAAAGCACATTTGAATGATTTCTCTAATGTAATCAATGTGTGCCTTTTATTCAACTTGAGCATTTTCTGGTTTTCTAAAATAAAAGGTGATGATTCTCATAGGAATCCATGAAATAAAATATGCTTTGACATCATGCCAGATTTGTTATTTTATACATTTCCCAAATAACATGGACTGGGTATATTTTGATAAAGTTCATTACCAGATTCCAGGGATATCCTGGATGAATTTTTGAGACAGAGCAGAGAAATCTCTGTGAGTAAAGTTAGAGCAGGCATCATTTCTAGCTTAGGCACTAATACTAACTTATTCTGTGACTGGGCAAACTTTGTCCACTCCTGGGGCTCAGTGTTCTCCCTTGTGAATTAAGTGACTTGGCCTGGGCCAGTGGTTTTCTTCCTATGCCCTGTGAGCCCAAGTCCTTGGAATTCTAAGGCTGTGCCTGGGAAAACTCCCTTCCCCCACCCCCGCCCCACTTACTTCATCCAGACCAGTTTGGTACATATTGATTATTTATATATACCAGTCCACAGTGTAAAATATTGTTTGGAAAAAAACCTCTATAACTAAGAAAGTTTGAAAGTCTTTGGGTGTCTGGGTCTATATTTCCACCTCATTAAAATATTCCTAAGGTACATGGGATCAACCTGGCTAAAGAAGGTATATGGGGTCATGCCTTGGCATGTTTATAAGCATTGAATAGGATAAGAAATCTTTTAGTATAACCTGCTGGAAGAAAGGAGGTAGTGGTTAAGAATATTGTCAGGTTGGGGTAGAGTAATGAAGTAACCACTGACTGACTTACAGACCTGTGAAGGGAATATTAATGCGATCAAGGTAAAGTTTCAGCCTATGGAGATGTCTCTGGTTCTAAGCATTGGTAAGAGAGAGAAGTTGAGTCACTGGTCACAGCATGGAGATAGACTCTAAAGTGCACCACATATAGAGCTATTTGTTGAGAGCTGGTCCTCTAGAACATGTGCCAAACTTTGATATGGTTTTATGGATGCAGGGATTGAATGGGTCTAATAGGGAAAGTTCCAGGAAACTGAGATGATTAGTCCTGGACTTCTCAAGCTCTAGGCACTAGTGTTTTCAATCAGGTCCATCCCCCTGAGGAGATTCTTTTTTTTTTTTTACAAATAGTTTATTGTCAAATTAGTTTCCATATAACACTCAGTGTTCATTCCCACAAGTGTCCTCCTCCATGCCCATCCCTCCTCTCCCCCACATCCATAAGTCCTCAGTTTTTGTCAGCATTCAAGAGTCTCTCATGGTTTGCCTCTCTCCCTTTCCCCCACCATTTCTGCCCTTCTTCTCCCCCTTGTTCCTCCGTCAAGTTCCTCCTAATCCTCCTATACGTGCAAACATATGGTATTTGTCCTTCTCTGCCTGACTTATTTCGCTCAGCATAACACCCTCAAGGTCCATCCATGTTGCTACACATGGCCAGATTTCCTTCTTTCTCATTGCCATGTAGTATTCCATGGTATAGATAAACCACATCTTCTTGATCCATTCGTCTGTTGATGACACTTAGGCTCTTTCCATGTTTTAGCTATTGTTGAGAGTGCTGCTGTGAACATTGGGGTACATGTGCTCCTATGCATCAGACCTCCACCGCAGCAACTTCTTATTTGATGCATCCCCAAAAGCAAGGGAATCAAGAGCAAAAATAAATGATTGGGACCTCATCAAAATTAAAAGCTTCTGCACAGCAAAGGAAACAACCCACAAAACTAATAGGCAACCCCCTGAGGAGATTCTGACCAAGACTGGCAGAATATTTATAGGACTAGCCCCTCTATAGAGTGGAGCTCTGAATTCATCTTGTTGCATTCAGCCCATTATTCAGTGGGACTACAGGTCATTCACGGTCCCATATGGCCTCTGAGTTGCCGATTGACCATTATTCCTAATACGCTGATCCACTCAAACTGGATTTCTTGTTGTTATACTGACCCGCTGAGTAGATTTTCTTTAACAGAAACTGCAGCCTAATTCAAGCTTGAGCTCACCATAGACCATATAAATGACCACCATTTTCTTTAGAGCAGGGTCAGTCCTTTATTCTTCTCTATCCCTTCCAATCTTACTGCAGAGGTCCCAATTTATCTTGAGATAAGTCTGTCTGACTTATAACCATTAGCATCTCCTGCTCGGATGCTCTGAAAGCAGCAAGATTTTGGCTGGAATCTTAAAGTTCTGCTTATTCTAGAATTCTGTAAGTCTAGAGAAGGTCTCTTTCATGGGGCAGTACCAGACATGTGGAAGGGTCACTGAGAGTGCAGCTCAGTGTCAGCCCTGGCAGTTTGTCTAGGACACCAGTTGTAGTGATTCCAGAAGCCTGCACAGCCTCCCTGACCCCTGAAGGCCACTGTGGCTACTAGAGCCTGGAGTGAATTAAACTTCCCTTCACTTATTTCCTTTTTAGTTCTTGGCCCCACACATCGTGCTGCTCACTTTCTCTCTATTAGTGTGTATCTACTCTTAGCCCTGTTGTGGCTCTTTTCCAGGAAATTTTGATCTCTCTCTGAGGACTCAAAGCCATTTCCAGGAGCTGAAGCCTAATTCAGAGGATAATTGACCTCAGAAAGGTCCCTGTGTCCCCTGGAGAAGGGTAGGCCAGAATTCTAGCACCTTGGGGATAATACCACATTACTTTACTCTCTTTTCTCCAAGATTCTGTTCCCTGAAATAAAGTTTCACTAGCAGAGCTTATGGCAAGTTAGTTGATTTTCCCAGAATGTGCCATATCAAATCTCTCTCCCCAAGGAAAAGTGGTGTGACAGCCTCATTATGTGTTCTGACCTTCAGAGGTGCACACTGCCCCCCGCCTTGTCCCCCACCCTGACCTTCCTTACTTCCCTTCCATTTCTGTGGTTCAGACAAGAGCTGAGTGGGACAACACGTGAGCATGCAGTGTCGTCTCTGCACACAAGTGTGTATTATTCTCCAATGGCAGGTCCATCAAAATAGGGTTGACATCCCCTTCCCTATTCGAATCACCACAGTCGGACTGAGCTCAGCACGGAGCACACACACTTATGGTTGACTGTGTGATAGCACAAACTTGTGTGCTTGTGCCACATAAACGGTGCCTTTACTTCATTTGACCTTTTGTGATAACCATGGAACTCAGGAAAGGCTGAATTTGGCTGAGAAGTTGAGATGGCTGGGTCTTTCTCTCTGTCTTCATGTATTCTAGGGCCTCTTCCTCTCCAAGTGGCCGCTCCATTTGGTTTTTCCAAGTGTGCTTTCTAACAGATGGGGAGAGCTCTTACCTGGCAGCTCAGGGTTCCTAAAAATGCAAACACAGTCATCATATACTCTTAAAGATTAGGCTCAGAAGTGGTATGGCATGGTGTTGCTGTCCATTCATTAAAGGGAATCACAGACCAAGCCGGCTTCTTTGTGAGAGGAGAGCATACCAGGGCATGAATCCTGGGAGGAATGGCTCACTGGGGAGGCATCTTATCTTTGAAGACCAGCTACTATGAACGGGGATCAATTTCTTGGATTCAAGGCTCTTAGTGCTGTGTTATTATCATAATGTCTTGGCTAGTGAGAAGAATGGCCAAGTAGTTTTAAATCAGCAACATAGCTTCTCCCTCCTGAGTAATTCTAAAGTTTAGAAGGAGGAACTAATATTTCTCAAGAAGATCCTTGTAAACCAAAGTGATGCTCTGTGGCCCTTCAGATGAAGAGGAAGATGACCCCAGGCAGGTGTCCAGGTTAGCCTTTATGAAGAAGTGGGCCATGTTGCTCCTTATGGAGAGCATATTTGAATGCACAGCCAGAGATGAGATAATGGCAAATTAGGATCTGTGTAGACCTTTTCTTACAGCCCTCCTGTTAGCCCTAAAGCAATGGCCGTTAGAGGCATATGGTATATAAAAAGAGCAGGAGCTTTCCAATGAGACAGGACAGGCCTGGGTTTGGTTCCTTGTATCACCACTAAATGCCTATGGGCGCTATAGTCCTTGCTTCAGAGTAGAAATTTAATAAACATTAGGTTTTCTTTTGATCAGATAGTTTTGTGCTTTAACATAAACAACAACAAACAATTAGAGATACTACACAATGAGTCAGGTAATGTTCTGGTTGCCAGGAATATTTTTACTTGATGGTTCTAAAGGTTTGTGTAGGGAGTAAAAGACAGGGAGAAGTAGAGAATTACTCATCTACCTATTTGCGGCCCCGGGAAGCCAGATAGATGGTGAAGTCATTCGCTGTATTAAGGCATACAGCAGGAGGAGACAGTTTCTCCCCTCTTGGAGGATTCCCTGCTTATTATAACACCATCTCTGAAACATTAGCTCTTTTCCTTTGAAATCACATTCTAGCATAGAAGTGGATGCATCAGCCTTCACTAGGTAAGGCTCATGTTACACAGAAACAAAAGAAACCTCTGTGTTTGGAAGTCACTGAGATTTTAGGTTGTTACCATGGTCTTACCCAGCAAAAGCTGACTAATGCAGAAACTACTACCAGAAGTGAGGTGTTACCATAACAAAACAAAATGAAACAAAAACAACCAAATTACGTGGCACTAGCTCATAGTCACGCTGGCAGGAAGGACACTATTATTGAAGCTGGCAACAAAGTGACTCATGTTAGGCAGTGGCTCAACATTTGGTAAAACTATTTCTTGGGATAACTTGGAAGATAGATAATTTATCTAATGATGCTGTGGCTTTACAAGAGTTTGGGAAATGGACTGAGACTTGCGTAGCTTGCTTGCTCTTGGCTGCACGTGACAAGATACTGTAAGAAAGAAATGAGTTCAGAAGTGCTTGTCCGATTTTCAGGCGGTAATAAAAGGGAAAAGAGAATCAGGGACTTTCAAGACTTGCAGGGTATAACTGATTCTCATCTACAACACATAAAAGTTAAACTGAAAAATGTCTTGAGCGAAAAGGCTAATTGTATCTTGGCCTCAAGGCAAAGTTCAAATCAAGGGTGTAAACCCCACACCCTTTGTTAAAACCTTTAAATTAATTAAGGTGTTGCTCAGCAAATTATTTAAATTGGACAAAATAGTTAATGGAAAGGAAGCTAAGGGTTTGTGCTCTCATGAAAGCATGGTAAGTTTGAAACACTTCTAATTAATTCTGGAAAGAGGGGCATGTCTTGAAAAGAATTCTAAGTGTGGCTATTGACATATAAATTTGGTTGGTGAAAAAGCCAGTAATGTTTTTGAGAGATTTTTATTTCCAAAAGAGGTACAAGTGTGAATTGGGAGACTATAACTAATATAGATACAAAATAGATTTAAGGCCTCCAAATTACCATCACTCCACTCCCAAGGACAGAGTATTCTCTACTGTCTCCTACAGATGTATCCAAAGAGGATAATAGAAAAGAAAGAAATTATCAAGTATGGAGCCAAGAGCCATGGAGAGAAATACTGGCAAAGATTATTTCCTACTCCTGGGTATAGGATTTGCCTGGTCATATTTCAAATTTGTTATGGACCAATGACCACTTGGTGCTTTTGTTTTCCCATTCTTCTCCTTTAGAAGTGGCAGAGTTCACTGACATTATCCTGGCCCTGTTCCACCAATTCCTGTTGAGTTTAAGAAAATAAAAGATACTGGGGCTCCTGGGTGGCTCAGTCAGTTAAGTGTCTGACTTCAGCTCAGGTCATGATCTCATGGTCTGTGAGTTCGAGCCCCACATCGGGCTCTGTGCTGATAGCTCGGAGCCTGGAGCCTGTTTCAGATTCTGTGTCTCCCTCTCTCTGCCCCTCTGCCGCTCATGCTCTGTCTCTCTTGCTTTCAGAAATAAATAAAACATAAAAAAAGTTTTTTTAAAGAAAAGAAAAGATAACTGTATTTTGGTTTGGTTTGGTTGTGGTTTTGGTTCATAGGTTTCTGGATCAAGAAGAGCCCAGCCACATTTTGATCATCTTTGGTGTAGAGACTATTATGAGAACTCAGGCTTTTGACTTATTGTCATTAGCCTTTTGGCATTATCCTTTGAGGAGTAGGTCTATTTTGTGTGCAGAAGGAAGGAAAGCAAATATTTTTGAGTAGGATACTTATTATGGAATATTGTTTCATAGTTCCCAACTTTCTCTTCTTCCTTTCCAACAAGATTATATATCTCCACCTCTTGCCGTGTGCTTTGCAGAGCTTTCCTAGGGGGTGAGTATAGTTCTTTGCTCTTATTCCACTTAGTCATATAATTTCTGGTTAATGAAATAGGAGTGAAATTGTCATGTGCCATGTGTGAAGAGAAACTTTAAGAATTAATGCATGCCACTAGCTCTCTTGATCTTTTTTCTTTGTCATGATACCATTATAGAGGATGTTTTCCCTGTCTGGTTTCCAGCATAGGGAAGCCTTTTTTCTCCCCAGAATGCAGGCAATCTACAGTCCACATGTAATATGAATAAAAAATAAATATCTTTTGGAAGAAGCTTCTGAAACTTGGGTATTTTTGTTATTGTAGGCTTGCTGCCATCACATAGCTGACTGATACACCTGGATATTGGACTAGTGGCCCTTTGGGGTCCAGCATGGTCCTCTTTCAGATCTCTGGGCTACAACTTCAGAATTTCACTAGTTTCTATCTGATTGTTTTATTAATCACAATTTACCTACTGCTTTTCAGAAACTCAAGCAAGTGAGGGATACTTTTTTTCTGAGGATATAGTCATAATTTGACTATATCCAATGTATTACAGTATGAGAGTACATACTATACAAAGGGAGTAGTGTTAATGGGGTGACATAAAAACTTTATTTCACGTATGTGTTTATGAATCTACCTATCTACTAATTATAGAACTAATTTTAGAAGTGCAAGAACGTATAAAGAAGAAAAAATTATCCCACCATGCAATACTACTCTATTTAAAAATTTTTCATTTTTAAATAAGTCAAACTTCAAAAAATTGCAACTATAGTATAAATAATTCTACATACCCTTCTCTCAGATGCCCTAAGTGTTTACATTTTACCACATATATGTCACCATTCTTGCCATTTATCTTTGCCCATTATTACTTTTTTTTTCCTCTGAGTCAATTTAAAAGGAGTTGGAGACATGATGTCTTTTTATTCCTAAGTACTTCAGGATGTATTTCCTTTAAAAAGGATAATCTCTTTCATAACAAAGATTATTTTAGCAAAATTAGGAAATTAACCTTGGTACAATGCTGTTGTCTAATATATTTACCTTAATCAAATATCTCTCATGATCTCAACAATATCTTTTATGACAGAAGAAAAAAAATCTGCTCCGGGATCTAATCCATGATCATGCATTTCATCTACTCTTCATGCCTCTTTGGTCTCCTTGAAATTGGAAGAGTTAGTTCTTCAGTCTTTTTATTTTCTTTCTTTTATTATCTTGACACTTCTGAAGAGTCCTGGTCAGTTTTGTATACCATCTCTCAATTTGGGTGTGACTTTTTCCTCTTATGATTGGATTCAAATTATGTGTTTTTGACATGAACATCAGAGAAGTAAAATAGTGACCTTCTCATTCCATTATATCAGCCACAGGATGTAGATTTGTCCTCTTACTAAAAATGTTAACTTAGATCACTTCGCTAAGGTGGTATCTACAGGCTTCATTTTGTAAAGTTACTCTTTTCCACTCTGAAATTAAAAAGGGTTTGGACAGAAGATACTTTGAGACAAGATAGATGTTTTGTTCCTCACTAAATTTTGCCTGAGTTAGCCTTAGCAGATATTAATAATTCTTATTTAAATCACTTATTTTTATGGTTGTCAAATAGTGATTTTCTAATGTTATGATTATTCACTCATTTGTTGAAATTCTACTATAAAAATAACTTTCTATTTTCTGCAGTTTTTTAATTGATTAATCAATATGTTTCCCGCATATATTTTTTTAATTTGAAATTGTACTATGCTGAAATTAATTAATTTCAGTATGAGCTCATGGATTCTTATTTTATTCTGTGAATTATAAACCATTACTATTATTTTTTCAGATTTTCAAACTGTCCTAGATTTGGCCAGTGGGATTCACATGAAGCTGATTTCTGTGCCCTTTTGACATCCCATGTCATTTTTTTTTTTTTTTTTTTGAGCACTTACATACTGTTGGGGACAAGATGATGTCTCAAGCACGTCTTACATTTTCCCAGTTTCAACCCTGGAATCAGCCATTTCTCTAAGGATTCCTGGTTCTTTCCAGTGGGGTATGGTTTTTAGAAACCAAGATCTGGATGCCAGGTGTTCTTATTGCTACCAAGGAAGATGTTATTTCAAAATTTAATATTTCACTTAACATTTTGGTATTTCTCTTTGCATTTTTCTTATATGTTATTTTTAAAAACTTGAAATTGAACCATGTTGAAATTTTTATTCCTGATTTTTCATTTTAACAGCATAATATAAGTATTTTATAGTTATTCCAAACAGCTTTTTAGATGATTGATTAATTCTGTAAGTGGATAATTCCAAAAATTACTTCTGCACTTGGCATCATTGGAAAATTAAGTTATTTTCAATTTACTTTTGTAATTCACGATACATAATAATGATTACATTTGTTTTTAAGATGTTTTCACAAGCAGTCTCTATTTTAATTCTCAAAACAATCCCACAAGCTAGGCATTATGGTACCTGTTTATAGTGGCAGATTTTGAGACTGTGTGGCTTAGAGATATTCCATGACCCTATACCCATTGGTTGGAATGAAACCCAGGTCCTCTGGTTGACTTATGTTGCTAATCACCTGCTTATGTGTATGCATTTGACTTCCTAACTTAAATCTAAAGCTACCTGATGGCAGAGGCCATGTTTTAATGTCACTGGGTCCCCACAATTTTAGTACACCACAGATGCTCAATAGAAGTGTATCACTTGGTTCAGAAGTCTGAAAAGTCTTTGGCCCAAGCAAATTCTTGGGAAGCTTTTTCACTGGGAGTTGGTTATTAAAGCACATCTCCCTCCTTTTTGGACATTGGTGACCAGACATCTTAATTATTGCAATTCTTTGCAGGGGATGTCATCAGCAAGGAAGGGAGAAAAGAGCAATCTGTTTGGATAGGGAGGGGTAAACCCAATAAATTTGTCAGCTGCATTTGCTATCTTAGCAGCAAAACAAGCCATCTCACACTGCCTTTAACTGTAACAGAAGATAGCGGCCATGATAATAAACTATCCTGTGGTAGGGATCCTTATCTTCAGCAGATTATGACCCCAGATATCACATGGGGACAAATGTGTAATTAATGATATTGTTCCAATTAGGGTCTGGCTCAGCTGAAAATTAAAAGCACAAAATCAAAATCCCTCCATCCTTAGCCACTTCCTTGCAGACTTCCGGACCAAGAGGCTTTTTGATGTTGATTGTCTCCTTGCAGCTTTCAGTTGAGGGCAAGCCAAATTGCACCACTTGTGCTAATTATCCCTCTCCTGAGATTGCAGATTCCTAGTTTATTAACTAGGGAATCAGTCCAAACTCCTTAGTGATTTTCTAAGGTGGCCACTCTGTGCTGGGGACCTGGGCCAGTATAGACCTCAGCCTCCACTAGCATGAATATTTCCTCCTGGGTCAATTTACCAGGAACGTGAAGGACTTTAGGACTTTGAACAAAGAGTGGGAATAATAGGCACTGCTGTAGGGAAAGACAAACCATCTCTTTGTCTGGATCCCCTAACTTAGTCTGTGGCTTTGCCACCTTCCTGTCTTCTTCCACCATACCCTTCCATATAGGCCCTCCAGCATCTAAGTACACATCAAGACCTGTTGTTTGTGCTGTTTAAATGTTTCCATGTCTTACTTTACCTGTCCTCACTGCCATTGCATTTACTTCATTGAGGTTCCAGTCATTCAGGTGAAAAGAAGTAGAGGCGGTATTTGAACTCAGAATTCAGGTGCCCAGTCTCATACATTTTGCAATCTGATGTGTGCTTTATTTAGTTCACTAGTTTAATTGTAGCAGGCTAGAGCAGGATTTAAAATGGAAAGTACTGAGCTGAAATATTTTTATAAGTTCCATTCTAGGTGGGAAGGCATAAGGAACAACTACCCTCCTAATTATGGCTATGGTCATATTGTTGCCATTGATAAACTTTCTGTAGGATCTCATAGCAAAGTGAGAAAGAGATTGTGCTGGCTCTTTCCACTGGCTCCACTGGGCCTTCTACTAGTCCATGCCCAGGAGGCTAACTTAACTGCTTTGCTTTGTTCAGATTCTCTTGTTCTCTGGCTGTGGTTGGGTTTGGCCTATGGAAAGCACCAGCAGGAGAACGCAACATGGGACCTAGCTCCATTTCTAGCAGAGTACTTTGTATGGTTATATCCCTTTATGAAGGCTATAGCTCCTATCAAGTGACCCTCTGTAACAGCTCAGGCTCTCTCTTCTGGCTCCCCTAAACACTAACTGACTTGTTCTTTCAGACCAAGGAGTGGCCGTGGCTCCCACGGTTGCTAGCCCTGGGGTGCTGCACACTCCTTGTTGGTTTCCTTTGATCCTTCCCACACCTCTATAAATAGTTCCTTCATTAAATTCTCCTTTATTACCTGTTTGAGTGTGCCATTTCTTTCCTGCCTGGATCCTAACTGATTTAGGGCTTTGAGTAACTCAGACCCAGTCACAAGGAGTAGAAATACATAGACAAAGATATGACATGCTTGATTCTAATCAAATTCTGAGCCCTTAATATAGAAATCAAGCACCTCTACTGGGTAAAATAACCCTATTGACTGATGATAGTAAGAGTATCAAGCATTTTTATTACTTTTGCCATGTGCCCAACACTGTTCTAACCATTTAATATGTAATAACTTGTTCTATCCTCACATCTTGTAAGATAGGTACTATTTTTATCACTATGTTTTCCAGATGAGGAAACTGAGATACAGAATTGTTGGGAATCCTGCTTAAGGCCCTGCACTGTAGTGTGTCAATCAAAACTAGGCAGTCTGGTTCCAGGTCCTTAATTTCTACACTAGACATGTCCAAGTGGACAGAAAGTCAGTGCCAGTGGACACATAATGAGAGTGCATTTAATTGCCCAAATTATACAATCATCTGAATGTAACTTTTGAAGGTTGAAAACTGTTTTTAACTTTGGTATTTCTAACATAAATGCTAACACCCAGTAGTACCATTTTTAGAAAACTGTAACTTATTTAGGCAAATGGAAGTGGATATTGTGTATTGATTTGAATATTAAGCATCAGGCAGTGCAGTGCTATGAGAAGGACTCAGATGTGGGGTCTCCCCATTTGTTAGCTGGATCACCTTGGGTGAGTCACTTCTCTTGGAAACTCGCTTCCTGGTCTCAGGTTTGCTAGGTCTCTCGCCCAGCCCTCATCTGATGGACATGGTCATGCTCAACATGACCACCAGGAACACAACATCAACAACTATCCTTTCTTACTGGTTTGATTTATAATGCCCAGGCATATATGTTATTTGTCATCTTTCAAACAAGAAGACATTCTGCCTTGGGTTGAATACTTACGGGGATTAGGATCTTGTTACCTTCTCAGCGGGCCAGTCTTGAAGGGTGGCCTGACTACTTGCAGGGCGATTAAAACACCTGCAGGAAATCCAGGTAAATATGGTGTTAGAGTCATAGTTGAGAGGGAGAACAAAGAGGCTTTAATTGTTGATAAAGTTTTAGAAGGTGAGAATTGACAGGTTGAAGAATACAAAGGATGCTTTAGGATAAAGTCTCCAGGAGACCCCCCTGAACTGAACACCTGTTACCTGCAAGGGGTTTCATGATTGCCTAGATTACTATTCCCTGACTTTCTCCTTTACCCCTTTATACCTTTGTTCATGCCATGCAATTTGTCTAAAAGGACCTCACCTGGGGTGCCTGGGTGGCTCAGTCGGTTAAGCGTCCGACTTCGGCTCAGGTCATGATCACATGGTTTGTGGGTTCGAGCCCTGCATCGGGCTCTGTGCTGACAGCTAGCTCAGAGCCTGGAGCCTGCTTCCGATCCTGTGCCTCCCTCTCTCTCTGACCATCCCCTGTTCACGCTGTTTCTCTCTCTCTCTCTCTCTCTCTCTCCCAAAAATAAATAAAAAACATTTAAAAAAAATAAAAAATAAAAGGACCTCGCCTGTCCAGTCAAATACTCGAGGACATATAAGATCTCTGAAGCCCCAGGAATTCAACCAGAGGTTTTTCTCTCCCTCCAGAATTCTGTGTCTTCTATTTGGACATTGTTCATGGCATCCATGCACGTGTGCTGTTATTATTTGTGTACATACCGAATCTCTTCACTAGGTGTGAACTCTGTGCATATGAGTGATGAAACTGGGCCTCATAATCTTTGGCAGATAGATGGGGTGGAGGTCTGCAAAGCCAGTTTCTAATGCTTAGCACGCATGCACATGTGCACACACAGAGGTACGAACTGCAAATTCATGCACACAAGTCTGGCGTGAAAATACCTGTGATGGCATGTTCATAAGTGGACCTTTGTAATCCACAGATTAATCTTTGTTCTCAGACCTAAGAGATACTGGAAGCTATTTTGGCAGACAATAAAGAACTCAGATGCCACTTTATGCATAACACTGTATGTGATACTTTCATATTAGATCCCTATTAGCTTTCAGACCCACATATAATGCCAGCCAGTTTAAAAGGTAGCAGCCAGTTCCAGAGTGATACTGTGCCTAAAATCCTATTAATTGCTGTTTTTGCACACCCATTCTTGCACTGTGAGGGGGGCCTGCCTCCCTGGTTAGACTCACCAGTGTATAAATGGCCAGACACTTTTTTTTATGGCAACACTTTCCACTCTGTAGAAATACTGAAATTATTGTAAGCAAAGAAAACTCTGGAATTGTTGGGGATCTGGAAATGGGGGGTGGTATTTCACCTCATCAGCAGATACCAACCTTGGAGTTGTGTTTTTGGTTTTGGTTTTGGTGTTTTTTTTTTTTTTTTGGCTGCATGCTGGGAAACAGAAGCCAGCACCTGACAATCTTACATAACTGTGAGAAGTTGCGGGGGGGGGGGGGGGGGGGGGGGGGGGGAGCGTGTATTGATTGTGTGTGTGACTCTTGATGGGACACGAGCCCATACCTGGAAATTATCTGCACTTGATAACCACCGAATTTTTGGTTAAAAGTGATCAACCTCCTCTCATTTAAGTAATTAAATTAAAAGTTACTTTTTGTCTTCTGGAAAACCCATAAAGAGGGAAAGTCCATTTGCACATCTTGGAGGGGGGGATGAGTTCATAGACTAGGGCTGCTTGTACCAAACCCTGGCAGAGTTACGAGGGGAGACCCCTGTTGCCCAGGACAGATGGGTAGACACACAGTGGAAAGAGTCCTGTATCTGGTTGGGTGACATCAGAAGCCCCAGGGGAGAGCAATGGGGACCCTGGGGTGGCTGGAGCAAGTTGTTCTGACTTAGTAATTGTGTACTTGTCTGTGCACATATTGGGTTAGACTTAGATTCCCCGCTGGACCATCAGCATTGGGGGGGTGGGACACTCTCATCTGACTTATCTTTATATCTCAGAACCTAGCACATGCCTGGGGTGTAGTAGGCCCACCCTGACTACTCCTGTACTAAATGAACCTGACTGCTAATCAAGTCCTTCCCTCAGCCTTTGCTCAGCCCTGTGGCCTCCCTCCTCAGCCTGAACCCGGCCTCCCCTCCCCACAGATCCACAGTGGTTGGAATGTACAGGGACCCAACTTGGCCTTGTCCAGCCTGGCATTTGGAGTGGGGAGGGGCACTGCACATTGACTTGACAATTGCAGGCAGGGAATCCGTGTCTTGTCTCTCAGGGAGGTAACTTAGCAGCCCCTCCTCTTGAAACTTCTTCATCCGCACCAGGAGATTTTTTTTTTCCTGGAGCCCTCAAATGTTCACGGAGGGTGTGGTGCAGGACTGCGCTTGCCGCTCCTCAGGTCCTGTGACAGGAGCACAGAGGGCCTCTCCCTTCCCTCCGGCCCTCAGGTGCAGGATCAGAGGACCTGACAATCTTCTGTTTATCAGGCGGCTTTGTGCCTTTTAAGGGGGAGCTGGATAGCACGTAGGCCATAGGCCGACCTCTGAAAGGCAGGAAGCTGCCAGCTGTGCACAGCTCCACCCAGGCTGTCCCCTAGCACTGCCCTCCAGTGAGCCGTGGGCTGGTGGCTCTCCTCCCATCCCCACAAGGGCCATTCACTGACTTGAAATGAGAAATCACAACCCTGAAGACTCACTTGACAAAAGGTGGCTCTTCTGTAGCTTTATGCATAGCTTCAGCCTTCCCTACTGAGCCTTTGTGATCAGCAGAGAGAATTCTGGCCATTTGTGACTTCAGATTGAAAGAATAATAATAATAGTGATTATAGCTACCATTTATTGAGAGCTCACACTCTGTGCCAAGCCTTGAGTTAACAATTATTAACTCATTCCTTTCAACCTGGGAGGAACACTATTATTAAGCTCGTTTTCAGGTGAGGAAAACAGGCTCAGATCACAACTTGCCCACAGCCACGACACAGCTACTAATTAGTAGAACCAGGACTTGAACCCCAGGAGTCGGGTCCAGGCTACTCTACTCTGGTTAAGCTAGTTGATTCTGCCCCTTGTGTGGATCCTTTTGGCCTGGACTTTGTCTCCTCCTATCTAGAGAGGTCAGATTTTGGAGTGTGTTAGTATCTCTTGTGTGGCTCATCTCTCTTTGCAGTCAGAACTCAACATAAATGTGACCTCTTCAGATTGATTTACTGTAACAAGAGTGTTCTCTCACGGTTCTGGAGATTACACTCCCTGCGGACATTCTGGGGCAGAGTATGTTCCCTGCTTCTCTCCTAACTCCCGCTGGCCATGCCAATCCTTGTGTTCCTTGGCTTTTAGACAGTCAGTCTCATCTTCACATAACCATCTCCTCTGTGTCTGTGTGTCCTCTTCTGTCTGATCAAATCTCCTTCTGCCTTTCTGTTAGAGGGACATACATCATTGGATTTAAGGCTCACGTGGATCATCCAGAATGATCTTCTCATAGCAAGATCCTTAATTTATCACACCTGCAAAGATCCTTTTCCCAAATAAGGCTGTATTCACAGATTCTGGGTATTAGAACACAGATCTATCTTTTTGAAGCCACCATTTGGCCTACATCAGCCAATGCAGAGTGGATCTTACTGTCCCCTCAATCTCATTAACCTGTTTTCTTCCCTACATAGCATTTTTCACCGTCTAAAGTCTTATTTCTTTGTGTCTTTTCATCTATTGTGTTTCTCAACCAGAGTGCTGCTGGCTTCAACTTTGCAGAAATGAATCTTTGATTTCAGGACACTTAGCATTTTACAATCCTGGTACAACCTGAATGCCAGAGGAGGGATGGGGTGTAGAGGGAAAGTCTTCTCAACAATCACCCTGCCCCCCCAATCCACCATATCTCTCACAAGCATGCGATGTCCCCACTTGGAAGACAGCACCAGCCCAGGGTGATAACCACCAGTCTATGTGTTTATCATCTGTGTCTTTTCACAGGAACAAAAATTCCATGGGGCCAGGGACCTTATTGTTCTTGTGCATTGTTGTATTCCCTGAGTCCCCAACAGTGCCTGGCCTTGAGTGGGAACTCAAAATATATTCTCAGGGCACCTGGGTGGCTTAGTCCATTTAGCATTGGACTTTGGTCACGATCTCACAGTTTGTGAGTTTGAGCCCTGCATTGGGCTCTGAGCTGACAGTGTGGAGCCTGCTTGGGATTCTGTCTCTGCCTCTCCCTCACTCATGTTTTTTTCTCTCTCTGTCAAAATAAATAAAGTTAAATATATATGTAATGTATACATACATATTATATGTATACATATAATATACATGTATACACACATATGTATATATATGTACACACATGCACATATATGTGTGTGTACATATATATAATATATATCCTCTGCACATAGAAGATTGGGGTGCTCTTTCTGGAAATGTGTGACAGATGTTTCCCTTTAAATCACTCCAGCTTAAGAAGGAAGGGTCATATGATAGGTCTCAATAATAATGAAAAATAACCAGGGAAGTCTATATCCTTACTCTAACTTCCCTCACTCCCCAGGCCCCTGCCCCACTCCCCCTTCTCCTTGGTAGTCTTATGGGGGGACTCAGAGCCATTCTTTCCCACTTGTGCTGCCCTCTGCTCTGTGGTTCCTTCACTGTCCCCCCCGAGGTCACCTTGGGTCTCCTGTCATCCCCACAGACTCCCTCCCAGGTCGCTGCCACAAAATTCAGGGATGAGGTCTAGGCCAGGGTCTCATAGTCCTACTGTCTGGCTAAGCGGCTACCCCTCTACCCTTGCTGGTCACCAAAGCAAGTTGCTATTTTATTTACCACCCATGTGAACACAGGTAAGTCACTTTACTTCTGTGATCCCCCGAAACCTCATCTATAAACCAGGAATGACTTGGTGGAATCATTAGCAACTATAGCCCCTAACAGATAGTAGTTATATAAAAATTCCTATTTTCTTTTCCTTATTTTTAATAAAGAAAAGAGAAACTGGAAGGGGTATAAGGAGGCGCCCTTCTTTACCAGAATCACAAAGACTTTCCCAGTTTGCCTCGAAGGGAGTGGTGGCCGGTGGGGTGCAGGGATCTAGGCAAGGCCCACAGGTGCACACTTCTGTCTGGGATCAGATTGGATTAATGCAGAAATGAAGAAGGAAGTATTGCCCAGTGGTTAAACAGACAGGCTTCAGGGTCAGTAATCCCAAAAGTGACCTTGGGCAAGGGTAAGAGAAAATAAATAACTCACCCAAGGTCATACTGGACATGACACAGCTGGGCATCGGCCTTTGCGATAGCAGAAGTTAGTGCTTTTCCTAGCATACCAGTCTGCCTTCCTTAGAGAGTCTCCCAGGAATGATCTCTGCTACAGGCCCCAGGGCTGAAAAGCAGCCAAGAATGGTTTTGCTCTGCCCAGTGTATGACTATTTGAAGGACTGCTTCAGGTTTCTAGAAATAGTAGAAAGCAGAGGCACAGATGAGAGCATGTACTCCCCAGGCTATATGGTAGTCTGGTTATGATAACCACATGTATACACACTCGTGCACGTATACCACCATGACTATCACCGTGCAGACACCATTTCAGCCTGGGCCACCTTGAGAAGCCAGCACGGGGCTGGGTGACCACTTGCAAATCAGCAAGTCTGAGGCAGAAAGCTATGTGCAGGCAACCAAGAGGCGATTGTACAAGGGTCATCGCCTCCATTTAGGTGTCATTTGTGACATTTCCAGCTGTTCCCCAGCTCAACAGCTGGAGTTCAATATGCTCAGGGCTTATCTGGAGGCCCCCAGCCAGGGAACTCAATATTAAGCTGGCTTCCAGGATCTAGGAAAAGCAGCTACTCTTGTGGCAAACCACAGAGGAAAGACTCCTTTTTTTCCATACACTTAAGCAATGGTTGCTCTTTGGGAACAATATTGGTGCTGCCTAGAAGTGGCTGGCCTAAAGCAAACTGGAGCTGGGGAGGGGAAGATAGCCCCATACAAAGGTACAAATTGTGCTCATCCATTTACAGGGGTTATTCCATTTTGTTCAGTCCTAGGATGTGGTGGCATTATTAGTATTTCCATTTTACTCAGAGGAGATAAATAGTTTGCCCTACATCAAACAAAGATTAATCTGCAAAACTGATAGCTGAAGCCAGATCTATTTGACCTAAGAACCTGGGCTAGGTAGCTCCTACAGTCAGAACCAGCCTCCTCTGTTACAGTTTGGAAATATGCTGCCAGATTGATCAGGTTCCACCACTTAGGAAGTAGGCCCACAGCAGACCTGCTCCAGGAGAGGAGGGAGGAGCCCCCCTAAGCACAGATCACAGGGGCCTAGAGGGAGCACATAGCTAGGCCTCAAATGGAAGCCAAGTGTGAATAGGAGGGAAACACTACTTTGAACAAGAGCGTGTCTTCTCTCATGGTGTCAGCAACATCAGAGTGATTTAGAGTGGAAATAGTGACTTTATCTTCTCATCCCACCTTTGGGTCTGCTTTCCCACCTTGTCCCCTTCCACAAAACCAAAATGCACCCTTTCCTTCCCCTCTCTTTCTCCTATTACCTAATTATCTGGTTGGGCAATACCAAGTACCTGGGCCATACTATGCAGCCCTGAGCTCATGCCAAGCCTTTCTAATTAATTATAACACTCTCTTCCAGAAAGCCCAGAGACTGCCTAGATTTCTTCTTAAAGCAGAACTCTAGGAATTTACTTGTAATAGTTATTAGCTCAACACTGAAACCTAATGAAACACCAGATGACTCATTTATTCACTTGTTCCTTCATTAAATGTTTGTGAAGGACCTGTGTATATTCTTTTTTTTTTTTTTACAAATAGTTTATTGTCAAATTAGTTTCCATATAACACTCAGTGTTCATCCCCACAAGTGTCCTCCTCCATGCCCATCCCCCCCTCCCCCCCACATCCATCAGTCCTCAGTTTTTGTCAGCATTCAAGAGTCTCTCGTAGTTTGCCTCTCTCCCTTTCCCCCACCACTTCCGCCCTTCTTCTCCCCCTTGTTCCTCCGTCAAGTTCCTCCTAATCCTCCTATACGTGCAAACATATGGTATGTGTCCTTCTCTGCCCGACTTATTTCGCTCAGCATAACACCCTCAAGGTCCATCCACGTTGCTACACGTGGCCAGATTTCATTGTTTCTCATTGCCATGTAGTATTCCATGGTATAGATAAACCACATCTTCTTGATCCATTCATCTGTTGATGGACACTTAGGCTCTTTCCATGTTTTAGCTATTGTGGAGAGTGCTGCTATGAACATTGGGGTACATGTGCTCCTATGCCTCAGCATTTCTGTATCCCTTGGGTAAATTCCTAGCAGTGCTATTGCTGGGTCATAGGGGAGTTCTATTGTTAGTTTTCTGAGGAACCTCCACACTGTTTTCCAGAGGGGCTGTACCAGTTTACATTCCCACCAACAGTGTAGGAGGGTGCCCTATGAGAAGCCTTCAGCTAACATCATCCTCAACGGGGAAAAACTGAGAGCTTTCCCCCTGAGATCTGGAACACGACAGGGATGTCCACTCTCACCACTGTTGTTTAACATAGTGCTGGAAGTCCTAGCATCAGCCATCAGACAACAAAAGGAAATCAAAGGCATCAGAATTGGCAAAGAGGAAGTCAAACTTTCACTCTTCGCAGATGACATGATACTCTACGTCGGAAACCCGACAGACTCCACCAGAAGCCTACTAGAACTGATTCAAGAATTCAGCCAAGTTGCAGGGTACAAAATCAACGTACAAAAATCGGTTGCATTTTTATACACCAACAATGAAGCAACAGAAAGAGAAATCAAGAAACTGATCCCATTCACAATTGCACAAAAAACCATAAAATACCTCGGAATAAACCTAACCAAGGATACAAGAGATCTGTATGATGAAAACTATAGAAAACTTATGAAGGAATTTGAAGAAGACACAATTAAATGGAAAAACATTCCATGCTCATGGATAGGAAGAATAAATATAGTTAAGATGTCATTACTACCTAAAGCTATCTACACATTCAATGCAATTCCAATCAAAATTGCATCAGCATACTTCTCAAAACTAGGACCTGTGTATATTCTAATGATGTGGACCAATTACCTCAAGTTAAGGAGGGTGAAAACGGTACCCAGAGAGCAAAGGGACTTGACCTTTGATTGCTAATGGGGCAAATGTTACTGGATGTGGGAAGGTGGGCAGTGCTGTGAGCGATGGAAGTCATGGGATTAGCCCTCTGGCATTTCATTCCTGACCATGACACCTTCTGGGTTCATGGCTCTGGAAAGGTAAATCTGTCTGGTGACCAGAACCAGGCATAAGTTACATCTGAGCTGGGGAGTCTGGGTTCCACGGAGGACTCTTTCTCTGACTTGGTGTGCCCAGCAAGTTCTCTGGACCTCACTTCACTCTGGTTCATTGAACTGTCACTACACTTCCACAGTTGGCTAGGTGCTGGACTGGTGAAATCGACACTTTTCCATCTCTCATTTCTCTTCTATTAAAGACCACTGGACCAGCTGGTCCCCAAGGCTACTTTTACCTCTGATATTTTATAGCACTTGGGAGGCCATCACAGGAACAAGACTCCTGGCTGTGGCCAGGGAATCAAGTCATTCTGTATCCTGGTCTTTCATTGATGCTGTTAATAGGAAGGCCTGTGGGTCACAGATTGTCTGCGTAAGGGTGAATCCCATCCCCATGTTCCGTGTTCTCTTACAACACTGCTTAGTATCGCAAGCACTGCAACATTTGCTCACTTTGAGCTCAGGCCTTGAATCATTATTTCCTCTCCAACCATCCAAAAGCCCCTGACTTCTAACTTTTTCTTAGATGAGAAAAAGCAGAGACTGTGTACCCTTCCTGTCCTCTCCCTGACTCCAGGTCATCTAAGAGTTAGCTGCAGAGTATACTATTTCTTCTAAAGTAATTCCAGAAAGAGCAACTCAAGTACAAGGAGTTTTCAGTGGTGGTAGGCTAGAAAATAAGTGTATACACACAGACTTTAAGCCATCCTTTAATGAAATGAAGGATTGTTGTGAAATGGTGTGTGATGAATTAATAAAAAAGCCATGTACTATGACTGTGACCAAGCTAGAAGGAAAAAAATAAGAAAAACACTGTGCATACATGTATGTATTTGGAAGGTGTATTTGGAAAGTGGGTCTAAAGTACAGTGCAGTAGATAAGTACCATAAATGCATGAGTTCAGAACAGAATAGAAAAGAAGAACAGAGAATAGAGAGGCTATATATTGAGCTGTCTTTATGGAAAAAAGACGAATATTTCCTACTGAGCAAGTTCAATAGGTTGGATTTGCAAGATTCTCTTGAAACTAGGTTATATAACTAGGTATACCTCCTAAGCAACATGCCTGCAACTTGGTGAGCAACGTTCATATGCTAAGGTAGTAGGAGATCCCCTAATAAGAAAGGCTCCATCTAGACCCATGGGCTAATCCATTATTTTTTGCTAAAATATGCCTCTATATTAAAATCATAACTGTAGAAATATTTGCATGTATGTGTATGTATATATGTGTATGTAATATATGTATATAGTATTAACATGGAATCCATATCTTTACCAATACTGCCCCACTTAATAGCCCAGCACACCTTGTGGCACTTAGTTGGGGCTCACTACTCACCAAATGTTTCTTGAATAAACTGATCTGAATGAAGTTGGGTCCTTTTTCTGTCGTGTAATGATTCCTCCTGTCCTCAGGGTACCGCCCACTTGAAGGTCGTGCAAATGATACATTAGAAGTCTCTGTTCTTGGTCACATATTTTTATTTCATCTATGACCCCCTCACCCAAAGCCACTTTAATGCGTATGGAATGCCAGGGTCCACTGCATTTCTTGTGTGACCTAATAAAAACAATAGCTGACAGTTGCAAAAATTGGAAATTGTTTCCACCTATGGCTTCAGGGTGCAAAAATTGTTGTCTTTATATAATAGTTTATTATACAACAGTAACAGTAATAATAATGTTATTAGTAAGCATATAATGCCTGCTATGTTGTTAGAGGCTACTGTGAAGTAGGAACCATGCTGGACGTTTTTCATATATGAAAAGTGCTCCCCTTATTGTTAAAAAGTATTAATGTTATGGCACGAAGCACGGTGCCCATTGAATCTGTGCATCTCTGTGAAATAACTGTCATTATCAGCCTCGTGCAGACGGTGAAATTGAGGCTCCACCAGGGCTGAGTTACTCGCCCTGAGTTACCCAGACAGTGAGGGGCAGAGCCAGAATTCACACCCAAGGAAAAACTGTCTCCAAGGCCCGTGCACTTTCTGGAATGGACACACAGTCCGGGGTTTGGCAGAAAGCGTGGAGGGACACAAGTTGCAGACTCCGGTGATGAAATTGCCGTAGTGGCCACCACCGGGGACGCAGCATGGAGTGGAGAAGGTCAGGTGAGCCAGGCACCCAGACGGGTGCAGGGAACAGTAGGGATTCCAGCAAAACAATAGCTTCCTGCGTCTCCCTGCGAGGCAGCGACTGTGACTAATGTAATAGTGTGAAATGTCTCGATTTTCTTTCTTTTTGAGTGACATGCAGATATTTCTAAACCATTTTTGATGGGTATTCATTTCTAGTGGCTATAGAAACACTCATAGAAATACTCCCATTAGACTTATGTGCCTGTTAATCTCACATGTGGATCCTCACGGCAGAGGTTACTGTGATAGACCAACAAATAATAAAGCTGATAATAGTCAAGTGGCAAAACCCCCAAACTTTTTAATACTGTAAGCTTTCTGTCTGAGAGATGTCATTTCTTTCAACGGCTTCAAGTTTCTTCAAGGCAGAAAACCATTGAAGCTGCAGTGTAGCTGAACATCTGTCTTATCATGTGGGCAGATATTGGGATTAAATTAACTAGAAATGAATAGAATGATGTATGACAGGGTGCAGATGTCCCAGGCACAGTGTGATAATTTCATTGCAAAACTATGTAATGAATTCCATACATTATGGAAGTACAAATGTACCACTTTAGGTAATTGTGATGAAAAGGTATAATGTGCAATGCATAAACAGAGCGTGAGCCCAGGGGCACTTCTCCTCTGCTATTTCTCTTTAGTCATTTCAGAATGACTTTATTTGGTTTAATGCAAGCCTATTATTATTATTATTAGAGCCTTATTTTTTTGGTCAGCCCCTTTAGCATTTCTTGCCTGGTTGGTATAAGAAATATTTGGAGTAGAGGAATAGAATTTGGATGGGTCAGAGCTTTGGCCACCTGGAGAATAATGGCTGGAGACGGCATTTACAAAGCTATTTTGTTGTCACAATCTCAGAACAGATGCTTACTCTCTTCTCCCTTCTGTCTCTCTCTGTTTCCCACTCTCCATTTTCTTTCTGGTAGGCTGGGGAGATTGTTTTAGCCTCTCCTGCTATTCTGTGCATGGGGATTCAGGGTGGCATAATGGAAAGAAATCTGGCTTTAAAGCCAGAAGATTGAGTTTCTCCTTCTGACTCTGCTCTTGACTGCTGCGTGACCTTGGGCAAGTCACTCCACCTCTCTGAGCTTCTATCTCCTCAATTTTAAAATGCCCCTAATAATACTATATCCTTGTTTTGTCAGGTGCAAATGAGGGAACTAGGACATGAGCTCTGAGAAGATGGAGACTGTGTCTGTCTTGCTCACTGCTTTATCCTCAGTGCTTAACAAAGTGATCACGCAGCACAGATAACCCAATAAATTTTGTTTTAGTTTGTTTATTTATTTTGAGAGAGTGCAGGAGGCATGGGGAGAGAGAGAGAGAGAGAGAGAGAATCCCAAGCAGGTTCTGCACTGTTAGCACAGAGCCCAGTGCAGGACTCGAGCTCATGAACTGTGAGATCATGACCTGAGCAGAAATCCAGAGTTGGACACTGAACAGACTGAGCCACCCAGATGCCCCAATACATTTTTTTTAAATAAGCATCTCAATGATTTCTATGAAAGTACCTAGCCCAATGCCTGGCATGTAGGAGACACTGAATTAATATTTCTTGAATTTCAGCTCATTTAGAGAAGTTTATCTGTAGAGACCTTCAGACTGGGTTTTGGTAACACGTTCACTGAACAGCCCATTACAAAACCAAAGTCCCTAGTCAAGCACCTGTTACAATCCAAGCCCCAGAGAAGGGCTGAGGGTCTCCCCCGGCACACAGGGCAATAGAGGCAGGGCCAGAACCCCCTTCCAGATCAGCCTCATGCTTGCCTGCTACGCCACGCTGCCTCCCTGCCTGCGACCCTGGGAGCCAAGGTCAGGACTGGCATGAAGCAGAAGGCTCTGTGCTCCTGAAGAGAAGCGTAACTTCACTGGCATGGATTTTATCAAGAAACAAGAAAAGGTTTCATGGTGCAACAAACGCCTGGCCTGTAGTCCTGCTTCACAGGGAGGGTGCCATCCCTCGGGTCACAGCAAGGGCCGGCCCGGGCCCTGTTTCTCTCTCCATCCCACTGCTCTGTTCACACAGCAGGCCCCTGCCCCCTGCTTCCACTGTAAGTCTGCTCTCCACCGATTATTTGCCTGGGGTGACATCAGTGGAAAATGTGAGGAGATGGGAGCAGAGCCGAAACCCTAGCCTTCCCTGGGAGGCCAGAAAAGCCTGTTTTTAATGCTCCGATTGGTCCCCGATTTCCCCCAGCTTGTTTGTGCCATGTAATGCTTTCTGCACATTGAAGCAGGGCACATGGGGTTATTCGAGGCCACCAGAGACCGGGTCTCCCTGCCCACCAGACGGATGCTTTGCTGTCTGGCCTCCCTGATTCCCTGGACACCCCGAAACCAGCCCCAAGGAGAGCTGCTCAGACCGACAGTCCCGAGGTAGGGCTTCCTTCCCACCTGGAGCACATGCCACAGCCTTAAAAGCTGTGGATTTGGCACTTGTCACTGCATATCTTCCTTCCCTGGCTCAGATCTTCCCACCCCTCTTTTCCCCACGAGCTTCAGGCCTTTCTGCAGGCTCTGAATTTTCTGCCAAATTTGGATGCCTTGAAAGGAACATTGTTTGAAACAGAGACTTGAGGAAGGTGCTAATCTTCCGCTGCTTATCAAATTTGAGCAAAAAATGTCGACATCCCACTTTTCCAAGTGCTAGCTCAGCTCTTCTGTGTTCAACTGCAAGAGGGACCAGCTGTGTGTCTAGCTGGGGATAAAGACCCTACTGGACTCCCCAGCCCTCCTTGCCAGCCCTGCAGGACCCAGAGGTTCACAGGGGCTGTGGGCAGGCAGGAGGGCTCTCCATTCCCAGAAGCACTGCCCCGCTTGATTCCAGGAGAGGGGTCCTGTTCGTGGCTTCTGTCACTGCTACCACTGAAACTCTCAAGGAAAAAAAAAAAAATGCAGCCGAGAAGTTCCTGCTCTAAATATGGAGAGACTCTTCATTTTCTCACGATGAAAGACATATTTGGGATCATCTGGTTTTCCAAGCAGAAGCCCAGTTTATCTCACTTTAAATCAACTCTTTCTGACTGGACCTTTTCCTGGATGAATTAATTGAGCGTGGCTAAAACCAAAATGCTCTGGCGATTAAGGAGCTAGGCATCGGGGCGCTGTGTCAAGGATGTCAGCTTGCGAGGAGGTTGTCGAGTTGTTTACTTCTATTCTCATAACAGAAGGAACAGGCAGGCTCAGCCCACTGGAAATAATTTTGAATAATCTCACTCTATTACTCGAAGCAAAATTGAGTCTGCTCAAGCTACCCTAGTGATCCGACATCTCAGTGAAACAGGGAAACTAATATCCAATTCACGCGGCATAAAATAAGTGACATAAGGAAAAGCAGGATGAAATCTGGAAGTTTTTAGTTTTTGATTTGTACGGCTTGTCTTCTATTAGTGGATCAGCTCACTAATGCGGCTCACACAGGGGAGGGGGTTTTATTAAGCTGCTGGTCATTAGTGGCGGCGGGCGTGCGTGCATGTGGGGGTGGTGGGGGCAGCTACTGATGCCTGACACTGATAACTGATATGCATCACCCTGCATAAATCAAATCTAAAAAGAGAATTTGTCTAAGAAATGGCAGTGGAGCCCTGACCTTCCAACGAAAGCTCTTCTGGCAGAAGGGGTGGATGGCCTGGAATTTAGATTCGACCCTTTAGAAAATGCTCCCAGTGTGAGGGGATCGGCTCATTAGCTTCAGTCACCCACCAGCCCTGACACGGTCTACGCTCCCTCGTGCATGCTCTCTGCTAAGGGAACTGTCATCCTCGAGCCCAGAGGAAAACCTTAACATCTCTCTTAACTCTCTCCATCTCAGCCCTCACACCTCACCAGTAGCTAAGTAATTAGTTCTGGCTTCAAATTATCTGTTGCTTCCACTCTCCCCTCTCTATGCCTGGTTAAGATTCTGACCCCATTTCTCTCAGAATTCTAATTGCTCTTTACCCTGACCATACCCCCCTGCTTTAAACCCTACTCTTACTGATTGTGAAGTCATCCTAGGCATGGCCCTAATATATCACCCCCTGCTCACAAGCATTCCATGACTCTTCATTGTCTAGCAACTCAATCCAAGCACCCAGGCCTGCCTTTCAAAACTCTCCACAGTGTCGCTCCAGGCGCTCCTGGTCACTCCTCCTGAGCTGAAACCAAGTGAAATTCATCTGATTCTTTATTGCACATGCCATAGTTCTTTGCCTCTGTTTCTGCTCATACAGTTTCCTCTGCATGGAGTGCCCTGCCCTGCCTGTCTTTCTCTGCATGTGCAGATCCTAACTGTCCTTAAAGATCTAGCTCAGGTGCCACCTCCTCCAGGAAGACTTCCTTGATCCCCTGCTTGAAAGGCATACCCTCCTTCTTAGACCCCTTATTATTCTTTCTTCTTCCACCATGGCCCTTAGATACTTCATTATCTTCTTTCCCTGTGGTCCATTCAAGCCTGGATGCACTATATTGGGTCGTAATTAAGTGCTAGGGCAATCAGTCAAACGTCTGAATGAGAATCATTCTTGTGGGGCCTTGTGCCTGCCACTTACATTCCCTGGGCCTCAATGTCTTTTTTGTGAAGCCAGTCTAACAATAGTGTTTTCCTCTCAGAGAATTCTAGGGAATATGGGAAGGTGGGGGATAAATGCCGTGTGCTTCGCATGATACTGTTTCTGTGGCAAAAGTTCAACAAACTTTTTTTCTTAGTCACTTTCTCCTCTGCAATAGTGCAAGCTTCCTAAGAATTGTTGAAAGCCATTGTTTAACTCAGCATTTACTGAGCACCTACTTGAGCCCTATTTTTTGTTAGGATTTGAAAATGAATAGAGAACACCAAGATGTATTATATGCCTTCAAGGAGCCTGTGGTCGAGGGCAGAAGAGATGAACTAGTAACCAGAGCATGGCAGTGCATTTGGTGAAGGGCTCTGAGAGAAGTGAGCACAAGTGAGGCACTACAGTGAGGTGGCTCAGTTCTCGTCGCTAGACTCAGGCTCCCTGGGCTCAAATCCCAGCTTGGTCACTTCCTAGCTGTGTGACCTTGGGCTCGGTATTGTATGTTAATCTTTCTGTGCTTTGGTTTCCTCGCCTATAAAATGGGGGAGAGTAAATGATACCTACCTCAGAGAGTGTAGTAAGGATCCCATGGCTTGAGAATCAAATCACACCTAGAACAGGGCCTGACATGTTTTAAGAGCTCGGTAATGGCTAGTTATTATCTTGGAGCTCTTTGAGACCTAATTGATGCTATGTCTTTGGGCGATTTCTTTCTCTGCCAGAATGGTGAGCTTTTATGAGGATAGAGACATCACTGTTTGTAGAAGCCACCATCCGAAGGGGCATAAGACTTTTGGGAATGCACTTTGAAGTGGGTTTGGCCCTTCCCTCCCTGTCCCCAAAGACTCCCCCCATTCTTTTGGGAACACACACACTCCAGCCTGTGTCTTGGACACAGAGACCCCCTCTCTTTCACTGAGTGTGGTTAGCGTGTGTCTTTGGCCAGAGTCTTTCACTTAATCTCTTAAAGTTTCCAAGTGCTGAGGAATCTGTTTCTACCATCCTGGGCTTCTGTCCAGGAAGTTTCCATTCAAGGAACCACCCCCATCCCTTCATTATGCATGGGCATAGAGGTCTTATAAGATGAGAAAAGGGTGGGACTTCATTAGGCGGTTTTAACTGGCCTCAACCCTGGTACCCACTTTTGTGGCTTTGGTCATCGGTCCTTGTGAAAAATAGCAACTCCTCCACATTTCCCAAATCCTCATCTCCTCACACCTAGGGGGAGTTCTCCTTGGTTGAGGAGGGCTGGGTTCACAGTGCTGGGAACCCGTAGTCTGGGGTTGCATTGGGTCCTTCCTGGTCTGAGATGACAGCTGAGGACATTCCCAGATACCACTCTCCTGGGAGACCTACCTTTTGACCAAAGCAGGGCACATCCACCGGTGACGTGAGTCTGTATTCTGCCAATCACTGAGAGGACACCAGAAACAATGGAAGCCCATAAAGCCTGGGGGTGGAGTGGAGAACCAGGTGATAACATGGAGCGTTATACAAAACAATCTTTTAAATAGCAGCTCCAACAAATGGAAGGAAGTGAAGGACGTAGATGTGAAGGACCATTTTTATTTCGGAAAAGGCAGCCTGTGCAAGAGCAAGACTGGGTCCAGGACCTCTGCGTGTGTGTATGTGTGTGTGCGTGCATACCTGTGACTTGTGGCAGAGGAAGCAAAGTTACTCCGAAGTCAGTGCACAGTTGCACATCCCTTGATTCTCTAGCCCATCTGCACCAAGGGAGGAAAATCCAAGTGTGTGTGGGATGGACACAGAAACCACTGACTCCCCCACTGGTCCCCTCACAGAGCTGAGTGAAGACCCATGTAACTCGCTGGCATTCTTTGGTGGGCCTTTGGGTTCTGTGGCTCCTGCCTTGGATGCTGACCCCTTGTTTAGGTCGCTCTTGCTCTCACAAAGTGGGGCCAACCTATCATATCAGTTGGAGTTAGACTGTTACCAAGATGTCGCCCCAGTTCTGATGGGAAAGGATTTCCTTCCTCTGGTGTCTCAACTCATTTTTTAGGCTTTGGGATGGAGGACTTTGCCCTTCTCATGCATACTTTTCTGACTTGAGGGTCTTGGGGCTGAGTGATTAGAAGCCCCTTGAGGGTTATCGACCAATGTCTCATTTCAAAGCCCACTGCCCCTGGATTCTCTCAGTATCACAAAGCAATGCCTGTCTATCTGGGAAACTCGGGAGAGGCCAACATGGACTTCATCTTGTACTGGCTGCCTGGGATCACTGTAGTGACTGATGGCAGCCCACCAGTCTCTGGTAGCCCCATCTAGCCATGTGGACAGAACACCCACCTACCTCATGGAGAAGGATCCCCACCCCCATGAGGCAGCATGAGAGCCTTGGATGCATCAGGCAACCCAGCTTCAAACCCCACCTTTGACCTTTCCTAAGCAAGTGACTTTGGCCAAGTATTCAGATCTTTTCAAGTCCTATTTCTATTAAATACAAAATAGAAATAATATAATATCTTCCTCGCAGGATTGCTGTGGGAATTAGAGATGACACATGCAAAATGAGTGTCCTTGTATCTGGCAAGTCATAACCGTGATGATTGTAGCTTCCATTTATTTAGTCACTTACTAAGTGCCAGATGCTATAATATGTTCCTTACATATTTTAGTAGAGGTAATTTTCATAGCTCACACACTCCTCAAATAAACATCATCCTCTGTATTTTTCTATAACCTTATTTTTATTATTTTTATTTATTACTTAGTCATTTATAAAACTTTTTTTAAGCCCCCATCCTGAGTGATGGCAGACACTGACTTCTACTCATCACTGGGAATCAAGGTGACTTTAGTATTTCTAAGTTGCATTGAGTTCAGTGAATTCAGAATGTTTCCTTTTTTTCTCCTTTCCCTCAGCGTGGCATCTACATCCTGGAGTAGAGTAGAGTCCTGGCATGAGTGTGGATGGAGAAAAGGCTTAGGCTTCTGGCCCAAGGTCACTCTTTTCCAATGATGGTGGCTGCCCAGATGTATCCCCTGGTGTTTGGTCACTGCTATCCTTCCCCAAGCATCAGACATGGCTCTGTCCCAGCTGGTCCCTGGCTGCCTGGTCTCTGCCGTTCTCTGCTGTGGCATCTTTCTCTGCTAATTCTGAAATTGTTTTACGGGATGCAGGAAAGCCCAACTGTTTTCTAGTACCTCACTGGGGCCATTGGAGACTCATGGGCGCCCAGGGCCTGTGCCTCTGAAAGTATTGTGTCTTTCTCTCTGGAAGCTGTCCCCCAGGGATAGGGAGGCCGGTGTAGAGTGAAAAGAGCCACTTCTCTGAGAGTCCTACTGCTTACTCTCAGATGCTCTCTACCTCCTACCACCTTGAAGATTTTATGGGGGTGGGTGGTGGAGAGACAGAAAAAGCTGGTTCCAGTAGATCACATACTCTCCTAAGTATTTCCTGTCTTGCTTATAAACAGAGAGTATTGACCTTTAATGGCCAAGAATGTGATGTCTCTCTTCTCAAGTCCTACCATGCCACTTTTCCTAAAGTGGTAGGGGCTTCAGTCTAAGTGACCTGACTCGGTGGGTGAGTCATGAAAAGCAAGAAATGCAAGGTGGCTGGGTACAGGAACACTCACTGTCTCCTGGCATAAATACAATCTCATTTAATTTTTCACACAGTCCTATTATGTAGTTTCTATTTCAGCCCCATTTTACAGATGATGGGCTAAGGCTTAAAGAAATGCCTTGGGCGTTGAACCCATTCAGTCATGAGATATTTATAGAATGTCTGCTGGGTGCCAAGCAGATTTCTGGGTTTCGGGGGAATATGGCAGTAATCAATACAGTCAAAACCCCAGCTCTCATGGAGCTCACATCAAAGTAGGATGCTGGGGAATAGGGAAGAAGTGGCAAGGAAAAAGATCGATAGGTAGACCATACAATTTATCTCACTGTGATAAGCTCCAGGGAGAGACATGAATCATGGAAGGGGGTTACAAAATGCCAAGGAGGATATGGATTTGAACAGCAAGCCTTTTTAAGATTATAAAATGGGTGAAGATGATGGAGTAGACAGACATGAGCTGGAGGCTAGGACCATGATAAATAGATGACACATTAGAAGCCTGAGGGTACAACATCCTGACCTTGTGGCTTTCAAGACCCTGGGGCTAAGGTGCAGACCGTGTGTTCTCTTCTTCCACCTCTTCCCCCAGGGTAACCCCTAGACTCATTGTAATGCATTTGCATTGAGGTTTTAGCACCCCAAACCTTGGGGGAAGGCTGCCATGATGGTTCCCGCACAAATCTTGTAAGGTCAAATATTCCACTTCCCAACCTGTGGGAGGAATCCCCCAAATGATTAGAAGCAGCCTCTATTAGAAGCCACCTGATCTATGACCCAAGACCCAGCTCACATAAAATGAAAAGACCCCTGTAGCCTCAGGGCTGTTGCCACCTCTGGCCCTGCCTGTTCTCCTACCTTGAGAGTGCTTACTTAACTGCTTTGTGCTTGCCTCTTTCCTTCTGGCTGTCTTTATTCAAGCACCTTTCCTCAGGTAAATCTTTCTTGGGGAATCTAAGAACCAAGACCTCCACTTACACAATGCAGATTCTCCCACCAGTAACAAAGAATCCCATGTTGAAGGGAAGCAAATCCCAGAAAGAGGGACCAGCAGGAATGAAGGCCTTTAAGTAAGAATCTGCTTGGCTGAATTGCTAAGAAAAGGAAGGGCCAGAGATCTAACCCAGTTAGGCTGAATGCAAAGTCTGTATGCTTCACTACCACCTTTTGGGTGCAAATTATGACTGCCATCATTGCTATGACTTGTGTCTTTGCCGTCAGCCTGACATCACCAACCCTCTCTTCCATGTTAGGCATCTTGGTGGGTTGCTGAAAATTCCAGATGCTTACTCTTCACTCTCCGTGAAACTAGGGATGGTTACAAGCCCCACGTGCAGAAACACCACCTGGGTTTCAAATCAGGAGCCAGTGATGCAAGAAGAGACCAAGAGGAAGAGTCTCTTGTGGCCTGCCGGCCGAGGTTGAGAGCATCATTCGTGGCTGAGTGGGAGCGCTGGTGGACACTGTCCAGGGCTGGTTGTGTCGTCAGCGTGAACTGCAAGGTCAGGGCAAGGTGAGCAGGACTTGTGTCTACACTCTGCCAGTTCTGTGCTGTGACCTTGGGTGTTGCTTCTGGCTGCGTAGCCCGGAGCCGGGTTCCTGAGACTTTGCGGGCATTCGTTGAATTAGCTATTATCCATCTGTTTTCTCCTTCAAAAGTAACATAGATTTTATATTTAGTTCAATAAAAAAAAAAAAAAAAGGCTGATGGCAGAAACATATTCATCCTTCTACCCCATCCCTCCAAATTTGGGGTTTGCAAGTTTTATAAGGTTTGCATGATGATAAATAAGAAATAGAAATGTTATTAAAATTGAAGTGAATTTCCTTTCGGGATGTGGAAAATAATGAAAAAGCTATTTCATCTGTTTTCTTTCCTATTTCAAAATATAGAATGGAAGATGAGGCCACTTGCTGTTTCGACATTGTCAGGCGTGTCTCAAATGCCCTCGTGTTCTCACGTTACCCCCGCAAGGTCTCTGAGCAACGGAAAGAAATGGCTCCTGTTTCTCTCCTTTGCTTTTGTCTTCCCAGGGCAGTGAAAAGACCAACATGTCCTTGGAACATTTCACATCATCTGAAAAACAGTCTTTTTTTCCCCTCCCTAAAACTATATTGGCTAAAATAAATTAAGTACAAAAAAAAAAAAAAAAAGTGAACACACCTTCTTGGTACACATTGCTCCCATAGATTATGATACTTTAGAAAGAGTCAAAACCCATACATCTCAGACCTTTAACTACACTATTTTTCCCCTTTTAAATTCTTTTGTTTTTAATTTTTTAATGAAAGTTAATTATGGACCACATTTGGAGAATTAACTTCATAAAGTCAGTTATACCAAACTGAAGCACTCTGTCGTCCTCTTCGTTACCCCCTTCTAAGAGGCAACTAGTTTTCCCCAAGAAGCTGAGAATTTTGCTACCTTCTCCCTTATTCATATTGCTACTTCTTGAGTGTTCATCATAGTAAACACTGTTCAGGGATTTTCCATCATGGAAGACGGAATTTAGCTGTCTTTGTTCCCCTGAACCCACTTCCCACTCTTCCCACTCCCCACATCCTTCTAATTATAATACAGCAATAGTAAGATTTTGAGAGATAAAAATCCAGCATTTATATTATTATTCCATGTGATGATCTTCACAGGTGATTCATTTAGCAAACTGATTGTTTTTCCTTTCCTTCCTTAATATTTGTCTTTTTTTTCATGTGCCTGGGATGGCATGTACGAATCAGTAACTAAATTCCGAACTCTTCGCCAAATGTCTACCTCTCCCCTCAAGACTTCCATTTATGTAAAGTGTGTTAGCATTTTCTCCCCAGGAGTCTCCTGACCTCGTTTGGTTGGCCTTGTGCACAGCAGTCCTCATGGCATCTGCCATCCAGGCATCTGCGGGGCTGTCCTCGCCTGTCGCCCAGGCTGGCCCTCTAGTTAGGTGTGCCCTGGGCCATCATCTTCTCCTGATGATTCCCTCATTTTGTTGGAGTGCATCCTCTAGTGGCTTCCTGAGAAAGCAGAATGGAAGGCAGTTTTTTTTTTTTTCTTTTGGCGAATGTGTTGATCTAAAAATGTACTATTTTACCCTCACACTTTAAGTATGTATTTGATCTCTTTATAGTTTGGGAGTAAAATTCAAGATTGGAAATTAGTTTCCTTCAGAGTTTTAAAGGCACGGCTCCGTTGTCTTCCGTCTTCCAGTTTGATATTGGTCTATAGCTTCTCTGATTCCTGAAACTGCATGACCTGTTTTGTTTCCCCCGCCCCCCCAAACTTATGGAATTTTGTCATGCTCCTTATTATTTGGAAATTTCACAATGATGTGCCTTGCTGTATGTCGTTTTTAATTAAAAAAAATTTTTTTTTTTTTAGTTCATTGTTCTGGTGAATACTTCTAATCAGAAGCTCATGCTTTTTAGTCCTGGAAGATTTTCTTGAAATATATTTTTGATGATTGTATTTACCTCATTTCCTCAGATTTCCTATTATTTGGTTGTGAGATCTCTTAGAATTATATTTTTATTTTGTATTTTACTTTTTCATTTTTCCTCTCTTTGTCCACTTTCTTAGAGATCTTATTTTATAATTTTTTGTTGTGTTTTTCCTCTTTGTTAACATTTTTAATTTCCAAGATGTCTTGAGGTACCTGGGTGGCTCAGTCAGTTAAGCGTCTGACTTCACTCTGGTCATGATCTTGCGGGTTATGAGTTCAAGCCCCGTGTCGGACTCTGTGCTGACAGAGACCTGGAGCCTGCTTCAGATTCTGTGTCTCCCTCTCTCTTTGCCCCTCCCCCAGCTCACATTCTGTCTGTCTCTCTCTCTCTCTCTCTCAAAAATAAATAAGTATTTAAAAATTTTCTTTTTCATTTCCAAAATCTCCTTTTTGCTCCTTAAATATTTTGTTTCCATCTTCCTGTACATGGCCACAATAATAATTTTCAGAAGCTATAAATGATAGGTATTCTTGAAAGTTTGCCTTTTCCTAGTCTATTTTCTCCATGTTTCCCTATTTTTTTCTTTTATCATCTATAATGTTGGAACATTTCATTAAATACCTGGATTTCTGATCATCCTCAGTTGTCTGATTGTATTTCAGATGGGACACTTCAAAGCTGAATAGAGACTTGTCAACATGAATTTCAAGGTAGGTAATGTGAGTGGGCTTTAGCTTATAGAACTCTTCATATCAGCATCTCACAGTCTGTGCTTTTGTGTTTGTCAGATGCCACAGAGATGATGCTGGCCTCTTTCAGGGAGTCTATATGTGCTTTATCTGTCAGCATTCTGGAGTCAAGGAGGAAATAATGCTGAGGGTCAACATTCATTAAATGAACTTTTTCTAATTCCCCTTATTTTTAGTATGCACATTCATCTCAATTATGCTTAATGTCCTGTAGTTCCAAAACCCTTTGTTTTAGAGCAATGGTTCTCTGACCTTACCTGGAGGGATTGTTTTAAAAAAAAAAAAAAAAGGAAAACGGATTTAAAGTTTGTGCTGTCGAAAGTCTGAGGCCCAATAATTTGCATGTGGAATAGCATCTCAGGTAATATTGAAGCTGCTGGTCCTGGGACTCTATGGTGGGGACCACTGCTTTAGAGAACAGAACTCCAGTCTTCTGCTGGGTGAGCAGGAACAGTTGCCCGGCTGTGAAGGTTGGCTGGATCTAGTTGATTGTTAACTAGCCTTTCATCCCAGTCTACCAGTTTTTAACCCCATCTTCCAGTGTTCAGAAGTTCTTAGCAATGGTGAATCTCTGAGCCTTTGGAGAATTCCAGGATATGGATTGGGTTGCCCCTTGATTTTTGTCACCACCGTTTAGGATTCATCTTTCTCAAGTTTATGGAGTCAGCTTTTGATTTGTAGCTTCCAAAGTTGTGTTGCTATTGCCTTCTATCCTGTTCTTTTTTTCTTTGCTAATTATATGGCTTTTAAAATCCCTTTACTGTCATTTTACTGAGGGACTTAGGGAGGGATAAAAGCTTAATGAATACATCTAGTCCTCTATCATTGGCCAAAGTCCTCACATCTTTCTTCAATCCTTCTAGTTTATCAAGTGCTACTTCTCTTTCATTTATTCTAGTATCAAAAATCCCAATTAGATGTATGTTGGAGCCTCTCAATCTATCCTCCGGGTCTGTTAATAGTCCTTTTTATCAATTAAAAAAAAAAAAAAAAACTCAGACAATCTTTTTACCCTTCCTGCTGAGGTGTGATTGAATTCTTTGTTCTTAACTTCTACTTTGTTAATTTTCATTTCAGCTGTGTCTGATTCAGAGTTTATTTTATTTAGTATTTTATTTGAATGACTACATTGTTCACTTCTAAGAATACGAGTTGGTTCCTTTTCATATATGCTTCACATTCATTTCCTGATTTTTTTTGGTTTCACTATTTCTTGCTCTTATTTAATGGAATTTATTTCTTAGTTGTTCTCTTTGAGAATTTTAAATACTCCTACTTTAATATCTTTGGCAGACTGATTTAATAAAATCAATTTTATGTGGAGAGAATACATGTTCTGATTTTTAATGTTGTTGGCTTCTTTATTAGCTTTGGGTTTTTTTAATGTATTTTATACTTCTGGTCAATGGATCATTTTCAATGGAGCTTTTATTTTAGGCTATTTCTCCTTCTGTTTCTTAGTGCTTCCTTCTCTCTACAGACTGGTTCTCATGGTCACTTTCAGTGGGCACCAAACCCCCAGTTAAGAATCAGGTGTCCTGTCATGTGGCTGTACTTATCCCAGGGGGAGGTGGGTTTATTGAGGAGTGAATCACTAAGCCAGCAGGCTCCTTATTTGGGAGGCTATGACTGTCCTCTAACATCTCTGGCTTCAGTGTGAGGTGGGAGACGTTTTCAGTTTTCAAAGTTGAACAGCCTCACCCCAGCAAACGACTCATCTTGTGTTGAGCACTTTCAGCCTAGAACTGATCACAGCCCAACAGGCCCTTGGGGCCTGTCCACTAGGGCTTCACCTTTCTGCTCTGTTTCTGGTACACAGCTGTGGTTACTTGTTTTACAGTCTGGTTATGCTGTTTTGGATTTTGAGTTTTATCTTTTGTGCAGTAAAAGTCTTGGGCGAGAGTCTCTCCAGGCTTTGTACTGCCCTGTGGCTGAAGGATCACTGGAGGAGAATGCCTGCTCTTGGTGTGGGTTCGGCTTCCAGTTCTGTCCAGCAAAGCCGAGGACGGCAGAAGGGAATACAACAACTCCTTTTTTACTGTCATGCTAGATCTTCCTAGAATAATCCCCACTGTGGGTTAGGGGTCATATGTCCCAGTGGGTATTGTATAGACATGATCTTGTTCCTTTAAAAAAAATTCTGAGGTAGTCCACAAATTCAATCCTGCACTTCCTGTGGCGGCTGCTTGCAAGTCTGTAACCTGTCATTGACCTGGTTTAAGAAAACCTGAGGAATAGGGTTCCGTATAGTTTTGCTCCATTTGGGCTTGGGGACATGGGAACTGATGCCCCTTTCCTCATCTCCCAAGAGGGGTCGTCCTTCCTTCTCAAATTTAGATGGGCAATGATTTGCCCAGTGTTTTCCTTTTCCATATCTGAGACAGTCCTTATTGGGTAACTTATTGGTTTGTCCCCTTGTTTATTGGTGACAGTCCTTTGGCATGTGCCCTGGTTTTCCCATTTAAAGAAGGCATGAGAGGCTAGAGACGGCCTCATAATAGCCACAAGAATTTGTGCGTTATGTATTTCAGTCCCCACAGTTTGGCACACCCTAATGAAGTCAGCGATACCTCTGGCTTGAGTACGGATGCCATAGAGAGTGGTCTGACAGTCCACATTCCTGTTTCGTGAGCCAATTGCTGCAGTAAAACTTGAGCAGCCTCTTCATTATCTATTTGCCTGGAAACACTCTGTTGACACCTATTCATGAAATCAGCGTAAGGCTCAGTGGCTCCCTGCCGTATAGTGGTGAAGGAACAACGGCAAGAAAAGGCGTATTAGAGAGCCTTCACACCAGTCGTACTTCTCCCATTTCATATGCTCTTTGTCCTGTATTTTAGTTCGACTTCCTTCTTCTACCTTCGAGTTAGTCATATTATTAATTGGTAATAATTTGATGTTTATTTAGATTTATTCACATGGTTTCCAAGTTCATTGCTCATCATTCAGTTTTGCAACTTGGTCACCACCCACTCTTTCAATGTTCTTCAAATATACTGTTGAGTAATTTTTTAAATGAAAATCTATTAGTGGTAATTCTCATAGTTTTTGTGTGTCCATCTCTTGCATCTTGAAATCCTGCTTCCCGCTTTCCTGCGAGAAAGAAAGAACTCTAGACCCAGGGTCTAGGACAGTCTTTTGTTCCCATGGAGACATAAAAATTCAAGCCTTTAGGTCAATGAGACTGACACCCCCCCACATCCCTTTTCATCTCCCCACCTACTTATTAAGTTGCAGGGTCAGCTTACAGGAGTGTAGTTTCCTCTTTATTTTAACCCCCCCCCCCCCGGGACTTCTCTTACTTACTTAAGATTCTTCTAACCTCATATGCATTTTATCATTTCTTTCTAGCATTTCTAGATTTTTAGCAGGAGGATTTCAAATCTGAAATCTACCAGTCTACTCTTTCACACTTTTAATTTGATTACAATAGCCAGAATGTATTTCCATTGCTTGCCACCAAGACTAACTGACAGATATAATTTGTGTGCTAGAATCTGCCCCCTTGGGCCTAGGCCCGATTCTTGTTGATCCCTGAAGTTTAATGTTTTGCTGGCGAGTTCCAGCTGGAGAATGACAGACAGGCACTCACAGGCTCCCAACATGATTCCCCACTACAGCAGTTCACAGAGAGTATCCTATTCAAAGCCCACATAGGCAGACCCCCATGAACCCAGCACTGCCATGTACAAGCTTCATGGAGCTCCAGCTCCAGCACTCTCCTGTCTGAGACAGCAGCTTGGGGAATCAGAAAACCCTAGCAAGAAGCACATTTGTTACTTAGAAGGGACTGACATCCAACCCATCGATGCCAATCGCACTGAGCAATCAGAATTTGACAGCAAGGCTTTGGAGTATAGGGTGAAAGAATATTCATTCCATCAGGGTGGGACAGGTCCCTCAGTGCTTACAGCTGGGATGGAGCTGGACCACGTGTTTCCCACAGGCCCTGTGCAGCCGTGGGGGGTGGTAAGAGGCACTGGGGTGGGAGCAGTGCCCAGGATGCATAGACATAGGAGTTCGGCTCATCTGCTCTTTAGTATCTAGTCTGCTACTCACCTCTAAGTCACTTTGGGTAACTCTGCCCTCTCTCTTAGCATCAGGTGTTTTGTTTGTTTTTGTTTTTGTTTTTGTTTTTGTTTTTGTTTTTGTTTTTGTTTTTGTTTTTTGCTACGGAGATGAAGATAAGCTGGTCAGCCATGCCTAGTTTGCCGGGTTTCGAGGGCCAGATCCCTCACAGCCGTTATGTGTGGGTGAGAGGCCATGTTCCCATCTTTATATTACAAATGAAGAAACTGAGGCCCAGAGAGATAAAGTGAGTTCTCTGAGGTCAGAGGGTCCCTGAGTAGCGGAGCTGGCGCTCAAATCTGAGGCTTCTAACCGCAGAACTCACCCCTTTCCACAATGCCACCACTGTAGGAATATAAAGTAAACACAGGGAGAAGGCGATTCACAGTCTGGCAGCGCCTCCTCTCTGCCAGCTGCTTTATGGGTAGATTCAGTGTCCTTGCAACAGTCTAAGGTGATAGGTTCGTTTTCTTACACCCGTTTTACAGATGAGAAAACTAGGTATCAGAGACTTCCCATGATTTTCCCAAGGTAACTGATTTCAAGAGTTAGGATTTAAATCTGACATTGTCTGATCATAAAACCTGTGTTCTGTCTCTTCTCAGTTCCTTTCTGCAGTACTCTCCAGATATTGGCATGCTCCCCTAAAATCCATATGCATTTAGACAAGGTTCAAATCAATTAGATCACACTTTGCTGCCGAGGCTCCTTTGTGCCAAAGGTGATCAAGGTGCTTCCAGTTTTACGCATTCAAACCCAATGAGGCCTCTTTCCCTACTTCTTGCATGACAGCCCAGAATTGAGAACCACGGTGCATATGGTGTTTGCAAAATGCCAGTTGTGTATGGGTGTTTAAACTTTAGTTTTGCTGCTTTTAATTTATTTATGCAAGCAAGCCGCCTTTCATGAATTTTAATCTGCGCTGCCTTAAAGAAGTGCTTTCCAAATGGGACAGCATTTGTGATCACCACTAAGCCATTCTAACTGCTCACAGGCCTGGGGAGAGAGGCAGCGGAGAATATTAGCAAGCTCTGAGCGGCCCCTGTGTCATCCCAGGCATTGTGGCGTAAAATGTGCTTCGTGTCTAGAAGAAAAAAAAACCCGTGACTCGAGTCTTTGGTTATTTTTAATGCTGAGCGGCAGAACCACGGGGAATATTATGAGTTCCCAGATTTCTGACGGGAGGGATTCACAGCGAAGTGCTTTCTTCAGGAGAGAAGAGAGAGAGACACTGCTACAAGTCTTTATTCATTTATTTATCATGCTTCAGTTCCCTAAAAAAGAAAACACTTCTCCTGTGCAGGGGAGATTGCTTCAATGGATAGATTGCATTTAAATAATTTAAGTATAAAATTACTCGAACAGGCCGACTGATATTTCGAAAACGAAACAGTCACAATCACTTAAGAGCACTGGCGAAGTTCGTGATTCGGTGTGTAGATGAGGTCTGAGAAGAGGCTTTTGTCTGGCTTGGAGTAGAGGCTCTGTCCTGCCCCGTTGGCTGCCCTGGGGACAGGCAGTTTCTGGTCAGGTCCTTCACAGAGAGGAACAGCAAGGAGAGGCTGGGTCTTGCAGATGCCACACACGTGAGACAGGTAAGCTGCCTGCAACTTTTGGCCCACCTGTTTGGGTTTTAGCTTTCATCTAAGCAGCCAGGAGGATTGGAGAAGGCACTGGGCTGGTGTCCAAGAGACTCTTATCTTGCCTGCATGAGCCCACTGCCCAAGCTCCCAGTCCTTGATTCCTCGTCTAGGCAATAGGAAGGCAACGCCAACCTCACAGTGCTGTCCAGGGTGAAATTAGCTTCCCGAGAGGACCCGGCACGGTGCCTGGCACGGAAGGGTCCATTGCATCATGTCTACAGCACATTCTGGGACGCCATTCCCACCGAGATACCATCTGGGCCTAGAGAAAGCCTTTGCATTCTCAGGAAGACTCACTTAGGCCAGTGACAGGCTCTCTGTGTTCTGCCTATCTATGCCCACGCAGAATATTGTTAGACCGAGGAGTTCTCCCTTTGCCTTTGCAAAGAACATTTCTTTAAGTGGGTTTTATGGCCCACTAAGACCATGCAGAGCCCAGCAAAGAGACACCTCTGTTGCAAAATGCTGTGCACCACATGCCCCTCTTGGAGATTCACCATGCACCCTGGCTCTGAGAAGTCCTGCAGACAGGAACCCTTTTTACTTTTTGCTTTTTAACTCTGCACGTATTTGGTCTTATTTGGCAGTAGAGCCTTCGCACCCTACCGTCCACACCAAATGCCCTATTAATATCTTTTGAAATAGGACTTACTGAAATATATTTAGGAAAACTGCCCTAAGGTGGTTCTTCCTCCTCCCACCCAGCTCTGCTGCTTTCTGTCTTATTTTCCTTTGAACCAGCTTTGGGAGTGTCCTCTTCTATTTACTATTAACTAATTAATTAAGCAAAAGCACTAAGTGCTGGGCTTACGATCAATAAAGCATCATCGGCATCGAATTGTACAGACTCAAGATGGAAGAGACACATAATAGAGAAGAGACCCTGGGCAGACCGTTACTAGTACGTGTGAAGCAAGTGCCAGGTTAGGGGCATGGAGGTGGGGATAAAGAGAGACCCTTCATGACTGACTGGGAGCATCAGGTGGGGACACCTGGAGGAGACATTACATCCTGTTGTCTGTTGTCTGTTGTGGGCAGTGCTTGGGGGAGTTTGCCTTGTAGGTATTCTGAATTCTAAGGAAGCAACATGCATGGGTATGGGTGGCGGCTTCTCAGCAGCACCAATGTTTACTTTGAAGAGAAAATGTCTGCTTTGTAGGCAAATGTTTTCAGCATGGAAATGATCATTGCAATTGCTGTGGTTGTCACAAATGTTTCATCAGAGCCGATAAAGCAGCTGAGTGTTGGCAAAATCGATGAAAACATCTTGAGAAGTGTTCGCTGCCTACTTAGCCGTCTGTGGCTCATCTGGTGTGAGGGAGGAGGGGGGCAGGCGGTGAGCTGAGGCCACACATGAGACTGGAGAGGCAGTGTGGCAACGCTGGACTGGCAAGCAGGCTTTGTGGTCAGACTGCCCTCTTTGCTCCCATAAGCTCTGTGACCTTTGGCATATTACCTAGCTTCTCTGTGCCTTCATATCCTCATTTGGAAACTGTGGATAATAATATTACTAACTTCATTGGTTTCATATTGTTATAAACATTTAAATGAATCAGTATATGCTTAGCACTTAAGTAAATGTTAGCTAATACGATCATTCTTTGAGGTTCAACATCCTTACACCCATTGTCTCATCTGATAGAAAGGCTTTACACAGCACTATTTAATCAACAGGTATTTATCGAGCATCTTTGATATTCCAGACCCTGCCCTTGGGGCTGGGGGCCCAGTGGTGACTCAGACAGGACAGGTAACTGTTTTCTCAGAGCTCTCTCTGTGCTAGGGTGGACGGAATAATCAAACACATAAATGAGATACCTTCAGAGAATGATAAATGTTATAAAGAACATAAATCAGAGTAATGCAGAGGAGGTGTAGTGGAGTCACTGTACTCAGATGGAGACAGAGAAAATTATATTTTATTTAAATTTCTAAACTTCCCTGACACTCTTCATATGCTCCCTGATGGTTAGAATGGAAAATAATTAGCTTTCTTACTTAGTACAATCTGTAATTTTGATCTCATGCAAGAAGCTGAGGAGCCTCTAAGATTTGGCTTCTCCATCCCTGACAGCACATCTAGAAGACACCTGGGTATATGGAGAAGGGGATGTCTTCTCTGGCACCTTGTGCTGCTCTTGGACAAGGGGCCCCAGGTCTGTGAGGCCTTCTTATGCTGTCCTCCAACTTCTCTGGTCTCTGGAATAACAATTCGTCTGTCTGATGGCACTTATCCCATTTGTGTCCGAGTCTGTGAAAAGTCTTGAGCCTTGCTTTCTGTCTCTCAGCTTAATCTGGACCCGGTCACTCTCCCTGCCAAAGGATCCTTGTCTCAGCTCTCTTTGGCACTAGAGACCCATCTGAGGCTCTGCATCTGCCAAAACACCACCAGCCTTGGCCTCCATTCTGCATGGGACTCACCACTACCATTTTTACGATGGGCTCCATTACAGGTTCATTTGCTCCCATATCAACTGCCTTTTGAGTTCCCTTTCAGGAATCTCTGAGTTTTTTTACATACCCCATGGGAACCAAGAGAAGCCTAGGAGAGCTGGAAGCCAGAACCTCCTACTGCTAACTTTTTTGCAAAGTCAGAATGGTGGGGGGAGGGGGTCAGCTGCTAGGGTATGCTCTTTCCCCAGAGTCCTATATCTGAAATGGCAGAAAACTCCCTGTCCATGCTCCACCCATGTCAATCTGGATGCTTCTAAGCCACTCCCCTTTAAGGTTCAGTTCTGAGATGAGAATGAGGAGAAATGAAAACTTTGGGATCAGACCTTCTCTTCCGCCCCTTCTGTCTCTATTCTTTCTCTCAAAATCCTTCAGGCAGAAAAGTATAGATTTATCCATCGTCTATGTCATAAACTTCTACTCTAAGGCTACAGATGTCATGGCTGGACTCCCAGTGGTATCTCTGACAGGCAAAGAGACTGCAGGTCATCACTTCCATATTTACAACAAGAAAAGCTGAGAAGAGGAAACGTGAATTACTTTTCTTAGGCCCATCAGAGAACTGAGGTAACAGGGTAAACAAATACCCCCATGATCTGGAGAGACCAGTGAATCCAAAGAGATACAGGTGAGATCTACTTACCTGGAGCTGAAGTTGCTGGAACCACAAATTCGTGGGAACACTGAAATAGTAAGTAATGTTGCTGGATTGTCTGAGGCTGAGTATGGGTCAGCATGAATGTGGAAGACTCCTAAGGGCTCCAGTCTTAGGGGAACCATCACACATTCATGAACTCTCTCTAGGACAAGTTAAAGATTCGACAAGAATTCCCTGGTGGCTCTGGCAGGGAAAAGGGAAGAATAATCATTGCGAAATTACCCCAGGACATTCTCCACAACTAAGACTTACTTTCCAGGAAAGATCTTACCAGAGCCTTATCCTACCTGGGAGAAGGGCAAGTTGCCAGTTTCAGCTCCCTCTAGTTTTCATGTCCCACCTAAGGGGGTGGGGACCTATGCCAATATAGAAACACTTGTGAAGACTACAACTGAGAGACAAAAGCCTAGTATAGGACCAAATTTAATCATAAGATTAAATAGTTCTACCCCTCTTACCCATCTTAGCACAATACCAGCAGGCCTCCAGCATTGTAGTAGATTTTAGCTGAAAGATCTGTAAGACTCCCTTGAGGTACTTGGGGAAGCTCAAAGACAACAGAGGAGACTATGACAAGGACATGGGGCTTCATGAGGACATGAAGCCTCTCACACCTACAGCAAACATTAACGATAGCCCAAATTCTAATCAGATTAACCCAAATCCTCATACTAAAGACCTATTTATTTCAGTTCCTACTATTCAATACAGCATGTCAGGCTTTCAACAACAACAAAAGAAACTACAAGCTGTGCTAAAAGTCGAGAAAATACATAGTTCAAAGAGATAAAGCAAGACTCTGAGAATCAGACTGAGATATCACCCACGTGTTAAACTTATCAGACAGGGCATTGAAAATAACTGTGATTAATATGTTAAAAGCCTAGTGGGAAAAGCAGACAGCATGCAAAATAGATACGGAAATGCTAAGAAAGAATCAAAAGGAAATGCTAGAAATCAAAATGACTGTAACAAAAATAAAGATTTCCCTGGATGAGTTTATTAGGAGACCAGACACACCAACAAAATAATCAGTGAATTTGCAAATAGGTCAATAGAAACCTCTGAAAATGAAATGCAAGAAGAAGAATTAGTGAATAATAATAAAGAATAACAAAACATCCAAGAAGTGTGTTATAGTTTCAAAAGGTATAACATATGTATATTGGAATACCAGAAGGAAAAGAGACTGGAGCAAAAGAAATACTTCAAGTAATAATAGCAAGAATTTCTCCAAATCAACAACAACAAGCACTAAATCACAGATCCAGAAAGCTCAGAGAATATCAATAAATATCAAAAACCTACACCTAGGCATATCATAGTCAAGCCACAACACACACACACACACACACACACACACACTCATCAAAAAGAAAAAAAAAAAAAAAAGAAAATCTTGAATGAAGCCAAGGTAGGGGGTGGTCATGGGAAGAACCTTACTCAAGGAACAAGATAAGAATGCAGCAGATATCTCATCAGAAATCATTTAGGTAAAAAGAGAGTGAAATGAATTTGTCTTCAAAGAAAAAATATCTACCTAGACTTCTACATTCAGTAAAGTTATCCTTCAAAAATGAAAAAGAAATAAAGACATTTTCTGATAAACAAAAACAGAGAATTCATTACTAACAAACCTTCATCACAAGAAATGTTTAAGAAATTTCTAGGCAGAATAAAAATTTCATAAGTCAGAACTTAGATACACATTAAAAAAGGAAGAGTATCAGAGAAGGAATAAATGAAGATAAATTAAAAAGTTAATATTATATGCTTTTTTATTTTTTAAGTATTTATTTATTTCTTGAGAGAGAGGGACAGAAAGTGAGCAGAGCAGAGGCAGAGAGAGGAGACACAGAATCAGAAGCAGGCTCCAGGCTCTGAGCTGTCAGCACAGAGCCCGACACAGGGCTTGAACTCGCAGACCACAAGATCATGACCTGAGCTGAAGTTGGATGCTTAACCGACTGAGCCACTCAGGCACCCCTAATATTATTTACTTTTAATTGATAATTATTTAAAGTAATACAGTAACAATGTATTGGATGATCATAGCATATGAAAAAGTAAAATGAATGACAATTCCAAAGGGAAAGGAGGGAAGAGTTGGGAATATTCTGTTCAAGTATACAAATGAAGCCATATAAAGTTATTTGAGGGTACAATTAGGTTAGTTAAAAGTGTATATTGGAAACCTCAGAGAAACTACTAAAATTATTTTTTAAAAGTATAATTGATATGCTATATGAAGAGAGAAAGCCATATAAAATGCTATTCCAATTATATAACATTCTTAAAATAGCTAAAACTACAGAGACAATAGAAAGGGCAATGGTTTCCAGGGGTGGAAAGAGAGGGAGGATTGAATAATTGAAGCACAGAGGATTTCTTTAGGGCAGTGACTCTATTCTGTGTGATGCTATAATGGTCAGTTACCATTTGTCAATACCCATAGAACTTTATAGTAAAGAGGCACATTTTCATTGTGCAAATTAAAAAAAAAAATCATTTAGGAGGTCAGGGGATCACAGGAGGAAATGTAGAATATGACAAAATAATCTAACTTTTTAATATATGTATGAAACAACTTCCCTTAAGGGGCTGGAGCAGAAAGGTGCTGACATTAGTAACTGTGGAAATGAGTGGAGTCTGGAAAACCAGTGTTAAAGGAAACTGAACATAAGCATTGCATTGTAGTTGATGAAGTTGTTTCCCATGCTGCTTTGTGTTAACAGCTTTGATATCACTATAGATGTATCTGGAATTAAACAGCTAAATGGATAGTGGATGGTGGGAACCAGATTTCTCACTGTTGCAGTATGAAGTTAGAGATAAAAGCAAGAGTCAAGCATGATCCATGTGGTGATTGACTAAAGTTGGAAATATCAATGAGAATTCATGTTTCTGCTTCATATAGACATATAGATGGTTACATATGGAAATATTTATAGAGATGTGTATACACGTAGTTTATTATACACATATGTAATATCTTGCTATGTCAGCTGAGGGTGCCTAAAACCAATGACATTCCAGCAGCAGTGAGCACTGCTAGTATTCAGATCTTGGTTTCTAATACCATTCTCCAATAAAAGAAGAAGTGGCTGATTCTAGAAGCAGTACAGGAAGTACAAGCATGGAACATTTTGTATTGCCAGCAGTTAAGGAATTGCTAAAGATAAAACAAACCCATAAACATACATGCACACACACACCACACAATGATAGGGATTATGTCAAAGAGACACAGGAGCCAACTGAAAGATCTCCCAATGGTCAAAACTGGAGTAGTATGAGCAATAATAAATACAATAAAGTAGTATTGGATTATAACCCAAAGTATTAAAAAATTGTGATTTCATACCAATATAAGTAAATGATTCAATAAGCTATGTGAGCTGAGAGGATGGGAGGCCAAACCTTTAGAAGGATGAGAATAAAAACAGGTATAAGTGGTTCCTCAGAAAAAGGGAACATCAGGAGAAAAAGTATATGAAAACTTGAAATATATGGATGATTTTGTTAAAAATTGATTGGAGAGAGAGTAAAAAGGAGAGAGGAAGGAAGTGAAGGTATATGGGCAAGAGATGGCCTTGAATGCTATTTTAGGAAGACTGAGTCTAAATCCTCTCTGGTAATGATGCACTGAGAGTTTCAGAACAGGGAAATCACATAGTTGGATTCTTCTTGTCAATCATCATGTTGAGGTTCTGAATACAAAATGGAGGGCAAGGTAGTTGTGTCAAAGGAATCACTTTTCAGGGCCCGTGAATAAAGCCTGCTTTGGCCAAGATTTTCTTTTTCTTTCTTTCTTCCCGCCCCCCCCCCCCTTTTCTCCATACTTGCTTCCTGGCTGGCATTCCTGACATTGTGGAATTCTTGGAAAGTCACCCTGCCTGACAACAATTTATCCATAATACCTAAAATGATATGTGTTTTGCTTTATTTTCTGTGTCAAAATGTACAGAATATCATATCTATTAACTAAGAGACAATCATTGAGTGAGGTCTTATAGGATGTTCAAAATAAGGTTTAAAAAAAAGAAAGAATTTAATAAGATTGTTGTCCTAACAGCAAGCAAAACTAATTCCTCAACTTTGGAGGAGAAGGGGAAAGAAACACTTTTTTCTTTCTTTCTTTTTTTTTTTAATGAGAATGAAGAGTAAAGAAAAAAGAGGTAACTTTTAAGGATGAGGAATGAATGGCAAAGTATTCTGGAAGTTTCCTTATTTGAAGACTTTCTCTTATCTAAAAACAATAATACCAACTGCCTGAGGTTATTGTAAGGATTAAATGAGATAATCAATATAAAGAGCTTTATTATTGTTGTTGCTGTTCTTATTGTTATCATTACTGTGTCTTTCCGTGTAACTTAACTCTGGCTTCCTATTATAGTTGTATCTCTATTTTCCTTCTACCTGATATCCTCATATCCTCCTTTCATTATATTGTAGTATTTTATAAGTTGCTTAAAATCATAATTGGGGCAATGTTCTTTACAAGTAGATGATATCAATGTAAATAAAACAAGAATACTACTTGCCAGTCCTGTGTTAAACCCCATTGTGGAAACCAGGAACAGATAAATCTTAGATACAGGTACCATCTGGCTTAAGTGGTAACTGAATGGAAATGGTATTTCTGTTGAATGTGGTTGGAGAGACTCCTCTGCCACACTTTGCTTTCGCTCATCTCAGGGCAAGAACTCAGCCCAGGACTAGAGTGGAAATAGCATCATATAATACAAGGCCCCTGCCTAATGCCTTTATTCTGGACAGAGGGGAAAAGAGTACCCAGCCAAGGGCCCTGTTTTCAAGCAGTACCAGGCCGGTGGCTGCTGCTGGGGAGAATTTGGGAAGAAATAAGAAGAAAGGAGAAGTCAAGTTGAAAGAGTAGAGTGTAAAAAATCATCATAATGACAATGACCATACGAAGCAAATGCCAGACTTTCTAACGCCCATATGTAGGCAAGACATCTAGCTCTGTGCACATTTTTCATCTGTGAAACGGTGACTATGGTAAAGGAAGGCCTAAGTTACATCTTTCAGAGATTGTTTTACATTTTTCTTTTGTTGCCATGGACCCCTTAGGTAATCTGTTGACCTGTCTGTTGAACCTATCTTTGTTTGGTTCATCCAGAAGCAGATCCCAAATGCAAGTCATTTATTCAGGAGGTGTAGGAAATACCCATAGAGAAGTGGGAAAGGAAAGACAGCCAATGAAGTAGACAACTGGAACTTAGCCCCACAAGCTACTCTGGGACAAAGAATGTAAAACCACTTCTCAGCATTTTCCCACCTGAAGGGGAGGGAGCTGAGGTAACTATATGCTTGCTCCCAGGGTGTTAATGCCCTGGCACTTGCAGCCTGCCACATGCGGGCACCAGGAAATGCTGCTTTGCTCGGTTGGTGGAATGGACAGATCTCGGGCCCAGAGATGCGGATACTGGCAGTTGGAAGCCAGCTTGAGCACACAGAAAGGTCCAGGGGAGATGCAGAGGGGCACCTTCCAACATCTGCTACAGACCGCCTTCTCAGAATAATGTTTTGAAATGCATAAAATAAAATTCATAGGATTACAAAGAAAACCAATTATATTGAAATTCAGTTCTATCCACAGACCCCTTGGGGCACCCCAGGTTAAGAAACCCTGCTAAGGTTTCTTTTCAATGTGAAATTATATGGTTTTATGACCTAAGAGCATGGATTGTGTTACTCTGCTAGGAGGTGGTTGAGTAAAGCTCTGCACAGTCTGTCTATGTAGAAACTATTTCAGGAGAAAAATGCGCTCACCCAACCTGACAATCCCCCACAGCTCAGGGACTATGAATGAATGATGTTGCTGGCCTCTCTTACTCCCTTTTTATATTTTACAGTGTTTGTTTTGCATTGTTTATGCTTTTGCGTGTTTAATGTGTCCTTCGTTAGCCCTGAAAGCACTCTGGGGCAGCAATTTGCCCACATTGCCCTGGCAGCCAGTCTACCCTCTTCAGTTGTCCCCAGGGAGCTCCATCTTTAGAGTCATGCCTCTGAAACACAAGGTGCCCCAGAGCCCACCTGCTGTGTAGCCACAGTGGGCCAGGGTCCATCCTGTGGCACGATAGTGCCAACAGGTGGCTGTGTGTGGGGTGCCGGAGCAGCCACCCCCCTGGGAGCTGCACGCCACTGAGATACCATCCACCTCCTAATGTGCCTCCATGGCTCTGTTACTCACAGCTAAATTACAGTATTATGACTTCATTGTTGAGTCCCAATTCTCCTAATTATAGCCTAGAGATCTATTATTTGATTTGGTAACACCAAGTGCTTCTTTTCTAAATCATGTAATCTCTTGTAGCTTATTAATGTCAGGTTTGCGCACACGCAGGGACTTGGTTGTTTGCCAGGCAGAATCAAATTTTCAAATTTTCGCTGTGTTATGTTACAGGGCTTTGCTTGTTACAATCTAATTATATTGGCACTGAAATACCGAAAACCAATTTATATTAGAAAGCACTTTAACTCTTTCTTTGGAGTGAATTTACATGCCTAAGTGTTTGCCACACCATTGGTCTTTTTGTTTCTCCACTGGGAAATTCCTTCTGGGAAGGAGGTAAAAGTAACGGTCCCTCTCTATTAAAAAGTCGGCTGTTCATGGACAAAAAGTGTGAATGTAGTCATTCCCTTGTTTGAAGCCTGGAGAAGGAAGCAGGCCTCTTCCCTGAAGACATTGCCCTTTGCAGACGAGGAGGGTCTTGCTGCCTAAGGAAGTTGCTTCAGCAGAGGGACCTCCTTAATTATCCCACTTTGCCTCCTCAGATGATCTTGTGGCTGTTGCATCTGACTGTCAGGCTACTTGTCTTGCCACTCTGTCCATCTCCCCAGTAATGGCCATGGCTTTCTGATCCCAGGATCACTTCCTTGTCAGACTGTTATCACCAGGGAATTCTATCTATATTTAAAACATCCAGTATCCCGCCTTTGAAAAGGAGCACTAACTTCCTCCTAGCTTTTTCTTTTTAAGGAACTTAATTTTAGAGTAGTTTTACATTCACAGAAAAATTAAGAGGAAGGTATAATCTCACCCCCATACATGCATAGCTTCCCCCATCACCAACATCACCTTCCCCACAGAATGATACATATGTGACCCGGCTCCAACTTCACTTCCGTGTCATTCAGATCTACACTCTTGCTCACTCATTAACTTCAACAATACTGTTTTGTTTTTTCCTCAGTTTCTCCTTTCCACTCTATGGCGTTTGTATACATTCTTTCCTCTGTCTGCAAATACTCTTGGCATTTACGGAATCCACTCATTCTTCACATATTGGATAAAATGTCACTTCCTTAGAGAATATTTTCTTTCCTTCTGTTTAACCAGGTACCCCCCCCCACACACACACACACAAACATTTCATTTCATTTATTCTACTTTGTATTTATTTGTTTTCTTCATTATTATTCTTCTCTGCTCTTGACCATGACTGTGAGATCCATGAGGGCAGAGATTTTGTTTTGGTCACCCTTGAGTTTCCACTGCCAAGCTCAGTGCCTGGCACGTAGATGAAGATCAATGTAGACTAGGGAATATGCTGTAGAGTAAATGAATATGGATCCCAAGAGATTTATATTGTTTTATAATAGAGAAGAATCAATGAGTTTCAACTTTTTGGACTTAGATGGCTCTTTTTCTTCTTTCCTCGATCCAATTATGTGGACACCCTTCATTCTCCTTGAGGCTACAGGGTATGGCCAGTCCTCTGCTCCTGAGCAGGAAACCAAGGAGCCATCACAGGTTAGCACAGCTGTGGCATGATGTTTCCATCCCAACTTCTGCTGGAGCCCTGGTCTAATGATTCATATCCTGTCTGAACCAAATGCCTTGTCTTCCACGGTACCTTCCCTGGACTTCCCTGTAGGTGGCCACATGTTTCACTTGACTACTGGCTAGTGACAGCACAGGGCTCATCCATGGCCATGTCAAGGGTCACTTTTATTTATCTCAGAGAAGAGTGAAGTGGTACAAGCTCAAGAACCCCCTTTCATGGCAGTCACTGAGTCACAGAAGGGTTCAGACAGGTGGGAAATCAACAATCTCCCTTCTCCTAAAGAAGGGAGAGAAGTTGGCCAGACACACACTGCTCCATGGAAGAGACCCACAGGAAACAATGATGGACTGAATTATGCACCCACTGTGGCTCTGAATAAGACAACTGTGGAGCAAATCTGTGGATTAATGTGCCTGCTTAAGTGCAATTGTAACAAATCATTGATCAAATTTATGGAGCTAGCTGATCCTTTTTGCTCCTTTTTCTAGTACACTCTCCATAAGAGTGACAAGGTGAGGGGCTCCTGATCCACATATGAGTACAAGGGAAGCCCCACCCCCTGGAATGAAGAAAACTGAGGGCTTCTTTCCCCTATTCTGTGGGTCTTCTAGAATATCTTCTTTCTCCTACTCTGTGGGTCTTCTAGAATATCCAAGACGCATTAAAGATTGGAAAGGTTTCCTCTATTCAGGAAGTCCAGCCAAAGAGCACAGAGCAAAGCAAATGTCTATTCCCACTTTCCTGGAAGGAAAGCCTTGAAACACACTTCACAAGACTCTCCCACCATCTCTCATTTAGAGAGTCTGTGTCCTCACTGCTGTATCTTTGCCCCCTCTGCCTGGAACGCTCTCCCGATCCCACCCCATTTCTGCTTGTAGACATTTAACCCATCCTTCACATCCCAATAGAAAGGCATCTGCCCAGAGTAGTAGTCTCAGATCGACATGGTCAGAATCACGCTCTGTCCCCACTGGCCCCATAATCAGGTGCTTGTGCTGTTCATCGATGGGTTATTCATACATTCCAGTTTGCCTGGGACAGCCTTGCTTTATGCCTGTCATGCCAGTATTCATTAGTAGCACCTTTTCACCTTCAGAAATGTCTCACTTGAACAATAGACTTTATGGCGTGGTGGACACACCCTCCTGTGACCCCCATTGGGTCAAATCTTTTCTAATCTTTTCCCTTGAATGCAGGAAGAACTGGTGACTTGCTTCTGGCTGATAGGATGTGGCCAAGGTGACAAGATAGCCACCCATTGGTTATGTCACTTTTTATAAGACTCTGTCTTAGTGACTAAAGAGTGGCTCCCCTGCAGGCCTTGAAGAAACCAGCTGCTGTGATGTGAACTGCCTGAGGGAATGGCCTTGGGAACCAAGGGCAGCTCTACCTGCTAAGGCTGTGCTCTCCTGGATGTAAGGAACTGAGTTCTCCAGCAGTCACATGGGCTAGAGGAGGACCCCGAGCTCCAGAGAGGAAAACTGTGACTCCTCAATGATGGTCTCTGAGCCCTGAGCAGAGGACCCCGGTGAGCTGTGCCTGGACTCCTGACCCAGAGACACTATGAGGTAAGGAATGGGTGTTGGTTGAAGCCATAAGCTTGTGGTCACTTGATTGCAACAGTCAACACCAATCCATATGGCTGCCCTGTTGTATTACTAACCAAGGGCTCAAATGGTCTTCTCTCCCTGACAGACTGGTATTTTCTTAAAGCCGGGGTGCTCACCATATTCATCTCTCTGGCAGTGACAGCCTACTCTGTAGGAACCACAGCACCTAGTGGTGCAGAGTACTTAAAAGCAAGGTTTCTGGTGTCCCAGTGCCTGATTTAAACCCCAGGCCTACCATTAACTACCTATGTGATTTTAAACAAGTTATTTTTAACCTCCCAGGGCCTCCATGTTCTCATTTTTAAAAATGGAGTTACAATAAAGGACTTTCCTCTGTAAGGTAAAAAAAAAAAAAAAAAAAAAAAAAAAGTTTTAAGTAGGCTCTAATGCAGGGCTTGAACTCATGATCCTGGGATCAAGACCTGAGCTGAAATCAAGAGTCAGATGCTTAACTGACTGAGCCACCCAGGTGCCCCTATAAGGTAAGATTGTAGTGAGGATATTTGATTTAATGTTTTTTGACCCATGTGTTTTAGGACCCATGGCTCATAGTGCTATGTAAATTTACTATCACTTGCATTCTTTGTTCTATTTCATCCTCATGTCACATCTGTTGTTATCGTCCCGATTTATAGATGAAGAAACTGAGGCATTAAGTAATTTTCTCAAAACTACACAGCTCATACGTGACTCAAACCAAATCCGTATGTGCATTTCCCCACTCTCCCCACACCTGCATCTTCCTTGTGGACGTGCATTTTTGCAAAAATCAAAGAATTTTGTTCAGAGTTCAACACTGGTTTTTCTAAGAACCAGGACACAAACACACAGATGTCAAGTTTGGCTAAGCCCCATGTTCTGGAGTCACCTCTTCAGGCGTGGGTGGATTTCTGGAAGCACAGGCAGATAATTTAGACAGTTTAGTGGAAGATGGTGACCCATAAATGAGCTCTGGGCCCATTAAGCTGACACACGACCTGACAAATGACAGGGGCTTTTAGACAATTCCAGGCTACTAAAACCTGGATATTTACATAAGTGCAGATTATCAGGATCCATAGATAATTTGCTACCTGCTCATTTTTAATGTGTTTGTGAACATTCATGAGAAGCTCATTAATTGTAAGTGTCTGTAAGCTTATTGGGTTGTAAACCAAGGCTGACAGCACAATAGGCACCGATAAAGGGAAGTGGCCCCTTTGCCAGCTAGAAGAAGCAGGCATGCAAATCAGCCCCGGGGGTAATTGACAAGATTGCTGGGATACACAGAAGCCCCTTATCTGAGCGAGTTTTATGTTCCTGTCCTTAGGTAACCAGCAGAGATGCAAGCCGCAGTCATGAGAGTCTAACTGCATTTAACCATGGTAGGGCGATGGGGTCAGGCACCCAGGCCCGGTAATTGGGGAAATCTGTGAAGGCCATGGCCTGACAAGGCTGAAATCCATTTGTTATTCTCCGCTCGGAATGCCCTTGCTCCTCCTCTCGACTGGCAGGTTCCAACTCATCATCTTTCAAGACAGTTCTTTCTCGAAGTCTTCTCTGACTTCGCCAAGGCACACATTTCCCTTCTGGAGCTCTGAGAGCCCTGTGCTCATCTTCTGGAATAGCTCTAACCCTACAGGTATCTGAAATGCCTGCCCTTTCCTCCATGCCCAAAAGTGCACAGAACTCAGAACTTCTTCATGGATTCCCTCCAGATACGCTACTCAAACAAAACCACTGGTGAGCGAAGCTAATTTTGTAAATACTATGGGGGCCATGGGGAAGGAATCACATCAGGATGTTCCTTGGCTTTCAACAATTAGCTTGGCTCTTCCCCCTTCAGGACCCATGGGAGGGAACTCACAGGACTCACAGGGAGGGGCTATAGAACTGAAAGCCCCAGGAGGCCACCTCACCCCACCAGGCTTTTCAAACATTTATTTTTTGAACAAAAGTGAGTTTCTGGGATATATTACCTTACTAGAGACTAAAACAATATACTTGTATTGATCTCGTTGTTGTTTTTTTAAAGTTTACTTATTTAGAGAGAGAGAGAGGACACACGTGAGTAGGGGATGGGCAGAGAGAGAGAATCCCAAGCATGCTCTGAGAAGCTCAGAGATGTGTGGCTCAGACTTAGGAACTGTGACATCATGACCTGAGCCGAAATCAAGAGTCAGATGCTTAACTAACTGAGCCACCCATGCCCCTGTATTGACCCTGTTGTATATATTCATATGTATATTATAGCAGACATGGGATTCCAGAGAGGTAAAACATCCCTTGCAGTTAGTAGATACATGATTGAATCCCTTGGCAGGATGCAGTAAATAGAACCCACTACAACAGTTAGAAGCAGACAATGTATGATGACTCAAATGCAGTGTAATGCTACTTCTCGCTTATGTAGTAATCCCATGGGGTCGTCCAGGGAATAGTCAGCTCTCTTCCATGCACCAGTTCAGGGATCCAGCCTTCTTTCATATTGGGACTCATTATCTTGTGATACAGATAATGAAGTGTCTTTGCACTGAAACGGAAAGAGCATGGAGTGAGACATGTGGGCGATTTAATTCCTCTAGCCTCAAAAATGGCCACCGTATTCCTTCCACTTATATTCCACTGGCTAGAACTTATTCACATAGTTATACCCACCTACAAGGGCAGCTGGGAACCACCATTTGCCATGTGTCCAGGAAGACAGAAAAGGACATGGATTTTAGCAAAGAGAAAGCAATCTGTGTCACTTCCATCCAGGCTAGTTCCCTCTAGTTTTTCCCTATTTGTACTCTGCATGGAGGACATAGGTCATAACTGCACTTGGCTGCACACAGCCTCTCCCACTGGCATCCCTCATATTTGAAGCATTCCTGAAGAACTCCACATTTCCAGGTATTATTTATATTCCACTAGGTATTTCCCACTTACTTCTATAATAGTGTTGGAGCTAGGTCACCAAACACGGAATACAAGTTCCATGTATAGATTTTTATATTTATACCAATCAGGTACTCCAATTTTGCCAACAGTTGATTTCTTTCACCTAAACCCTGCCGTATGGTAGCCAAATATACAATTGGTTTCTTTGATCTTGCGGGAAGATTTCAACAAATTAATGTGTTAAAACAATGCACAGCAAATGGCCATTTTGCTAACTCCGTGGGCTTGACTCACCCATCTGCCGCAACTACTTGGCCTTTGCTCTAGCTCTACCTGCAAGAGCCTCTTGAAGGTGTTATTCCAGAGGATGCCTCTGACAAGTGACAGACTTATTCTTTCTAAATAGACTTTCTGGTCAGTGGACCTTTTGATGCGATGACTGTCTGGCCAAACATTTGCCGATTTCAGCAAGCAGGACTGCTGTAAATGCAATAGGAAATGACTCATATGACCTACTCAAACTTGGAGTGCCTGAAACATGCTGGTGTCTGCTCTTGGTGACACCACAAGTATGCACAATGCAAGACTAACCCATTTAAGGCCCATTATGTGTCTTTCAACTATTGTCAAACCTGCTGGAAAAAGTTAATGAACAACAGGGATGAGCTGAAGGGAAACATTAGCTCTTTGTTTTATGTTTACTTAAGAATACTTTCAGCTGATTATTGTAGACTGCCCATGTAAAAAGTGGCTTTCAAGTATCCATTCAGCTCACATAACAAGAAGTTAGGAGACAAGGCTTTGTGGTCAGCTTCTCTGCAATTTCTTGATTTTCTTCTCATGGTCACAAAGTGGCTGCTGCAGTGCAGTACATCACATCTTCACACATCTAAAACGGGAAGTAAAGAACCTGTCTTTCCCATGGAGTGTTCTGTTTCTTTATATCAGAAAGATTCTCTGCACACTCACTCCAGCACACTGTTCCTTAAGTCTTATTATTTGTAGACCAATTATTTCTATATCAGTCACTCCTTTATGAGATTGCAAGTAGCATAATTGATTTAGAATTGGAATGATTCATGTTCTAGAAATGAATATATTGCCCCAAATTTTGTCTGTTATCTGGAAAAACAGTGGAGGCTGCTAGAAGGAAGAAACAGGGGTCATTGGTAGATAAGCAATCATTGGTGTCTTCTGCATTTCTCAGGGAGCTTCTTCTAGCTTTTTGTTGTACCGAGCCAGATTAAGAGAAAACATTGTTCCTTTATTATCACTGTGCCCATTCACAGAAAAGCTCTCATGAAACCATGCTTTAATGTAATAATCTCACTTTCCACTAAGACATTTTTTTTTAGTGCTAAAATAACAACTACAGCTATTGAGTGCTTACTATGTGCTCAGTACTGTAGCAAGAGATTTACATGCATAATCTTATTATGGTCACTAGATGAGCAAGATGGAGTTAATACTGTGAAATCTGCATTTCGCAAATAAGGAACCTAAATCTTAACATGGTTAAATGCCTTCCCTTTAGCTGACACAGGTAGTAAGAGGTGGAAACCAAATTTGAACCTAAGACTTCTGGCTTCAGAGTCTGATATTTTAACCATTATACTCTATTGACTTTGTGTCTTTTATTATGAAGTGCCCTTCATATGTATACCCCCATGACAAATTCACAGATTTCAAGACTTGGAAAAATGTGTCCCTACAGGGCTTTCTATAAGAATACAAGAAAATTAAAGCAATATGCCTAATATGATTTTTGGTTTCTAGGAAGCTTGGAGTTTTGTTTTTTATTATTCACTTGCTATTGTTTTTTTAGTCAGAGATTCTTAATAAACTTTTCTCTCCTCTCATCTTGCTTTTACTTTTTAACACTTTGTCTTTTGCAAATCTTTTGGCTCTAATATATCTATTCTTTGATCGGAGGCCATTTTAATTTAGCTTTAGATTTTTAGTAAAATTTGTTTATTTTGAGACAGAGTGCACTAGCAGGGGAGGGGCAGAGACGGGGGGGGAGAGAGAGAGAGAGAGAGAGAGAGAGAGAGAGAATTCTAAGCAGGCTCCACACACTGTCAGCACAGAGCCTGACATGGGGCTTGAATTCATGAACCATGAGATCACATGACTTGAGCTGAAATCAAGTCAGATACTTAACCAACTGAGCCACCCAAGTGCCCCTCAGAAACCATTTTGAGGGGTAAGCAAATCTAATGGTCGTATGATTGCATGCATACTGAAAGTTAAGGAATGAAAAGTATAGATGTCCAGAACTTACTTTGAAATGCATCAAAAAACAGATTAAATTGATGCATGGATGGAGAGATGGATAAATGAATAGGAAATTATGTTATAAAGTGAATGTTGTAAAATGCTAATTGTAGAAGCTATGTTGTGGACATACGGTTTTCACTGTATAATTCTTCCCACTCTTCTGTGTTGAACATTCTCATCGTAAAATGTTGGGAAATAGGTCAGTAAGATTTTAGATACATTTTTATAAAAGAATCTCACAGGGGCACCTGCGTGGCTCAGTTGGTTAAGCGTCTCACTTCAGCTCAGGCCATGATCTCACAGTTTTGTGGGTTTGAGCCCCTCATTGGGTTCTGCACTGACAGCGTGGAGCCTGCTTGGGATTCTCTGTCTCCCTCTTTCTCTGCCCCTCCCCTGCTCTCTCTCTCTCTCTCCCTCTCAAAGACAAATATTATTAAAAAAAATTAAAAGAAACTCACAAAAAAGTAATTCTTTCTAATTAACAAGAGGTAAATAGAGGTCAAGTAATGGAGAGTCTTATATATCAGGCTGAGAAACTGGGACTTAATCCTCAGGATAATCAAGGGATACTGGAAGATTTAAGCAGAGGGCTAAAATGTAAGACAGAGCTCATGACATGCAGGAGAAAAGGGTAGGAGCAAGGTGGAGACAAGAGAGACCAGTCACAGGTTGCTGTAATAGCCCAGACTGGAGTGAATGATGGTATCTGACTAAAGGTGGCCCCAGGGATAGAGGTGAATTCAAGGAAAAAACTCAAGAGTAAAATATGGAAAACTTAATACCTGAAGACATGTGGGGACATGGGGCTATCTAGTATGACTCAGGTTTCCGGCCTGGGGCACAGGGAGTGGGGAGCCCATCCTTCACTTGCTGCTGAGCTGGCAGCACAGGGAAGCCCCCGTACCCTCAGCACAGATCCATTTCTCTTCCTGGGGAGCCCACCAGCCCCGCCACAGCCTGGGACCTGCTGAAGCTCTGGATTTCTCCCTCGCAGATATTTTTCCTTTTCCTGCTTCCAAGTGAAGTGAATCCATGCTCTGCCTTCCTCTACGGTCAGCGCGTGCTGAGAAAGGGCACTACAGATGGCTTCTGGAATGCTTTCCAAGCCATCTGGAGCACAGGTTGTGGGGAAGCTCCCCGCCACTGGCCCAACTCTGACTCCCCGGGCCTTGCCTTCACACCCCTGTCTGCTGTCTCTCAGAAGCAAACCCACACTTTATTATGGAATTAGAATTGTTTCCAAGGACCTCAAAGGGGGGAAATGAAATTGTTTTCAGCTTTGACTACTTAGGGCGGGGGGGGGGGGGTGTGTGTGTAATGTGTTATTCTTGGATAAATGAGCAGCAAAAATACTCTTTTACAGTTTGTCATAAAGATAGCAATAGAATTTTTCACAAGACAAACACAATCAATGATTGAGGGAAGATGAGGGCATCTATATTTGTTCTTCCTTGGACATCACACACAGTGGCGTCTTTGGTCTCTCCCAAGCTGGGGAAGTGGAAACTAGTCTTCTAGTTTGCTTTCCCAGTTACACCAGTGCCCTTCAGAGCTCAGAACCTTGGCAGCCGACCTCTGAGGGCCCCCACCGGTTGGATGATGGGCCACTTCTGTGTACCTCTCTACCTGCTTCCTTGTTGAAACCAGTATCTGGAGCCCAAGCCAGATTTGGCACGACCACATACACTAAGCATGTGCATATTTTACTCTGTAATGTAAAGAATGACCTTCTTGTTTTCCAGATGAGAAGACTGGGACTCAAGAGAGGCAAAAGTGCTTGCCCCAGGCCTCCCAGCTGGTGAGTGCAGATCCCCAAAGTTCGTTTCCCTATTCCAAGCTGCCTCTTCTCCCCTTGGCCTCCAGCCCTTTGTAGGACACAGGTGACTGCTAAACTCTAGTGGAAATCATGCAGGACTCAGTGACCAAGCCCCAGGACCTTGAGGGAAAGTCACTCTGAGATTTTTTGCATCTTGGTATTCAAATTGGTAAAAAGGAAAGAAATCGATTTGACGTTAGAGGTTTGGATTTTGTAAGGCCTAACTGTGAGAACAATTACTTAATTGTAATAGTTAACAATAGTAATTGTTGACGAGTAAGGGCTCAAAACAAATTAGCTCCTTAATGAGGCATTTGTTAGCTTGTTCTAAGATGACATAATGCCTGAACGCTAATGAAGATGCGGAAAGAAGGATTTTAAAAACGGTACTTAATATATAACTATGTTCTACCTCTTCCTCTATGTGACATGTCGGTATACTCTCTCCATCCCCATCTTGAGCTCCAGCCTGTACCCAAAGGCAGAAACCAGAAGAGGCATGTCCTTCTCTCCCATCCTGAAAACAGGATAGTTTGGTGTTTCGAATTGCGCTGTGTGCTCAGAGAGCACTTCCGAAAGCAAATCTCTAAAGCAGAGTAGTTTACCTCCCAAACGATTAAGGTGAGTAAGCCTTGTAATGCTTGACTACTGGTTTTGAAGACAGGTTGGGGTTTCAGCACCCTGAGTTTGCAAGATGTCATTTGTGTCCAGGAGCCTCCCACCTGGCCGTCTAGGAGCTGTGTGAAGACCCACACCAGCCTCCCAGCCCAGGGTCGAGGAGGAAAGGAGGCGGCGGCAGTTCTGGCAGCTTATACACTGCTCTGTCCCCACTCGGTCACCCTTCAGCTGTTGACAAACAGCTCGCATTGCCCTCCACCACCCTTTCTCTCCTCTCTGCACCCAGTGGAGTGATGCAGCTTTGTACCAAGCAGGGGACTGCAGGAAACACTCTGCCTCCTGTTGCCCAGTGCTGCCCCTCCTAGGCCGAGGTTTGCACCTGTAAGCTTGAGTTGATGCCAAATTACATGCCTCTTCCTTTAACTCTCTTCTAAGCCTACACATTAAAGGCCTGGCTGGGGCGCTTCATTGGCATAAAGTGTTTGAGATCTTTGACTTTCCAACAATAAATAAATCAGAGATTAGAGTAAAAGCTGCTAAATCTCAGAAATCTGCCTCCGTTTATCGCAAATCTCCTTATGTATTCAGATGCTTTGGATATACATTAAAGTCTTGGGCCCATATTTATGATTCTGAACATTGCGTTAGCTTTTTTACAAATACATCAATAATTGGCATAGGAATAGTGAGGGACATACTTCAGCTAATGCCCCAACCATTACCCTCTCTTGGCAATAATTGCCAATGCTTATGAGGAATTAAAACTCTGTCGATTTTTCCCATGTCTCCTCGGGACTCAGAAGCCCCTGGAGAAGTAAAATTATCCTTGGCCTCATCATCAGGAGACAAGGGAGGTTATAAGAGTCCTCCTTTATGAAATGGGGTGAAGAGATCTGAGGTGCTTTGAGGATGAAGGCCAAGTTGCTCATGTGGGGTTTTATCAGGGACGTGTGGGGGCCCACTCTCCTATCAGTGTCTTCTCTTGCATTTGGATTGAATTCAACAGTATGGCCTTTCCTACTTAGTCAGGGCCATCAGTGAGGAGGTGAGTTAGGAGCATATGAAGGCACAAAGAGTTTGGGGTTGGGCTGGGAGAAGAGAAGGCAGAGAGCTATGAAGAGCTTCATCACCTGCCTAGCTGGACTTCTTGTTGGAACAATGACACTGTAGAAGCATCATCCGCGAGGCAGGGTGCGTGCAGATCAGGGAGACCAGAAGATGGAGGGAAAGATGAACCGTGCTATGAGGAAGAGCTGGAGAGCCCAGGGCTTAAGCTCTGTTTAGTGTGAAAGGAAAGATGGCAGGGAGGTAGTGAGAGCTATTAGTCAACATCTGAAGTGTGAATACGAGAAGATTTGCTCTTCACGGTCAGAGAAACCAGAACCAGAAGACACAAAGGGAGATATTCCCACCACATTTTAAAAGTCCCACCAGTGAAGGAAAGGGCCATGGAACACCGCCATTTGCTGGCCACTTAGGATGAACCAGGGTCTGTATAAGGCATTTGGTGTATTTTTGATCATGAAGTTCTCACTTTGTTTCTGAAACTTTCTATGATGGGAGAACTGGAGGTTATAGAACTCACCTGAGATCCCAGAGCTAGGGAAGAGCTTGGATTTGAACTTCCACATCACACTGACCTTATTCCAGTAAGTGATCAAGCAGAGGCTGTGTAACCTCGCAGTGGGGGACTGAAGAGGGACCTACAAGGACCTAGGTTCACACTAGCTGCTCTCCAAGGTCCCTTCCAGCACTGAAGCTCTGTGCACAGTCTTGGTGACCTGGTGAAGCATGGCTGGAGTGCCGAGGGCTGAGGAGGAGGCAGAGGGGAAGATTTGTGGGCAAGGCATCTGTTCAGCAGAATGAAGCGAATGACAAATGGGCCTCCCCTGGGACTGATTCCCTCTAACTGTACCCAACAATAAAACGCTTCACAAAGAAACCTGACAATTTAGTTGTTAATTCAAAACATCCTTCTCCAAGCTGCCTGTAACTATAAGCTAATTGTTGCAAGATGGTTGTTTAGGGGGAAAAAAAAGAAAAGAAAGTAAAATCACATTAAATACAAATGTGCATTTCTTTTTTTTAAATTTTTTTTTTACAAATAGTTTATTGTCAAGTTGGTTTCCATATAACACCCAGTGCTCATCCCCACAAGTGCCCCTCTCCGTGCCCATCCCCCTCTCCCCCACATCTATCAGTCCTCAGTTTTTCTTCTGTAATAAACTCACTCTATTCTTGTGTCCATCTTACCCTGTTGTCTTTTATGTTACCATCACATTCTTAATCTGCACACTAAACATTTATTTCTATAAAAGTCTAACGTAATTTCAAGAATTCAGAGATTTCCCTCTCTCTCTCTCTCTCTCTCTGTCATGAGAGGCAACTCAGTGATGGATACAGCCTAGACCGTGGAGCACAGTACCTGAATTTAGTCTGCCTATTTCACTTCTCTGAACTTTGGGTTTTTCATCTTTAAAATCAGATTATAATATCCACATTGTAATTTTGTTGAGAGGGCCAGTAGAGGAAATCTAGGAGAAAGTTTTTAAGCTCTGATAAATAATACTGATGTTTTACTACTCTTTTCTAGTCAAAGGGCTTGGCTCATGCGGCATTGTAATGCTCCCGGGATGAGTGACAGATTTATTAATTTGTTATTCATCTGTCACCCATCCAAGCATCCATCCGTCCATCCAGCCACCCACCCACCCACCCACCTATCCACCCATCTGTCCATCTGCCTAACTAGCTTTCTGTCTATTTAACAAATGTTGATTGAGTTTCTGCCATGTACCAGATACACAATCAGGAGCTAGGAATATAGGCATGAATTAGATATAGTATGTTTCCTGACTCCAAATTCTTTCTTTCCAGACAAAGGGGAAGACACATTTATACATGATTATGTAATAAAGCAGTCATGTATAAGATTGTACCTCTTAAACCATGGGGGAAATGTAACCATCTCAGGTTATTTTGTTTTTCTAATTGTCTATTAGAAGCAATGGAGAATATTGTGAGAATTTCAATTGTCAGTTGGTCCTGGAGTGGGAGATTGAACAAGACTTGGATATAAAAAAGGGAGAGACTTTCTCTGGACCTGGGGACTGGCTGAGGAATGATTCAAGATGAGCTGTGCTCTTGACTTCCAGTTCTTTTCCTTTTCTTAGACCATCAACAGGAGTGCCAGAGACAGCAACGAGGCTGGGTGTTTTGTTTCCAAATTGCCCGTCTTGACAAGCAACAATTAGAAAACTGAGAATAATCTGAGGACTCAAGGTGAACAGATAGCACTCCACGGTCATGAGGGAGGAGTAGTTCTTAGTACAGTGTTACCCTCGACCCCTGCCTCCCTGACACAGTGGATGCACCTTTGGGAAAACACTTGCATGTGAAAGATGAGCCCAGCTGGTTATGTGAGTAAAACAACTGAAAAGGGATGGTCTTACTTATTTGGTAGAGCCCAGTTCTTCCTCTGCCCCTGCATGAAAACTTGGGCATCCCCTGAACTTCCTGGACACTCTCTATAATTTAAAAAAAAAAAAAGTTTACCAGTTATTTAAAGTCGCAAGAGATAGTCTCAATTTACAAACTAAATTGTCCAATCTCACATCATAGTGGAACTTTCTATCTAGATTTACAGTCATGACTTTCCTCCTCCTTCCACCTTGGGTCCAATGCAGAACGGAAAGCTGAAGTAAGAGAAGAGGGGGCAAGGGACCACTCTTCCCTTTCCCACTCAGTGCTTTTACCCTTCTCTCCCCTCCTGCTTTGTAAAGCTCCAGGGCTGGAGCACATTGGTCCAGAAGAAGGAAAAGGAGCACGAGAGTTCTTCCATGAGTGGTCCTATTGGGTGAGGGCACACATTTGGGTTTTCCAGAATCCTCACTGCAGGAGATCTTCATCTTCAGGACTTGCGATGATGACGCCCCCTTCCAGCTAGTTGTTTATTCCTTCTGTAGCCTCCTGGCACTTGGTGGTACACCAACTTTGATTCTGCCAAGTTCTCCTCATCTATTCAAGTCCTCTTGGGTAGGACCTCAAACGGCCCCATGCAGGCTCTCTTTCACACGACCCCAAGTGTGTGGGTCAGTTTTCTTTCCTCTCCAGATCTGAAAAGGTATCCCAAACATAGCTCTCTGTCATTTGTTTCCCCATGTGAGCAGCTGCCTGGCCATAATATCTGCCCCTATAGATTTATTAGACATGGCTACACCACTAAAGTTCCCTGATCCTCCACCCAAAAGATTTATATTAAGGTTTGCTAGTCATGTCTTTGAAGTTCTTCTCTTTTAACTTGAGGTAAAGCTAGATATACCTTCCTGTTCTCTCCCTTAGGGGAGGTGAGGTTCAAAATGCATAGCTTTCTCTACAAAATCCCCTTCTAAACTCCAGTGTCAACTAATGTCCACTTTTTTTATGGGTGAAAGGTAAGAATGAGATAGCCTGGCTTTTGCGTACCTTTTGAAAATCCTGCTCCATGGCTTCTCATCTCACTTTGAAGTGTTGTATATATTGTCTTTAGCTAAATTAAGAAAGAAGAACCAGGGGCACCTGGCTGGCTCAATCAGCAGAGCATGCGACTCTTGATCTCTGGGTCACCAGTTAAAGCCCCACACTGAGGGTCGAGTTTACTGAAAGAAGAAGGAAGGAAGGAAGGAAGGAAGGAAGGAAGGAAGGAAGGAAGGAGGGAGGGAGGGAGGAGGGAGGGAGGGAGGAGGGTGGAGGGAGGGAGGGAGGGAAAGAAGAGCCAATTTGACCATTATTTAAGTTGCACATCCTAGAGGCTGATGATTCATATGAAACAAGCGCTCTCTGGAAGGCTTGGGTTCCTGATTTTTGTTATCCCTCTTTAAAACAGTAAAGACAGTATGAAATGGCAACTTCTCTCCACTACAAATTCCAGCCTGGAGAATCACATGATAACTCCTTCCCTCCCTCCCTGCCAAAGTGATGCTTCAAGATATAGCAAGAAATAAGATAATGACTTTGACAAAACTGCCTGATATAAATGAGTAAAATAAGTGTTAACACAGAAATTGTCATCAAAGAATATATATTCCAAGAATAAGAGATTGTTCTTTACTCCATGACTGATTCATCTTTATATCTTCCTGAGCCCCCAACACAGGGCCCAACACATGTTATTGGTTTATAGATGTAGCTGATTTTGTTCCAAATATAATGTCAGGCATTGGCTTCTGAGTGATGGACAAGGTCAGTTAGCTCCACAGTCCACTCATGCCCAGTGACTATTTGTTGAATGAGGCCAAATTATCTAAAAGCATCCACTCTGAGGCTCACGTCCCCCACCTACAGTTGTCACATACTGTCTTCCAGGCCCTTCCCCTCTCATACTGAAGATTTAGAAAGTTGATTACAATCTTTCCATTCCGCAATATCAGAAAATTTTAATGTCTGCATAGGTCACCTATCAAACAGTGTAACTTCATACTTTCTGAGCGTCCTCTATTCCTTTTACCATCCTCTCCACAGCACAAGGCCACACCTTATTACATGGGACTGTTCCCTCAGAAGAGTCCCTCTTCCGCTTCTGACTTTGACCATGACTCCCAATTCCTTCTGGCAATCTCATCCCCTGCTTCTCACTGCACCTATGCGGACTGTCACTTCATCCTGCCATTCTCTCCCCTACTTTCCAATCCATCAGGGATCCCATGGCTGATCGTTGCAATTACTTTCTCAAAGGCACCCTCGATTTCCTTGCCCTTTTGTTTTTCTGCCATATCTGCCTGAACAAACCTCAGCTCTAGATTTCCTTCATATCCTACTTATTTGTCTCCTACATCGGTATAGAGCTGAGTGATGCTGGAGAAGAAGCAAATAACCAGAAACTTTGGTACTCTACAAACTCATGGTCTTAACCTTACCTTTGGTTGATTTCATCTAGCATCTTCTTTAAAAGTATCCCAATCTTCCTCACTCTCTAAGCCTCCAAGTGAGCCTCTCCCCCATCAACACCCCCACTCTTAGCCAATAGCATTTTATTGTCCTTTATCAAGACTCACCATGTACTTGGGCCCTGGTAACTCTGATATGCAGCCACTGTTGAGGACCAGTGATCTAAGGAAACCCGGCGAGCATCTGAAATTCCACTTAAGGAATCTGTTTTGGAACTCTGGATCTACATCACCTCCACTTGTTATAATCACCACCCACTCAGTATCCCATGGTCCCAAAAGCTGGGCCCATTGTGGCTTCTTTTATCTCATTTTGTTCCATTAGTATTTCATGACCTAATGGTTGACCTGGGTACTGCAGTGATGGCCCCATACAATATGTGTGATCATCTCAACTATGTACATATAATGGCTGGCTGGCATGGGACACCATGCTTCCATGTCCCTGTCTATTTAGGAAGGGGTATCAGACTGGAGGGACTGAACTGTAAATGCATAAATTACTTTTTTTTAAGGTTTATTTATTTATTTTTGAGAGAGAGACAGAGGGTGAGAGGAGAAGGGGCAGAGAGAAAGGGAGGAGACACAGAATCCAAAGCAGACTCCAGGCTCTGAGCTGTCTGCACAGAGCCTAACTTGAGGATTGAACTAACGGACTATGAGATTGTGACCACCTGGGGCTTGAACTCATGAACTGGGAGATCATGACCTGAGCCGAAGTTGGATACTCAACCAACTGAGCCACCCAGGCACCCCATAAATGCCTTTTAAATGCAGAACATGACTGTGTCAGATTGGTGGCTGTCTTTATGGCACTGCCACCAATCATTTCTGAGGATGAATCTGCTTCCTTGTAGAGTTTTGGGTTAGTCTACCCATGAGAAGATGCATGGGATTTGGAAAGTGAAAATGAAGCAGTCGTTCTTTACTGGAGGTTGTGGTATTCAGATGCAGCAAGCCTCCAGAGCACTTGCTAACCCTCCATGCTTGCAGCGGCTGGAGAACGTGCCTGCTCCAGTTCGTCAGGCTTCATTCTGGTGAGTGTTCCTCCCATCCTCCAATGATAGCCGTTAGATCTTCACTCCCCCAAACTCTTCTTACATTTGTGTGGGTCCCATGCTAGTCCTCTTATTCTCATAATGTCATAGAAGTTCAATCTTTTTTTTTGTTTTTTGACTTAACGACGGCTGATACAGGGGCTTAATATCCTGGACAAAGGACAGCTTCTGACAATTCTAGGGTAGAAGGTCACACCATAATAGGAGTACATAAGGAAAATTGTATAGTCAGAAGCCGGAAACCTATCCAACAGTGAGGTCGGTGATGACCTCATTTTTTATGTGATCCTGCTTTAAGAATGCCACCCAGCATAGGTTTGACAGTCCGTCACCATGCCCTTCTCCCCTTGCTCTGGTTGAGGGTGTGTCAGCATGTGCTTTTGTGTGGACTAGGGGTGCCTGAGGAGAAGTTAGTATAGCTCTCTTTGTTTATATCGGTCCTGTTCTGTCATGAGCCTGGGGAAGACAGCTGATGCAAACTGGCAGGTGACAGAACACGTGTCTCGGCTCTTGTCAGCCATGTGTGCCTGAGCATGTCCCTTCCTCAGCCTGCACTCCAGTTTCCTCATCTGTTAGTCGGTCAAGCAAATCAGTTATCGCAGAGGTGCCTCTCAGCCCCAACAGTCTACAAATCCACGAATCCATTAGGCAGCAGTTTGAGTTCCTCGGCTCACAACGTCTCACAAGCTGGGCCTGCGACAAGACCAGCCAGGACAAGGCCAGGCCTAGAAGCTGGGAGCCTTCTCCTGGGCCTGTGGTGGCTGATTTGTAGACATGACTTTGTTCTGGGACAGGATCTGAGGGCAGCCAGAGAGGTGACAATGCACAGGCACTAGACAAGCAACAACTCTGCCTGCAGAGTCAGGGCCCAGGGCAGGGCTTGGCCACAGCAGCTGTTGACAGACAGACAAATGGACGGACACGCCTCACTCCCTCCCCTTGCCCCTACTGTCGAGGGGGCTCCTGCTGCCTCTTGCTGCATGATGAGTAGGTTAAAAATAAGGCTCAGCATGTAGTTATGATGTCAATAGGCCTCCTGGGTTTCCTTAGGGCAGATACTCTGACCAAGCCTCCTTCTCCTTGGTCCCAAGGCCCCAAGCCTCAATCACACACAAATCTTGTTTGCATCAGTGCCCTGTTCCTTCAGCTGCTCTGGTTTTTCTCTCTGAAGACACACACTCTTTGCTACACGTTTTATTGTTCCCCCACTGCCTCATTTTCTCACGAGTTCCTTCCTGGGGAGCTGGGACTCAGCCAGCCTCTTCTTATAGCAAACAGGCCAAGCACTCACAAGAAAGCCCCTTTTCCTCTTCAGTGTGTCTCTTCTTGTCATTAAAAAGACCAAAAAAAAAAAAAAAAAGACAATAAAATTTTCTTCTTCCTGCTTCTCTTTGTAGGTTTTCTCCTTAAGAGAATTAAAAACAATCGAAGCCAACTCCATATCTGCTTCTCTTCACACAAGTCATCTTGGAACTCTTTGCTCCTCAAGTCAAAAATGAGGATTGTTGACTGCCAGTACTGAGTTCCTAAGGTCAGCTTCTCCTTGTCACTTTCTCCACAGTGCAGCCAGGGGAGAGAGAAGTTGGTGGCATTTGAAGCTGTGTGTTTCTGCCCAACAGCCATTCTCCTCCAGGGTGGAAGGGAGCTCCGTGTGTGGTTTCTGACTAGGCTTCTGTAATGGGTTTATAGGATTGCTCTTTCTAGAAACCATCCAGACCCAGAATGGGTTGAGGTAGTGAGTTTCCCTTTCCTGAAAATGTTTGCATGGAGGACAAATGATCCTCTATTGGATGAGGAATGACACTGGATAGCTGCTGAAGTCCCCATTATTTGGAAGTCTCCTGAATCCTGAGCCCATGTGCCACCAGTCATACAATGGTATCACAGTAGCAGGTCCAACAAGGAAGGGTGCATGGGATACAGGGCCTGGCTGGAGCCTCAGGAAGAGGTGCCCATGACAGGCAAGGGAAAACTCCAGGTCAGGATATCTATAAAATTCTCTGCAGCCAAACCAGAACTCCTCAGGGCAATGGTGGGCATTGCATAATATGACACGCGCTGTGCAGTGCGTATCTTGTAGGTTCCAGTTCACGAGGAAAAGTAGGTTATGGTGACATTAGCTTAATGACTGCAAGACATTAAATTACATTGGAACATGCAGTGATCTAAGAGTCAGGAAAACTTGCTTACCGTTCTAGTTCTCTGTGTGCTTTTGGGAAATTATTGTCCCTTTCTAGGTCTGTTTCCTCATTTGTAAGAAACTAAGATTGGTCTCTATCTCATTTTCCCGAAGAAGTTTCCGGGGAAACTTACTCCTACTAAATATTTCACATAAAATGATTTCATGGCAAAATAGGCTTGGAAACCCCATGTGAAGGCCCCCTTTGAGAATGACGATGCTGATGTGCCTGTGAATGGCTCCACAAATCCTGCAACAAAAATACCTGTGTCTTGTTGTTTAACCAGTATTTCCTGAATGTCTTTGAACTTTTTCCCCAGTACAGGCCTTTATCACCCAAGGAGCTAGTACTGCTCAGTACACACTCAGGGAAATAGTGATCAGGATCATCTCCATGGCTCCTTAGTCTGAGGATATTCTGTGCTTCTCTAATTAGCAGGAGGATCAACAACAAAAAGCTATTTCCTTATGTGCATGAGCAAGACCCATGCTGCCTGCCTCTCTGATGAGTGTCTGTTATGGGCTTCTGTAGACACTCTTTCCTCTGCCTGAAACACTGTCTGTAATTTTTGATTGGCTAACTCAGCCTTCTCATCTTCGCTTCACTGGTACTTCCACTGGGCTGCCTTCTCTGTGCCTTGGGTCTGCCTTAGGTACCCAATTTATATGTCTTTCATTTTCCAGACCATGTCTACACTGCAGTAAAAGTTCCATGAAGCCCAGAGCCTTGCATGTTGTATTCTCTATCTCCAGTGCCTATTAAAGGGTTTGACATAGTGGAGCCCTGAAAAATATTTACAGAACAATTAGATACAAATTAATTGACTTCCTTTAATTGGGACAAGGAAAGAGTGATTACCACCTAACGAAGGGGATAGAGTATTAATTTCTTATTACTCTAGGAAGGTTACTGATAGAAAGACATCAGAGTTGTTCTACATGGGACTCGCTGCCTCTCTTAAGAGAGAGCTTCCCATGACTGAACTTGTTTATATAAACATAAAGGAGACCATCGCCAGTTAGAATTTTGAATGAAAGGACTCTGACATTCCCTTTGAATGCTAGGAATCCAGGACTAAATTCTTCTTTAATCAGTATTCTGTGTAATTTACATATCCCTACAAATTATGGGGTTTTTTTTTTTTTTTGGTCATATATCTTTGGTTTTTGAGAACGATGACTAAATTTAAACAATAATTAGTTTACTAGCAATCTATTATATTAATAATAGCAATCTAAAGTATTAATAAAAGTGTAGTTTAAATGCTGAAGCCAAGAACAATTAAGCTATATTATGCAGCTCTCAGGATAATAGAGACTAATTTTTTTAAGTTTATGATCTAATGTTAATTGGGAATATGTAGACTTAAACAAGCATTATATGAACACTGTGATTGCAACCTGGTTGCATACAGAAGAGAGAATAAGAAATGGAATAGAAACATATAGAAATGCCAGGATTTAGGTAAGAAAGAGGGAAGAGGAGATGAGAGATGAAGTTTGTCTGTTTTATAATTTGCTTCTGCAAAATTTTTCTCCAAGTCTTTTTAATGTGCTTGTCTTCTTTGTAAAATTTTTGGAAGGTAAAGTAAGATTGGAAACCACAGAAAATATGTTTGCTGGCTCTGCAAACATGATTTCGATTTTTTTTTTCCAGCTGAGGTGCTGGGGCCGGTATCCATCCTTGTTCAAAGATGACTGGATCATAAGGGTAATTCTGGCCTCACTCTCCTTTCCCAGCAGTCTTAAAATGCCCTCCAGAGCAAGACAGAACGACAGCAATCACCCCTGACTCAGATACTTCCTCGAGTCATTGGCAACTGCCAAAGACAAGGGGCTGGAAGCTAGTCTAGGGTGGAAAGATGAGAGGTTTGGACTTCTCCTCCCCTCATTGCCATTTGTGACTTGTGAGTTATGTTGCTTTTTTTGGAGGGGGCGGTGGGCAGTTGTCCCAGGTCAGTAACCTTTTTCCTTTGTCCCAAGATAAATCCCCAAAGCAATTACCAAGAAAAAGAAAAAAAACAAAGTTTCTGTTTGGCTTTTTACTGCTCTGGCCCATAAACAGCAGTCTGGGATCAAGGGCGTTGTGGGTACACAGGATTTAATCTCCGCCAGGTTTTTGTCCCATAAACATCCTTTCAGCTGTCCTGGCCCCAGACGTCTTTCCCTTTGTGCGGCTGATGCATGGTCTGCAATGGAGTGGCCAGCTACATTGCTCTCCGTGGACCTAACTACCACCGACTCTGACCCTTCAAGCCTGGAAAATCTCAGCTCATTCATGCTTGAGATATTTGGACCCAAGACAGCCCCTGACTTGACAGTTAAGTATAATTCCATGGAACAGAGAGGCCTGGCACGGTGGAAAGAGCATGGCTTTGGGGATTCAGGACAATTTAAGTTTGAATCCCAGTGTCTCTGCCTACAAACAATGTGACTTTGGTCAGACCAGTTACTTAACTTCCAGAAGCCCTTGTCTCTCTGATTCCTACAATCAGGGCTCTTTTGTGCTCTGCATAAAGTATCAGATGTAAAGTGATTGGTAAAGTAAAACCGAGTTCTTATCCCCTTCGGTCATTAGTGTCACAGACTGGAGTGCGGAAACCACATTTTCAGAAGGTTTCGGGTGAAACTAAACCGAGTCCTGAAGAAACTAATGATGACAATGAGGGGTCCAGCACCCAGGCCCTGTGAGGAGCAGGTGAAGGAGCTGAGCGTTCAGTGTGGAGAAGATGGAGGCTCTGCACTCACTGCCTTCACAGCTGGGAGTCACCCAAATCTGAAAGCAAGAGATGACTTGGTCTTTTTTTTTTTTTTTTTTTTTTGCCTTCTGTTACCAAAGTTACTGGATGTCTTCCACGTGCTGGACTTGTGCATATCACTGAGGATAGACTGGGGAACAAGAGATCTCCAGACCTCCTGATGCTTGTAATCTACCTGGAAAGACAAATATGAAATGAGTACTTTTAAGTGTGATTGGCAATCAAAAGGGGAGAGTAGTCAGGGGCACAGTGGGGTTTTATGACTGGTCAGAAATAGGACCAGTACATGGGACTACAGCGTGATTGGGTTCAGCATAGCCGTCAGAAGAGAGGCCTGTGACTGCAGTAGTGGGCTGGTTCGGGTACTGCACACGGTTCCAACTGACGTGATGAGTCCTGCACTTTACTTTGTTGTCTCTGCCTCGAAGCAGTGCTTTTTCTGATTTTCACAGAGCCATCACGTAGACTGGTTGTGGTCTTGAACTGAGGTCACCAAAAGGTGGCCCATGACAGGATCTGGGCTACAAATACTCTTTGTAGGCCAGCAAATTCTTTTTGTTTATTGGTTTGTGTGTGTGTTTAGTTTGAATGAGCTGTCAGATTTTAAAGTTTGGGAAATTTCCCATTAGCATCTAGATTTCTGGGACCTGTGGGAAAACTGGGAAATCTGGTAACACTGGCCCCTACGTTCCAACAAGGAGGAGATAACCTGGCAGTGAGTGCTGGCTGCTCCCTTTAGAGAATTAAACTGTTCCCCACCCCAATCCTGTCACTCAAATACTTTCCCACCCTGGATCCTGGGTTTGATACCTCTGCTCCTTGCACTTCCAGAACTGCATGGAATGGGCTGCCCACGGATGGAGTGATGGACTCCATCCTTACTGCTGTCCAGGCAACAACTGCAGGCTCTGGGTCAGAGATGATTCAGTAAGCTCTCATACCTGGTAAGTTTGGGCCAAGCTTTAGGCTTTGCAGGTGCCTGAACGTGGATGAAAAATCAGTCCTTGGTTCCATGACACAGTCATTATGTATGTGGCACCAAAGTATATGGACCAAAATGAGAGCTTTCCTTTCTGTGATTTTTACATGACCAAGCCAAACACCTCAAAGTATTCAAGAAACCTATAGTGAATTCCTGGCAGGGACCCAATATTACACTGTGTGATATGGAGGAATTACACATGAGTTTATTTTAGCTTTATTATTCACTCTACTAAATGACAGAAGGACCACCTAACTAGCTAGCTAACTAGCTAACTAGCTAACTAGCTAACTACCTAACATGGGCTGAATTGTGCCCTCCCCCACTAAAAAACAATTTTGGGTGTGATGGATTCCATCCTTGGTACTGGACACAAAATATGGATTATCACCCCCCTACCTGGACCTCTGAATGTATTTGAAGTTAAGGCCTTTAAAGAGGTAGCAAAGTTAAAATGAAGTTGTTAGGGTAGACCCTAATCTAGTATGACTGGTATCCTTATAAAAAGAGAGATGAAACGGTGAGAAGGTGACCACCTGCAAGCCAAGGAGAGAAACCTGAGAATAAATGAAACATACTGACACCTTGATCTTGGACTTCTAGCCTCCAGAGTTGTGAGAAAATAAGTTTCTGTCGTTGAAGCCCCCAAGACTGTAGTTTATTATGGCAGCTGCTATGAATTGAATGTTTATACTCACAAAAATTCATATGTTGAAACCTAATCCTCACTATGATGGTATTAAGAATTGGGACCTTTGGGAAATGAGTAGGTCATGAGGATGGAGCCATCATGAGTGCAATTTGTGGCATTACTAAAGAGACCCCAGAGAGTTCCCTCACGCCTTCTACTATGTCAGGACACAGCAAGAAGACAGCCCTATCTATGCACCAGGAAACAGGCTCTCACCAGACAGTGAATCAGCTGGAGCCTTGATCTTGGACCTCTGGCCTCCAAAACTGTGAGAAATAAATTTCCATTGTTTATAAGCCACCCAGTGGGTTATTTTGATAGAGGAGTCCAAATGGAGTAAGACAGCATTCTTAGCAAACTAATACTCTAGCTAACTAAATAATACACACCCAATATCCTTCACCCAAAGAGCTGATATTACAGGAAGAAAAGTTGATTTGTAAACATTTCCACCAATAGCCAGTGTGATGTTCTTATAGTAAGAACTGGATCACATTCCTCTGTTCTCAACCCTCTGAAGGCTTCTCTTTGTTCTTGGATCAAAACCAAGCACTGGCCTGCAAAGGTCTTAGTGTGACCTAGTCACTGCCCAATGGCTGCCTTCAAGTTTGCTTCTTGCTCATTACATGCTACATCCTCCCACAAGCTGCCACCAAGCTCTTACTTACCTTGGTCTTGGTCTTGGTCTTGGCATGCTTTGCTGTTTCTACCTGTAACACTCTTCCTCGTTTTTGCATTTGACCTCACTCCCACCACCTCTCCCAGCCAGGGATGATGGAGGAGAATTCAAGGAAGAAAAATGGACATTTTTCTGAGCAACAATAGAGCACTGAGGCAAAGCAGTGGTCTCAGTGCTCTCTGCATGCATTATCTGAGTATATACAAAGCTTTCTGACATAAGTAAGATTATCCTCATTGAGCAAGTGAGGAAACTGAGGTGCAGAGAAGTCTCAAAGCTTGAGTAAGAAGAGGCAAAGGCTGTGAAGGGCTTGATGACATGAAAGACAACCCAGTGCATAATCCATACATATAGAAATTAAGCTTTATCCTAGCTGGGGTCAGTGTCCAAAGTACAGACCTGTACTTTCTAAGCAGTAAATTATGGATGAAGTCCAATCGGTACCGGCATTCAAGTCTGAAGTGATCATCCTCTTGAGAGCATGACACCAGCCAAAGAGCCTGGACGCACTGATTCTGTCCTGTTCCCCAAGGAGAGGGATCAGGAAGATCTGGACAGTTGTTGGGCCATAGGCAAGTAAGCCAGGGTTGAAGGTGGGTTTGGTTAGATAATACACTAAAGTGGAAAGTGAAGCTGAAGACCAGTTGGGTGGAGAGTATGCTGTGACATGCCTCCCAGGTCCCTCTTCAGAGAAGAACTTGTTGCCTCAAACCAAAGACCCCTGTGCCCACAGTAACACTCTTTACCAAGGCTGCCTTCAGTGACTGATCAGTGCAGGGGTGTGAAGTCCTGGTCATCTTGGCCCACCCAGGAAAACTCTGAAGGGCCATTCTCTATCCACAGCTTGCAAGAGGTTGGCCAAGCCTGTGGTTGGGCCTGCATTGCAGCTACATCTCTCCCTCCATCCTCTCCTACTTACTCCACTTTTCTTCCCCAAGTGTTGAACCCGTGGCACACACCACGGATGATCTCATTGAATCCTTGCAACAACTCTATGGGGTAAAACACTTCTTGTCTCCAGTGTACAGTTAAAACACATGAAGTTTACGGAAGGCAAAGAACAGATTTGCACTCCAAGTATTTTTTTGTTTTTGTAAGATTTGTCCCATGAGACCCTTCAAATTCAACTTCAACCTCACAAGCTGGTATCTTTATGAGAGGTTTCCCCCCAGCCTGTGCCATGGAAGAAACTAATGGAGTTAGTTATCTGCAGGCATAAGGCCACCCTGGGCTTCCTTGGCTTTTGGACCCAAGAGCTGTCATCCTGCTTGTCCACAAAGAAGCTGCATTTGTTCCTTCCAAGTCACAGCAGCATAAATCAAAGCTCTGATCAGAAGCAATGATGTACAAAAAGAAAACAGAGGCAGAATAAGATCAGTCATCAGACTACAGGGCTTGTCTATGATGGGAGGGAAATAAACATGTTGAATAAACAAAAGGATGAATAGAGGAGTTTACTCAAGTTTATAGGAGTCTGAAGAGTTTACAATATATGTGTAGGCATGTGAGTTATTGGTCAAATGCTGGTTTTTGACAAGCTGCAAGAGAAATCAAGAAAAAAGGCTGACATCAAAGCATTTGGTTTGAACTGTCCCTTTGATTGGCACTTATTTATTTATTCATCCATTTGATAGGCTTTTTAAGTACTGTCTAAGTCTGCTCAGGCTGCTGTAACAAGCATTATTTCTCCTAGTTCTAGGTGAAGGAAAGTCCAAGATAAAGGTGCTGGCTAATTCAGCTCATGGTGAGGACTCTCTTTTTTGCTCTCAGATGGCGACCGTTATGCTGTGTTCACACATGAAAGAAAGTGGGGGAGAGAGAATACTTGACCCCTCTCTGGTCTTTTCTTATAAAGGCACTAATTCTATAATGGGGACCCCACCCTCATGACCTCATCTATGCCTAATTACCTCTCAAAAGCCCCAGCTCCACATACCATCTCATTCAGAGTTACGGCTTAACATGAATTTGAAGGAAACACAATTCAGTCCATCACAAGTACCCGTTCTGTGCCCAACACAGTTCTAGATAATTGAAATAGGTCAGTGAATAAAACAGATAGAAATCTCTGCACTCAGGAATGTGTGTGTGTGTGTGTGTGTGTGTGTGTGTGTGTGTGTGTGTGTGTGTGTGTTTAGGGGAAAGAGAGACAATGATACATAATAAATAAGGCATTTTAGGAAGTGAAAACTGTCAACAGAAAACACAAATAGAGCCATGAGAAACAGAGGGGCTCCTGGGTGGCTCAGTCAGTTGAGCATCCGACTTCAGCTCAGGTCATGATCTTGTGGCCTGTGAGTTCGAATTCTGCATCGGGCTCTGTGATGACAGCTCAGAGCCTTGGGCTGTGTCTCTCCCTCTCTTCTCTCCCTGCCCCTCCACCACTTTGCACTCTTTCTCTCTCTCTCTCAAAAATAAATAAATGGTAAAAAAAGAAAAAGAAAAGAAAGAAATAGAACCATAAGTAAGGGAGATGATACGGGCTATTCTGTATTTAAAAGTATCCTTGGGATGGCTCATTGAGAAGGTGACATTAGAACAGAGACTTTAGGAAGTAGAGAGTGTACCAGACAGATATCTGGGGGAAATGTGTCCCAGGCAGAGGGACCAGCTGTGAAAAAGCACTATGTATGGTGAGGATATGCCTGGCATATTTCAGTAAGGATGCCAGCATGGCTGTGGGGTGAGTGGCCAGGAGTAAGAGAATAGTCCAAGAGGTAGCAAGAGGCAGGATCATATATTCTTCACTGGTGTTTCCACTGACTGAACTGGAGCTCATGGAGGGTTTTGTAAGAGAAGTGACGTGATCTAATGTTTTAGAAGGATCCCTCTGGCCAACGCATTGAGACAGATGGCAGGGGTGTTTGCGACGTGGGCATCACTGTTCACCCTGCAGCTGCTTCCCAGTAAGAGAGGAAGGCCCCACTCATTGATGCTGCAAATGTTTGGACTCTCATGAGATTCTGGGCTCTTCTCCAGCCTTAGGGCTCCAGGCCCATATGCATCTGTGGGGATGGTCTGTCCTGCTCCCTGCCTTCTGGAGGAGATCAGATCCCACCCTTTGGAGGCGAGATTGCATGGTTTGCTCTCATTCTCTGTAGACTCGGATGCTGGCCTTGCCTCAGAAGCAAACGGATCCTTCTGCTAGGTCCTCACTGTCTTTATCACAGTTGTCTTTATACTAAAGTATACTTTGTGCTGAAATGACTGGATTTTTTTTGCCTGCTTTTCAAACTGACTCTGCAGAAATGGAAACTTCCTCATTTTTATTTTAATCTCAGGCACCAGCGGAATGTCTAATACAACAAGGGATTTGTCATAGGTTTAAGAAGTAAAAGAATGAATGAACAGAGACTGTCTTAGTCTGCTCAAGTTGCTATAAGAAAATACTATAGACTGAGCGGCTTTAACAACAGAAATTTAGACAACTCCAAACAGAAGTTCTGGAGGCGCAGAAGTCCAAGATCAAGGTGCTAGGAAGGTGAGTTTCATTCTGATGCCTCTGCTCCTTCTTGTAGGTGGATACCATCTGGCTGTGTGTTCATATGACCTCTCCTTTGTGTGCTGAGGAAAGAGCAAGCTCTCTGGTGTCTTCTTATAAGGGCTCTAATCCCATCACTAAGGGCCTACCATCATGACCTCATCTAATCCTAATTATCTCCCTAAAGTCTCATATCAAATATCATCACATTGGAGGTTAAGGCTTCAACATATGAATTTGGGGAGGATACAACTCAGTCTACAGCAGATCCAATGATTGGACATGATAGGAAATTTCAGCCAATTAAAAAAAGTTATTTAACGGGGTTGTCCAACAATGTCACATCACTGGGAAGTCAAGCAAGGCTAGATTAACAGTTTATAGGGCTATTAAAGACAACCAGTGAGGATTGAATAAGACCTGGAACACTATTCATTAATGATGATCTTGTGTAAGTTCCATTTTTAAGGATGCAGTAAAAATATAACATTTCATCTGCATATTCAGAGGAGAGCTTCAAGGATTTGGAATGTCCTGTTTGGTAGTAGAATTTGAGGGTAATACTAATCCCACCTCTCTTCATCCTGGAGGCCAGACCATTTAAGAAAGTAGCTAGAGTCAGAGTGATGGAGATACAAAAATTGGGGAAAAGCCAATTGGAGAAAATCGCTTGGATCTTTATCCAAACTGACTCCCTCATTCCTCCTGCTCTGTACTGAACCTTTCCCTCTAGTTCCGGGTAGAGGTGGATGGACCATCACAGATCCTCCAAGTAGCCATCCACAACAGTACTCAGAAAGGGAGGGCTACCCATGCTGGTATCCTTCTTCCTCATTTCATCTGCTCCTTGAGGAGCACCTAGGGGCTGGAGAAGGGGCCCTACTATTCCCTCTTTGGAATAAAGTGGGAATCATTCTCCTCATCAAAAAGCTGAGGATGTGGAAGGAAAAATCAGTGTACTGCCGCTAAGCTTTGTGAATGCAGCTAGATAGCAAATCAGGCCCTTAAAAGGGAGACCTTTACTGGTATCCCTTGCCCTGAGGTGTCTGGATCCTGTGAAGAGTTAAAAGCAAGAGCTGTGGTTCTGTCTGATAGGGAGGCAGGACTCTCCTCCAATTGAAGCTTTTACTTGAAGACACAATAAAAGACACTGACATGCTGCGTAAGCATTGTTCCTGGCTGTAGTTATTCCAATTATTTTTTATGTTTTCTCCGTAAATGAGGAACATATCAGACACTAACTCAAACACGGAGATACCTATTTATGTTTCAGAACAAACAGTTTAAGGGCATTATATACAGATGTCTAAATATTTAGAAAGTGTCTGTTTATGGGAGCAAAATGAAAAGTACCTGTTTTCATCTGAAGGATTTTATGTGACATTTGCATGTAAAAAAAAAAGGCAGGCCCAGTGGCAAAGGGATGTTAGTGAGAAGTGTGTGCACAGGCATGGAGCTGGGAGGGTAGGGGGACGAGGAGAAGATGTGGGCTGGGGCTGCCCTCAGCTGCCACAGACCCTGTACTGACCCACAGTCGGAAGGAGCCGGCACCAATGTGGGGGCCATGCTTCTCTTTGGGGGTGTTGTAAGTAAATGCCTTGAAGACATCGGCGTGTTTCAGTGACCTAACTCACAACATCATCTGTTTATTAGACACTCGTTTTAGTCCCAAAGGGACATTTAAAGAAAAATAGGATTCTGATTGCTTTGGAAGAGTGCAGTAAACTGGGGGATTGTTCGAATACTTGGCGACGCTCTGGGTGTTCCCAAACCCGAGGTATCATGACAGCTCAGATGCAAAAGCTGAGAGTTTAACACTTTATCTCATTTGAAGGCAGGTTTCAGCCCAATTTAAAGGAGAATATGATATGTGAAGATAGTGTGGTTGGTTTTGTTAGGGAGTGAGGTCGCTGTTCGCTGAGGTAGTCTAAAAGAGGCTGACCTCTTGTCAGAGGTATTTTAGGGGGTTAGCTGGATGGCAGTGTATCTCTGCCCCCTTCAGTCCTCGGGACTCTGAGACTGTGTGATTCGGAGTAGTTCAGGAGGAGTCGTCCCTGATTCTGTCCCTGGAGGCAACCTGCCTACCCCAGGGGCCTCCCCAGCACCTGACTGCCTCTGGATGTGGCTGAGAGAGCCGCAGCTATCTCTTAGTAAACCAGAAGTGCTCTCTGTATGGGTGTGTCTCGGTGCCCCTCAGAGGCTCTTGAGGGTCCCTGGTGTAAAGGTTTACACTCCCTGCAAAGGGGTCTTTCTCTTGCTGGACTAAGGGGGTGGTTTCAGACTTCTCTCCCCTTCTCCAGATGAGGTGGGATCTTGTATCAAGTGTTCTTAGCAGAACCAGAATTTGCTGCAGGGTCCTGTGAGGACAAAGACCAGAAGCCCAGGGGCAGAGCAGGATTTCTGGCATTCTCTGTCTGACCCTCAGGGAGGCAGAGCTGCTTCCTGGGCATTAGAGAACAATGTGCAAGTGTTGAGGTCCACCAAAGCCTCGGTCAGCCCCCTCCCCTCAACCGTCACAGCACAGAGGTTTAGGGAAAGGCAAAGGGTGTAACTGAATCAGATGTGGGGCTAAAAAGGCAGAGGTAAAATGCCCAGTGCTACTAGAACCCTTTATAGTCAGGGTTGAGAGTTGCTCCCTAAAGACACAATATGAATAACTGGGGTACATTCCTGGGGGTTCTGCCAGTGAAGGCAGGGCCAAGGATGGGAGTCCCAGCACTCATCAGGTGGGGGCGTGCCTCACCATCTGCCCAGGGCTTGTTCCAGAAGGGACTGACCAGAACAGGAGAAGCAGGCAAAGAGTTGGAGGTCGGGCACTGGGGGTGGCGTGGTGAAGGAGAGCTGAGGCCGAGATGATGCCTGTAAGGATCGGCAAGAGGAGCTAGTCAGAGAGTGGTGAGTAAGAAAGAGACAAAAATGAGATTTCAGTCTCAGACCTCAAATGCTGTTCCCTCTACTTCCTTTGTCCTATGAAGGTGAGCTCTGAGGCTGGGCATTCATCTTTTGATGTATGTATTCGACATTTTTTTCCCAGCGGCATGTACAGGCCCTGTCTGTATTCTAGAATGAAGTCCCTGTCCTCAAAGGGCCGAGTGTTCAGTGGTGCCTGTACTTGCCAAACCACAGTGGGGATTTTATACTCAACTTGTCAAAGCCAGAGGTGGCTCACCTCTGGGAACAGGCCCCCGAGACCAGCTGGGGATCAAGGGCAGGACTGCAGAAACTGGAGAGGCCACTGGGAAACGCAAAGCTGGTCTCCTCCTTAGAGGAAACTAGTGAGTGGAGAAGCCACCAGAACCTGGGACCAAACAGGCCAGACTGGTACTGACATCTAGCAAAAAGGCCCAGCTCAAAACCTGAGTTTTGTGGAGGTGCCTTAGCTGTGGGAAGTGTGAGAGGGGAGCCCAGAATCTGGGTGGTAACACAGACCACCTCCCAGGTCAGCTGATGGAGAGGCAAGTTGGGAAAAACAGTGAAATCCTGAACTCAGTGCTGGGGAAATGACTCACAGACAAGGCCAATAAACAGGGTGAATCAACACTAAGCCCCATTGGACTAGGTTCTGAAGATGTTTAAGGACTTCCTGCCTTCCTGGTCAGATTTGGCTTGTGGCTGGGGCAGGGCCAGGCAGGCAGGTGGGAGCAGCCTGAGCCCCAGCTGTGAATCACTTCGGCCTTTTCCCCTCTCAGCCAGGGAACTGGACACCTACGTTGTCGACTGCTGCTCGTAGGGAGACTGACATCTCCTTGTGCTTGTCCTCACACCCACACACAGGGATAAAAGGGACAGCCTCTGCCCTGGAAGAGACACAAGTTCACGGGTTGCACAGGACTCTGACACAGTCAGTTGCAGTCCAATGTGACAAAGGCCCTAGATGGATCTGGATGGATTTGCCCACACAGAGGGAAGAGTGCATAAATCTGCAATAGAGAAGGCACCCAACCAATGCTCACTGAATGAATTAACAATTTATTATTAGTATCATTACTATCACCTTTATTTAGATATTTGTATTTTGAGTTTTTTGGTGGAGGGAAGAATGGATTAAGAAGGGCATCATAAAATAGGTGAAATTTGATCCTTGCCTTGAATGATGAATGGATGAAGAAGATGAGTCCAAGCAGAGGTCTTAACACAGGGGGCTTGGGAAGAGGGGAGTCATTCAGTGTGGTTGGAGGGAGATGAGCCTAAAGAAGGAGGATGAAGGCAGATGGAGCGAAATCCTAAAGACATTATTAGTCAGCTTTGGCCATGTAACAAACAAGCACATAAAAAATGAGCATTGATTTTGTGCACATGTATCTTCAGATCACTGGGATGGCCCTGCTTCAGGCTTGGGGGGAAATTCAGGTGTGCTCCACATAGCTCCCTGTGGGTCCATGCCAGAGGGTAGCAGCTCTTGAGAGCACATTCACAGGGAAGGTCAGAAGTTCTCAGAGGAGCAAGTAGAAACACAGGATGCTTCTCAAAACGGAAGGTCAGGAACTAAAAACTGTCACTTTTACCAAAGCAGGTCATGTGACCATGCCCAAAGTGAATGAGGAAAATAGGTGGGGTGATGATAATGAGTTAATAGTTGTTTAACAATCCTCTAACCTGGTACATAATATCATGCAATTTTGTTTTGATTTGGGAGAAAATGGAGGGGGGGGGGCTGTTGCTAGTCCTTTATTCAGATAGGATAATTTTCATAGGAGTGTCCAGGTACATTTGCCATAATGCACAGGGATGCTTTGTTCATGCGTGGATGTGGTTAACACACTCTACTCTGTTTACATATCAGAGTTTCTGAAGGGCAGGGGCTGTGATTTACTTATCTCTCTAATCTCAGCACCTACTGCACAGCACCCAGCACAGAGTAAAGGCTCATAGTATTTGCTGAATAGACAAATAGCCTCTCACTGTCCTCAATGTGTGGTTAAAATTTAATAGGAAACGCACATTTCTCTGCCCCTATAGACAATTCACGGTAAGAATGGGGTGGTGAGTGAAGAGCAGGTATGACCCGCTCAGAGGTGGGAAGAAAATTGCTAAGCAGGGAAACCAACAATGGCAGGAGGTGGGTGGCCCAAGCCCCAGCTGCTATAGTCAAAGAACCATTTGACAATGACAGCCAAGAAAGTCTTCTAAATAAAGGACTTCTTCCAGGTAACTTGAAAGATACAGATTTCTAATGATAATGGCTAATATATATTGAATGCCTCTTATGTGCCTGACACAATCTTAATACATTTTATATATTATTTCATTTGATTCAGTCCTCCCTTGGACCACAGTTATTAATAGGGGGCATCATTGAAGGTAACAATAGCATGTTCATATCATGCTGGAAGTTGCATTTTCACATGCTGATTCCATGGCAAACGAGGACAAAAGCACCAGGTAGATACAATTCACTAGTGTATGCATGGCTGATAAGGTGAGCAAATGATGAAGGCAAAGTAAGGTTGAGCAACTACAGATGAAAGATTAAGAACGCACTGCAAATACTTTCAGCTCTCAGACAAAAACACAACCAGGTCAGTGGACAACAGATCACAAAGATTCTCTCAGTCACTTTTGGTTCAGAATTCTATCCATGTTCCAGCAAGGAGACACGTGGGTCCCACGACCCCATGGCTGCACTATATCTGATCTTCAGACCCTGGTGGGCAGTGATGTGCTTGTCTACGTCTGATGCCCCACAGCATAGTACTGTAATGGATACATAGTGCACGTCCAGAATCTGAACTCTGGACCTTCCTGGGACCCAGAGGCTTAAGAGAATCCATAAACCTCTGAACTAAGTTCCAGCAGACACTGTAGACAACCTCTTCCTGGCCCCTGTGGTAGATCCCTCAGTGGTAGAAGCACCTACCACCACAAGGAGGCTTAGGGTAACTACTCTTCTGTTCTCTTTTTCAATATCAGAGCACAGCATTTCCTCCAGCCTTGTCCCTGCCCCTTACTTCCGGCCCCAGGAAGCAGCCAGATGGCAAGAGGCCCCTAAGGAAAGGGCTCTTGTTCTCTGAAGAGTGTTAGACTATGAAAATGTACCCCTGGGCTGTTGGGAGGATGATATGAGGAAGCACAATGGCTACGTGGCATGAGCACTCAGTCCATCACCAGAAGGGTAAGTATTTCTCCTAAGTCATCGGGAATACAAAAGATGATACAAAATTTATTTGTTTGTTTATTTTTAAAAATTGTTAATGTTTTTTTTCTTTTTGAGAGAGAGAGAAAGACAGTGTGAACGGGGAGGGGGCAGAGAGAGAAGGAGGCACAGAATCAGAAGCAGGCTCCAGCCTCTGAGCTGTCAACACAGATCCTGAGGTGGTAGAAAGCAGGACAAAAGGGATGAAGAGGGCGGAGAACTTAGTTCTCCTCCCTTGCATAAAGCCCCTGTCACATAGGAGGGGCAGGCTGTCTTTGCAACTTCTGCTGAATGGCTTCCTAGGGTATATTTGCCCTGTGTGTTTTAAACCTTGACCACACTGATCCCTCCTTGGCAGATGAGGCTGGTTGTATTAAGCCAGTTGAGGACATCGTTGCATTTAAAATGTCTGCTGCTGGCAGAGAAGGACAAATACCATATGTTTGCACGTATAGGAGGATTAGGAGGAACTTGACGGAGGAACAAGGGGGAGAAGAAGGGCGGAAATGGTGGGGGAAAGGGAGAGAGGCAAACCATGAGAGACTCTTGAAGGCTGACAAAAACTGAGGACTGATGGATGTGGGGGGGAGGGGGGGATGGGCATGGAGGAGGGCACTTTGGGGATGAGCACTGAGGGTTATGTAGAAACTAATTTGACAATAAACTATTTGTAAAAAAAAAAAAAAAAGGTCCTGACCGTATAAAAAAAAAATAAAAAATAAATAAATAAATAAATAAATAAAAACAAAAAAAAAAAAAAGAAACTAATTGGACAATAAACTATTTGTAAAAAAAAAATAAATAAATAAATAAATAAAATAAAATATAAAAAAAAATAAAAAAAAAAAATAAAATGTCTGCTGCTTGGAGTTGAATAGTAGGATAAAACGGGGAGGAGGGGCGGGGGAGGGGGTGAAGAGGGGGGCAGAATCAGCCAACACCAAGAAGAACAAGATGGAAGTTGCTCCATGACTGTTGTAATGTTGATGTTGTGGCTTCAAAAGCCCAGTACCCCAGTCCCAACATTGCCCCTGACTGCTTTATCCATTCATTCACTACACAGATTTTAATATCTCCTATGTGCAAGATATCCTGAAAAGTCCAGGAAAGGGATATAAGATCCATGGCTCTCTAGAGGAAGAGCCAAGGGGGTAAGTCATCCATGACTATGGGACATATTATGACAGAGGCAGCCACGGAGCACAGTGCAAGCACAAAAGAAAAAGGGGTGTGCGATTTGGGACAATCTTCAGAGAAGAGGTGCCACTGAGACCAGTGTAAAAACATATGTCCACATTCAATAGTCTGACAAAAGTATGAACTGTTCTCTGGGTAGAAGGAAGGGAATTTAGCAGGGCACAGAGGAATGAAAATGTCATAGGTGGGGAACTCTAAAAATTTCTATTTGGCTAGAGTGCAGGTCTTCACATGGAGGTGTGACCCGGGGGATGAGACTTGAGAGGAAAATCGGCAAAGTCGCTCTACAACTTGGGGCAAATCATGTCATTTAGGACTTTGAGTAAGTTCCTTTATATAATGAGACTAGAGTCTCTAATTCATAGCGCTTGCTTTAGAATTGTAAAGGAGAACAGGAGGGGGAGTTCAAGGTCATCTAGTGTAGAGATTTTTGAGGCTGTCTTCACAGCACTTCCACTGGGATAGGGGTCACCCACCTCAGGAAGGGGATCTCAAGTTTGGCCCCACAGGGAAAGACCCTATGTCCAGTTTTGGTCAGAGCAGCTGTGCTTTTTTTGGAGTATTGGGCTTCCAGCTATGAATTGAAGGGGAAAGGGGGAGATTCTGCGGCTAGCAGGTGAAGTTCGAAAATCACTGGGCTAGCGCATGCCTCCTACTTTGTGGAGGAGGAAAATTGAGAGGCAGGAAGTACAAGAAAATTGACTTGTGGGATCCAGTGAGACTATCAGTGGGCTTCGAAGAAAACAGACTGGGTTGCACAACACGGAAGCCACATTCTCACACGGATTTTCTTAGGCAGGCTCCAGCCAACAAGATCTTCCACAACACTTAAAAGACAAAAGATCAAAGTGGAAAAACAAATGCTAATGCCCCCAGCCTGCTGCCCACCTGCTGGGCCCAAGAGGTTCAAAGCTTACAGACCAGGGAGGGAAAAGCCCAGCCCCTCCTCTCACCTGGGCTCCCTGCTGCTTTCCTGACCAGCACCCCTGCCTCTCTCCATGTGGCTTTCCAGACCCACTCATGTCTCCTGACACCCTTGGACCAGAGAGGGTCCCGGAGGACCCTGTCCCCTGAAGGTCCCCCTACCACAGAGAGGTGTGTGCCTGGGGTTAATAGCGGTGGACAGATAACGCTTCCATCTGTTCAAAACATGTTTGCAAGGTGTAGACAGAGAAAAAGCCTGACAGTACACACACTTGAAACTGCTGAAGAATTTTGTTAAGTGCTCTGTGTGTTTTTGGGCAACCCACTCCAGTTTTCTGGGTCTCGGCTTTCCGCTTTTGGAAATGAGCAGCTGGTGGAGTTATTTCCAAGGTCCTTATCGGCTGACGCATGCAGCTCAGCCTTGTTCATTTCTCTTCTCTTAAGGCATTCTTTGCAGAGAGTTTTCCCACAAGGAAAGTGCTTCAGAGAGGAAAATATGTCAGGTATGTGTTCCCTGTGGTTATTTTAGGACAGTTTGGAGAAACAGGGATTGTGAAAGATGGAAAGGGGAAGAGGAAGAAGGAATCCCATGCCAAGTCTAGAGCAGGAAATCCCTTGCTCTGTTTCAAGAGTGGAAAGGACCCCTGTGTGGGTTCTGAGCCCCTCACAGAAGCCATGGAAGCCCAGAGATGGCTTGATCTGTTCAGGGTCTTAATTGCCCCAGCCCAGCCCTAGTAATGCCACTGGACCATGGTGAAATTCCAGTTGGGATGCATCCCAAGATTAAGTAGCAGTAAGTAAGTACAGAGTGAAAATTGGTGACAGGCCCCACCATCTATGTGCCTTGTGCCTTTGTCATTCCTGCTTTGACCGTTCTTCTAATGCTCATAAAAATTCAGGCCAGTCACTTTTATGCTGCTATTTTTTTTAAATATTTTTATTTATTTTTGATAGAGAGAGCATGGGTGGGAGCAGGGCAGGGATAGAGAGAGGGGAACAGAAGACATGAGGTGGGTTCTGAGCTGACAGCACAGAGCCCGACGCAAGACTTGAACTCACACACCGTGAGATAGTGACCTGAGCCAAAGTAGGATGCTTAACTAACTGAGCCACCCAGGAGCCCCAACGCTGTTATTTTAAAAAGCCTCCTCTAGGAAGGGCTGATGTACGCTGGCCCACACAGATAATGCCAAATGGGTTGTTTACACCCGATATCTGATCTGATTATCAGTGCAATTCTGGGCAATACTGGATTATTACATATTTTTAATACCTCCCAAACTTCCTTGAGCAGAAGAGTAGCAGAGAGACAAAAACCCTCAGGACGGCTTCTCTTACTACACCAAAATTTACTAAGCACCTACTACATGTCAGATCTTGCAAAGTGACTCTAGTTCCTGAACATCAGGTCATGGTACTGTCAGGTACTGTCAGGAAGGAGCTATGATTCCCCTATATTATCAAATCCTATAAAGGGCTCAGTTAGAAAAAAGGCTATAGAACTAAATCCTAAGTTTCCTTTATGCTGTACTAATTTCCTCTCCCCACTGCTTTCTGTGGAGAGCCCAAGTGGGTTGTATTCCACAGATTGTAGAATGGCAACATCAGGGAACCAAATCCTCATAATCTTTGTTTATCCGTCTTTAAATTTTTTTTTAATGTTTATTTTTGAGAGAGAGAGAGAGCGCATAAGCAGAGAAGAGGCAGAGAGCAGGGATGGGGGGGTGGGGAGTGGGGAGACACAGAATCTGAAGCAGGCCCCAGGCTTTGAGCTGTCAGCACAGAGCCCAACGCGGGGCTCAAACCCATGAACTGTGAGATCATGACCTGAGTCAAGGTCTGATGCTCAACCAAATGAGCCATCCAGGCACCCCTATCCCTTCTTTACTTATCTGTGGGGTAAGAGGTTACCTTCCCTTTGAAGTTTTGTTTTCAGATCTTTTTTTTAGAATTGCCTCCAATCTCTTTTGTTGCCTCCACCACCATTTGTACATCAGCCATCACAGTCCCCATAACCCTTTTCTATATTACTCTTTTTACAATGTCTGCTCCAACCAGACAGGATCTCCTCTAAGAAGGGACCAAGTCTTATTTGTCTCTGCCTTCCCAGTGCCTAAGAATGCCTGACACACAATGGGCTTTATAAATACTTGTTAAATAAAAAACAGAATGACTGAATTAAAAAAAAAAAAAAAGGAATGAATAAACAAGTCCATCCCCAGTCCTACTCCATGCTGCTCCATGAAGGTGTTACTAAGTTATGTTGCCTGCCTGGCTTCTGGTGGCATTTGTTTTCCACACCCCTACAGTAGATAGGTGTTCATTAGAATTAGGATTAGCTGGAGTGTCAGAAAACCCTCAAATATTGATGGCTTAATCAGTATAAAAGTTTATTCCTTTCTCATGTGACAGTTAGGAAGAAAAAGACAGGGTTTGCATAAGTGATCTATGGTGTGTTTCTATCTTACTGTGCACAACCTCATTACCAAGGTCACTTTATGACCCAATATGGTTACTCCAGCTCCAGCCATCACATCTGAATTCCATCCTGCGGAAAGTAAGGAAGTATAATGAAAAGCATAATATTTCCCAGTAAGGACACTGCTAAAAGTCATACGTTCCATTTCTAGGTAAATCTTATTGGTCGGACATGAGTCACATGACTGTGCCTTGCTGCAAAGGAAGTTGGGAAATGTGGTCTTTATTCAGCAGCCTCCTATAATGTGGATGGTTGTGTTAAGAGAGAAGAACAGTGACTGAAAAACAACACAGTATTTCTCTTGTAGGAACCACATTAAAGTTTTGTGGGTTTTTTTTTTCCTTCTTTTTTGCTTTTGTTTTTTGGTTAAGGAGTGACTGGGTCAAATAGTGACTTAGATTAAAATGGCACCTGGAAAGGAGAAGGGGTTAGAGAAAGACTGAAGGCAAAGAGACAGTAGGAGGTAGTTGTACAAGTCCAAGCGGAGATGAGGGGCACACGAACTTGGACAATAGCAAGGGGATGGAAAGAAGGAGATGGATTTTGAAGCCATTTGGTGGTAAAGTAGGCGATGCCTGGTGACGGTGGCTGTAGAGTGAAGGAAGAGGGGTTGAGAACTTGCTGCAGCTTCTGACCCGGGGCCCTGAAAATAGGGCTGTCATGTGCTGATGTGGAGAAATGCAGGAAAAGCTCCAGTGAGCGCTACTTGTGCACTGATTTTGACTTGAGACTCTTAAAGAGCTGGGCACCTCCCCAAAAGGAAACTTTAGGGGTCCCCAGAGCAATCAGTAGGGGATGGGCAGTTAATCCAGTTGGAATGAGTACAAGGGAGCAGAGAGCCCAGTCGGGGTGGGGGTTTGCACCCCTTTCCTCTCCCTGGTACTGGAGTCACCGCCCTGTCAGTGGGCCCCCTCTATCTTAGGCGCTGCCAACCAATTCTCCAGAGTTCCAAGACAGAAGTGATTTCAAATTCCCTCTAATTAAAAGGAGCGTATCAGTGTGTGCCTGGAGTCCCGCTGCTGCTGGAGAGGGGAAGGGGCTTCCCAAAACCACCGCCAAGCCTCTAGGCTGACTCCAGAGGGAGGGAGGAGCTGGGGCGGCTGGGGAGGGGCAGCCACGTGCCAGCTGGCTGTGCCAAGTGTAGGAGCAGCACGCCTGGGGTTCTGCCATGTGTTTGTTTATTTGGTTTGGCTGCTGTAAAACATACACACACAGACTCACAGCCTCAGGGCCTGTGTACTGAGCCCACGTTCAGTTCTTAACTAAAATCAGGAGGAGTGTGGGAGAAAAGGAAGCTCAAATAGGAGAATACAAACAGGTAGCAGAGTTCATTCATTCACTCATTCAGCAAAAGGCACTGGGGCAATGATAAAACTCAGTTCCTGAGAAACTCAAAGACAGTGAAGGGGAACGGAAACAAGGAAAGAAGCTATTTCAGCCCAAAGTGAGAGGCACTTGATACAGATCACAGCCCATGTCTGATCCGGTCATTTCCTGGATTAAGATCTGACCCGGGCTCCCTTGTATCTAACCAGACTTTCATCGGCCCAGCAATCACCTCTCCCTCCGCCCCCCACCCCTGGTTCAAGCTCAGGGAAGTCCAAGCAGCTCCTCTTCTCTCAGATCTCCCCTCTGCAAGCTCATTCCCTCTGTTTGCAAGGCTCTTCTTCTTCCTGTTCTCTGCCACTTCTTACTTAGCTTTAAAGGTCCAGTTGAATCATCTGGGGTCGCCGTCACAGAACACGCTGGGTCCTCCCTGTGTTTCTTTATGGCTGACTCTTCTCAACTCCTACTGTCATAGTCACCTGCCTAGTTCCCCCGTGGCCTGTGAGCCACTCAAGCAGAGAAGAATCTTGTCCACATCTCTGTTCTGGCAGTTAATCGATGCCTGGCACAGAAACACTCTTAATAAATGCCTGTCTGAATGAATGGACGTAATTTAGTGCCACTGTAGATTGCCTCAAATGTGCCACAATTAAAATGCGCTTGGGTGCCAGAGTCAAACCCCAACTCCACCACCTCTGACTCACCATGTCCCCTCTCCCAGCCTTAGTTTGCTATTCTTAACCTGAAGCCAATACTGTTCATAAGTGTGACTTACATGAAAACACTTTCTTTCATGTGTGGTCACCTCTATTTCTCTAACGTGTGTGGAAAATGTATTTATTACACTTATTATAATCATCATCAGAGGGGAGCCTGGGTGGCTCAGGTCATGATCTTGAGGTTTGTGCATTCAAGCCCCATGGCAGGCTCTGTGCTGACAGCTCAGAGTCTGGAGCCTGCTTTGAATTCTGTGTCCTTCTCTCTCTGCCCCTCCCCCACTCATTCTCTCTCTCTCTCTCTCTCTCTCTCTCTCTCTCTCTCTGTCTAAAATAAATTGACATTAAAAAAGTTTTTTTAAAAATAATCATCATTAGAAGACAGAGATCTAATGAGTAAGGGCTTTTAAGATGGACACTCTGGGATGCACATGTCTCAAGAATTTTCTCCTGAGTTCAAATTCTTGAGACGTGCCCCTCAGGGGAGTGTCCCAGAGTGCCCACCTCTAGGGAATCACCTCTGTTCGTCCATGCATTTCCTACAGGAGACTGTCCTGACCGCTCCCACTCTGGGCATCTCCTCTGACCCCTGCTCTTGGCAAGCAGCAGTGCACAATAGTGAAGAATGTAGACCCTGGAACCAGACAGCATGGGTTCAAATCCCACTTCTCCTTGACTGGCTCCTTCTTTCTCTCCTGGTTGGAGCACTCTCCCATTTCTGGGCTTGGATGGAATGCCACACCACGGGCATGGAATCTGGTTTTCTGAAAGTACTGTTTTCCAACCAGGGTGGCAGGGAATCCTACCCTGAGCGACACTTTAGAGGGCTCTACTCTGGTTCACCCAGGCCAGTCCCCTTAAAGAAGAATTTGAGGACCTGAGGGGATGTATCAGCCTAGAGTCCTCAGCCTCTTCTTGTAGACTATGCTGTGGGCATCTGGGACTCTATAATTCCAGCTTAAATGCCCCCTGAGTCTGCTTCAAGGCCTACAGTTGCCTATATTCTCTGAAGGGACCCCACTTTCAGTGTGCACACCTCTGGGTCTGAAGGGTGGCCAAGAGGTGGCTGTTTGTAGAGGTTGTGAGTAGAGCAGAATTCCTGTTCATAGTGTAGGCATGGGGAGAATGGGGGGAGGTCATAACCTAGGGGAACAGAGGTGAGTTCTACTATACCTAGCAGGAGTGGCATAGACTCCTGAGAATTCTAAATTCTAATGTGTCTCTCAGCTCTTTACAAAGGTGTATGTGACAAGATAGAAACATTTTATTCACCAGTTTGTTTTCTTGATGTGCAATGTTCGGATACTTAAGTGTACAGTATGTGAGCTTCTCTGTTAGTCAACTTGTGCTGCCTTGGCAAAATACCAGGACTGGGTGGCTGAAGCAACAGAAATTTGTTTTCTCAGGGCGCCTGGGTGGCTCAGTCAGTTGAGCATCTGACTTGGGCTCAGGTCATGTTCCTGCGGTTTGTCAGTTCGAGTCCCATATCAGACTCACTGCTGTCAGTGCAGAGCCTGCTTCAGATCCTCTATCCTCCCCTCTCTGCCCTTCTCCTGCTTGAACTCTCTCAAAAATAAATAAGTATTTTTTAAGAAAAAGAAATTTATTTTCTCACAGTTCTGGAGACTTAAACCTAAGAGTAAGAAGTCAAGATGTCAGCAGGGCTGGTTTCTTCTGAGGCCTGTCTGCTTGGCTTGTAGATGCCCACCTTTTCACATGTGTGTGCACGTGTACCTGGTGTCTTTTTGTGTCCAGATTTTCCCTTCTTATAAGGATAACAGTCAGATTAGATTAGGGCCCACCCTGAAGTCCTAAGTTTTTAACTTGATCATCTCTTTAAAAAACTATCTCTAAGTATAATCACATTCTGAGATACGAGATACTGGTAGTTAGGGCTTCAACATATGAATTTGGGAGGGACACCATTTAGCCCACAACAGCCATTCTCTAGTGCTACCTCTTTGTAGAGTGACCAACCCATCTGGGTTGACTGGGACTTCCCTAGTTTTAACACTGATATTCCCACATCCCAGGAAATCCCTGGGGACCAGGCACACTGGGAAGACCGGGGACACTTGCTTGTCCAGAAGTCTTACCTGAGTTTTGCCGAAATGTAAGGTCTAGAAGGACCAGACAAACCCAATATGTATCCAAAAGTAACTCTGACATCCATTAACTTCCTCAGTCCTCACTTCAGCCTTGTGAGGTAAGTGGGGCAGGAAGTAATATTACAGTTACACAAAGGGAAATAGGATCAGAAAGGTTCATTTTTGCCCTCAGCCCTGTTTATCTTTCTCCTGCTTCTTTCATTACTGGGTCCTTCTTAGGCCAAGAGCCAGGCAATCACAGTATATGCTTCATGTCACCTCCGCCCAAGGGCCTGGGTGAGAGAGGTAAGAACCAGGATGTATCAGTGAGTGAGTGCTGACATATCCCTACACTCATTTGAATTAAAGAAATTAAACAGTCACACCTGCACTAGGTGGGGAGGGGGGGTGATAGGTGGGCCACAGTCTGGGCCTTGTAGAGCAAATGCCTCTGACTGGAAAGCAGGGCGGGGAGAGGGAAGCAGGGAGAGATGCAGGCTGTGTTTGATGATGCGCTCTGAGAGACAAGGAGGAAGCCATTGATTAGTGAGCTTTGTTTGATGTGCTCAAGGATCAAAGGGACAAACACCATGTACAAAGATGAAAGTTGACCTGGAAACCCTGCATCCCAGCCACTGGGATGCCAGGCCGCTCTGGGCCCATGGGTCACAAAGGACTCTCACAGGAACCATGGGCACGATGGCAAGCCCACCTGTTCCTCGACTTGAACCCTTGACCCTCTCCCCACCATTGTCTTTCAGAAGGACTTCCTCTTGCCCCTTGAGCCCTCTCTGGAGTAACGGGAGCCCAGGGTTATAAGGGATGGGCATCCCACTGGAGGGATGGAGGATTAATTCTAAACAAGTAAGTAAGAGTGTATAATGAATGCTGTGATGAGGCTGAGCTTGGGAAAATGAGGGTCTACCACCAAGAAATCCTTAAACCTATCTGGGGGGTGGGGGGACAAGGCACAGAAGAAGATAGCCCAGCTGAGGTCTCAAAGAATAAAGTGGTAGTTGGGAGAGGTTTTGCTTTTCTTCGGGGAGGTGGGAAAGGAGAAACACATGTAAAAAAACTAAGGAGGTGATAGACCCCACAGTACACTGGGGACCAGCCAATATTAACTGAACAACTAGTCTGTGCCAGGACCTATATCACCTCAGGGATCCTACAGGTGTCTGAGGAGATAGGCCCTAGGATTATTCCATTTCATAAGGGTGTAAAATGAGGCTCACGAAGTTGGAGAGACATGCCTTAGAACAGTTGGTATCCAGCAGAGTCAAGATTTGAGCCCAGATTTGTGCTTCTTTCCAAGAGAGGCACAGTCATATCCATGCTTAATAAGTGTCCTTCTGGTCCCTGTGTAGAAGGAAGAGCAGGAAATAGAGAGAGACAGATCAGATAGGATACTACTGAGTAGTGTTAGGCAGCTGGTAAAATCTCCCAGGTCACAATATGAGATGTGCAAAAAACTGAAGTTTATTTTCTAACAAACTTGAACCCAAATCCAATCTTGGTAGAAATTTAATCTCAGTTCAGGTATTTCTCCCCGTTTTTCTTCTCTGCAAAGCTTTATTAAGTTCAGCGTGGGGAGGGAGTTCTATAGCCTGAAGCTGTGGGGTAAGAACAAGATGGGGATCGAGGGACAGTGGTGGTGGCTATCATCTGTTCATGCTGGCATCTGCTGGGGCACCCAGGCCCTTATCTGGCACAAACCTGATTCACACAGGTCATTGTGCAGGCTTTTCATCTTCTAGATAGCAGGTGCTTTTGGTCCACAGCATTCGGACTATTCTGGAGGTTCACTGGGTCTGGAACATAAGACATTAGGCCTTATGTCTAATCTGCTAAGCAGTTTTACCAGCTGTGCTGTTCCCATCAGGTGGGTCACTGAATTGTGGGTGCTGGCATCTTGTCAGGCTAAAGATGGGAAGTGAGGCACAGGCCCCGCTTGCTCTCAGATCCCAGCACCAAAGAGGAGAACAGTCACCTCCTCTCCACCCCCGGGCTCAGCTGGGCAGGTAGGACACGGGGACCCCTCTCAGAAGCCCACACAGGCATCCGCTTTGTTCATTCCCTCTCTGACTCTCTGCCTATTCTTCCAACTCAGCTAAACCTTACCCTTGCAGGAAATGTTCTAATCTCTTATTTAGGCTAGGGTTTGGCTACTACACCAATAATTAACTTAACTTCTCTTTGCATTTCTACTATAACTCCCTTACTTCGAGGCAGTGGATGTTCAGGCTTGATGTTCTAGTTTTGTTGTGTTTTGTTTGTAATTTTTTAAATGTTTACTTATTTTTGAGAGAGTATGTGCATGTGCACAGGCGCAGGGAAAGAGCAAAGAGAGAGAGGAAGAGAGGATCCCAAGCAGGCTCTGTGCTAACAACAGAGAGCCTGATGTGGGAGTTGAACTCACAAACCTAACCATGAGTTCATGACCTGAGGAGAAGTTGGACACCCAACTCACTGAGCCACCCAGGCGCCCCACTGATGTTCTAGTTTTGATAAGGGGAAGACTGAGGGATGTGTAGAAATAAAAATGAGGGGCACCTGAGTGGCTTAGTCAGTTAAGCGTCCGACTTTCGCTTAGGTCATGATCTCGCGGTTCGTGGGTTCGAGCCCCGCGTCAGGCTCTGCGTTGACTGCCAGCTCAGAGCCTGGAGCCTGTTTCAGAGTCTGTGATTCCCTCTCTGTCTGACTCTCCCCTGCTCACGCTGTCTCTCTCTCTCTCTCTCCTAGAAATAAATAAAACATTAAAAAAAATTTTTTTAAGAAAAAGAAATAAAAATGAAACCAAAAGCGCTGAGGTTAAAATTTCACATTATTATCTTGCTAATACATGCAAGTTATTTGAGGTTCTGAATTATGCCAGTGGCATTAGGGAAAGCAGTGAAGGGCTTGGATTAGAGAGAATTTCAAGAGTCAGAATCCAGATATTTTGGTGACTGGATAGATGTGGAGGATGAAGGAGAGGGATTTCTTCTGTGTCTCATTCAGTTGTTACTTCATCCCTCATGAGTCTTCTCAGAATGTTTGGAATCAGTCACCGGAGCCCGCCAGGCTCTGCTGGGCTACAGATATATAGCCACATCAAGGGTACTGGGTTACTGAGGTCTTGCCCCATATTTGGTTTCCTTTGGTTATTGACTTAGCCTCCTGGCTTTTTCTGAGATGAATAGACACTAAAGCCTGTTGCAAATCAAGGTGGCTCAGCCTTGGGTTCCAAGCTCAGGACCCAGAAGACCCCAGTAATGGGGCTGGGGCACAGATTGGCTCCCACCTAAGCCATTGCATGTTCAATTCTGTAGTCACGAATGGGCCTGATGAAGGCCTGGAAGAAGAAATGATGGATCTAAGCATGACGAGAAAGCTGCTGTGGAAGAGAGCCAATGTTAAAGGGGTGAGGTGGTAGAGATACTGACTTTGCTCAGAGGAATCTAGGTCCCCACATCTGGATCTCCACTGGAGTCCCAGAAGAACAAGTGCTAGGAGTATGTGTAAAGGGGGCGAGTGGCTTGCCATGAAGGCCACGGGGGCAAATGTGAGGGCACATCACAGATTATAAATACATAAATAATATGTTGCATGGTGATAAGTGCAATGAAGAAATGCCAGCAAGAGAAGGATGGGACTGTGATATTTAAAATGAGAGTTAGAAAAGGCCTCTTGGCTAAGATAGCATTTAGGAGAGAACCAAACGAAGGGAAGGAAAAAGTCCCAGGAGTCCTTATTGAAGAGGGATCATCAAGTGCAAAGATCCTGTGGCAGCCCCAGGCTTGATGTGCTCAAGGTGCAGCAAGAAAGGCAGTGGGGCTGGAGAGGAATGGACAAGGGAGGAGGAGCAAGAGGTGAACTCGTAGAGGGAGCAGAGGTCCAGGCCATGGAAATCCTGAATGCATGGTAAGGACTTTGGATTTTTTAATTTTTATTATTTTTTGAAAAAGATGGGAAGCCACTAGAGATTTTTGAACAAAGAAACAATATGATTAGACTATGTTTTGACAGATTGCCTTCATTACTGTGTGGAGGTCAAGAGCAGAAATGTGGTGGCCAGTCTGGAGACAGGCCCAAATTGCAAATGGGCCAGGAGAGAGGTGGCTCTTACCAGAGTGGTAGCCATGGAGGCGATGAGAGATAAAGAATTTAGGGCTACGTTATTAATCAATAATGCTGATATTTGGGTATGTGAGGGAAAGAGGGTATGTGAGGGAAAGAGGAATACACAAGAACATCAATCAGAGCACTGAAGAAAGATGCTGCTATAGGTCAAGTTCACTGGGAGACAGATTCTGCGTCTCTGAGATTTAGGCGCATGACATTTATTGAGGAGTGCTTTCAGGAGCAATACCTGTGAGTGAAGGAAGGAAGTTGGAGAGGGGAAGATGTTGCACTGTGATGCAGTTGCAACAGAGGCCTCAACTGAACCCATGGAAAGTTCTGGAACTGAGGTAATCCTTTATTGTCCCGTTTGGGGCAAAGGGGCTGGACATTTATATACTCATACCAACCAGTTAGGAGCAGGGAGTCCCTTCCAAGATGTAATTGCATGTAGGCTGTCCCCAGGGAGGGGGCATAGCCATGGGTGAGGTGGCTTCCTTCTGCTTAAGACAATTTATGGAGACAGATTCTGCTGTGAGCCGTCAGCAGCCAATATTCCAGGCAGCTGAGGAGGGAGTGCCTTGTTCCTGAGGAGAAACATGGTGAGGAACCACACTGTCCCTATAGGTGCCCACTCTGGTCTGGTGTGGGCTGGTGTTAAAGGACTCCATGCTACTTTTCTTAGTCTTGTGACTGTGACCATGAAAGGGAGGGTATTTGAACAAATACCAAACTTGGGTACCAAAACTGCTCTATTTACTCCTTTGTAAATACTCCTTAATTAAATTCAAATGTGATATCAATTGCCCTTTAAATGGAAGTGTTTTTAGCTTCCAAAATTATAATAAATCTGACTCACAGCTAGGCATATATATGTCTATAATCTATTAATTCAGAGCATATACCTATTTGTTGAGGCAAAATTGATATTTCAACTGGTTCAGATTTCTGGCAACCAAGTATTCCTTACTGAACAGAATTCTAATGTGCTGATATTTTTTAATAGCTGTTAGGGGCAGAGAGGGCTTTCCAAGAGCTGACATAAATCCTGTTTGCTACAATTTTGGACATTTCCTCTCGATTTTTCTACAGAAGAGTTGGAGAATGGCTGGCATCAGGATATGTGTAATAAGCTATTTCTGCACGTAAAGCCTATTTATAAGGATGATTCTCACCTTTCTGGGACTAAAATATTGGATTCAGGCCCTGGAACCTGGCAGAATATATTATAAAGAGTATGTTCTTCTGTATGAGTGAGTGTGTAGATATGTTTGCTTATGTGCTTGCATTTTTAGGTATGTGTAGGGCTGTGCGTGTGTGTGTGTGTGTTTGCAGGCAAGTATGATGAGTGGAAGGGAGCATGTGTGTATGAGTATTTTTGCTTGTTTTAGGGTGTGTGAGAATCTGCATGTGTGGAGGTGTGTTTATAAGGCACGCACGTCCAGGTGGGTGATTCAGGTGTGTGTATATATTTAGGTGTGTGTATGTGTGTTTGCATGTGTGTATATATACGAGTCAGAGTGGACACGTGTGGGCATGTCAACAGTTCTCCCGGCTGCATGAGGTAATCCAATTCACGGTTCCACGGCAGGAATAAAAATGCCAAGGTCAGATTTCTTGCCTGCAGCAACTTTCCTCTAGTGATCCTGCTCCAAACATTTTCCTTAGGGGCCTCTCCAGTTCTTCCCTCTCTTCCCACCAGGGGTCGATGCCCAAAGGGGCCTCAGGCAGCTTCCCTGGCCTTTGGAGCTGCCTCTCTGATGTCTGCCCCAGGAGCCTTAGCTATGGCAGTCCTGTCATGTTGGACCCTCTGCTGTCACTGCCAAACTGACAATTGATGATCAGGACTGGAGCTGTCCAGAAAGCCAACTTCTGCAGGGCCCTTTGATCTGCCCAGCCTTGGAATGGAGCAGGGCCTGGCACAGGAGCCTTTGATGGGGACTGGCCAAGGAGGGGGCTGCAGGCTGGCCCCACAGCCTTTGATGCACGCCCCCACCCTGGAAGGGTCAGGCTGCAGAAGCAGGCGGGTTGGGGTCAGAGCCGGCCAAGCTACTCCCTATACTCTGGCTTCTGTGGAAAGTCACCGTCTGGGCACTTGGCCTGGTGATGCTTGAACCTCAGGATGCAGAAGCCAATTCTTAGAAACATTGCTCTTTCAACCACCCATTTATGGATTCAGCTAGTATTTATGGAGCACTTACAGAGTCGGCAGGGCAAAGTCATTACATGTACGGTTCTTCAAGCCAGAAAGCTTCAATTAAACTTGGCTAATTATTACCTGTTCTGACTTGGGTGAGTTAAGTAAGTTACATGCTCCCCTCTGTACCTCCATTTTCTCCTTTCTTATGGGGTTGTTGTAAGTACCAAAATGGGTAGTGCAGGTAAGGCGCGTGACACCTGGTAAGCCCTCACATGTGTTAGCTATTATCATTGCAGGGAGGCTGCATGGTTGAGTGGTGAAGATGCATCAGCTTTGAAGCTATATGACCTGGGTTCAAATCCCATGGCCCCATTACATTCTAGTGAACTTACCTCATAGGATTATTATGGGGATTAAATTGGTATAAGGGCCCGCCTGCACAGGGCCATGAAAGTCTTTTCTACCTGTGCAGTAAATCTTCAGTCTTCAGTATTTTTGCCCACCCCCCACGGAGAGATCATGTCCAGTCCTGTGGTTTTAATTGCACCCCCTGACTTCCAGGTCCCAAATTCCATCATCCACTCCTCTGCTTAAATTCTTTTGGTGGATTCCATTACCAGAGAGTAGTCTAAACTACTTGACATGGCATTCCAGGCTCCCAACCACCTGTCCTCTGCTTATCTCCCAGTATCATAACTCACAACCTCTCCATATCCCACCTCCCATGTGCCCACCCTCCAGGCATACTGACCTAACTACAGGCCATGGAAATGTAGGTTCTTCTGCACCTTTATGTGCTGCCTTAAATACCCTTTTCTACACTTACGGCCTGTGAAAATCGTCCATTCCTTCAAGATTTGAATCTCAGACCTTTCCTATAAAAAGCCTTTAATCATTCTCCACATAGTACAGTTGACCATTACTTCTTTCATGCCACCCTCTACACCCAGGGTATGTGTAAGTTCCTATGACATGGTAGGATATGTACTAGCCCACTCCCCTTATAGACTATGCAGTCTTTGAGTGAGATTCTGAGCTATTCCCTCTGGGTAACCAGCTCTGAACACAGTACATGAATACAACCACAATGAGCACCTGCCCAATGTGCTCCAATCTCTCTCTCCTACCTGTTAGGTCCACTGACCTCCTGGGCATCTTCTTCTTAGAGTTGCATGGTCCTCAAGCCATGATACTCTATGCCACACTCCCTCAAGTTGCTGTTCTTTTATTTTGGTGTTTATTTGTTATTTTGAGAGAGACAGAAAGAGTGAGCAGGGAAGGGGGAGAGAGAGAGAGAGGGAGAGAGAGAATCCCAAGCAGGCTCTGAGCTGTCAGCACAGAGCCCAATGTAGGGCTCAAACTCATGAACCATGAGATCATGACCTGAGCCAAGATCAAGAGTCAGATGCTTAACCAACTGAGGCACTCAGATGCCCCCAAGTTGCTCTTCCTTAATTAAGTAAATGCCACCATCCATCTGCTTAATCATTGGGATAGGGAATCTTGAATCCCTTGCTCATAGTCACTATATATACATCCCAAATCATCATGAAGACTTACTGATTTGACACTTTAAATATTTCTCCTGTTTGTTCCCTCCATTCTCATTGTATCTCCACTTCCATTCTGTAGATAATGCATAGGTAAATCTTACCACATTCCACCAGAACTTAAAATTGTTTTGAATAATTTCCAAGATCGCCTCCAAACTCCTTGGAATCACTCAGAGGGACCTGCATTGAAAAGGATCTGGCTCATAAGAATCATTTGGTAAAGAAGACTATCTTTATTATTCTTGCTGGTAAGAGTGATGCTTGATGGGATAGGCTTCCAGAGATGTGAGCCCAGAGATCTCTCAATCACCCCAGTGGATTTCTGAACAGCTTTGTGTTGCTTTCAAGGAGACTTAATAAAATGGCTCTATCAGTTCCTCTAACTCTCTGAAACTGAGTAACTTTACTTTGTTATCTTGCTTTGTATAAAGCTTCATTTCTTTATTTGAAACATAAAGATAATAACAGTAATGTACTTATTTCGTTATGAGAATTTAATGATATGATGTGCGTATATATTTGTGTTAGCTATTGTTATTATTGATGAGTAAACACCATGGAGTAGCTGGATCTATGTTTGGGAAACACTTCTTAAATGAGTAATTACGATCTTAATGGGGCTACTTCAAGATAAAGTTCTTTGAAAGGATAGAACTTGGAGACTCAAATATAGTGACATCAATGATTGCAAATAGCTACAGGGTGAGTTACAGAATCCCAGCCCAGGATGGTGACTCCGACTCTACTTGCAGGCTTGGAAACACATGGATCAGCTCAAACCCACAGAAGACTAGGTAGACTTTTGTAGTAATGCCAAAAATGGCGCTATGATCCCCCCCCCATGATGGGCAGAGGACTCTGACGGAATTACGGCTTTCCTCAGAAGCTCTTGCTGACTGCCAGTCTTGCTTAGCCCTCACCCCACCCTGCCAGCACAGTGGTTAAGTGATGGGCACAGGAGCCAGTTTGCCTCAGGCACATTAACAGCCTTGCCACTTACTAGCTATATTTGGGGCAAGCTACACAGCCTGTTTCTACCTGTCTTCTTGCCTGTAAAGTAGAGATAGTATCAGTACCAATCTCATTAGATTGTTGTGAGGATTACATTGGATAATGCAAATAAAGATCAGGGTTTGGCATATCATAAGTGTTCAATAAATGTTAATTAGCTCTTTTGATTAGTTGCCTGCAGGCTACCCCACCTGCTTTCTCCTGGAACCAATAAAAATCCAGCTAGTTTGTATATCAAGATACCTCTCCCCTTCTTGCTAAGTGACAAGAGCGTGTCCTGAACGGTCTATCAATGCCAGCACATGCAGTAGGTCACTTCTCACAGAAGGACAAAGCCCAGTTTCCCCTTTCTGACACCCGAGTTTCCCCAATACAATCTGCAGTGGCTTTCATCCACATGCCTAACACCCCATCACATCTGGGCTCTTCCAGGTGATCCACCCAGCCCTGGATTTCCTTCTTCCTGGGCCTTTGCTCACCTGGTTCCACCAACCTTGGCAGATCTTCTTCACTCCACTCTGCCCTTCTCAAATGCCACCTCTTCTGTGAAGCCCCTTCTGATTTATCCAATGAGATGGAACCGCTCTCTCCTTTGTCTCTTCCCCCTTTACTTTTAAATGTTTATCTCAACCCTACTTGCTACTCTAGCCACCCATACTTACTGAACTTCAAGCTGCCCCAGGGATAAGGTTTTATCTTATTCATTGCTATATCACTGGCAGAGATCCTAGCACATAGGTTTTAGCACATGGCATTTCCCCTTTATCATATAGCCATTAAGAAGAATTTATGAGTTCCCAGATTTCCATGCTTTGAGAAAGATCAAGTTGTAGGAGATGGAAACAACCACCTAGCTGATGATCGGACTTAGAAGTTTGGTTTCTTCCCAAGCAGAGCAAAGATGAGGACTTAGCTTCAAGAGTTGTAAGGAGATGGTTCTGGTAAACAAGGATTGGGGAAGAAAGCCAATATAGTATATTATCGAGGTTGCCTCTTTGGGCATTAAGGGTCCTATTCCACAGGAAGCTGCTTTTTTAAAAAAATTTATAATGTTTATTTATTTTTGAAAGAGAGATAGTCAATGTGTATGTGGGGAGGGGGGTTGCAAAGACACAGGGAGACACAGAATCCAAAGCAGGCTCCAGGCTCCAAGCTGTCAGCACAGAGACCAACGTAGGGCTCGAATTCATGAGCCATGAGATCGTGACCTGAACCGAAGTTGGACACTTAACCGACTGAGCCACCCAGACGGCCCTCCACTAGAAGCTTCTAAATAGCATCCAGAACACCTTCATCTGAAGGACATATGGCTGGGGAACTCGCATATGCCCTCAGTTAGGGTCTACTCCCTTGAGGTCATTAGGTCTTCTGCAGTTTCAGGCTCTGCATATATATAAAGGCCAAGAGGCTTCTCATGTAGCTGGCAAGGGCCCTGGGGCAGAAAGTGAAAAGATGCACAGCACATGGTTGAAGAAGGACCTGGCTGGTTTGAGGAGAGTCTGAGTTTGTGCAAAGTGTCCACTGAAGCTGTGACTGAAGTCTAAGGTGGGCTCAGAGGGTGTGATGTGGGGCACTGTCACGGGTGGAGATTCCTAGAAACAGAGTCTGGGCAGAAATGGGAAGTATTCTGGACAACAGTAACTCTAGGGGAGTCAGGAAGGTAGGATTGGGTAGAAGTCGAAGTACATACTAGTCACTAAAGCACCAGGGGCTTCTGCCAGTGCCAGAGGGTCTCTGAAGTTAAGGTGGTCCTTCAGAAATGTTTTGAATCAAGTCAGGGCACCTTGACCTTGGTAATGTCACATCAGTCAGTTATTGTGCTGAATGTGTGCTGCTCCAGAGAGAAGGCATAAACTGGGTTTCCTTCCAGTAGGTGACAATTCCAAGAGAGGGTCCCTGCAGAAGCCAATAGCAGGCAGTGCTTTCAGCGTCTTCTGCGCATCTTCTCCGTAGAGTTGCATGGTCCTCAAGCCATGATACTCTAGGCCACACTCCCTCAAGTTTCTGTCCTTTTCTTTTGGTGTTTATTTATTTATTATTTTGAGAGACAGAAAGAGTGAGCAGGGGAGGGGCATAGAAATAGAGAGACACAATCCCAAGCAGGCTTTGTGTCATCTGCACAGATCCTGATGCGAGTCTTGAACTCAGGAATTGTGAGATCATACCCTGAACTGAGATCAAGAGTCACACTTAACCAATTGAGCCACCCAGGTGCCCCCAAGAACTCCTTTCTTTACTGGCTGATCCACAAGCATGGGGAGCCCAAAGTGACCAGGTACAGGCATATCTTCAGTTTTAGTGGCACCATTATTGTGGTCCCTGTTGGAAATGCTCTTTCCCTTGGAACCAGATCCTCTGACCTAGAAGAACCCAAGGAGTGGAAATAGGAAGCACAAATACTACAGGTTGGTCACTGGAAGTAAAGATTTAATTCTACTTTTGCCTCCTGGACCCTTACTTTGTGGCCCTTGGGGACTACAGCAGCCTCAATAATGGCCTGCAAAGATATCAGGCCCCAGTTTCCAGAAGCTGTAAATGCTACCTGATACGGAAAAAGTATATTTACAGATGTAATTAAGTTAAGGATCTTGGCCAGGTGGGCCAGAAGTGCCATCACACATGCTCTTATAAGAGAAAGGCAGAGGGGAAGAAATATAGACAGATGAAGATGGAGACAGAGACTGGAAGATGTGGACACAAGCCAAGGATTGCTGGAGGCCATGAGAATCTGTGAGAGACAAGAAATAATGCACCCTAGAGTCTCTGCAGGAAGCATGACTCTACCAACATGTTGATTTGGGCCCCTTTGATATGTATTTCAGACTTCTCCCCTCTAGATCTGCAAGAGAATGAATATCTGCTATTTTAAGTCCTCAACTTTATGGCAATTTGTTACAGCAGCCACAGGAAATAAATACAGGGACATAGTACTATACAGTGTTCTGGTTTATTCTTTTTTTTTTTTTTAAAGTTTATTGATTTATTTTGAGGAGGTGACAGAGAGAGAGAGAGCGCGCGCGCACATGCACAAGCAGGGGAGGGGTGGAAAGAGAAGGAGAGCGTGAATCCCAAGCAGGTTCCACCCTCAGCATGGAGCCAGAGACCAGGTTCAATCTCACCACTGTGAGATCATGGCCTGAGCCAAAATCAAGAGTTAGAGGCTTAACCATCTGAGCCACCCAGGCGCCCCTGGTTTATTCTTATACCACATACTGGAAATAAATGGCCTGAGGTTTCTCAGGGTTTCTCCCCAGACTGGTGCCTTGCTCGGTTTTTGATGTATTTTTTGTATTCCAATAGACATGCATTCTCTGAGTCATTAACAGTATTTGTCAGGAAATAGATCTTTAGAGAAACTTTGACAATTGCACTTCTGAGCTCAGCAGATTGGAAGTTATGAGAGTTGGCGTGAGTTTACATGAGAACCCCTTCCCCCAGGTGCAGAAGGCCGTCACCAGGCTACCAGAAGACAAAGAGCAAATGAGACATTAAGCCAGAATCTATCTCTTACTTCTTTCACTTTCTCTGCAGAATGCTCAAATCAAGTGGATTTCTGATTTTTAGCTATAAAAACATGCCTGACGGTAGCAGCTTTAGTTATAGAAGTTTATACTTTGCATATATTCTATTTTCTACCCAGGTGTCATGATGAATTAGGAAGTATAAATATCTGAACCTCAGCAGGACCTTTTGTTTTCCCCTTTTCTTTCCTTCTTCCCCCCCCCCCCCACTCAACATGGAAGGATCATTATCGCTTAAATCTTCCTCTGCAAAGCAAAATGAGTCCATTTATTCTCCTAGCCGACAAGAGCCTGGGCCTGCCTTCCTCTCTGTAGCTCTGACTGCATGTTCTCCTTGGCAAGGAGAGAAAGAAAGGCTATTGAGTACTTTCTTCCCCGTCTGTTTGATAAAAAAGCATGTTTGTTTTTGTTCATAGATTTAAAGCCCAAAATGGGCCAGTACTGTAAATAAAACATGCGCTCTCATTTGAAAAATTTATTACAAGGAATTTTGTTTATGATTTCATATTCTCCAGTAATAATTAATTGGAGGTCTTCTGTGGTCCCCACAGACCAACAATCATTCAGACTGTATGAAAGGATGATCCAACACAGCCTCTCTCCTCTCTCATCCATAGCCAGAAGAGCCATGTCTGGGTGTGCTATCACGTTAGCCTGCTTTGGAGAAGTTAAGCTTATTATATGACTGGCCTGTTCCAGTGTTTGGGGCCTATTTACAAGTTGGTATGTGACACTAAAGTCAAGCACCTTTTCAAGGATGTCTCAGATAAGGAAACTCTTCCCTTAAACTCTCCCGATAGTTTAGAACCACACCCCATTCCTCAAGTGCTCAGAATGTAAGGTTACCCAACTGTTTGGTTTAACAAAGGAAACATGCATATATACCCATATCCACACAATCATATAAGTGATAATACCTGAAAACTGGTGAGTGTATTCTATGTACTGGACAGTATGCTAAGAGTTTTTTACAAGAATGATCTCAGTTAATAAAACAACTGTTTCTGTCAGGACAGGCTGGGTTATGACATGGTAACAAACAACCCCAAGATTTCCGTGGCTTTACAATGACAAAGGTTATTTCTCTCTCTTGCTACATGTCCATGTGTGTTCGTGGGAACCCTGTTCCATGTTACCCTCACTCTGGATTTCAGCAGACAAGCAGCCTATATCTAGAACATTGGCAGAGGACAGGAAAGTTCCAGAGGATCTTGCATTAGCAATTAAGTGACACATATCACTTCTGCTCACAACTTGTTGGCTAGGACTAATCTCATGCCCTTCCCACTAGGGAGTGACGAGACACAATCTGACTCTGTGGCCCACAAGTCAAGATGTGGCAACTGGAAATATTTACTGAAAATGGTAACCACACAACACCTTTATAAGGCAGGCACTCAAAAGAATTTTTCCATTTTACAGATTTGCCGATTACAGATTAGGAGAAGATATGTAGGAGAAGAATAGGGAAGATTACAGATTAGGAGAAGAATAGGGAAGATATGTAACTTGTTCTAGCTCATGCATCTAATAACTGCGGGAGCCAAGATTCAGACTCAGGCAATTTGACAGCATACTTCCACCACCCTCAATATGTGCACTTACACATGAGCATGTACACGCTTAAACACATACACACACACACACACACACACACACACACCCATCCCTAGGTGCTAGTAGTTAAGTGAGCCAAGGGCTGTTAGGTCACTGAATCCTGAAAATGCATCCAGGAGTAGAAATACAGTGGTGAGTGTGGGCCAAAGTCCTTAGAAAGAATCGAAGGTCAAAGCAGGGAAACTATGCTTAGTCACTACATCCAAAAGACAGGACCAAGGCCAAGAAGGAAAAATAAAGAAACTAAAAGCCAAGGGTCAAGAACAGGACACACTGAAGGGGAATATGGTTGGCAGCAGACAGGGGATGGTCTAGTGCTGGATGCTAACCACACAGAGGCCTTTGTATTTCTGTAGCGTGGGTGGGCTTGGCTGGGTTCAAGGTCTAGGGAGGAAGCAAGCATGACGAATGCTGCCTCAAGGCTGATCCTCTCATCCAATCCCCACTCTCACTGGGGGAGTGTGTCCTCTCCAAACTGGGTGGGAAAGAACTCAAAGATGGTGGATAGAATCTTCTTTAGAAGCCAGACTTGGCCATGTTACTGCTGTAGGAGGTTGTCTTAGGGATTAGCCCTTTACCTGGAACTGGTCTGATCCCTTGTTATAGGGATTTACTGCAGAGACTCTGCTCTTTCATGATGTCCTTTCTCTCTGACTCTACATCCTTGCCTCCTTGACTCTCATTCTTGTTGCCAGTCAAGAGTTTTTTTAGATGTGTTTGGCAAGGTCCCTCCCGAAAAGGATGATTGAAAGAGTTTAATAAAAGGACTATTTACAAAGGACCAGACAGGGATAAGGCAACTAACAAGGATGGTGAGGTGCCCTGAGTCTAGTGACTGTGGGAGGTGTTACCTAGTAGAGGGAGCAATTATCAGACCTGTGGAGAGCTATGGCTGTGAGAGGGACCTCCCAATAGGGGTCAGATCTTAAGTAGAGAAACATGGCAAGAAGGGAGCTGGGAAAATAAGTGCCCCAATTTCTCCCTTCTACATTCTGATCTACTGATGAACCTGCACTCAACAAAACCAAAGGGCAAGAGAATCTAGGTAATGAGTCTGTCAACCTCAACTTCTCAGCGTACAAAGGGTAAGAGAGGTAGAGACAGCAAAAATATCCAGCAATTATGCTGTTCTGGTTTCTGGTCTTGATGCTTTTGATGAGTCTCTTCCCATCAGCTCCACAACCACTGTCACCCTCCATGGTCACTCTAAGTGACAGCAGCTGTGTGTGGTCCTTTGGCTGCTACTCTTGAGTCTGCTGTTTGTTCATCCATTGAGTCAGCTATTTGAAAAAAAAAATTTTTTTTGAGCAAGCTATTATGAGCCAGGCCCTGCTTAAGATTCTCAGAATCCAGTAGTGGGCAGAACTGAGTGCCTGCCTTCATGAAACTTACATTCTAACAAGGCAAACTGATGATAAAGAAAGTTACACAGGCTGGTGTTAGAGAACACCAGCCGGGAAAATGAGACGGGGCAAGAGAGCAAAGAGTGATGTGAACCAATGTTTTAGATAAGGTTATCAGGCAAGTGCCCTCACAAGAAACTGTCATCACACACCATACACATTGAAATGCAATGGTGTGTGGTTCATACACCATCTTTATCATTTAGGAACTTTCAGTGCCTTTAGGAACAGCGCATTACATTAAAACATTGAAAGGACAAAGCTAACTAACAATTCAAAAGGGCGATTTCACAAAGTAAAAGAATGAGGCACTCTTTGAGAGCTTAGAGCTCATAGGAAGAAGTCCCTGTCCCAGAGAAATCAAGGGAGGCTTCGGGAAGGAGGCGACACCTTTAAGTTCCTTGACGGATAGAGACATTGACTAGGCAGAAAGAAGGGAGGGCATTGTGGGTGGGGGAAGGGAAGCCAGTGTGAGCAAAGTTGCAGAGGTGACAATGAGGTATTGATAATAGGGGAGCATGTATGAGAGCTAATGAGTTTTGCAGGCTGCAGGCAAGGATTCTACATATGCTTTGAATTACCCTCCAGCCAAATGACATCAAAATGTGTTAGGGCAGTAGCTGGCTTAGTGGCCGAGTCAGGGCTAAGTTGAAATTTTCTCTCTGCTCATAACGAGCTGTGTAACTCTATGCAAGTTTCTGAGCTTCCTTGAACATCAGTTTGCTCATCACTAAAGTGGAGAGGAAGTCCTAATTGGGATGTTCATTGCTATGCTTGGACGTGAAACATTTGGCACAGTGTTTAGCAAATAGTAGACACTAAAGGACTATTCTTCTTCTTGGCCTAAGAAAGGAACAATTAAATGTTCTACTTGTCTGGACAAAAAAAAAAGCAATTAAGGTTGAGATAGGAAGCCAACTTTTATGGTAGTGAAAAGCACAGGCTCTGGAGTCAGATCGACTGGATTCAAAACTGGGCTTCTCCACTTACCAGCAAGTGAAGTGGGGTAAAATGGTAAGTAACCTCTTTGGACCTCATATTTTCATCTGTAAACTACTATGCTTACAGGGACTATGATGCCTTGTCGTGAGGAGTCCCTAGAATGCCGAAGAGCTTAGTGTGGTCCCTGGCACAGGGCAGGTACAGCTACGGTGTGTTTATTGTGATAACAGTCATTATTGACTCAGAGAAATCCCTGCAGTGCTGGGATTCTCATCTGCACTGAAAGAGAGATTCCACCGGAGGCTGAGGGATGGTGGCTGTGGTGGGGATGACTCGTGTACAGCTCTCATGGGTGAGATGTGGAGCGACCCATTTCGATGCAGGAGAGAAGAGACTGTGTGTGCAAGAGTGGGGAAAGCCTGTGTCGCAGCCAGTGCACGAGCAGCCCCACTCCTGCCTTAGCTCTTTACCAAGCCCGTGAATTACATTACAGAGTTGGGTGCACTCTGGGAAACCACTGATTCACACGATTGTACCACCCTATTTAGAAACTGACAGCTAAAGTCCAAAGATGGGTAGAGACAGATGACCCCTGATTCCATCCACTGCTTTCTCTTTGCAGGCGTTGAAAATGCATGACAAAGTCAGGGTCAAATCCAGACCCACTAAAACTCTAGGCTATTAGTTTTTCCATCAGCGTCTTCCCTTTGCTCCTTCAAAAACACCATGCACTTTCAGAAGCATCCTTCCTGAATGCAGCCACCTCAAATGCTCTACTGCCTTCTCTCCCTCTCCGTTCCAGTGGAGAGAACTAGACGTCCCAGGAGGAGTGGGGAGGAGATGGAGCAAGAAGCAAGGAGGGGCTGGAGTGCCCCTCCCAGACTGCAGTCTGCAGTCCAAGGTGCAGGGTCCAGAAAGACACTTGTATACTGTGACTTTGCCGACTCATTCATTCATTCTAGAGTACTAAGAGACCTTTTCTGGTATATTCTAATGGATTTTTAACATAGATGATAACGTCACCTGTGAATAAAGACAGCTTTATTTTTTTCCTTTCCAAACTCTATGCCTCCTATTTAATTTTATTGCCTTATTTCACTGGCTAGGACTTGCAATGTTTTGGACAAGGGTTGTGAGAGCAGGCATCCTTCCTTTGTTCCTGATCTTAGGGGGAAAATATTCAGTCTTTCACCATTAAGCATGATGGTAGTTGCAAGGTTGTTTTGGGTTTTGTTTTTTTAATTCCTTTTATTAGGTAGAGAGAATTTCCTCCTATTTTCGGTTTGCTGAGTGTTTGTTTCTTTTTTTTTTCCTGAGTTATTTTTTTAATCATGATTGAGAAATTTTGTCAAATTGATAAAACCATACAGTCTTTCTCCTTTAGAATATTAATAAGGTGCTTATGTTGATTGATTTTTGAATATCAAACTGGTCCTACACTATCAGGATAAGCCCCATTGATCATGGCTTTACTATTTAGTTGGGATTTGATTTGCTAATTATATGTTGAAGATCTATGTGTCTATGTTCATGAGGGCTGTTGGTTTCAAATTTCTCTTCTTGTAATGTCTTTGTCTGGTTTTGGTGTCAGGGTAATGTGGGCCTCATAAATGAATTGGAAGTCTTCTATTCTACTGTCTGGAAGACAGCATGTAGAATTGGTGCTATTTCTTCTTTAAATATTTGCTGGATTTGCCAATAAAATCATGTGTAACTGAAGATTTCTTTTCTCAACTCAAGCTTTCTAATAGTTACAATAAAAACTTTTTAAATGATGTATTTCATTTTGGGTGAATTTATGGTTTTCAAGGAATTGGTCCATTTCACCTAATGTGTCGAATTTATACGTGTAGGGATGTTTTACTAGCCTTCCTATGTCTGTGGGGTTTGTCATGATATCCTCCCATTCACTGCTGATATTGGAATATGTAGGGTTTTTTTTTAAATCTTCCTGTCTTTGTTAGCATTGCTAGAGGTGTATTAACTTTATTGATACTTCCAAAGAACAAGGTTTTTATTTCATTAAAATTCTCTATTTTTTTCTGATTTCAATTTTTTTTTATTTGTGTGCTTTATTTTTGTTCTTCTACTTGTTTCGGGCTTATTTTGCTCTTTTCTCTAGCTACTGAATGTGGAAGTTTAGCTTATTGATTTGGGATATTTCTTCTTTGCTTCTATAAGCATCCAGAGCTATAAATATTCCTCTAGGCAATGCCTTAGCTGCGTCTCACAAATTTTCACATGTTGTATTTTTATTTTTCAGTCAGTTCAAAGTATTTTCTCATTGTCCTCTAGAATTCCAATTTGATCCATAGGTGATTGAGAAGTATGTGGTTTAATTTCCAAGTATCCTGTTAACTTTCCAGTGCTGATTCCAAGTTTAATCCCATTTTAATAAAAAAGCACACTTTATGTGATTCAAAGCTTTCAAACTTGTGAAGGTTTGCTTTATGGCCCAGGACGTGATCTTTGTGAACTTTAAAACTGTGACTTCTCCTCTTGGCTGGAGTATTCACTAAATCCCAGTTAGATCCAGGCAGCCAGTGGTGTTATTCAGTTCTTATATACCGCTGCTGGTTTTCTTTCTACATGGCCTGTCAATTACTGAAAGAGAAGTTTTGAAATTTCTAACTATCATTGTGGGTTTGCCTATATTTTCAGTTTGGTCCATTTTTACTTCATATGTCTTGAGACTCTGTTGGTAGGTGTATCCACATTCAAAATCATTAAATCCTCCTGGCAAATTGACTCTTTTATCATAATATCCTTCTATATTGCTTATCATTTTCTTTGTACTGAAACCAACTTTATCTGATATTTTACAGCTACTATAGCTTTTCTTTTAGATGAGTATTTGCATGGTATGTCTTTTCCCATCATTTCACTTCTCACCTTTTCATACTACTACATATAAAGCGAGTTCTTTGTAGACAGTTTTAGAGTCTTTTATATTTAAAAATATCCATTCTGAGAATCTCTTTTACTCACTTTTAACTTACTTTTAACTGCTGTGTTTAGACCATTTGTTTGTTTTTTTTTTTTAATTTTTAACGTTTTGTTTATTGAGAGACAGAGAGAGACAGAGCATGAGCATGGGAGGGGCAGACACAGAATCTGAAGCAGGCTCCAGGCTCCAAGCTATCAGCACAGAGCCTGACGCAGGGCTTGAACTCACAAACAGCGAGATCATGACCTGAGCCAAAGTTGAACGCTCAACAGACTGAGCCATCCAGGCGCCCCTAGAACATTTGCATTTAAATGTAATTATTGTTACATTTGGATTTAGGCCTACCATATTATTATTTGTTCCCTATGATTTATTGCCTTTGTTTCTTCTTTTCTTTTTCTGGATTGTTTGAAAAATTTTTTTAATTATTCCAAATTAATTTAATTGTCATGGTTTTCACTATGTATTATTTGTATATTTATATTTAGTGGTTATGAAGATATTAAAATATACATACTCATATTCTCATAGTCTATTTGGAATTAATGTTTTCTACTTCAAGTGTAACGTAGGAACCTTATCAACACATAGGTTCCTTTGTGCATTTTATGTCATAGTTTTCTTATGTGTTATATCTACACATATTGAACACCCCATCAAACAGTGTTATGATCTTTGCTTTCAAACATCATATATTTAAATAATTCAAGAGAAGATCAATAGTTTTTCGTACTTAACTAGACATTTACTATTACCATTGCCCTTCCCTGATTTGTGATATTCCAAATGTCCCTGTAGTATCATTTCCCTTTTGCCTAAAGAATTTTCTATATCAATTATTTTAAGGCAAGTCTACTGGCAATAAATTTCTTTATTTCACCTTTGTTCTTAAAGGATACTTGCATTTCTTTTTTTCTTTTTTAATGTTTTTGTAATTTATTTTTGAGAGAGACAGACAGACAGACAGACAGAGCATGAGCAGGGTAGGGGCAGATAGAGAGGGAGACACAGAATCCGAGGCAGGCTCCAGGCTCCAAGCTGTCAGCACAGAGCCTGATCCAGGGCTTGAACTCACCAACCATGAGATCATGACCGTAGCTGAAGTTGGATACCCAACCAACTGAGGATAGATATTTGTATTTCTAAGTTGACAGTTCCTTTCTTTCAACAATTTAGAAATGTTGTTCTGCTTCCTTCTCCAGTGACCCAAATGTTGACACCTTTGTTATTATATTAGATCATATGGTAGTTCTATTTTTAATTTTTTGAAGACCTTCCATTCTGTTTTCCATAGCAATTGCACCAACTTACATTCCCGCTGACAGTGCACAAGCGTTCCTTTTTCTCGGCATCTTTGCCAACACTTGGTATCTGTTGTCTTTCTTATTTTAGCCATTCTGACAGGTGTAAGATTCTATCTCACTGTGGTTTCAATTTGCATTTCCTTGATGCTGAGTGATGGTGAGCATCCCATTTACTCTTGAGAACCTGTTTAACCTAGTGGAGGAGGACTAGGATGTCAACAGGTAGAATTTAAGTCCTAGGTTAGTCTGAACTGAATTCTGGATTGTTGTTTCCTTTTTCTGTGGATATTGTTAGAATAACAAGGGGTCCCAGTCTTTCTGCTTCCCCCTTCTCCTCTCAGCCTGAATCATAACCAGAGCCTAGAGGCTTCTAATGTTTTTCAGGGACCAGGTTTGTCATCAGATCCAGAAGGCAAACACTGCTTCGCAGAGTTGCAGTGGGAACTATACGGTGCAAATTGCATACCAGATGGCCCCCTACCTGTTTTGGCAACCACAAGATGGGCCCTTTATATACAACCTGGGAGAGTCCTCAGGAACATCTTTCCATTGAGGGGCGCCTGGGTGGCTCAGTCGGTAAAGCGTCTGACTTTGGCTCAGGTCATGATCTCACGGTTCATGGGTTCGAGCCCCGCTTCGGGCTCTGTGCTGACTGCCAGCTCAGAGCCTGGAGCCTGTTTCAGAGTCTGTGTCTCCCTCTCTCTCTGACCCTCCCCTGCTCACACTGTCTCTCTCTCTCTCAGAAATAAAAAAAAAAAAAAAAAAAAAAAAAAAGAACATCTTTCCATTGAAATACAGAGATGATGAATTCAGCCCCTGTGGTAAAGTCTCAATGGAAGCCATTCAGGTAACAAAACCCAAAAATGTATTAATGACTCAGGTTTTCTAAGGTGAAGAACAGCTGGAGGGATAGAAGAGGGAGAAGAAAGAGATGCATGTGTGGCCCCTATCTTGACTGATAAGTTGGCAGTGACATAGAGAAGTAACTCAATGCAGGCTGAACGTTGTTCCTCTAGTTCCTGAGTCCTGGTAAGCAAACTATAGACCTAAAGAGTGTTAGAAATAGAAGGGTCAGAAACAGCCTTATTCTGTACTAATCACAGATGGCACTCCTCCTTGCCAAGCCCGTTCATAGCCTCCAGATACTCAACACATCTCTACCAGAGATGGGACTCCGAAGAAACTTGTCATCCTTGATCCAAACCAACATTCCAGCAAGAGCGAGGCAAACCTGGGACTAGAATCTAAATCTTCTGATCCCCCGTCCATTGCTATTTCACTTGTATCACACCGTCTCTCTGCTCCAGAACTCAGAAATAATAATGGTAACCCTACATGTTAGTAGGACTTTGTATCTTCTAAAGAAATTGAGAAATTCCCAACTGTTGTTCTCAAAGACCTGTGGGGACGACAAGAACCCCTAATCCTAATGGTAAACACACACACACACACACACACACACCACAACACAACACAAAAAACACACAAAAAACAAAAAAACTGCACTAGTTTTTTGTCTCAGGAGGGCTTTCCAGAGCATTGAAGAGGATACACACCACACCCTGCTAAGAGATGAATCTTACATGCTGTAGTAACCCTAATATGACTTTCACAGCCCAGACATTAGCCTGACTTTATTTTTAATGTCAGTGAATGCTTTGAAATATAAGGCATGCAAGTGCCCACAAGCGTGGGCAGCCCTGTGAGTTTATTGTGCTCATGACTCCTGACAGTGTGCTATGCACAAGGACCATGTGAACATGCACGTTTTATATGCCGACCTGTGAGCACGCTTCCAGGAGTGGCTGAGGGCAAATGGGTTGGTGTGGATGCATGTACGCGTGTGAACGTATGTGGACGTGACCTATCCTGTTTGTCCCCGAAGCTGCAGGTATAGGAAGCAGTGTTGTGGCAGATGCCACCTCGTTTTCTTGGCTGACTCCCCAGCCCTCATTAACACCCACAATTGCTCCCCAGCCTTCCCATCAGTAAGCTGTCCCAGCAGCTGGATGCCTGCCAGTTAAAACCAGGGACTCCTGACATTATCCAGGAGGTGCACAGATCTGCCCCATTAGCCCTGGCTTCTCCCTAGGACCGAGAATACTCCTGAGAGCCAGCGAGAGGGAATTCACCAAGTTCAGTTCCTCCCATGTCTGCAGTGTCTCTCCTGCCAGGCCCATTATTAGTGCCCCTGGCAGCCCTCGGGCTCCTGCGCCTGCTACCTCAGCCCTCCACTGAGCCTGTGCTAAGGCCAGGCTGGGCCATGAACCTCAGTCCGGAGCGTGCCAGACAGGGCCCCCCTGGCAGACAGAGATGTGACCCCACGTAGAGGCATTCTTTGCTTCGGGGAGCAGCAGAGAAGGAATTTCATCATCCAAGAGGAACTTTCCTCCTACTATAGTTTCCAGTGCTGAACACATAATTAGTTCTCAATATATGTTGAATAAATTACTAACTGACTTAATGACTGAATGTGGATAACACATACTGAGATAAGAGATCGGGCACTGTTTGGGGATAGAGCTGTGTACTCTTTGGTTCACATGTTCCACTTGAGGCTGGTTTTGGAGTTAAAATTATGAGTGGGCTGTTCCATTGAGGTCAGCATTTACTGAGCACCTACTATGTGTCAAGCCCTGGGCCAGACACTCAGGAAGAGCTCCTTCCTCAAAGAATGTCACAGTGTTTTGGAGTGACGGCTGTATTTGTTCTCTACGCTTGCCATTAGTAAAGTACCTCAGATCGGGTGGCTTCCACAACAGAACATGTCAGCAGTTTCCTTTCCGAAACCCACAAGGGAACGATCTCTGCTGGACCTCGTTCCCTGGTTGGTAGATGGCCATCTTCTTGCTGTGTCTTCCCATCATCTTCTCTCTGTATGTGTCTGGGTCTAAATTTCCTATTCTTACAGAGTCACCGATCATACTGGATAAGGACTCATCCTAAGGGCCTCATTTTAATTTAATTACTTCTTTAAAGATATCTCCAAATCCAGTCACATTTTTTAAATACTGGAGATTAAGACTTCACGATATAAATTTTGGAGGGCACACAATTTAGCCCACAACATACATGGATGCAGATCATTTAAGTGTCACGTTGCCCATGAAGGTTGCTTTGGCTTTCTTCAAGAGAACTTGATACTCCCATCATAACTGCTGTCCTGATATTTTTCATGGTCATTATGTGTTTAAACTACTGTCTTCCTTCTAGTCTGAGGACTCATCAGCTGGGCTTCAAGAGTTCATACTCTGTGCCTAGTATCTGGCATAGCACGTGGTGCCTCGGAGTGCAGTAAATGCTTGTTGTACAGAAGGGTGCACGGAACTGATAGAAATGGAACAGAAGGAGATCGCTAGCAAACACTTGCGGCGGACCCCGTGGTCCTGGTAATAAGTCTAAGGGAGCAGGGAGGAGTTGGACAGGAGTCTCAGAGGGGAAGCCCTGCACCAGGCTCTGTCACGGGCGGTTAATCTTGCTTTGCTAAGAGGGCAGTAGGAAGAAAGTATTCCCAAACCAGGAATCTCTCCACCACTGGAGATTGCATTGTTCCTGGCTTTTCGAGCTACAACAGGAAGAACAGTCTGATAGGCCCATGACTCCTGAGGTCACGCTGGCAGAACAAAGAGACCCCGCACAGTGTTTTGTCCTGTTCCGGTCCCAGGCCATATCCCACCTACTCGCCCCTGCCCTGGTTGCCGCGTTCCTTTCCTGGAATCAGTATGAGAGCAGCCAGGCGTTTTCAAATAAAAACCCCAGAATGGAGGTTGAGAACAGTGAGCGATGCTCCTCCTCCGAGGACCAAAGCCCTGAATGTACCAGGGTCTTTATGGGGGGGGAAGGTGGTAGCCCCTGTTCCCATACTGCTGGTCCAGAGCGCTTCCCTGGTACAGTCGGACTGCTCCCTGCTCCCACCACCCAGTCCCCTGTGTTTCTGGGGTTGCTGTCTTCACCAGTTTTCCCCTCCACGAGGGCCCCAGAGTCTAGGGCGGGAAAAGTCATCCACGCCCCCTGCCCTCCCCTTCTGAAGCTGTACCTTTATCCCTTCCTCCTTCTCCGGGCGGTGGGCATGCTTCACTCTGTGATACCTGGCCCGGAATGGAATCGGAGCAGCCTCTTTCTTGATGAGGAGTCTCGTTTGATTGCTTAGGCCCTGCAGAGGGCCCGCCCCAGCTCTTCCTGTTTTGGCTTCCCCTTGACCGGGGACTTTCTGGGCCTGCTGGAGCCTGAGCTCCGGAGAAGGAGAAGACTGGTCTTAGTCGAGTGTGACTTCAGGTGGCCCTCACGTGTAACGGCAGCAGGCGTATCCTGACGCCTCTCTCAGCCCTGCCCGGGCACCTCACTCTAGTAAACAGAACCGTGGCCCAGACAAAAGCCATTAGACATCACGACGGCAATCCATACCCATACCGTGCCATGCTCCCGGCATAAAGCGCCCGGCTAAATACCTTTGCAAAGCTCTTATTGTGTTGCATCCTGCCCGCCCTCCCGGCCTTCCCCGCACTATCACATCTTTCTGGGGCCCTTTGTTGTCAAACCAAATATAGCGCTACATTGTCTGGCCTTCCACCCATTCTGGCTGGATAAAGGGGCTCGGTCCCCAGACTGGGGGCGCGCGGCTCCGGCAGCCTCCTCAATGCTATCTCACCGCCCCAGCCCACGCTGGGGGCCCGCAGCCGCCCCGCCCGCCTGCTCCGCTCCGGGGCCGGCCGCCGCGCCGCTGATACGCTGGGTATTCTTCTCCGGAGGTTCCCACGAGCATGTCACTAACCGTTTCCTGGGCCTTATCACCGGGAGGGAAAAAAGGAGCGCCTTTGAAGGGTGGAAACAAAACATCAGGCCCCATTGTTGTGTGACTTCCCCGGGCACAATCTAGGCTCTCCATCGCTCCACACGCAGCGACTACAAACGCGGCCTAACACAGATACTCCAATCGGCGATTTGACCAGGACAGTTATTGTTCTGTATCTGCGATCTCTGCTCCGCGTGTTTGTGGCTTTTAAATGATCCTTTTCATTCCTCTCTCTTGGCTCAGAGCAAGTCAAAAGCCGCTGCCGGTGGTCGGCACTGCAAGAAGCAAGGGTCCATCTGTGCCCTCACGGGTGCCTTGCCGGTGGCCGCCCTTTTTGGCCTTGGCCTCCTCGTTTCTCTCTGCCTTCGCTCTCATTCCTCTTCTCTGCCTCTGCCTCCTTCCTTTCGCTGCCATTTTCTTTCCCCCTTCCTCTTTCTTGCACTCCACCCCGGCCTCTGCCTCTCCAATTCACTTGTCAGCTCAGCTCTGTACCTAAGTCATGAGCTGGAATGAATGAGGAGGAGCTGGGACTTGATTAGCACTGCTCGGGTCGAGCCAGCCGGATTCTGGAGTACTAAATCTTAGGAAAGTCCCCAAGAGAAGGAGTCCATCCCCTTACGTTTACATGGGAAGAGGAACCGGAGGCTCTGAGGCTGGAATGACCTGCCTGGTACCACACGGTGAGTTGGTGACCGCCAAGACGGTAAGCCAGGTCTACCCAGCTTCCGGACCCTGGGTGGGAAATGCTGTGTCCTTCCTAGCTATGACTCAAGACTCCCTCTGAGAAGCCCAGTGACATATCCCTGTGTTAGGCGTCCGACTGAGATGTACGCGGGCCTAAAACTCATGGTAGTCATCTTCCTTGTTAGAGAAAACCAGGAAACATTTCCTAGCATAGCACAGAGCGGCAAAGCACAGACCATGGGTACAGAAAACCCTAGCCAGAATATTGGCTTTGCTATTAGCTGTGTGACCATGGGCAAGTCACTGACCCCCTCTGTGTCTGAGTCCTCATTTTAAATGGGTACAAAAGCAGAACCTACCTACTAGGCTTTTTGTGAAGATTTGTATAGAGTCTCAGATACCTAAGAAGCACTGTGTAAATATTAGCCATTAAGGATTCCTGGGAAGAAGCCTGCACTAACCTCCACTTTTAGATCAGTCACTCGCTCATTTTGATATCTTGTAAATGTGGACATCTAAGAGCTTGTCTTACAGCAGGATGCTGGCGCGAGTACACTTTGGTTGGTTCCCTGAAGCTAGGGCCCTTGCTCACCACTGCAGCGGCAGCACCCGCCTTCCAGTCCGTAAACTCCCTTCCCCACCCTACAGCATATACTACTGTGGGTGGCTTGCCCTGTGGAGCCTCTGGCGAAAACAAAGGGATTGAGAACGTACACAAATAAATATCCAACTACAAACTATAAAGTGAGGGAGAAGTACACGGTGTGATTAAAAGATGTATTGGTGGACCAAATCTAGATTGGGAGTTTAGGGAAAGCATCTCAGAGAGACAGAGAGACATTCTGGTTGAGTTTTCAAAGAGTGATGGAAGGTGGCCAGGCCAGGAGCAAGTGAATACTCCTGGCGGAAGCATGATGCGACCCCTCTGAGGACCCGACCAGAGACTGAAAGTCTGGCATGCCTGGCACAGACAGCTGGACAGAAGGGCATGAAGGCAGCAGAGGGTACACGGTCACTCAAGATCATGTGTGAATTCGAAATTTTTCCCCCTAAGGCATTACAAAACCTCCCGTAGATTCCTGGAGTTCCACTGGCTGCTAGACAGAGAATGGATAGGGCAGGGCAGTTAAGTGCAGAGCAGTGAGGCTATTTATCTATTCCAGGCGAGAGAAGAGAGGAGCTTGGACCAGCATGGTGGATGTGGAAATGCAGACAGGAACTCATGGGGTATCTGGAATAGAATCTATAGAACTCGGTGATGGTTGGCCTATAGGGTGAGAAGGGAGAGCAATGACTGAAGGAAGCTTCTGATCTGACCATCCAGGCTTCTTACTGAGAAGGGGAGCCTGTAGGACTCTCTGGACATCAAGAGCTCCAGTTGTGCCTGAGATGACTTGTATCTGGAGTTTGGAGTAGCAGTCTGAGCTAGCGTTGCACATCTGGGCATTCGCAGCACTTTATTGTGGTGAATGCATGCATGAATGAAGAAAGTGTTACTAAGACTGGAACTCAGATTTGTCTAGCCAAAAAGTTAATATTTTATATACTATTCAGTCACCCTCCAATAAACTTTAATTCAGTAAAATGGTGGCTCTTCCAGCATCCAGAGACCAAGTCGGGAGCAAAAGGTGGTACCTCCCAGATCAAGACAATAAGCTGGATTCTCAGAAGTCTTGAGAACAGGCAGAACCCAAGAGCCTCTAGACTCAGGGATTCTCACATAACGTCTGGAGGTACATAGGAAGAAGAAGAATCTTGGGGAGTGCAGGACCCCATCACATCCCAAAACTGCACTAGGCTGAAACTCTCCAGAGTAGACTTTCATAAGCACATACATGTTACTCAGTATATTAGTCAGGCTGGGCTAAACTAGACGGCAAGAACAAACAACCCCTACATCTCAATGACATAATGCCACCACGTGCCACAGGGGTCAGGTAGCATTGGAGACAGTTGTCCAAGAGCACTTCCTGGATCAGGACTATCTGCCTCCTCCCAACAGTAATATCCTGATGGTCTTTGCTTTCCACACCGTGGAAGGGCAAGAAAGTGTGGAGAATTTATAGCTGCCTCTGACAACTTTGAACTGGAAGCCGACAGATGACTGCCACTCCCAGCCTCAGGACACGGCATGTGGCCCCAGCCCAGCTGCAGAGGAGACCCCGTGATGGAGAGGAGCCTGTGGAGGCTTCGTGAGGCGTGATTGTCCCTGCCTCGTGAGCAGGTACACATGCTCTTCCCTTCTTCTGACGGGAGAATTGATGCAGAGACAGGATTGGAAGATCTAAGTGGGAGATGATTGGAGAGAGTCAAGGCTGGGTATGATGGCCTTCAACCAACCTTTGACTGAAAGCAAGGATCAGAAATCTGTGACTGGGACCATGTCTGTTTCCCGTCACGTGGATTCCATTTTCTCCCATCCTCTACATGTGCTATTCATTGGAAAATGCTGCTACTTCTGTGACCTGGAGGAGAGGTTAAAGGGATTTACTCTGTCACAGCATGAGGTCTGTGCCCTCTCGTGCCTGCTACCACCTAGGATCCATGTGGAGGGGGGAGCTGGGAGGGTGGAACAAGACTGCCCTGACTGAGCAGAATCTTGGGCCACATGCAGGGAACTCCCCACAGGCCCCACCTGCAGGAGTGAAACCTTCCCAAGCCAGGATCATGGTCTCTGCCAATGAGTTTCTGTATCCTTTCAGCATAGTGATCTTATCCAGGCAGATTAAAAACGAGAATGGGCCCATAAAACATGCATTATGGTCTCTCAAAGCCTCATAAAGGCAGATAAATGCCTTGCTCCAGAGGTCCTTACACTGAGTTTACACCTCTCTCCCTCCCCATAATGGAATCATCAACAACAGATTATTGAAGTTAAAAAAAAAAAAAAAAAATCAGTTACCTTGTAAAGTTCAACTCACTTTGAATTATTTGGCCTCATGGATTGCCTGGAGTAAAGTGGATCCTGCCGGAAGATACCGGTCTTTCCTTGGCCCCAAATAGCTCCTCCACATTTTCCATGAAGCTTGGAACAAAGGCACAGAAAGAAACCTTAGGGACTGCTCTCATCTTCTGGGTGGTTCCATCTCCTTTTCCCACTTTCCCACTGGTGCCTGAGTCTCCAGTCCCAAAACAAAGTGTTTCAATTCAGGCAGATACCAGGCTTCTTATGAGTCTGTTCCCAGGATTTCAGATACTCTCCTGCGAATCAGCCATGACAGGAAGAAGAGAGGGCTGCTAGTTATTGGGCAGATTTTCTGTTCCAGTATCTCCGACCACCCCTGGCTCAGGGTAGGTTACCCACACGTTTCAGCTCAGCCTTGCCTTTCTGTTCTCAGGCAGGAAGGATTGAAGGTGCTAGAGTTGAGCAATGATCCCGGCTCTTGGCGTGTGCTCTGACCAAGCTGCCACCTCGTGCCCAGACTTGGCCAGTGGCTGTGTTCCCAAATCCCTTGTACCCAAGTCCTTGACTCGCTACTGTGTCCTCTGAGAGTTGAGATTATCACAGTGAAGGGAATCCTTCACTGGGATGAATCCAAGCCAGCCATGGGGACTTCTTTCCTATCCAGCCTCCCCCCAGAAGCTCATTTTCTTCCTACTGTTTGAATAAATCCTTCCCTTGACTCCTTTCTCTGTGCTGATCCTGGGTCCCAACCTGACCTGCCGCTCAGTCTCCAGAGCTCCAAGGCCCCATTGTGGCAGGAATAGTGAGAGGATGAAGCCATGATCTGGAAGGGGTTTGGATCCAGGTTTATGCCTTTCCTTTAGACTGGTGTGATAGCTCAGCCTACATAGATATCAGCCCGAATGTTCCCAGCAGGCTAGACTAAAGAAGGCATATTCTTTTGAATGAAGTATTTGGGCCTTCTTTACTACACCTCTGATGGCCTGACCCTAGAGATGGGCTGGCATCCCTTCTCACTAGAGTCTCTGTTCTCTCCCAGACCTACGGCTTAGACCACACTTGTGCAGAGTATCCTTCATACCCAGCCATACAACTGCAACGACAATCTCCAGGTTCGTCCTCAGTCCTATAACACTTCATGCTACCATTGATTTAATCCGAATTTATTTGTATTGTAATTGCTTCCTTGCATATCTCCCTCCTGACTAAATGATGGGAATGTGGCAGGCTAGGGCCAGCCAGCTTTGACTTACTGTTGTATCTCCAGAGCCTTACACAATGCCTGGCACATAGTACATGCTCAATAAATATTTGTAGAATGAATATACGTATTTAATTATGTCTTCTTAGTCCGATTCTAACCAGGCAAGAACTTTTGCGATGTGTTGAGACTGTTCGCCCGTAAACCGCGTAGGGAAGCTCACTGATTCCGTGACCTCCTGGGATGGGCTCTAAAACACAAGTGAGACAGAATAAATGTCTGGCTGTTCTGTTTTGACTGGTGACAAGAGTTGCAAGCTGATTAATACATTTAAAGTGGTGATCAATTTGTCTTATTCACATCCTCTTATCTTGATTGTAATGAGTAGATCTTTTAACATAATGAAAACTGCATATTTCACTCAAATTCACAGTTTTGCATTCCAGAGGAGATGAAATGCTGTTTTTATTTCACGTTAAAATGAGGTGTAAGCTCTTGTCTTGGGAGGCCAGGGAAGGTGACAGGCAGCCTCTCTCCTTGAATGCCAGAGGTGTGGCATCTCCTAAGATCTTGAGTTTGACTATAAAGATGTTTCCCAGACTGTGGAATGGGACTGCACCTCTTCGGCCACCTTGTCCCTCTTTTCCCCATTGCTGAGTGACCTATAACCCAGCTCTGACTGGAGGTGATGTAGTTTTGGCTGGAATACTCTCTAGTAATGGAAAACTCACCACTTTCCATTTTATTTTTCAAAGGCTCCACGTGTGAGAATAATTCTTATATTGGCCCCAAATAGACCTCCCTATCATCTTTCTATTTCTGTGTTTTTTCCTTTTTCTCTTGATCCCTCTCTCTCTTCCTCCTTTTCTTCCTTTTCTAGCTTCTTACCAGTTTTCCCTAAACTGATATCTAATATCATAATAACCTCTTAAAATTGCACAAAGGCTTAGAACTTTCATTGTGCTCTTCACACAGCCTTGCAGAGTTGGATGAGTGAGTAGTTTCTTTTTGATTCTTTGCCAGTGCTCTTTCTCTTGGAATGGCCTGTCCTCAAAGACAAGGGTGGCCTCTCTTACCTACACCCCTTTCTTGCCTTTTTCACTGCCATATCTCCAGCACCCAAAAAGTTCCCAGTACACATTGGGCTCTAGTCAACGGTTGTTGACTGAACGAATGCATCCGTGAATGACTGAATGGTGCCTGGAAGGTGTGACCTTCCACATGATCCTCTGCCCCTGTCCATGCTTGGTTGTATGACAGGCACCACTAAGAGCTAGGACCACACAGGTCCAAAGTGGAAATGGGGACAAAGAGGAATATTTACATGCTCTTCTGTGGCTGCACTCTCGTTGGGAAAGCTCAGGAGCTATGAGAAGGCTGGGTTTTTGCTGTGGAGACCAATGAAGGGATGAGAACATTAGGTGCACAGAGAAGAGCAGAGGTGAGAAGCAGAGAGCGAGTTGAGAGCTTACCCAGCTTGGCTCCCAGGGGCGTGTGCGGCTCAGCCATATCCTTGTGCACGGCTTCAGGAGATGACCCATGTCCTCATCCAAATCCCTCTTTATTGCTGAAGCCAACTCAAAATAATTTCCTTTACTTGCAACCAAGCATGTCCATCTAAATAAAGGTATACATAAAGATGTCTGTTTCTTAGTCTTGAAAGGGAGGCTGCAGAGGGTAGGAAATTCTCCCAAGGCCATGCGGACAGGAACGACGGAGTCAGGGCTGAGCGCTCACCCAGTGTCCCCTGATTGAGCTTCGTTCGGTGCAGTCACTGAAGCTCGTCCCAGTCCCCTGCTGGAGCTCTTCCCCAGCACTGCTCTCGCTTTCAACAAAAGAAAGAGTCACTCCTAGAGCAGCCAGATGTAGCTGAGCGGTGGGAACCCAAACCAAGAGGAATTCACTCTCCATAAATTATGCTTTAATAGATGTCAATTATTAATTCCTAAATAAATATTTGTTAATATTCAAAAGAGTTTGCCTACTAAGAAAAACTCAGGCTACACAGAATAATTAGTGCTTCTCACTGTGCAGTGGCTGTGGCCCATAATGATTTTTTCCCCCTTTCTGCATCTTTATTTTTCCTGAAGTGTGAATGCCTGGCTGTGTCGGGTCTCCTGGGGAGGGTTTGGCCAGCCATGTGTGCGTGGGAGGAATCAAGGGCTGATGCTTCTAGGGAAGCTTGTGTACAGGCCAGTGGACCTTTCTCTGTAGAACAGGATTTGGTGAAATGCTGAAGTTGTCCCAAGTCTAGGGACAGGAATTGGAGATCCAGCCCAAACTGGGAAAATTTAACAGTCAGTTTGCCAATAGCCTCATAACATATCGCAGTATTGAGCGCCACGCTACAGCTGGGTTAGCAGGCCAAGGGTGGGGGTGGATAAGGAACAGAATAGGTGAGTCTCCAGAGTTCAAGGTGTGTGCAGACTAGTAGGTCAGAGCTTCCTGATAAATTCTTAGCACAGGGGAGAGGGATAGCAGGCCACAAGAACAGGGTCGGCAAAATGCCAGGGCAGCTTGGAGAAGCCAGAAATGTATCAAATTGAGAGCGATTTGATTGCAAAGGAATAGATTCACAAAGGAAGTAGAAGGGTGAGACAGACCACCCAAAATGGATAGGCTTTTCATGGGCAAAGACTGGCTTAGCATTTGAGTTTCAAAGGGCATCCAAGCATTTTCTCCCCTGTTTTAAGATGCATTTCCTGTATTTGGAGCAACCAGTAGGTGCCAAGTCCTGGTCTAGGTACCAGAGATATAAAGAAACATCAGACTGCATCTGTGACACATATAATGCCAACTCATAATATCACATATGATACAAAAATAGTTGCCATACAGTGAATTATGGATCCAAGAGAATGACCACCTACACCAGGGGGGAGGGGTGGCAAGAGACGGCTTCAAGAGGTGGGAACTCTTGATCTAGATCCCAAAAGACACATTCACTCAATTATTCATTTACAGAAAATATTTACTAAATGCCTACACATGTCAGGCACTCAAAACAAACTAAGCCTTTTTATATCCTAAGAGTCAACAAATTAAAGAGGAAGGGCATTCCTACCAAATGCTCAAGGAAGGGGATTGTCAGGAGGTGAGCCTGGAGAAGTCAAAGCCACATTTGGAAGGACCTTGCAAGCTACGCTAAACACTGAGAACTCTCTCTGGAGGCAATGCAAAACCAAGGAAGGTTGTTAAAGCAGAATTTGAGGGAGGTGACCCTGAAGGCTCTGTGGAAGCCAGACCAGAGGAAGATGAAGCTGGAGGCAAAGAGGTCCATTAGGAGGTAGTTGCAATAGCCCAAGATACCCCTGACGAGGGCTTGAGGCCAGGCACAGGTGGCAGGAATGGAGAAGGGATGCATTTGAATTGGAAGAGTGGTTCTTTGTCTTGTGTATATGTCTGTGCACGTGCCCAAGCTCTTTGCGAATCTGATCAAGGCTGCATGCCCCAGAAAAAGTCTCATACTCACCTACATGTATTATTTTGCAAACAACGTCAGGGGGCATGAATTCCAGATTAAGAAGCGCTGAGTTATGGAAACAACGGGGGTGCCCGGGGGCCAGGAGGTGAACACATAAAATAGGAGGTTGCAACAATGATTTGGGTGTGGATCTGATGCTGGTCTAGCTCCCCCGTCAGGTCCTGCCTCCTTGAGCCCTTCCTCCTGACTGCCTAGTACCCCCATGCCTTTGGTGGGCCTGGGCCCACAGGACCCCGCAGCTACCCTATAGATGTTCATGTCCCTCATTCCTATCTGCCATCCAGACACCCACCTGAGCCACGGGCCAAGGGGGCAAGTTCCTTCCTGCCGTTTCCATTCTGAGGAAGAGTTCGAGTATTTCACCAGTGGCACCAACACCTCGGGGTCCAGACCCGAGAGCCCCTCCTCATAGTTGCCAGAGGGCTGGACTGGAAAGGCGGAAAGACGTCAACAAACCTCATTCCTTCACTGCACAGATGGGAAAGTTAAGAATCAGAGAGGGGGAGGAGTTTGTCCCAGGCCATGAGGAGCAGGTGGCCAAGCTGGAACTAGAACGCTTGCCTACTGATATCTCTCATCCCCTGCCCCTCATAGGAGACGCTGGTCCCCTTCTTTGTGCTTCGGGAGAGCAGCACTTGTCTTTCTAATGACACCAGTCATGCCCAGTCCCTGCACCAAAATCACCAGACACAAGCTCTGTGAGTGTGTCTGCACCCAACGCAGGCACTCCGGGAGGGCAGGATGTAGACTTGAGAGAGGAGAGGCTTTGGTTGCCGCTGAACACTTACCAGTTCGTTCTGCTGGCTCACCATCCCACACCAGGAAACAGCAGCCCTTACGGTTAAGCCCCTGGGCCCTGAGATTCCTCAGCAGTAGGATAATGGTAATGATACCCAATTCCCAGGGGTGGCCTGTGTATTGAAGGGAAAGACTGTAAATGGACTCCCACAGCGTACACTAAGGAAGTGCTCCTTCCTGCCTTTCTTCTTGGCCCTTCTTCCCACACTCAGATTGAACAGTGCTGTGGGAAGAGCCGGGGATGGGGAAGGCTGAATGTCTGGTCAGAGAAGAAGGCAGAAGCTGAGTGTTGCCTTTGTTGTGGCCTAGGGCAACATAATTTTCCATAGATTGTATTTCCCCATAAACTGGCATACATACCTTTCAAGGGACACCCAGAACCAAAGTCAAAAAAGGGCAGTAAGCAGGAAAAGATGGAGCTGGGATGCCCTTGGCATAAACCATATCTCTGCTGGCTTGGATGGGAGACGTCCAGGGGCTGGGCTCTGGCCCCTTCTGAGGGATCTCTCAGGCTCATGGGTGGCCATGCTGGTGGGAAGGAACAAGAACTGAGTGAGAGAAGGTGGGGGCCAGAGAAGCAGGATCTGGACTCAAATCAAAGGGAGTTAGTTGTACCATCCAGTTGTCCCGGGTGATCCTGATTCCTTTGATTCTGGAGCACGGACAGGAAGAATGAGGGCTTGGAGAAACAGTCTTGGGGGCAGATTCTGGCTTATCCCTTAATAGCTGTGTGCATTTGGGAGAGTTATTTAGAGTCCTTAAGCATCCGTTTCCCCAGTGTCTCCATCCATTGGATAGGGATAATAATAGGAGCCACCTCAGTGCCGAGTCGTAGATTGAGTGAGATAAAGCATGGGAAGCAGCTGGCACAGAGCCTGTATTACCTAATGGTCCAAAAATCTACCAAGACACAAACAAGAGCAGGAGGGCAGTACTGGCCCTCCTGGGACCAGCTGCTGTTGTCTCTGCCCCAACAGCTGCCTGAGTCCTTCTGCAGCCCTCTTTTTTTTCTTTTTCTTTCTTTTTTTTTTTTTTTTGTTAAACTTTTTAACAAAGGAAGACACACATACAGAAAAATATGCCACTCATAAGTTGTAGCCTGATGAGTTTTCTCAAAGTGTACACTCACCCATGAAACTGGTCCCCAGATCAAGAAAGAGCCCCTCATGTGCTTTTTGAGTCAACACCTAGTCCCCTTTGACTAGGGTCACTCCTTTCTGACTTCTCACACTGTGGACGAATAGGGTTTGTGCTTGAATTTTCTATAAATGGAATCATACAACACATACCGTTTTGTGTTTGGCTTCTTTCAATCAGCAATGTGTTGGGTATGGTTGTAACGTACTTTCATTGCATGCCTTCTTCTATTATATGAACAAACCATAGCTTATTTGTCCATTCTCTGGTTGGTGGGATTTTGCACAATGTCTAGTATCGGATTATTAGGAGCAGTGCTGCTACACCATCCTTTTTTTTTTTTTTAATGTTTTTTTTATTTATTTCTAGGAGAGAGAGAGACAGCGTGAGCAAGGGAGGGTCAGAGAGAGAGGGAGTCATAGACTGAAACAGGCTCCAGGCTCNTAGGAGCAGTGCTGCTACACCATCCTTTTTTTTTTTTTTAATGTTTTTTTTATTTATTTCTAGGAGAGAGAGAGACAGCGTGAGCAAGGGAGGGTCAGAGAGAGAGGGAGTCATAGACTGAAACAGGCTCCAGGCTCCGAACTGGCAGTCAGCACAGAGCCCGACGCGGGGCTCGAACCCACGAACCGCGAGATCATGACCTAAGCGAAAGTCGGACGCTTAACCGACTAAGCCACCCAGGCGCCCCTGCTGCTACACCATACTTATACATGACCGTTGATGAGCAAGTGTATGCATTTCTATTATACATTAGGCTGAATCAAATTAAGTTGCTATTTTTGTGGCTCAAAAACAATAAAAAGTTGGCAACTTCATGTGGTTCAGTCTACTACTTTTGAGTAGAAATGTTGGGACATAAGACATTAACGTTCAACTTCAGTAGATACTGCCAATCAGTTTTCTAAAGCGGTTGCTCCAGCTCACATTCCCACCACTAGTAAGTTTCCAGTTTCCACAGCCTTTTAAACAAGGGCTACCCAGACCCTTCTGCTGAGTCTCAGCTACTGACATCTTCCGTTCCTGTGGGCCCTCTCCTATCGCGCATTTACAGTATGCGATGTGTTTACTTTCCCCTTGGGAAGGCCGTTCTGACAGTTCTAACGCTAACTGAGCCATGTTTCAGTATGTGAAGAATGTGGCTCTGTATGCTGGGGGCAGAAGGAATCAAACCAAGAGGACAAGGCACAAAGGCCATCCCTCTTCCAATGATAAACTTGGAGAGTCTGACTTTGATTGATACTAAGGGCATTTTCTTACACCAATAATCTTTAATCTGTTCCCAGACAGGAAATGGGAAATAAGAGGACAGGAGATAAAGCTCTTCCTTCTTGTCCGGATCCGAAGAAGCTAGAAATTTTCAGAATGTTTGTGTTGATCGTTGGAGATCCATTCACCAAATGGAGGCAGAATAGGAGGCTCTCTTTCTCCTTGAGCTTGATGTCCTTGGGCCTGGCAGGCAGGGCTAATGTATCTACTAGCCACAGCAGGCTGAGTGCCCAGGGCCCACAATACACCTAGGGACTCGTGAAAACACTGTAAATTCTTTTAAAATCAGGAAACAATATGAACTTTGGGGTAGAAGAAAATGTTTTCTCTATAATATTTAATATATTCATTATATCAATGATGTCATCAAATATAACTTTGTCTTGTGTGGTTTTTTTTAATTTTTAATTTTTTTTAATGGAGGAAGGAGCCCTTGAAGGCAAACGTGCTCAGGGCTTATGGAAGTTATAATGAGGCCCAGCAGCCCCCAATCACATAACCAACTAGACTGTGCAAGATGGATATCCGGACTCATGGAGCTCTATTTTTAGTTCCCCTTGGGAACGACTGAAAGTTCTAGCCCTGTCCCAGTCATGCCCCAGGTTTAAGAAAAAGAGAAGCATGTCCACATTTGAGCCAAACACTAAAAGGCGCACACTGGGAATTTTTTTCATTTCACTTTATGGCCAAGAGGAGGGTAGAGTCTAGTGGTCCTTTAGATCTGCCTTCTGGGTGGAGGTGAAATAGGAACCTTTAGACACCATGGACACCACTTCCTAGAGGCGCATGGGATGGGGGATCTGGCGAGGACAGAGTCGTGTCCTCTGGCTCCCAAAAGGACCCCAACATGGGCATTCAGCCTGTCTTGATGGCGGCTTCAGTTCCTGTTTGTTCCTTCTTTTTTCTTCCTCCCCACAGCATACACATACCCAGAGACTAATTTAAGGGCTGGAGTCTGAGACATCTAGATCTTATTCCTTCCAAACATGTCTTTGTTGAGCTGGCCTTCAAGGAAACATCGAATGATGAATAGCTGTTCGCTGGCTGGAGGAATTTGGAAAGGACAAGCTATTTAAAGCTCCGGGAAGAACAACCAGGTTGGGAATATATCTTGTATTATATGCAGAGGTTAAAAAAGTCATTTTGCAAAATAGTAATTATTTAAAATAGGTCCAGCATGGACCTGATGTATTTTCTTTCTTTTTTAAGTGTATTTATTGGAGGGGCGGGGAGGGGAAGAGAAAGAGGGAAAGAATCCCAAGCACACTCTGCACTGTCAGCGAGGAGCCCAATGAGGGGCTGGATGCCACAAACCTTGAGAATGTGCAACCTGAGCAGAAATCAAGAGTCAGGTGCCCACCAACCGAGCCACCGAGGTGCCCCGTGATCTATTTTATTTCTACATTTTTATTCGAGTCAAAGAAGAAAGGAGATGGACAGAGAAACCCATTCAGGAGGGTGAAAAGAAGAGCGCAGAAGGGGGGGATACTGTCAGGAAGCCAGGATTCTCTGTGCAGCAATGCCACAAATTTGCTGTGTGATCCAGGAAAAACCACCCAACCTCTCAGAACTTTGATTCCTGCATCTGCAAAAAGATGTGACTAGATAATCCGCAAGGTCTTCTCCGGCTTTAAAATATTAGCACCTAGTAGGTGTTCCCTCAGTAATTATGAAGGAGGGAGAGAGTGAGTGGTTGTGGCCCAACGTCACACATTCTGGTGAAAGCCGGCAATGGAAGGGACAAATGCACTAACAATAGGAACGATACTGAGAAGCTGAGCCCATCTGTAGATAGCATTTGTATTGCCATAAAAATAGCACAACAAGATTATATTGAAATACCCCACTATTTAACTTAATAATTTAAATGTTTGCCTAATGAGGTGGACTTGATTGGATTAGGGCATTCACAATTAATTTTGATAGATCATTTTACACATCGGAGGTGCATTCTTCTGAACCAGGAGGTGGAACGGAAGTGCAAAATGTTTACGTTCAAACGAGCATGTGATTTTGCAGGAAACATTAATCCCAGATCATGCACACTAAGTCAATTTCAGAAATGGCTTCTAGATGTATTATTAGAAATTGCTCTTCAAATATAAAAAGCTTGTAATAGAGTTCTGTCCATTTTTCCTTTGGCTGATGGAAGTTGTTTTATAAATATGCCTATGATATGATGTTTTCTTCATCCAAGCCTTTTGGTACTAATTGCAACTTTTTAAACAGTGTAAGTAGTGGCTGTCATGAACACTTTGAAGCCTATTACAAATACTTTCTGAACAATTTCACATTTCAGGGTGCATTCTTTCTTCAAATATTTTTGTTTTTCCCCATTTTTTTTTTTTGAAAAGCACTCAAACTGGAAATGGTGGACCCCCCCCCCCCACCTTTTTGGTTAAGGGAATGATTTTATTATGTCATAGAAAAATGTCACCACTCCCTGTTGCTACTATTCCAAAAATCAAAGAGCCAGGAGAGGTCATATATGTCCTTGAAGGCAGGCATGAGCAATGGCAAATGGCTCCTGGAAAGACAGATTGGAATCGGGCCATCATTTCTGTCCCAGAGTTCCAGGAAAACACGTTCCTCAGCACCATAGCTGTCAGGTCATCTCTTTTCTATCAGAAAGTTATCTGATAGAAGGTGTCCATGGGCAAGATGCTTCTTGGAGGATTCTCGGTGTCTCCGGATCTTCCCCTGAAAAATAGAGATAAATAGCCCAGTCCTGAAACCAGTGCAGACTGGAGGTCCAAGATGTGACAACTTTTGGTGAGATAGCGCGCAGCAGTAGAAGCACGGCGTCGGGACCAGCTGTCCAAGCATCAAATCCTGGTTATGCTCCTATTAGCTGTCCCTTTCTGGGACTTCAGTGCATTGTTTGGTAAATGGAGACAATGACCCCTCATTGAGCATTTAATTATCAGAATTAAATGCCACATCCCTGAAGCATGAGAGCAGCTCAGTGAGTGCAGTTTCCCTCTCCGACTCTCCTTCTCTGGGAGAAAAGCAGTTACAAATTCAAGGCACCATCCCAGTTTTTGATTCCTTACGTGCTCCCGGGAGGACCACAGCCTGTAGCACTCAGGGGCTCTGGGCTTCCTGGTCTGGGTGGACATATGAGGTTCACGCTGTAGTCTCCTCCACCTCTGTTGGCAGAAGCACTTGAATCTGCTTTTCTCCTCGTAGGTCCGTATTCTGTGATGGTATTTTATCAGACGCATCTTTGTTTCAATGACCTTCATAATAAAATCCAAAGCTTTTGCACGACATTCAGGGATCTTAAAAAACCTACCCTCTCTCATTATACCATTCCCTTTATTCACCCACAAACTACTTTTCTCTGCTCACTACATTCTGAACACACCAACTTTCTCCAACCCCAGGCCCTTTGCTTATTCTGCCTGCTCCTTTATGCCAGGATGCTCTTTCCTTTATTCTTCAACTGAAGAAGGTCTCCTATTTCAGGGCTACGTAAAGGATCACCTCCTCCCTTATGTCTTCTAGGATAGCATGGCTGAATCAGGTCCACTTCAGATTGGTTACTTGTCCCTGGTGTAGAGATTATTCTGTACACACTAAGGCATGGAAACAGCCATGCCTCCTCATCTCCGTGGCCCCAGAACCCTCAGAAACCGAGCTGAATATAAAACTCTTAAAATCCTCCCAACAACCTGTTGAGGTAGGTACTACTATTGATTCATTTTGTCACACAAAGACATCAAGTCTCAGAGATGCTCTGTAACTAGTCTAGAGTCACACAGCTAGCGGGTCATAGAACAGAGATTTGAACCTATAGACTTGCACTCCAATGTTTGTGCTCTTTCTGCTACTCTGTTCTGTAAGCCTCTCCACAACCTCCTTTAATCCTGCAACAACCCAGTGAAGTGGGCAGGGAAGGCGTCATCATGGCTTCTTTACAGATGAGGAAACCGAGGCTTGAACAAGGACAGTCACTTCCCCAGCCTACGTGACTAGACATTGGTGGAGCTGATGAGAGCGTTCCCAGCTTCAGATTCTGGATGGGAGCCTCTGCACGGTCACAGGCTTCCTGCCCCTGCTTGGCGACGTGTGCCTCACCTGCTAGAGGGGACAACCCAAACAAAGGAGGTGGGGCCCCGGGCTGTTGCAACACCTGAGGAATTCACGTACCTCTCAGGCCCCATCTGAGCCCCTCACCACAGAGGTGAGGAGTGACAAGGGACATCTCTGCTCCCAAGGGATTCCAGTCATGCGAACTCCTCCAATTAAGGCTAGAACGATGTCATATCCTGAAATAGCATTTTAATGAGTGATGGCTCTGGGATAAATTGTCATCTCGTGATCTCTCGTTAGAGAGCTTAATTAGACCCATCATAAAACATATTGATCGATGGCACTGAGCAGGTCCACAGGACATTCACCACCCGCTGGAACATTCCTGCCCACTGCTTAGTGGAGCCAGGGTGGGATCTGTCCCAGGCCCTGACAGCAGCCAGGGCATAGTTCTTTTTGAGCACATGGGCACCATTCGCCAGGTTCTTTCATCCCTCCCTTCTTTCCTTTCACAAATACTTATTTAGCACCAACTGTATACCAGGCACTGTGCTACCCTCTTATGCTTTAGCCCATTTTGTCTTCACAAAAAACTATTCTTTCTTTATTCTGCAAATAGTAAAAACAAGGCTTGGAACCCCGAGCTGCCGCTAGGTGCAGCCCCAGCTTACTGAGTTCTCTTTCCAGCAATTTCTGGTGAAGTGCCTCACATAAGAAGAACAAAGGGAAAATTGAAGGAAAAAATGGACTTTATTAAACTCCTAATGCATGTCTGGCACTCTACTAGGCACACAATTTTATAAGCATGTCCCTTTTAACCTTTATATCAACCTCACAAGGTGAGGATTTTAGTCATTTTATAGTTGAGGAAACTGAGTCTCTGATATGTTAGTTGCTCAAAGTCACGCAGCAAGTGACTCTCAGTGCTGGGACTGGAACATAGCTTTGAGGAATTGCCAATCCAGACAGATGATGGTTCAAATCCAAGCCCTATCATACACTAGCTGTAACATTTGGGGCACATTACCCAAACCGTGTGAATATCATACTGATGTAATAACTGGACCCCTCTCAGAGTTATTGTGAGGATTAAATGAAATAATGCCTGTAAAGCATTTAGATAGTCTCTGACCCAAGGAATTTTTTCAGTAAAAATTATTTTTCAATGAATAGCTCAACTATTTTCTCTTGGAACGAAGCTACGTGTTTTTTCATTCATAAAATGGGTATAGAACCCCTGCCCTGAAACAATTCATAGGGAATACTTTATACAAGATAAAGTAGTCCAACTGCCCTTATTTTTTATAATGCTTATTTAATTTATTTTGAGAGAGAACAAAAGGGGGAAGGACAGAGAGAGAGGGAGACGGAGAATTCCAAGCAGACTCCTCACCGTCAGCACAGAGCCCTATGTGGGGCTTGAGCCCATGAACCGTGAGATCACGACCTGAGCTGAAGTCAGCCGCCGAGCCACCCAGGTGCCCGCAACTGCCCTTGTTGATCACTTTTCTTTATACTTGTGTGTCAGCAAAAAGCTTGAAGTGACCACCTACTTGATGGGCTTCCAGAGAGAGTAGAAAAAGCTCTCGGGCAAATTTTATCTAAACTATTATTATTATTCAATAAGGCATTAGCATAAAATGGTGGGAGTAGTGGGAGGTGGTGGATCAGAGGAAAAGACTTGGGGGGAGGTTTAATAAGGTCAAAGTATTGAAACTTCAAGGGAATGTGGTAGCTACTGTGGCATGAGTGCCTGGATGCAATGGTCTGGGCTCAGCAGGGTGGGTGTGCCTTTATGGTATGTCTGTTGTTGCGTGTCTGCAGTGAGCGTGTACGTGTGTGTGCGCACATGCTTGTCGGGCCTCGTGTACAGGGGGCCATAGACCTTTTCATTAGAAATGAGTCCGTGTGTGTATGTGTGTGCATGTTTAGGTGTGGACATCTCTGTGTGCGTTTGGAGGCCAGTTTCCATGAGACGGTGACTTCCTTCACCTGTGTGCACTTGGAGATTTTTTTTTTCCTTTTTTTATTACAGTAAATGTAGCTTGAAAGCTGAGGATAGCACAGCTTTTCCCCAAACACAGATCACATCACAATTTCTCTTTCAGAGAAAAATGCTACAAAATAACCTGCAGATGGTGAGTCTCCCGCTTTTTTTCTCTCTTTCTGCCTTGCTCTTTCTCTGCGTCTTTCTGTCTCTGTCTCTGTATCTCTGCCTCTATCTCTGAGGCCCTATTTATAGCTTAAAATGCTCTCATATTTTCACACTTAGCATATGAAATGTCCCCATGTTACAGAAAACAGCACGCATTCGAGTTTGTAATTAGATCAGTGTCTCATCCCAAGGTCCACCCAGGAAAACCCCCGGAAACTGCTCCTCGCCCCTGCTCCTACCCACAAGCATCACCCAGCCTGAGGATCCTGCCCTAACCCTTTTCTGGGGTCTGTTTTCCCAACTCCTGATGACAACCGTCCCATCTGCCTCCCCCCTGCTCCCTTCCTGACCCTCTCTGCTGCCTCCTCGTTCCAGGGGCAGCTGGAAGCATCAGAGACCTCCTCTCCCCAGAGCCCGAACGATTGCCCCGTTCCTCGCCCTCGGAGTCTCTGGGCGCAGTTACAAAATTCAGTTCTCCAAACTGCCCCAATGCAAACACTGCCCAGAGGGAAGGAAAGCTCCGTCTCTTTTCCCGAAAATAAGGAGAAGCGATTTTTTTTTAAGGAGGAAGAAACAGAGATTCATCTCTAACCAATCTGGACATGTGTTAGGGAATATTGTTGAGAACAATTAGGGATGTATGAGTGAGGGGTTTATTTCTCACTTGCTTGTCAGGTCAGAAGACAATCTGTTTATTTTCCTGCTACAATTTTATTCAATAAATTGAAAGGATGTGCGCTGGGAAAGAGGGTATGAACAGGATGTGTGCTCTCAATTTGTCAAATAAATAATCGAGCTTGGAAACAACAGATTTTATTAATTAGACAGGATGGTGTATTATTACCATTAAAGTGTTATATTGCATTGATTTTTATATTTTACTCGGCTACTAATTACTGTAAAAGATTTCGGGAATGAAGCAAAATAAAATCATGCAGCATTATACATAATGTAAAGATAGCGTGAATTAATTTGGCCGCTGCTCGTGCCTGCCTGCCTGCCTGCCTGCCGCGGGAGTGGAAAAGGCCAGGAAGGGGCCTCCCTTGCAGAAGACCCGCACCCCCTGCCCGGCCTGGGGCACCTGGGGTTGCAGACCAGGCTCAGCCATGCCCTAGCTTTGCACCCTTCGACGGATCGCCTCTCTCTCTCTCTCTCTCTCTCTCTCTCTCTCTCTCTCTCTCGGAAGCTCGAGTTTTCTCTTTCGTATATGTAAACACCTCTACCTGCCTCACGGAGTGGTTGTAAGGATCTAACGAATTCCCGGGAGGAAAAGCCCTCTGGAGGGCCAGTCTGACTTGGGGGGGCGGCAGACAGAAGGGGGTTGCTCTGGCCAGACCCCCTGCTTCGGGGTCGGCCCTGGCCGCTGGGCTTGGCCCAGGATGGGCCATTCGCCTGCCGGGACACTGCCCCAGAGCCGAGGCACACCAGCCCGGGGCCACAGCACCGCCGCCGAGCAGAGCCCCTCGCCAGAAAGCCCACAGAGGCAGTCCGCCGCCGGGACAGCGGGCGCTCCTCGCGCCGGAGGCCCCGCGGGTGCTGCTCAGCGGGTGGAAGGGTGGGCTATGGGCACACGCAGCAGGGTTCGAATCCTGCCCTGCCACGGGCGCGCGCGGTGGCCGCAGCCAAACCTCTTAACCTCTCCGAACGGCGGTGTCTCTTACTAAAGTTAAAAAAACAAAACAACAAAGCTCTTCGCTCAGGAAGTAAATTCCCAGGCCAGGCACTCGTTCTGGCTAAGGAAGCAATGGGCAGGGCCCTCCCCAGGGGGCCCAGGTCCCCCAAGGGCGCCCCACGACCGCGCAGCCATAAGGGGACCAGCAGCCCCAGGGAGCCCTTTTCAGGTCCTGCTCCGGCGCTGCCTCCCAGGTCCTCGCAGACCTCGGCTCGGCCGAAGCCGACGGCCCGGGGCGGCCCCCACGCCCCACCCCGGGGCGCGTTTCTTTGGGCGCCGCGGCCCAAGCCCAGCCACGTTTTTCTCCAGGTTGGGTCGCCGCGCCCTGCCCAGCGACGACCGAGATTTCTCACGACCCACTGCCACCTACTGTCCGCAGCGAGGAACTGCAGGGCCGGGCCGGGCCGGCCTCGGAAGCTGCCACCGGGAGGGCGGCCCCCCAGACCCGCTCAGGTCCCAGCGCCTGAAACGCGGTTCCCGTTTGCTCTGAGTACTGCGTGGCAGTTGTGTGGGAGCAACTCAGCGAGGCCAACCGAAGCCCTGGTCCTCTGGCGTGCGCTCTTATGGGGGTGACTGAGGCCCTGCCCTTACGGAGACTGAGTACCAGTGCAAGCCCCTTGCTCCCCATCCCCGACTTGACTACGGCTCCCTTTCAAGCCTGACTATCCTGCTTCTGGGCTTAAAGGGCCGTCTCCTGCCGCTCAAACTGGACGCACGTGGGTCTTCCAAAGAACAGCTGCTGTCTCTTTTTAGCCTCCCGAGGGTTACAACTTCACTGCCCTGGAGATCTGACCTCCTTCTGAGTCAGGCCTTCTCTCAGCCTTCTCTATGCATTCTGGATCCCTTCTGTCACCCTCTCTTGGAGCGCGAATCCTGAGCTCTAGGGTGGCCTTACTGGTTGTGTCATCTTGGACAAGTCACTGTAATGTTGTGAACATTGTTTTTATTTGTAAAGTGGGACTAATTACAATGTGCCGGAAGGCCGTCAAAGAGGGCTACAGTCAAGACTGACTGAAAGTAGCCTGAGCCTTGGAGATATGTGTACAGATTTTCCTTGGGCACTCAAAAGATTGCTCATTGTCCGGGGCTGATGTTTGTGTCCACCCACCCCTCCGCAGGTTCTCATGTTGAAGTTCTAACCCCCAAGGTGACAGTTTTCAGCGGTGAGACCTGTGGCCGGTCAGGGTCAGGGGGTGGAACCCTCATGAATGGGATTAGTGTCCTCATAAAAGACAGTCCTTGCGCCTTTTACCACTCAAGGTTACAGTGCAGAGACTGCAATCAGTGAGGAAGCGGGTCCCCACATGAATCTGCCAGCACTTCGAGCTTGGACTTTCCAGCCTCCAGAAATGCGGAAACTAAAGACTTGTTGTTTATAAGTCACCTCGCTTTTGGAATTTTGTTATAATAGCAGCCTGAATGAGCTAAGGTACTCATTGAATCAACATAATATAAACCTGTATAGGCACAGGCCTGTGATCTTTTGAAAAGCAGTTGGTGGGTGGCAGGAGATGGGATGATCTGGGAGACATGGAAGGTTCTAGAGGGGGGAGGATGGGGGAAAAAGGTATTGAGTCCTCCAGTGTGTCCCCCTGTACCCAGTACTGTTTTTCCTCTCTTATAGAAAATGTGTCACAGTTTAAAATAATGCATTGAGATGCTGTATGCATTTGTCCCGCGTCGGACTCTCAGTAAGCTGCATGAGGATCCGGGCTATGTCTGTTCTATAAACCGCTGTGCCCCAGTGTCCAGCATTGTGACTGGCACATGGGAGACACTCAATATTTGTTGAACGAGTAAATGACTACAAGCATGCGTTTAACCAGAGACAATTAACTACCCCCTGGGCTCTTCTACAGTAATCCATCCATCGTCTTACCCTTACCCACAAAGAGCTCATCTCCAGAGCCTTTCTTCCCTTTCAGGTTTTTTGCTATCCTTATCCTAAGCTCAGGCACCCTCCAGAGTTCCCTTCTTCTTTTTTTTAACAAACAACTAGACAAAAAAAGCAGAGGAAGGTTGATGGCTATTTGAAGCCAAAAGGTCTTGCCTTTTGATATGATAAACTACTTTTACCTCAGTTTAATGGGTAGAATTTACTATTGTTCCTATTTTCCAGATAAGGAAAATTGGGATGAACTGACTCATCCTAGGTGATAGCAAGTGAGTGGCAGAGATACAGCTAAATTCCAGCTCTCAGGGCTCTAAACCACATGATCTTTCCCCCTTGCCAGCTGCCAGGTCGGGCAGCCCCAAGTGCAGTGCAGGCTCCCCTTGGTGCCCTGGGGCAAACCACGTGAGGATTAGTCTCCAGAAAACAACTAAGGAGGAAGATGATAAAAGACTCATGGGAACACTTTTGACCCTCCTGTCAGCATTCACCTCCAGTGGCCATCAGGCACTTGGGGGACGTATCAACACATATCTCCATAGGTCCTCACCGCCTTCCAACTCTCTGACCTTGGGCAATTCGTCTAAGGTCTCTGAGCCACAAATGCCTCATCTGTAAAATGGAAATAATAATAGTGACTACATCACAAGGTTTTTGCGTGGTTTAAATAACTTAGTACATGTAAAATGCTTAGAAGAGTGCCTCATTAAATACTTACTGAACCAGCAAGGAGCTGAGTAAAGTAAAAAAGAAGGAGAAGGCTAATACAGGGAGAAGAGTATGAAGAAGTGAAGGCAAAGTGAGAAAGATAACTTTTTTTAATGTTTGTTTTTATCTTAATGTAAGAGCCGTATTACAGGAGCTGAAAACCTAACATGGAGCCCAGCTCTCCCACTCCCATGCTGTGTTACCTCAAGCAAATCAGGCAACCTTGCTGGGCCTCCATTTTAGCATCTGTAAGACAGCAGTATTGAACCTGATATTCCTTGAGGTTTTCTCTTGTGTTTTCTCTGACACTGAGGGTACAAAGTCCACCCGTATGAAACGTGATGTTGACTCTGCCTAATATCTGAGAACAGCAAGGTGGGGGTGGGGAGAAGCCAAATGTGCATTTCCCTGTGGAACCTGGTTTCCCCATGACACCGGAAAGAAGCTCATCTCCCACTGGTGTTCAGTTCTGTCTCCAGCTCTGCCTCTTCATAGCTGTGGGACTTTGAGCAAGATGCTCAACATCTCTCAGGCCCCCTTTCCTCATCAGTAGGGTGGGACTAAATGAAACGGCATAGGTAAAATGCTTAGCACAGTGATGAACACAGTAAATGCTCACTGAACACTAAAATGTTACTGGTGTGCATTATTAAAGTGGGTGTGGCATCACAGCCCTTAACAAAACCTGCTCTGAGGCCAAATGGCAACGAGTTTCCCATTAGCTGGTATTTTGGCCATTTTCCCCATGAGTCATTCACTGAAAATCCACTATGTGTTAGAGTTTGAACCAGGTATAGGTTAGAAAAATGCATGAACCATGAGCTCTGATGCCAAGTTTCAAAGGATTGTATGCGCTTTTTCAGGTACCGTAGACTCCTGTTACTGTGTTATATTCTCTTCTTTAAGCTTCCTAACAACCCTACAGGAGGTTTTTTTGTTTTTGTTTTATGTTCTTTCACTTGTTTGTTTATTTTTGAGAAAGACAGAGAGCACAAGCAGGGGAGGGGCAGACAGAAAGAAGGGGACACAGAATCCGAAACAGGCTCCAAGGCTCGGAGCTGTCAGTGCAGAGGCCAACACGGGACTTGAACTCGTGAACCATGAGGTCATGACCTGAGCCGAATTCAGAAGCCACCCCAGGCAGCCCAGCGCTGCAGGAGGTTTAGCTGGGGCCACGGGAAGGAGTGAACTAGAAGAAGCTGCAGGTGGAGGCTGGAAGGAATGGGGAGTGATGGGGAATTCACAGGGCTCAGCCTGGACCACACCAGCTCCTTCCGCTCTTCACATCTCCATCAGCCAAGAGTCATGGAGTTTCCAGTATGCGAGCAATATGGAGACTCTCGACAGCCCTCCAGGTGGAAACAAATATGAGGGTCGCCAGCAATTTCTTTCAGCCCTCTCTTCTGGCCTCCTGTCCCTTCGTTTCTAGTTCTTTTTCAGGGCATAAGACTGGGGCACAAATGATCTGTACCTGAGCATGCGTGAATATCTGTGACCCCTTCTCTCCCCCAGGGAAAGAAAGTTTTGCTTTTGCAACTTAATCTCTCATATCTTTTGGAACCAAATGCCAAGCCTCCACATTCCTACCAAGTAGAATCCAGAGGCCTTAACCCAGCACTTAAATGCCTTCACGGCCCACCAGCCTCTCTCATTTCCACTCCAACAGCTTACCTGCAATTGCTCTTGCCGAATTCCAGCCCAAAGGCCCTGGACTACTTGCACACATCCCCATAGTCCCCATCTCAGTGAGTCTACTAACACGGCTCCCTCTGCTGGAATATACTTCACACACCCAAACCCTGCCTCTAGTTTAAGGCCGCATTCAGAGATCACCTCCTCCAAGAAGCCCTCCTTAATCTCATGGCTGGAAATAAGTTTTCTCTCAGAGAAAATGTGAGAACCACACTTCACAAACTTTATTTTGGATGCAATTTTTTCATGTGAAGAAGAAATTGATTCATGTGAATCAGCCTAGGGATTTTGTTATTTATTTATTTTTTAAAATTTAAATCCAAATGAGTTAACATATCGTGTAGTAATAATTTCAGGAACAGAATCTAGTGATTCATCACTTACAGTTAACACCCAGTGCTCATCCCAACAAGTGTCCTTCTTAATGCCCCTCACCTGTCTAACCCCTCCCCCTCCCCAATACCCTTACAGCAGCCCTCAGTTTGTCCTCTGTAATTAAGAGTCTTTTATGGTTTGTCTCTCTCTCTCTCTCTCTGTTTTCATCTTATTTTTGCCTTCCTTCCCCTGTGTTCATCTGTTTTGTTTCTTAAATTCCACATATGAGTGAAATCATATGGTATTTGTCTTTCTCTGACTGACTTATTTCACTTAGCATAATACCCTCTGGTTCCATCCATGTTACAAATGGCAAGATTTCATTCTTTTTGATTACTGAGTAATATTCCATTGTGTATACACACACACACACACACACACACACACACACCCCACATCTTCTTTATCCATTCATCCGTCAATAGACATTTGTCAGCCTAGAGATTCTGTAAAAATGTGAACTCAGATATAATAGGTCTGAGGTGGATCCTGAGATTCTAAATTCCTAAGACATTTACCCATGAGACTGATGCTTCTGGTCTGATAATCGCATTGAGTAGCAAGTGATCTCCAACCCTGGCCGTGTATCAGAATCACTTGGCAAGTTATTAAAACTCCAGGTCCTACAGCCAGACATGGTCCAGGTTTTATGGGGCCAGAGCTCGGTCCATATGGAGGGCCCTTTTTAAAGAAATATAAGATTATAGGGGCACCTGGGTGGCTCAGTCGGTTGAGCGTCCGACTTTGGCTCAGGTCATGATCTCATGGTTCGTGGGTTTGAACCCCACGTCGGGCTCTGTGCTGACAGCTAGCTCAGAGCCTGGAGCCTGTTTCAGATCCTGTGTCTCCCTCTCTCTCTGACCCTCCCCTGCTCACGCTGTCTCTCTCTCTCTCAGAAATAAATTTTTTTAAAAAATTTAAAAAAAAAGAAATATAAGATTACAGAGGCATCTGGCTAGCTCAGTTGGTTGTGCCTCCAACTCTTGATTTTAATCCAGGTCATGCTCTCATGGTTTTAGAGACTGAGCCCCATGTCTGGCTCTGTGCTGAAAGCTTGGAACCTTCTTGGGCTTCTCTCTCTCCCTCTGTCTTTGCTCTTCCCCTACTTGTGATCTCTCTCCCCAGATAAATAAATAAACTTTAAAAAATTATAAATAAGAAATACTCCTTTCTGGGTGTTGGAATGGTGTGCAAGTGAAGGTTCCTAAAGTATAAGCTTCATTAAGTTCTAGGTAAATCCATTTTTGCCTGGGTTCACACACTGACAGTCCTAGGAGGGTGGAAATATACGTGTGCTTTCTTTCGTTTTGTTTTCAGAATTTTTCCAGGTGAGCCTTAGTAGCCCATCCCTGGATTCACCCCCACCTTTGGGAACCTCTCTGCTTACCTCTCTCTCCCTCTTCCACCACTAAGTGCTGCCATGTCAGGCACTGGGTCAGACCCTTCCATGAAGGGCAGGCTCCTAAGCCAAGAAGCTCGCTGTCTAATGGAAAACTGGTGACAAAGGGAACATTGCATCGACTGTCTATCCAAATGCTGTGGGGACAGGAGGAGGGAATAAAACTCTGCCCGGACAGGAGGACAAGGCCGGGAAGTCTCCCAGAGGGGCTGCCATTCAACTGGGTCTTGCTGAATGACTGAGGGAACAGCCTGGTCAAAGGTGGGGATGCCTGAAAGAACATTGTATCTTCAAGAGCCAGCCAAGTGAGCCTACACGTGGCGAAAGAGTGGGGGCCAGGGTTGGGGTTGTGAGAGGCGGGTTTGGAGGGTGGCCAGGGCCTCAAGAGTTTGGGCTCATTTGGAATGGTGCAGTAGGCACAGAGGGTGTTTGAGATGGGGCTAGCATAATCCAGTCTGTGTTTTGCACATGCATGCAAAACATGCATGTGTTTCTTCCAACTGCTAACTATAATTAGTTCTTTCTGTGGCTTATCTGGATCTATGGAAAGATCCAGAGATCTTCCTTTCCTTCTTTCTTTCCTTTTAATCTTCAATTCTTTACTATTTCTTTTAAAGTAATCGCTATAGGTCAGGTAGAGTATGCTAAGCATTTTAATCTAATTCAGTCGTACTAGTGACTCTGGAAAGCGTATAAAAGGATGTCAGTTCTCCAAATAAACTGAGGATCAGAACCTTTGAGGGACTTGCCCAAGGTCACAGCAATACAAAATAAGAAAAGCCTGGAGACCCAAGGATTAGCACAGTGCCAGTCACAGCGCAGAAATTTAAAATATTCCATGAATCAATAGCTGAATGTTGAGATGAAGACCTTCACTTTTATTTTTTTAATTTTTTTAATGTTCATTTATTTTTGAGGGATAGAGAGACAATGCGTGAGCAGGGGAAGGGCAGAGAGAGAAGGAGACACAGAATCTGAAGCAGGCTCCAGACACAGAATCTGAGCTGTGAACACAGAACCCAATGTGGGGCTCGAACTCATGAGCCACGAGATCATGACCTGATCTCTGAGCAGAAGATCATGACCTGATCTCTGAGCAGAAGTCAGCTGCTTAACCGACTGAGCCACCCAGGTGCCCCAAGACCTTCACTTTTTAAGCCAATCTTGGAAAGCATGTTTCGAGGAGTTGGAGGGAGATGGGAACTTCCTGTTTCCTGGAAGTCCCAGGTTCCTTCCCTCTGGGTGTCCAAGGATGCATTCCTCTACTGTCCTTTCTGGAAGCCAGGGTCCTTCCTCATGTTCTCTGCTTCAGTTAAGGAAAAGGTAGAGAGGTGGGGTACCCCCATGGAACTTTGCAAAAACAGTTGATTTGATGATTTTATCTTATTTGTATGTTTGGGGGTGGGTGGGTTGTAATTAAGTTTCAAACCTATTTCCTTTCATTCAATCCAACTCTTACCACAATTAAGACAAATGAACTACATTTTAAAAACACTTAGGGAGTGTCTAATATTGCCACTGGGAGGCAAATGATTGAGTGAGAACCCCAAGGATGCTATAGGCTTCTGGAAACATGGGATTTGAATCTGATATAGATCCTTGACTTTAGTTCTTCTCCTGGAAATCCATTAGAACCCACAATGAAATGTGGCTCCCCCTTCATGGTTCAAACCTCTCACCATTTCCTCCAGTGAATTCAACCTCATCTGCCTGTTATCACTGTCAAAAAATGATGATCGTCATGACATTTCACACAGTGTGTGACAGTGCTTACTGTGTTTGGGGGGATCCTCACAACCATACAAAGAGAAAAGCACAATGAGATCATTATGACTCCTCCCTGACAGAGGCTCAGAGAGTCTCAAACACTTGCCTGGGGGCACCTGAGTAGCTCACTCGGTTGAGCACCTGACTCTTGATTTCAGCTCTGGTCAGGATCTCATGTTTCGTGAGATGGAACCCTGCTTTGGGCTCTGTGCTGACAGTGCAGAGCCTGCTTGGGATTCTCTCTCCCTCTCTCTCCCTACTTCTCTCTCTCTCTATCTCTCAAAATAAATAAATAAATAAACCTAAAAAAATGAGTGGGACACACAGCTAGGAAATTGGAGCACTGGGTCCATAACCCAATTTTTAATGCGTGACAAGGTACACTTCCAATATGACATTATTGATGAGTCGCCTGGTAGGTAATCAATATTCTTATAACAGTATGTTTACTGGAGTGAGTCTTCCATCTGCTTACATGGTTTAGTCTTCTCTTCCCAAATATGCCACAAACAATTTATAGGGAGAATACTTCTCTTATTCTTTTACTTCCCATGCATTAATGACTATTACATGGCCAACACTCTAAAAGCTACTCTATGGAAGGTCCTAGGGATGCAGTTATGAACAAAAGAGATACCTTCCTGCCCTCTGAGAGTGTACAGTCTAATGGAATAATAATCTTTTATGACTTTTTGAATTGTTACTAGGTCCTAAGGTACGCATTCTCCATTTTTCGGGTGAGCATACTGAGATGCGGAGAAGAACAAGGAACTATTTGGGTTGGGAAAGCTAGATTCCCATGGATTCCCCAAAGAAGTTAGCCCACAACCAAGCCAACACAGTGTGAGAAAGCAGAGAGGAACATGGCTTTAGAAGACACAGACAGAGTCCATCTCAGCTCAACCAATTGTTTGAGTGATCTCAGGAAGGTTATTTACATATGGATCTCAGTTTCTGCACCTTTAAAATAGGATCACCACAACCAGCTCCCAGTTTTGCTCTATGAATCAGTTGACAAAATGAATGTAAGGCCCTCAAATAAACACCTGACTCAGAGCAAGCGCCCACTACAGGGTAGGTGTTACCACTATTATTATGGCTCAGTGGCAGACACAGCCCGGCTGTGCATCTTTTACATGCACGATAGTTGGGTTGTATCTTCTGCCCGAGACAGTTCCTGAGAGCAAAATGCTCGGAGTTCTCCACACCCAGCTGTGCACATGGCCGGGAACCGAGACCACTCACAACAGGGCCTATTTCCGGGACCAATGGATGCCAATGGCCCCTCACTGGAAGCATTGACGAGCGCAGCTCAGGACACAGAAGCCGCCAACAGGCTTCCGAACCCTGCCAAGCCCTCCTGCCCACTCGAGCACCAAGGGGAGGGGGTGACTGTGGCATAAACACACGTTTGCTTTCATTTGGCTTAGCTGACTGTGTGTTTTGTTAAACACATTTAGGTTTGGAAAAGATTATTTTTGGTACACTGCTGCATAATTAGATGAATTTTCATGAGTTTATTCTTGAAATAAACTTTGAAATTGTCCATGTTTTACTGTTTTTTAATCATCTGCAGATACTGTTTTTTGAGACTTAGCATGAAAAAAAAACCTTGTTACATATCAGTTTAATTTAGATTCAAATAAAATAATTTTTTGAATTTGCAGCAACAACAAGTCTGCGAAAGTGGTTGTAACTGGCGCTGAGTTGTTTGAGGATCAAGATAATTACAGTATAAAGGATAAGAGAGAATATAATATCCTGGCATCCAGTGCCTATTCAACTAATCCCCAGCCCTTGACAGATGTTCAAACACAGTATTTTTAAAAGCTGACTTTTAAAAAAACAGGGCGAGTCACTTATTAGATATAAACAACGCGATAAGAAATGCAAAGTCTGACATCCATTATGAACTGTCCATGCTGAGAAGCGAAAGAGACAAGGTAAAGAGTCCAAGGCACTGCGCGCGTTGCTATCATGGGTGCCCGAGGCAGGGCTGCGGCTGCAGCCACGACGAGCCCCCGCTTCGCCAGGATCACAGGGTCCACCTGCATCAGCCCCCAGGAGGCAGAGTCCCAAAGGCAGCTTCCATGATGCTGTCACCTACACAGCAGTAGCAGCACCTCTTTGGCGGCTGTTTGAAGGCAAGGATGCGGGCAGCCAGCACCGGGACAGTTTGGCTGGCTTTGAACAATAGCGACAGGAGCCCAAAAAGATGGCCAGGCAGATGGAGGGGTAATGAGCAGTGTGTTTGTTGGCTCACGGATTGCTCTCGTCTTTGGCCCTTGCCACTCCTGTACTCACAGGTCTCACAGATATTCTGAGCCTGAATAGCTGTTGGGTATCAAGGCCATCTGCTGACCTCTAGAGTTCAGAGATGAATAAGACCTCATCCCTGCCCTGTCTTCAAAATCTCACAGTACAGCAAAGGAGGGAAGTCACATCCATCAGTAACAACGATTATGACTGTTATTGTTATTGAGCTTCATCTATATGCTAAGCTTCATTTTAAGTGTTCTTACTGATCCCCACAGCAATGTTATGGAACAAGCACTACTATTATGCCCATTTCACAGATGAGGACACTAGAGCACAGAATGAATAAGACATGATGAAATCATTCTGACTGGGTGGGGGAGGGGGCAGAGAAGAAGATCCCAGAAGTCTTCATGGATGGAGAGAGTGGGAGCTGAGCTGGGGCTGTAAGGACTGGTGGAATTTGCAAATGTGGAGATGCTGGAGAAGAATGTTCAGGGCAGAGAGAACCATGCAGGGGGAACAGAAAAAATGAAATTAATATACCAAGCTGTACCAAGGATGGCACAGAAATTACTTGGGTTTTTTTGTTTTGTTTTGTTTTGTTTTGTTTTGTTTTTTGCTTTTCTATTTAAATGGAATTCTATACAAAGAGCCCTTAGCACACCGGAAAGCACAAACCCGACTCTGAATGCTGGTGCTTTCTTCCTTTGAGACTTTTATCTGGGATCCTTGAAACTGATTCTGTAACAGCAATGGCTCCAACGAGGCAAAGTGTTCTGGAAAGAAAGGCTTCCTTGAGGGGAGCCTCTGTGTCTGAGCCTGGAGCTGTGGGTCTGGGCTACAGAGTCAGGCTTCAACATCAGGAGGCGCTAGTGGATCTGCAGGCAGGGCTGGGCTAGTGGGAGTGCGAGCGCGTTCAGAGGTGAACCCCCTGTGCTACCTGTCTCTTTGTTTCCATCTGATGCTCTATTACATTAAGTCATTGGCTACCTCTAATCTCTTTTCAACACTGCCAAGAATTGCCTTATCGGCATATTACTTTAAAACAACTGCAGAAAAGGATCTTCTTTTAGAAAATACTCAGCCCTTCCCCCTTTCCCCCCACCAGCCCTCACCCCTGCTCAGAAAGCACATTTTTGCCTGCAGATCTGCATCCAGAGCAAGGGAGAGGGCTTCCAGGAGACCCGCAAAAGGCCTGATATGAGTCTCCTGCTGTGTAGTGGCCAGACTCTGGCATGCTCTTGCCCTATGATGGACCCAAGCTGGACCTGGCTAGCTGTCACATCCTTAGAGTGAAGGAGAAGGTGGTGGGCTGCTGGGGGTGACCAGCACTCCAGGAGTTTGCCAGGACAAGATTTTCCTGAGTGCTTTCCGGAGACCAGATGTTGGCCCTTTGTGAGTTGTATGGCCTTAGGTCTTGCTCAAGAGGGCTATCAGGGCTGTGGGAGCACAGAGCAGGGAGATAACTAACTCCTCCATCTCACGTTTACCCTGGGCACCACCTCAAGAGAGCAGACTTCCCCAGTGTGGTCTTGGAGGCACACTCTGTCGCAATCTCCAGAAAGGCACCATGCATCCAAAGAACTGCCCCTTCAAGGAGCTTCTCGATCCTGGCTTGCACTGTGGGAGGGGGAGTGCACACCTGGGGCCTCGCTCCTGCCCCACCAGCTCCGCTGGAGGTGTCCACTGCCCAGGGTGTCCTTCACTCTCCTCGGGGCTCCTGCAACAACCACAGGATGCAAGGGCCCAAGGCTCTCGTCATCTTCCTCTAACCCTTTGTAAATGTCTCCTTCTGAACGCGCAGCTCAGATTCTCAGAGCTTAGCCTCAGTTTCAAAAGCTTCCTATCATTTCCCCTAAAATAACACTAGCCAGCCTTCAGGGAGAGTGTTCTAGACACCAGTTACTGCTTGGGTTTCCATGTAGTATCTAATGTCATTCACACCCAAATCTCAAGGTGTGGAACTTGAGGTTCACATGTACTCTGAGGACGATGAGTGCCTATCTTTCCTAAGTCATCAAAGAAATTTCACGAAGCATGAACTCCGGATGAATGACAGACTGAACGAATGAATGAATGATAGAAGGGAAGGAAGAGAGAAAGCAGATCGCCAAGAACGTAGGGAAGAAGTACTCAGGAATTTCCTGGTTGGGGATGGCTTTGAGCAAATTTTCTTCCCTCTCTGAGTTTTTGTTCTTCTCTTTGCAAATAGAAGTTACTGGCACTCCCAAAGAGTAGAAAGGTAGGATGTAAAAGCATCTCGATTTGCTTACAGCAAGTGTTCATGTGTCGTTCTTATTGCTTATCTAATCTAACATTTTACCCGTGTAAGGACTAATCCCACCTCTCTGTGTGGCCTGCTTTGGGGTGAGCATCAGAATCACTAGAAGCAATATGAAAATTCTGATGTTCCCTCTTATACCTATCATAAACCACAGCTTCGTATTGTTAAAACAAAATGAAACAAACAAACATCTGTCCAGTCTGTGCTTGATCACCTTCAAGAACAGAATTCACTATTTCCTGAGGCATTTTAATCTATGGTCACTCAATCCTAATAGTTGACCAGTTGCTTCTGGTTGAAATTTCCTGTCTACTTCATTGGATGAATAAGCAGAGCTTTCCTGGGCTAGGGTTTAGCTATTCTCTAATTGGAATGGAAAAATATGGATTCACAGAATGTCAGAGTTTAAAGAAAATTTAGGAACCTCCTATTCTGGGGGCTTAATGCACAGATTAAGGAAATCTATGTGCAAAAGTCAACTTTTCTATTGGTTGGGAAGAGAATTTTATAGCTCAAACTGTCCAGAGTGCTGGACTGAATGATTTCTCCTTGGGATTTGTTACGAGGAAAGTCATTTTGGCCTTATGTGTACAAAGTGCCTATTTCAGAACAACTTCTCCCAGAACAGGCTCTGTGGTACTTATGGTAGATTGTTGCAGTAATGGCTCCTGAGAGGTTCACACCACCCTGTATCCATGCCTTTGGGGAGCTCCCCTACACTTACTCTGGGTGTGGTTCTGTGATTTGCTTTGGCTGTTGTGGTAAAAGTGGAGATTTGAAAAGGGCTACGCACTGGAACCTAGCTCCCTCTTGATTCCCTTGCAACCCCATGACTGCCCCAACGTAATCGAGCCTGGGCTAGCCTGCTGAATGATGAGACATGTAGCTCTATTGCCTCCATCATTCCAACCAACAGCCAGCTAACTCCCAGAAACAGAGTTCACCTTGCTGGCTGGTAGTCAACCGTAGGCAGGGGAGTGAGCTCATTTGCAATCAACAGAAGAACTGTCCAACTGAGCCTAAACCCAACTGACAAGTCTCAGAATAATCAGCTAAGCAAATGGTTGTTGTTTTATGCCACTAAGGTTTGGGATGGTTTATTAGGTTGAGGTCCTCCAAATTAAAGTGCATGGGCTATTCCTCTAACTAACCTGTCCATCAGTTCAGAGCAGTCTTAAGAGCAAGAAGGGCACTAGATACAAGGTTTAAAACTCACAAGAGATATTTTTATTTCACTTACACTTTTTAATTAGCAAAAGTTCACAGGTACACATAGATACACATGTGTATTCTGAGCTCCTGAGATCTTGCTTAAGGTCACAGGGACAGCAGGTCGTCAAAAAACATTTAAACCCATATTGACCTGGCTCCAAATTTTAAGCTGTAATATTTTAATAGAATCCTACCAAGGGCCTGCCTTGGTATACCTCTGTGCTGGCTCCTGATTTTCTTAGGAAGCCTGACTTGCTACCACCACGTGAGAGTGAGAACAACCATTACGGGGCCATCACGGAAGGAAAGAAAGAAGAAAATCTTGGCAGACCGTGCACTGACAATTCTAATCACTAACATTGACCATGAGTTATTAACCCTTAACTGTGTGCTAGATATTCTAATATGTTACATGTCTTATCTGACTGAATCCTCACTGCAGCCAACTCTGGGTTTTATTACTATCTCCATTTTACAAACATCTAACTAACTTGGCCAAGTAGGTGAAGAGCAAGGATTCAAATCCAGGACAAGACAGGCTGTGCAGCTTCCTGATATTTGCTCAAGCGGGCTTCCAAAAGGTAGCCAGGTAGCCAGAAAGTCTGCAAAACTACTTGCAGCTACTGGGACTAATGCTTTCTGCTCTGTGCCTGGGTTGTTAAGGGCATCAGTCTTGGGGTGAGAATTTATTGCTTTTTCTCTGCTCATTATTTTCAAATTGCTTCTGTATCATCTATAGATTGCTTTCCAAAAGCTGGAAGAGGGAACATGGTGGCCATCCCTAGGTGCTAGAACTCCATAAAAGAATAAAAGCATAGCTCAATGTATTTTCTCCTCTGTGGTCGTTACTGTGCTGAGTCACCTCTGCATGATATACCTAAGTATTCCTTACCTCCACCCCGGAGTGTCTGTGTGATTATCTCCATATTACAGATACCAGTTAATAGCAAGTCCCAATCAATAGAACCCTGGGTAAACCATATTTTACTGTAATTGGGTACTTTCCTGGCACCACAAAATGATTTGTTCCCTTTAGCTCGCCAAACATTTCTCCTCCAATTTTATTTGCTTAGCAAACTCTTTTCCACAAAGGTAAAATCCTGTTAAGACAAACCCCAGGAACATCCAAATTGTTTCACTGAAAGAAATTCGGGTATAATGAATACGTGATTCCAATTCTCATCCCCAAGCTATGGGATCTGGGAATGCAAATGGGTTAAATGTCCCGGACAGAGTCCCAACTTCAGTTGGGTGAGTGGGCCCTCTGACACTCGTGATTTGCTGTGCAGATTCTCTAACCCCTTGCACACAGCGTCTTCTTCATTTTCCTGTTGCCCTTCAAGTTCTGTTGGTTTTGTTCAGATGTTTTTAATGAGTTTGTCCTGCGGCAGCCAGGGAATGGCTAACAAGTCTTCTGGGCCCTTAAAAACCCATTAGAATGTTATTTCTTACAAAGTGAAAAACTAACCTCATGCCAGATGCAAATAGGGCTCAAGCCATCAGAAATAAAGTTTGATTCTGAAGGAAAATTCCACTGAGACATGAAAGTTCTTCAGCTTGGAAAAATAGTCTTTGATGTCAAGTCCAACTCAGCTGTCTGATATAATTATTAAGAGTATAAGTCGGCTTGGGTTCAAATCCACACTCTGTTACTTACTAGCTCAGTGATCTAGGGCCAATCAGTTAACCTCTCTGAGTTTCTGTTACATCACCTGAAAAATAAGAATGTTACCTACCTTATAGAACTGTTGGAGGATTGAACAATGTATTATAGGTGTATAAGTTAGGATTCTGTTTAGCTGTGATAACAAAAAATAAAGGTCTTCAATTAGTAGAGGTGTATTTCTTTTCATTTGAAAGAAATTCAAAACTTGATAATCCAGGATTGGTGTGATAACTCCATAGTTGTCGGGGGCCCAGGCTTCCTCTAGCTTTCTGCACTTCCGCCTTCGGCACTGTCTCCCATTCTCAAGGTCACCTCATGAAACTTATGGTTCAAAATGACCACCAGACACCAACTCTCAACCTATATTCTTAGAGGGGAAGCAGAAGGAAAGGTAGGGGGAACAGAGGACATAAAATCATGTGTCTCAAGTGTGTTGGTATCTGTTTAGGAAATTCCTGGTAGTTACAACCAACAATTTCTTGGCTCTTTTGGGCTTCCTTAGCTGCAAAGGAAACTGGGAAATGATCTGCAGATGGCCATACTGGTATTTAGAATAAAAACTTGGGGTTTCATGAGCAAAGAAGGGGAGAATACAAATGGATAGCTAAGCAGCAGTACTTAAAAATCTGTAAATTTGGTGGAGGCAGCCTGCATGGTGAAGTGAATGTAGCCTTTGGAGTCTAGTGGACTTGAGTTAACCCCAGCTCCATCCCTTACTGGGAATGACACCTTGAGCATTAGCATTCTTGACCCTCTGGTATTTCTGGGCGAATGAAGTGAGAATGAGCATTTAAAGGGCCTGATACATAGTAGACGTTCAGTAAATGTGAGGTCCCCTCCCTACTCTGCCCCACTAAGTTCCAGCTCTTCAGTGCAAAACCAGCATTAGAGGAATCATCGCCTCCCAGCAGGGCCTTAGAAGTGGTCAGAAACCTCCCAGAAAACAAAGCTGCTTTGCCCCCAGGCTGCCTGCTCTCTGCCCACAAAGTGCTGAAGTGAGTGAAGCCAACCCTGTAATCAAACAATACCAGATACTTTAATTATAGTTTTTTGCCATGATCTGAATCACTGTTTTCATGTGCATTGCCGTGAATTAATCTCATAACAGTGGTGTTAATTCCTTGATGGATAAAGGAGTATTTCAGCTACCAAGGTATTCCACAGAGAAGGGAATGGAGTTCACATTTAATTAGCTCCTACTCTCTGCCAGGCACTGTGCTGCCTGCATTATCAACCTTGTCTTGTTTTTCTCTCACAATAACTCTGTTGGTGGTTATTACCTCCTCATTTTATAAGTGAGGGCACAGAGACTCAGAGATGTTAAGTAACGTGTCCAACGTTACAGTTTATACAAGTCCCAGAACTGGAAGGGGAATCCACATTTGTCTGATTCCAAAGCTCGTGCTCTTGCCACTACCTCCGGCTACCTCCCTGCTTTCCCAGCGCCTAGAACAACCTGTTTTAGAAGAGGAGTGTTGAGGCATCTGGTAGAAGAAGGAAAGGGACACTGGGCTGGCAGTTGCCTCACGGCCTCTGAGTCCTGGTTCTGATTTCCCAGCTCTGGGACCTCGGTAAGACATTGTCCCTCTAGGGCCTCATTTTCCTTCCTGTAAGGGAAGCAGTGGGGTGGGGGGCGGGGATTAACAGGATGATCTGAGATCTCCCTTGCAGTTCCAAGAATCTCTAACTGGAGAGTGAAATTGCACACCCTCATTTCTGTATGTTCCAAGATTAGGTGCACCTACTATGAACTCAACCTCACTCTGGGGAAAATAAAGCACAAACAAGATGTACTGACTGTCTGAGGAAAGTTAAACTGAAATCCGGAGAAAGGGCAGCAGGTTTTATCTAAATATGTGGAGATACACAGAGGAACTTTCTAGAAATTGCATTTATCCAAAAAGGCAATGTCAAAGGGTAGTAGGCTTCCTGTCACTGGAGGAGGTCTTGCACACAGGGCTGGACCATCATACAATAATGGTGCAAGTATAATATTGAGTGCTTGGACAAAAGGGTATCTGAGACCAAATGCAGCCCTAATGCATCGTCATTAGAAGAGGATTAAAGATAGAGTCATAGTCAAATTCAAAGTCCCAGTCCTCACTTCCCCTCTCCCAGTTCCAATCCCTGGGAACAACAAATAGTAGTGGCTTTCCTTCTAAATCCCCTTTCAAGATATTATCTTACCAATCATGCATTCTGAAATTTCTGCTCATAGTGAGCATCCTTACATAGCTCACAAATAATTACCTTCATTCCTTTTATCAGAGGCATGATGTGCTGCAAATGACAGGGATGAGAATCATCACTGCACATGTATTTTACACGTTCTGTCCTTCTTTGCCTATTCCTACATTTCACCACCAACTCTGCCAAAGATAGTTTGTTCGTTATTGGTTCCGATGAATTTTGCAAGCTTATTTATGGTATTGTCTCCTTAAAAGTCCATACATGGCTTTGGGAATGTACATGGTTGTATCTGTCCGGATATTCTCTTTTGACGTCTGCATTTCCTATCTTGCTTTAGAAAATCTTTATTATCATCTTAGCGATGGTCATAATAAAACCGTATAACAAACCACCCCAAAATGTAGTGGCTTAAAAATTTAATCATTCATGCATCTATGGATTAAGTATTAACTGACTTAAATAGGGCATGGGGGGCGTCTGGGTGACTCAGTTAGTTGAGCATATGACTCTTGATTTCGTCTCAGATCATGACCTCATGGTTCATGGGTTTGAGGCCCGAGTTGGGCTATGCGTTGATAGTGTGGAGCCTGCTTCGGATTCTCTCTCCCTCTCTCTGTCTGCCCCTCCCCTACTCATGGTCTCTCTCTTGGGATTCTTAAGAATCTCTCTCTCTCTCTCTCTTTCTCTCTCTCAAAATAAATAAATAAACATTAAAATAATAATAATAATAACCGTGCTTGGCTTTAAGCTGTATCTTTGGTTCAGTTCTGTTCCATGTGTCCTTTACCCTCCTTGGATCAGCCGGCTGTCTGGGACATGTAATTTTCATGGTCATGGTAGACGCACAAACTAGTTCATGCCTTTGTTCATGCCACATCCGCTAACATCCTATTGGAAACCAAGTAGGATGGCCAAGACCAATCATGACTAGGGAGAAGTATATTTAGAAGTATATTCAGATCACCCTGGGAGATTCCACTACATTACACACCCCTAAATTTTAAAAAATGATAATCTTATTTTCTTTACTTGTTTTACATTTTGGGGGGGGGTTGTTCAGTTCTTTCTCTATTTGTATTGAATGATGTGTGTGTGTGTGTGTGTGTGTGTGTGCGCGCGCGCGCGCATGTTAGAGATGTGGCATTAAACAAGGGAGTGATCCTAGGCTGTAGTGTCAGGAGGTGAGTGACTGTGTTAGCAAGGGGTATGTAAATTATAAAGGATAATGGAAATGCCAGACCTCTACTTTCCAATCTGGAAGTCTGGTACTCCATATGGAGGGGTTTATGTAGCAGTTCATCCCAGGTGGAGAGTCAGTCACAGAATATATAATGTGGGTCTTGGTCCCAGAGAGCTTGTCAAGTGGAGGGATTTATATGACATTGGTTTTAGGGCTTTGGTTGATGGTGGAGAATTCTACCCAAGTTTTAGCCCCATCAAAATACAATCATTTTCACAGAAAGCACCCAAGAGGCAGTGCTAATGGACCAGGGGCAATTTGAGTTAAAAAACTGGAAATATAAAAGCAATAAAGAGACATCCTGTAGGCTGTGGTGCAGTTTTCTTCATTGTGTTTCTCCTGGGAAGGGTGACTCTGCCCACACTCCCTCCCGTGCCAACCTCAGGAAGTAGGGGGCTGCCCACTGTCCTTGAGCAGGACAGAACTGTAATACACACCTCCCCCTGCAGGTAAGAATTTGGCTCTCCATCAAACCCACAGCCTTGAAATATTTGTTCAACACCTATTTACCGGAGAAACTGAGCACTACAAGGGTGAAGGGTGTGGGAGTGAAGACCATGGTGGCTGGGCTGGCTTCTCCTCTACCATAATGGACTACAGTAAACCTTGGTTCATGAGCATAATTTGTTCCCAAAGCATGCTTGTAATCCAAAGCATGAGTATATCAAAGTGAATTTCAAGAACAATTGGCTCAGTTATGATCATGTGACAGTCGGCATCACATATTACTCGTATTACAAGACATCGCTTATTTATCAGTTAAAATTTATTAGAAATGTTTGCTCGTCTTGTGGAAACTCACAGAACAAGTTACTCACAATCCAAGGTTTTACTGTATTCTGCTTGGCCCCGAACTTGCATACGTCCCTTAACAAAACAAAAGCCCCTCAGTTAACCAGATTCATCATCTGCAGGACACTGTTTACCACAGGTTTTTGGGATCTTACCCTGTACTGAGAGGCTGATGAGATATCTCTTTGTCTTGAACGCTGTTCTAAGGTTGATAGGCTCTGTTTTGCTGATGCCACTGCGGGTTGCCATCCAATTTAATAGCTTTCTATAGCTCTCTGCAATCTCTGACCCATCACCAGTGAGAGAGCAGCCTTGGGAGTGTAAGAAATCAACTACAATAGCCTTGTACCTTGGGCTAATACTAGGACTTCCTCTATTTATACAACACAGTGGCTGTGACAGGACCTTAACTGAATGTTAGCAATATATCCTGGCTCTTACTTCCAGCTTAGAGAGCTGGTTTACGTACTTTCCCTGTACAATTCTAGGTGTCCCATTCCTGACCAGTGCCTCCAGGTGGGAGTCAGACCCAGCAGAAGATCTTCCTGGGGTGCTGTTTCTCTTTTTCTCATAGCCTCGGTTTGAGGAAATGCCAGAAAGGGGGCAAGAGTAAGGTGCACCTGGGATTTCGTGAAGTGGGGCTTGTCAGCCTACAGCTTAAGGAGTTTAGGCTTTTACTTCCTAAAGTGCATGCTGCACCTCATATCTGCTCTGTATAGCCCAGTACCTTTCAATCACATACAGTACTCTCTTTGAGCAGAGCTCCCTTAAAAACAATCTTTTCCATCTTCCATTTCTCTAAACCTTTTGGCGCCCATTGGACATTGGCATCTTGCACAACTTCCTACAGAGCTACCCCACCTCTGCTTGAGGGGGGACCGTGTAGGCTCATTAGAGACCGTAGGAGCTACAGCTCCAACCCTCTCAGCATGCTTCTGCAGGCAAAAGGAGCCACACAATTCTGATCACAGAGGACAGGGAAGTAAGAGAGGGCTCAGCATTCAACCACAGGTGCTGAGTTTTCTCTGTGTGCCATGCCGGGAGAGGACCCCCCGAGAAAAGAAAGCTGGTTGATGCAGGACTGCGTGATGAATATACAAAGCGGCCCCACCGCCAATCTGTTCCCTTTATTAAGAACGGTGAGTGATCTAATACTTTGCATTCGGCTGTGGAAGTGTTTAACTGTGACACTTTGCAAACACACAAACATCAGCTGAAATAAGAGACGTGAAGGATTATTTCTAGTTTCACAAGAGACTGTTCTTTGGAATTGTGGATTTATTGATAAAGGCACTGCTGTAATATTCTGTCTTCTGGATTCCATTTAAATCGTCTTCCTCTGGTCCACAATTCTTTGCTTGGATGGTGTATAGGTCCGAATTTCTTTTAGAAATCCGGCCGCCACCAGCTTGAGCTGGAAAAAAAAAAATTTCAGTGGGGGCTTCCACAACATTGCCAGTGTTTTTCTGACTTCTCCCTCCCATGCCCGCCCTCCCTCTTGAAATGGCTCAACTCCTCTGTGAGTCGGTCCTTTTTTTTCCTCCCACAACTGGGTTTCCTCTGTGTAGCCAGGGATGGGGACAGTCCTGGCTGAGGTGGGTGCAGACAGTTTCAGGCTTATGCACGTCCTATTACCACAAGAAATAAAGAGAAAGGTTATCTCTCTCCTGAGTTTCGATACAACATCCTGGGGAAAGTTCCTAAATTGCCTTGCTTGAGATGGGCAGTTACCTTTCAAACAGATGGCTTATAACTCTAGATGCACATTTGTCTGGGATGCTTTCGAAAGTGTCAGTACCTGTACCCTACACGCAGAGATTCTGGCTTAGTCTATCTGGTGGGACCTGGATGCCAGTATTTTTAAGAGCTTTCTGCAAGAGATGAGAATAGCCGAGCCTAACTACTGCTTTAGACTCATTTAGTTATTCTTCAAAAGTCAATTTGGAGTGCCCACTCTGTGCTAGGCAGTGTATTTGGTGCTGATAGCGCTGTGAATAAGCCAGATAAAATCATTCCCATGAAGCTCACACTCTATGGGGGAAGGCAGGCAATAAACCCATTAATAAATGAATAAATAAATAGTGCTAATAAATAAATAAGTACTATCCAGAGAATAAAAATGAGACCAAGAGTATGGGTAATGAGAAGAAGCAGGCCATAAGCAGCTCAGAAGAGGGGACAGCTAATGCAAAGGCTAAGAGGCAGGAACAGATTGACTTATTCCAGAAAAAGAAAGAAGGCCAGTGTGGCTGAGATATGGAGAATGAAGAAAAGAGCAACATGGAGGAGGTCAGAGAGACAGGCAGCAGGGAGCTGTCATGGAGCTTTGTAAACGAGGCCATGGACTATGGATTTTATTGTATAAGCAATGGGATGTCAACAGACATGGAGAAATGATGGGCTCTGATTTGCATTTTCAAATACTTATTCTGGGTGCTGGATGGAGAAGGAACTAGATGAGGCAAGAGTAGGAACGGGTAGACCAAGTAGGAGACAAAAGCAATTGTCCAGGTGACCAGTGATGTTGGCTTGGTCTAAACTGGTTTTAGGGAGAAGTAAATGGACATAAGCTGAGTTTTGGAGGTTGACAGGACACCACAATGTAGAGCCTTTTAATTGTTCCTTCCACATCCTCAGTGTCCGGAGTGGGGAGTGGGGGTAACATACTCCAGCCAATAGGTGCTCAAGAAATATTTGTTGAATTTCCAGAGTCCAGAAGCATGAAGAAGTAGGAAGAGGGATGGAAATAACATTCTGAATCTGTGGAGTCTCAGAACCAACTTCTCTAATGCAGCCCAGGGATGGGTACAGTGCTTCACGCATGAAGAAAGGGAGTGGATGGAGGCTCCAGACATTGCCGGAGGACAGTCAATTTAGTGACTGTGAAAGCTGTGCAGGAAACAAAAATCCACATCAGAGACGTGCAGAGAGGGCTCTCAGCTCTGCTCCTGAGCAAGAGGCTTGACATGGGAAGACACTGCACGGCCATGACAGTAAAAAAGAGTTGAGCCTATACTGGCCCCTGTCTAGCTAGTGCAGCCCCCAGAGAATCAAATATTCACAGGTGACATTAAGTAGGGATATATACCCTGGGACCCAGCAGTCCTAGCTTTGGTGTGTTTTGCAGAGAAATGCTTGCATAGGTCCGCAGTGACCTGAGCAAGGATGTCTGTCATGACATTGTGTGGAGTGGGTAATAGCGGGCTAGGAGTCACTCATGGAAGAGTGGCTGAGTAAACCAAGGCAGATGCAAACTATAAATGGGCATGTAGTCATTAGCAGCATCAGACTCAGTGTATCCAGAACGATGTGGGAGACCTTAAAAATGTGGTGGCCATGGGGCGCCTGGGTGGCTCAGTAAGTTAAGCTTCTGACTCTTGATTTCGACTTAGGTCATGATCTCACGGTCAGACGTGGAGGCTGATTGAGATTCTCTTTCTCCACTTCTCCCGCTGCCCCTCCCCCACTCACACATGCAAGAACCCGAGTTCTCTCAAAGAAAAAAATGTTGTGTTTAATGACAAATGGAAGAACAATGCCACACATAGAACTTAGAGCAATACCATTTACGCCAATTAAAAACATGTACACAAGGATGCCTGGGCGGCTCAGTTGGCTAAACTTCTCACTTTTGATTTTGGCTCAGGTCGTGAGATCGAGTCCCATGATAAGCTCTGAGTTGAGCATGGATCTTTCTTGGGATTCTCCCTCTCCCTCTCTCTTTCTCTCTCTCAAAAAAAGTACACTGATGGTACTCTTACAAGGAAACACGCCTATTTCAGGGCATGTATTAAATAACATGTGCACATTAGCATAGATGCTGGCAAGGACAAGGAATAGGAGTAGGATTGGGGGTCGTGGAAGGTAGAATAATGCCCCACCCCCAGAGATGTCCACATCCTAAAGCCCAGAACCTGTGGATCTGTTTTGTGATGTGACAAAGGGGAATTAAGTTTGCAGGTAGAATTCACATTGCTAATCAGCATGTAGGGAGATTAGACTAGATTCTCCAGCTGAGCCCAGTGTAACCACCAGGGTCCTTAAGAATGTTCAAGGGTGGGGTGCCTGGGTGGCTCAGTCAGTTAAGCGTCTGACTTCAACTCAGGTCATGATCACACAGTTTGTGGGTTTGAGCCCCACATCGGGATCTGTGCTGACGGCTAGCTCAGAGCCTAGAGCCTGCTTCAGATTCTGTCTCTCTGACCCTGCCCTGCTCACGCTGTTTCTCTCTCTCAGAAATAAACAAAACATTAAAAAAAAAAAAAAAAAGAATGTACAAGAGAGGCAGGAATGTGGGTCAGAGGGAGATGTGACTATTTATGAATGATGGCAGGATAAGTAAGGGCTAAGCCCAACGTTGCCAGCATTGAAGATGGACAGAGAGGATCATGAGCGAAGGGAAGTGGAAGGCCTCTAGAAGCTGGAAAAGGGGAGGAAACAGATTCACTTCTAGAGAGTTCCAGAAGGGAAGGCACCCTGCCAATACCTTCATCTTATCCAGGGAGATCCAAGTCAGACTTCTAGTGTACAGAACTATAAAACAATATATTTGTATTGCTTTAAGCTTGAGTTTGTAGCAATTTGTTACATCAACCTTAGGAAATGAACCCAAGGATAAAGGGGCTTGCATGGGCTTGTGATGAAAAGCAATGTGCATTGAACTGTGGAGTCTGAATAAGTCTGCCCTCCTTGTCCAAGGTCTAAAACAACGCTGTTAAAATTGAAGGGAAGGAAGAATAAAAGAAGTCCCCTCAATACATAACACCAGATGTGATGGGAACAGCAGATCTGGGAATGAGCTCTCATCAAGTCCCAGAGACTAAACTAGAACTTCATAGGCCTAAACTCACGTTTGATTCCTGGAGGGTGATGTTACTGGGAACTGCGAATGGCCAGTCAGACTCACTGGTCTCTAACTAGTCCGTGAAGCCTGTCCATCCCTCCTCCTCCAGGGAACATCATTGTCAACCTCTTTAAATCTTCCCAATCTCTTCTCTTCCACCCCCACCCCCCACCCTGCAGCACCTGTCCCCTGGACCACAGTGAGCATCAAGGTCAGTGCCTAGGGCACAGCAAATCTTGTGCATGGGGAGCTGATTTTGTTGACGCTTAGGGAAGATCCTGACTATCCCGTTGCCCATGCCATTCCAGAGCTTTTGCATCAGCGAGACCATTCATAAAAGAGCCCTAGGACTTCATGAGCTATTTATTCTCAACAACTTAGAGCAACCCTTGGGGCCCCAGTGTGATGTTTGCGCGTCTAATTTCCGTGAGCTATTGATAAGAGCCCACTCCAACCAGCTAGTTGTCAGCCTTGACTCCAAGGGCCTGGAAAATGTACTATTTGCAATTACTTGAAAAGAAACTAATTAGCTTTAAGGAGGAAACCATAGGTAGAAATGACTGAAATCAGCTGTTCAACTGTGCTTGGCAAAAAATTAAAAGGAGTAGGCCAGCGTACCTTGCACTGGTTTCAGTTGAAGGAGGAGTAGGAAGAAGGGCAAGCCTTGTAGAGGGAGTTTCTGCAGCATTTGCTCTGCAGGGAGAGAGGCCTCCAAGCAGAAACAGTGTAGCGAAGGTTTGGGGTGGCTGAGAGGTTACGAAATGACCTTGAAAGCTACATGTGGACTTTGTTCAGTGGCAGTGGTGAAAGGTATTTCAAAGAGAGAGTGATGATAAACTCAGGACTGTAGAAATGTGTGCTGATCTTCATGTAGGTGTTAGTTTCTGCATTTGGTGTGTAAGTTTGTGTTCTCCTTCAAAAGTGATCATTCTGAGTCATTTCGCAAAACAGATTTAAAAACACCACATTACAGTTTCTCAGAACCTAGCGCTCTGCCTGGAATACGGCAGGTAGTGATGAAAAGAGGAACAGCATCCTGGCCGTGTCCTGGAGGCCACCTTGAATGTGAGAGGGGCAGGTGTCCTCGCGGGAGAGTGTTGCAACAATTCAGAAGAACAAGAGGCAATAGCAGCACCGGAAATAAAGATGCTTCCAGATGCGAACCAGAGCGGTAACCAGTATTCTCACTGTTTACAGTCACAACAAGAGAATTGTGCATTTCCCTCTGTTGAGTGCTTCTTATGGCCTATGCTTTACATGTGTCAATGATTGTTATTTCCAGTTTATTTATTTATTTTTTTTTTTGACAGAAAGAGAGGCAGAGTACAAGCGGGAGGAGGGGCAGAGAGAGAGACACACACACAGAATCTGAAGCAGGGTCCAGGCTCTGAGCTGTCAGTACAGAACCCGACGCGGGGCTCAAACTCACAAACCGCAAACCGCGAGATCATGACCTGAGCCAAAGTCGGACGCTTAACTGACTGAGCCACCCAGGCGCCCTCGTTTCCAGTTTACTTAAGGAAATGGAAATGATGACTCTTTCTGAGCTCCGAAGAAGACTCTGGGGACAAGAGATGAGGGATAAGCAATTTATTTGGGAGCTGATTTCAGGAAATAACCGCCAAAGATGTGAAATATAAAATAGCGAAGGGAGAGAAGACAGTAACATTTAAGGTATAATTCATTTATGATGGTGGACGGCCAGAGGTCAGCCCTGCGGGGAACTCTGGAAAACAGAGAACGTTTTCAGAGTGATTATTCCAGGGAAGAAGGCAAGGATGCTAGAGCATTTATCCACAGACTCCCTATCTGTCATTGGTTGATGCTGCTTTGGGGACACCGACTCTACCGTTCCTGCTTGTCCTGTGCTCAGGCTGGTCATGCTCCACAGGTGCTTGCTGTCACAGCAACCTCAGCACTGGAGGCGAGGACCGAGGCAGGCGGCCAGGGCACAGCAGTGCCCTGGGCGCAGTCTGCCTGGGACAGTCTCAGTTTGTGCTTGTTGTCTGGAAATAATTATAAATATTCCCCTTTTTACTCTTCAAGATGTCCTGTTCTGGAGGACTTATATGGCCAGTCTTGTAAGGGAAGGAACACTGGCAAACCCGAGAGCCTAAGCTTCCTGCCTCTGTCTTGTCCTCTAGAAGGGCGGTGTGGTGTTCCTCGTCAGGCTAGGAGATGGAAGCGCTGGCCAGATACGTCGCTGCTCGCCAGAGCCTCACCAGAACCTTATCCAGGGAGGTCCCGGACCACAGCACCAACGTGGCTCATGGAGATTAGTAACACCCAGGCTCCTGATTCTGGTCCTTAACATACTGAATCAGCATCTCTGGGGTTTGGGGCTGATGATCAGGATTCTTAACACTTTCTCTGGCTAATCCACAGGCTACTGAAGGCCCCGCAAAAAGAAGACAATGAGTGTTTTCAAATCCCAGCTCTGTAACTCAGTGATTTCCAGCACATTACTGAACTTCTGTGCTCCTCACTGGGGAAAAAAAACAAAAAACAAAAAACAGGGATAATAATAGCATCTACTTTATCAGGGCTGTTATGAGGATTAGACGAGTTAATCCATATGAAGCCCTTAGAACAGTGCTGGGCACGTAGCAAACACTCGAAATGCTAGTTAGTGTTATTACTGACTTTTAGTATTATGCCAGGGATCTTACCTAGGCCGTGATATTAATCCTTAGAACAACCACACAAGGAAGGGATTATTGAGGATTTGGGGCAAATAATTTATCTGAGGCTCAGAGGTTAAACAACAAACAATAGAGTGTGTGTATGTGGGGGGAGGGGCGGGAATTCTATCCCATATCTGTTAACATCTGCCTCCCTGTCCTTGTCAGGCTCATTCCCCGCCTCCACGGTGGCATCCTGGTTTTCACCTGGCCCTTGGGCCCACCAGGGACTTCTGGGAATGGAGATGGGGGGAGGCCGGCGTATGGGTAGCACTTACCTGCTGCATCCCGTCTGCCTTGGCCGGCTGGGCTAGAGCTGCTCTCTGGGATCTGGTTAGCAGCTAATGATCAGTGGGCTCTGGCTATAATGATCGGATTAGCTGCGCTTTAATCACTGTCTATTGTTTCAGCAGGGAGAGAATTTCACAGCTCATTGACTGCTCTGACTCCTAATCTACACGGAGGAAACAATGTTGCAGCTCATCAAATGCAATCAGCTGCTAATTGAAAGGAAATGGAATTTTACAATTACAGGCCACCTTGCAGTGCTCAGGATTTCTAAGCATTTCTCCCCACCCTCCTTTGCCAGCTCAGCACTGGCAGGAGCACTTGACAACCTGCTAGAGACTTCCCTGAGAGCTGCATTTAGGCCCTGGCCCATTTCTCCCTAGCCCCAGAGCAGCAGAAAAGGGAAGCAGCGTCCTCTCCAATTCCTAGGTTGTCCTTCAAGGCTCAGTGCAAAGGAAAAAGCCCTGGGCTGGGTGTCTGCAGAACTGAGTCTGTGTCCTGGCTCACCTTCCCCCTGTTGTGACTGTGTGACCTTGGACGTGTCTTCATTTCTCTCTGAGCCCCACTTTCTTTCTTTCCAAAATCAAGGTTTGAGGATCCCCAAGGTTCTCATCAGTTCTGATGATTCTGTTTGCCCCATTCTTATTATTATCCCCATCCAGTGGTGAACATTTAAATTGACGCCCTCTTTCTTGCCCAGATATCTGCTTTTCCAAAGGCTTCCAGGGGGACTGTCTTCGGTCTCCCAAAGGATTTGTCCTGATGAAATTTTAATGGGACAGAATGCAAATTTGGGAAATATCCTACTCAGGCTTGTGATCAGACATCTCTCTCCGTGTCCTGGATCCATTCACTCGCTTGGATGAGTATCAATCACGATTAATTCTAAAGACAGTCACATAGATTTTTCTGGGGTCTGTCTTTTTCCCAGTGAAATTCTGTGGAGACAAGGCTTGGATAAGAAGGCTACCAGCCAGAAAGAGCATTGCTGCTTTTGACCCTGTCTCAAAGATCCATTTCCAGCCGGCATTTGCTCTGAGAACAGGACAACCCAGCATCTGCTATGAGCTCTGGTCTGTGTCATCCCACCATAACACTTGCTCTGTCCCGGAATGCATCAGAGGCTCACGTAACCCCGCAGTGCCGTTTTCTCTTGGTTCCCATGGTCCGTGGGCTTGTCTGATGTGCTTATCAAACAGACGCTGGAATATCACCACTTTCCTTCAGGCAGACGAGTTATGGTGTGTCTCAAAAAGAAAAGAAAAGGGAAGGGAAGGGAAGGGAAGGGAAGGGAAGGGAAGGGAAGGGACGGGACAGGAAGGGAAGGGAAGGGAAGGGAAGGAAAGGGAAGGAAAGAAAGGGGCACAATCAAAAATAGTTCTTGTTTGGCCTGAGTTCATTCTCAGTCCCATTTCCTTCTCTGGGTTGGAGCAACGCTGTAGCAGGGTCTTAGGGTCTTAGGCTGACCTGCTGCCTAGAGATGTGGGCGGCAAACAGGGAGGAGGAAGGCAGAGCCCAGCTGGCTGCCCCTCCCTTCTAACAACACTGCAGTGGGCTGGGAAGGGCCTGTGGCCTGTGACACCTGGTGTCCTTCAAGAACTCTGGCTCTGGGGAAGGCTGAGGAGAAAGAGAACAAAGGCGGGGGGCTGATTTAGGATTTGGGGGAGGGCGTGTGAAGGAAGCTCCGGAGGTCCGGGGTCTGCTCTGAAGTATGAATAGGAAAGAAGCTGGAAGCGAGTTTAGGTTGGGGACAAAGAAGCAAGATCACTCAGAAAGATTCCAGCTATGGGTCTACCGGCCAAAGGGGTGAGAGTTCAGAAAACCAATGTGGAGAGGAAAGAGAATGCCAAAGACAAGAATCAAATGGCCTAAAAGGGAGACAAAGAGCCTAAGAGATGCCAGAGAGCTGAGAAATACCGCCATGTTGACACTAGCCAGACATCTGCTAACAGAAAGGGGTATGAGGCCCGGCCCTGGCTACCCATGGGCAGTCATGTGGGCACTAGGGGAAATTTCATGTGGTGGGCAGCATGTGGCATCTGGAGATTATGAAAATAGGCACCCTGTGATATTTTTAGAGATGTCATTAACATTGGAGTCCTACAGACTTCCATGATGTTTTGACCTGTGGATGGGACAAAATGATGGAGGGTCAGAAGGAGAACTAGACCAGAAAACAACTCTGGGATGTCTAAAGATGCCTTCCTAAAAGCTTTTAGTTTTTCCAAAGTAACCAAAGCATCTTATCATTCTATTATAGGGCTTTTAATCTTTTCATGTCACGACCAAAATTCTGTTAAAAGTAAAACTCAGCATTAATACTGATGACGTTTTGGGGTGATGGGGTCTCAGGGGGTTCAGAGCCAACAGCCAAGAAAGAATACTTGAAGACTTTGGTGCAAAATGGTGTTCTTATTAAAGCACCGGGGACAGGACCCTGGGGCAGGAAGTGCTGCACTGGGGTTGTGTAACATGGCTGGTTATATACCATGGACTTTGGGGAGGTAAAGTCAATAGGGCGTTTCCAAAGAGACTCTCACATGCTAATGACTTACTGGAGGCCTAGCTATTGTGAAGCTAAGGTTGTTTTTCCCTCTAGCAAGGCATTAACATTAAGACAATAGAGAGTTCCTGGGGCACAGGAGTTGAGCTTTGGTTCCGGTCATTATTGTCATTATCTCACGGGGGGGTTCCAGCCCCGCTTAGGCTCTGTGCTACGGGGCTAACTCAGAGCCTGGAGGTGGTTTCGGATTCTGTGTCTCCCTCTCTCTCTGACCCTCCCCTGCTCAAACTGTCTCTCTCTCTCTCACTTTCTCTCTCTCAGAAATAAATAAAACGTTAAAAAAAAAAAAAGGCAATAGAGAGTTCCTGGACTTTAGGCTATGATGGGATTGCCTTTTTTAGGTAAATTGGTGAAGACTCTTAATCAGTTTATTTATTTATTTATTTATTTATTTATTTGGTCCTTTCCTGTTTTGGGGTAGCCAGGAGTGTCCAAGGAATATGACACACATCCAACCTGGTGGTGGGGGTGGGGGTGCTAGTTTCTGCTTTGCCCCTCAGCCTGCCTCAAGCTCCCTCATCCAAAATCTTGGCATTTTGACCAGTATTGGGATGCATTGAATTTTGAGCAATTTTTGTTTAATCATTTTTTTAAAAAATATAACTGGAATACTTTGCAGGGCTACCACATTTTTTGAGATGTAATAGACAAAGCCCATGGATAACATTTCATGTCTGCATTCAGATTTATGTGCCTTCATTCATTCAACAAACATCAAGTGCCTACAATATATTGGGTGCACATCAGTTAAAAAGAAAAAAAGAAACAAACAGGGAAAACACGTCCCCACCCTCTGGAACTTGTGTGCTAGGTCTACTAAAGTATTTATTTAAATTAGTTAATTATTTTATTTAGTAAGCTGTTTAATATTTTAAATCCTCTATTAAGAAATATATGAATTAAATAGGTGATATATAAAAAAGAATAAATGCATGATGTAAAATTTTAGATGTCAGTCTAAAAATAGTCAACCAAGTACGTAGTTATCAAAATCAACAAAAGTTGCAATTGACTGTGGTGGTCCACCTGCCACGGCAGAAATCCTGTCTGTCACGTGTGTCTGCCAAATTGTTGCCTAACTTCTACTCAGTCTTCTCTTGATACCGAAGCACCACATTCCATTCCACAAAGCTCTGAGCAGGTAGAGCGTTCCTTAGCTAGAACTCATGTCTCTTAACTTCCTCCACGGGGTTCTAGTTTTGCCCTCTGGGATCACATAGAGCCTTGCTATTCAAGGTGTGGTCCTCATACCAGCAGCATCAAGGTCCCCTGGAGGCCTGTTAGAAATGAGGAGTCTTACTGTCAGATTCTATGGTATAGTGGTTAGCATGTCTACCTTACAGAAGACCCTGGGTTCGATTCCCAGTGGAACCACCGAGTTACCTTGGCTTCCATTCAGAAGAGATGAGGAATCTTAGGCCCCACCCTATTCTAGCAGAATTAGAATCTGAATTTCAACCAGTTTTCCAGGTGATTTGAATGTCCATTAAAGCTGCGGAAGTACTCACATAATGTATGTCTGCTCTTTACCTGAGCAAGAGTAGCTTTTCATCTATTCAAATCGTTCCTCAGCTCTTTGAAGTCCGTCTTTTTTGCTCCAGGCATGTGATGATGAGGTGAACCTCCAGGTGAAAATCAATGTCTACACATCTTAGTAGTTCTGCACGATGAGGCTCAAACCAGGACGGGGCACCAGGTTCCCCTTCACACCGTGGGCTTCATCCCTGACCATCACTGTTTAGCTCTGAGGTCAACTATTGAACATATAGGGCTCTGGTCTTTGAATTCCACCTGCACTATTTATGAAACCTTGTACTTTGCATTTTAAATTAGACCATCCTGAATAGACCCTCTCAATTTAGCAGAAACACATTCAGGGTTTGTTTTGTTTTCTTTTTGTTTTTTGTTTTCTTGGGGTGTGTGTGTGTGTGTGTGTGTGTGTGTGTGTGTGTGTGTTAGTATGATTAACAGTGTAGCTAGAATATAACGTGGATACCAAAACATTGTTCAGAAGCCAAGATAGTTCTAGAGATAATCTCTCAGAGACCAGCGTTGATTGCTTCTCCCTTCTCCCCTATCAACCAATTACCCTATTCTCTACTCCATGTAAATGTCATCTTTGTCTTGCTTATAATTTCTGTTTACTCATAGCTTCTGATGTCTTGTGGTGACCGAGGTGACATTCTCCTTGTATCTTCTACCTTCTCCTCCTGCTAATTGACTATCTGTATCTCAAGTTCAGATATTTGAGAGACAAGACATGGCTGGTTGGTTTGTGACCATTTTCCCTGCTTATCAGAATTCTGATAGAGCAGTTCATAAGGTACTATCCAGCTTACAGAATGGATACCTTAGGTCTCTACCCTCCCCAGGTCCAGTTGGATCCAAGGATGGAGACTTATGAAGAAGGGGCCCCATAGAAAGGGTTGTATATAAATTTGGCCAATTTAGTACTTTCTTCATCTCACTTATTTGTCCTTCAAATATTTATCGAGCATGTATCTTATCCAGGACACAGTGCAAGCAAAGAACAAAGATATATATGTAAAACATGGTCTCCAGTTTTACAAAGTTCATGGTCTAGTGATGGAGGTAAACAAGTAGAGAAATACTTTTAACACAGGAAAAGTGCTCTAATAGATATCTATATAGGGTGATGTGGAGATAAAAAAAGATGAGATCAATTCTACTTGAAGGGGGTGAGGGAAGCCTTCACAAAGGTGATACTAAGTGCATTAGGAACTAAGGATGAGTAAGCTTTAAGGCACGCTGTGTTTGGGGAGGAAGCTGGCTCTCGGTGTGGCAGGGGTAAGGTTGAGGGTATTGATCCAGAGTGATGTAACTAGGTGAGAACCAGGTCACTGAGGGCTTTGTAGGCCTTGCTGAGGAGTTTGGTTACGTTCTGTGGAACAAGAAGAAAAATCTCAAGTGACTTTAATAGAGGAATGTCACATTTCAACCTATGTTTTGGGAACAGACTACTTTGGCGGCAGAGGGAAAGACGGACTGGGGTTGAATGACAACAGAAGATGAAGACCAAGTAGGAAACTATTGCACTAAATGAGGAAATAAGGGTCTAGGCACAAGTGGCAAAATAAATGCCATGCATGTTATTATTATCCAACCCAGGTCCGGGGCCGACATTACTAAGTGATCAGGACATCCTCCACTGAGTCCCAGGAGAACTTCATCATCTTAGTCAATGGAGTATACAGGGCAGACATCACCAAGGGAACAGTAGCTGAAACCTCTTTGCAAATTGGGCTCAGCCCACATCACTGATAGTGGGGGAGGAGGGGAAAGAGGCTATAAGTGTTCATGAACCTCCCATGCCCTCAAGAGCCTTTTGTTTGAGTCGTCCCACTTCCTGCTGGCTATGTGTGTGATCATCAGCTTCATTGCAATCACTTACAACTGGGCAGTCCTTTACAGCTTATAATGTAATTTTCAATGTTTAATTTCTCACTCCAAACATGCAAGAAAGACAGACAAAGGAAGTCCCACTTTCCTTTCTTTGTAGCCCAGAAACCTGAGGCTCAGAGCACCTGGACTCCTTTGGCTCTCTGAGCTCTTAAGGCACTTTATCCCTTCAACAATCAGTGACCAAATAACTATTATCCCTCAGCTTCTTGCCACACACTGAGGTTACAGTTAAGTATGACTTGGTCTTCGTATTTCTTTTTATTGCCCCATATCGGATTTATCTGAGCATATTTCTTTTATACCTTCTTCCAGATTATCAGTTCCCTGAGGGCAAAGCCTCTGGAAAATATTACTGTTCCTCATCACAGCCTGGATGCCGCACACATGAACACCCCAGAGAGACCAGCGTGTGGCCTGGATTTGCCTAACCTTGGCTGCGACATCAGAGCTCAGGGATCCAGTTGCAGATCAGCCCAGAGGTCTGTTTCTGATCAGCCCGGCAGCCATCTGTAATGCCTGCTAGTCATTTAACCTGGCAGAGAGTAAGGGCCTCTCCCCCAAATAGAGTGTAAAACCACAACCACAGCCCACAAGACCTAGAGACGTGCAAATCCAGCGATTACCCAATGGCAAGTATGGGTGTGCTGGAAGGCAGCCTTTTCCAAGTCTACGAAGTCCAGAATCACTTGGATCTCATCACATTCGCCCAAGATGGACCCAACGGGATGAGTGACCCTCCAATGTCAGCAAGCCCAACCATTTCAGAGCCTCAGGATGACTTTGAATCTGAATGCTTCTTAGGCCTCAAATACTCAAGTTACTTGGAGATTCTGTAAGACTAAGAAGCTGTGGGATTGGCTGGTGGTGATGTCACAGCCATGTGTGGCTGCCTCTGAGTGGCTGTCTGCCTCTTTGACTAGCTCCTACCCCATGTTGATTTATACATGATATCTTATAAGAGCCCAGGCAACACTCAAGGAAACTTCCTTAGCCTCAGCCTCCTATCGGCACCCCAGGCATGTAATAATGTCCCAGAAATGCACAGCCTGTCATATCTTATTACATAAATATAGGCCTGAGAAGCTTCTCTGTGTGACAGCAAGATGCGAGTGCCACCCAGGAATGGCCCCTGGGAAGAGAGAGACCAAACACTATCATCTCAGAGTTCTTAAGTGGAATTATTATCTCCCAGCCTCGTTCCATTTAAAACTGGAAAATAGGAGCCCCACATCCGCTCCCCGGTATGGCGGGGCAGGAACTCAGGAAAGAATACGTACCCAGCTCTGTTCCCCAGCTCCGCGGTGTACCGCCTCAGTGTGTGGAGAAGGTCACTCTTTTCAGAGTTGTGGTTTCCTCCTCTCTAGGATGAGGGGAAACGGTACAACCCACCAGGTGAGTTTTTGACAGAACGAGAGGACACCACAGGTGTGAAAATACAAAAACTCAAACTACAGCTACGCAAATTTTGTTTCATAATCATTATAATAACAGTGATAATAATGATAAATTTCCCTGCCTGCTGGCTTCAGTGAAACATCTGTTTTGCCAGGGGAAGGTCATGTCAACATTGAGTATATAATATTTGACACTTTTAATGAGGGTGTTGATCCCCATTCCCCCGTGTTGTATTACTGACTCCTCATTTGCGAAAGAGGCAAGTGCCCCTCACACAGTTGCATGAGCTGCCCAAGTGACACAGCAGCCCAGGGTAGGGTAGGGCTCAACTGGTCCCCCCAGCACAGACCCCATGCTCCCCTTCTTGCACTCTCCACAGGTAAGAGTGGGAGCAGCGGGGTGGGGGGGTCGTGTGTGTGGAGATGCAGAGTGGGGGGGGAGGCAGCCGGGCGCCTGGGCTCTGGCTCCTCCAAGCAGAAGAAACTCTAGGCTTCAGCTCATTTTTATGGAGACAGCTTCTTTACATGAAGCTTCTGTTGAAAGTAATAGTATTTATTGGTCTCCCTCCGCTCAGGCCCTTCATCCCCTGTGCCATTTATGGTTACTGTGCCATCTGAACTAATCCCACTGCTGGTTCTTTGGTGCTGAAAACAAATTGTGTCAAGAAGACTCTTTGTGCTGAGGTAGCTGTGCTCCCTGGTCACTCTGTGCTCAGGCAGCTGGGTCACCTTGTCCCTCTGCGCTAAGGTGTCTCTGGCTCTGTTCCTTTTGTTCTAGGGAATCTGTACACTCCGGTTCTTCCATGTTCATTGGAGGGGAGGGGGCTGCTGGCATTTTTCTGTGTTTAATCCTCTAGGCTGCTGGTAATTCCTGAGTTCACCTAGAAGCAGCATCTAAGGCAGAGGCTGTTGTGTACAGGTAGTGTATTTGGGCAGGGAGGGCTCAGGAGAGGGGCCCGATGGAGGGAGACAGCACAGACAACATGAGGATGTGTGCCAGGTGACTGATTCTTTTCCCATGGGGACTTCATAGGAGACGCAGAAAATGAGAACTCAGAGGACAAGGAAGAACATATTCATCCATCAGCTTCTCTCCTCCATTCATCCAGGTAGTCCTTAGGCCATTTACTTGCCGTGCTCCCAGTTACATGCACACAGGGCTAGCGGGTTGCATGATTGCTCTCACCTTCATGTCAGAGATGTCCCAGGGCAGGAGGGGGGCAGATATGTGATGTGCACCTGGGCAAAGAGAGCAATAAACCCCCTGCCCTTGAGAGAATCTGTCACCAACCAAGCAGATCTGAGAAGGTGAGCATGGCTGCAGTAAGATAAGAAGTGGAGCCCAGAAGCTGAGTGGTAGTCCACAGAAGGTGTCCTGGACCACAGTAGCATCACGTGGATCTTTCAGGGCCCGGGATTTCAAGGCAGATGCTCGGCCAGATCCTCTGCGTGCGCCTCTGAACCGACAGGTGGATTCCCTTGGTGGCACGCCCCCAGAGCCATGGCTTGGGAAGAGTCCCCCTGAATTGAGGCAGACATAGAATGAGCTTTTGATTGCAGGGTGACCAGTTTTCTCCATGACCTGAGTCTGATACCAAGAACAGCACAAACCATTAAGCATTTAATAACCTGATTATGACGACGAGACACAGGGTGGGGAACGGAGAGGCACTTGGCACCCTCAACAGCATGCTCCAGGCCTCGGCGAGGACCACTCCTTCCAGTGAAGGGGGGTGTTGAAAATGCAGAGCAGAAAGGTTGATAATTATTTGAAACAAGCTTAAACATTTGGATTGCTCCAACCGCCTTAAATCACTCTGCCATATTTATACTTGACTAGTGTTCTACATAACAACTTCCAAATCAAAGACTTTTGAAAAATTTCAATCACTGTGTTTTGAAGTGATTGAGAGCTCAGGGCGTGAGCGGTGTAGAAATAAGGCATATTAACATTATTAGCGCGACAAATTTCCTGAAGTAGTTACATTAAGAAATGATCAAGGCCTTAGCCTCTGTAAAAGGAGAGGGAGCGGCTTGTGGCTCAGGCTTTTGGTTTTGAAAGGATCTTAACTCTTTCGATGCTGGGAGGAGATCAGTGGTCTGAAAACTGAGAATTGCAAATGGATTGTGTTATCAGAAAGAGATCCTCAGGTCATATCAGGATGGTGGGGAAAGGGAAGACAGAAAGGAGGACAGGAGAAAGGAAAGCAACCAAGATAGTAGTTAACGCTTATATAGAGCTTATAGTATGTCTGGTGCTGTCTTAAAGCCCTGACATATGTGATAATCTACACTAATCCATCCCATGGTTACTCGATCGCGTAAGGTAAATCCTACCGTTGTCCCATTTCACAAGGTGAAGGGGAGTTAAAATTCTATATTTAGAGAGTGAAGAGACCATGACATAAGCCAGACTCACTCCAGGGTGCCTGCTTTTGAAAGAGGGAAGGAAAAAACTTATTTCTAGCCCCAGAGTGTGCCAGAGACATTAACTCTGGAGATTTTCCTTTCATTTGATAGATAAGGAAGCCAAGGCTCAGATGGATTGACCAAAGTCACATGGCTTGTGAGTGGCCAAAACAGGAATTTAATGCAGATCTCTTTCTGGCCCTTTCTTTCCCATTTGGAATGTTTAGTAAGAAGCGGGTGGCCTGGTATATAGTGGGTGTTCAGTAAATATCAGACGCTAGGGGCACCTGGGTGGCTCAGTGCTTTAAGCATCGGACTTCAGCTCAGGTCATGATCTTGTGGTCTATGAGTTCAAGCCCCACGTTGGGCTCTGTGCCGACAGCTCAGAGCCTGGAGCCTGCTTCAGATTCTGTATCTCCCTCTCTCTCTGCCCCTCTCCTGCTTGTGCTCTGTCTGTCTCGCTCAAAAATAAATAAATGTTAAAAAAAAAAATCAGATGCTGATCTGCCATGAAAACGGACACCCCTGAAGACAAGCATTGTCCTGATTTCAGGTTATTACACAAGGAACACCTGACCACTATCACGTCTCCATAACCCTAGATAAAGTTCAAGTGAAATGTAGTCTCAGGAAATCCTTGCCTTGGGACCACTCAGATGAAGGCCCGGCTCAAACTTGAGTCAAAGGCAAACTTCCCCAAGGTTTCAGGAAGAGAACATTTGTGCCCCTCCCATCAGTGCTGTGTCCTTCCAAATGCTCCCCCAGAGTGCCTCTCTATTGGGGCGGGCAGGGACAGACAGGATATTAACCTTGCAGCCTCCACCTTAGCCCTGAGACATCCATTAAGTATAAAAAAAGATAGATTTCTTAACCCTGACCTCTTGCTATTCCAAAGGGTTATGGTGAGACTTCTTAACACTTTAGACCATCTACTTGTAAATAACCAAGATTTTAAAAAAATACAAGTTCTGTGTTTTCCCCACCTCCCTATTGCTGAAGGCAGGCTGTAACCTTCAGCAAGCCTTAAAACTTAACAGAACAGAACAGAACTGTATTTTCTCATTTAAGCCTTAGAATAGTCCTTTAGAGTCAGAATTATTATCCTTGTTTTACAGATGGTAAAACTATCAGCACAACTGAGCCTCACCCACATACAGCAGATGATAATCGTTGCTCCCTATTATTTTTGGAGTGTTTCAATGACTGATAATCAGGTTAATTCCAAATTGCGTTTCAGCTTCCAAATCTAGAAGATGGAAACACTTTAGGTGATCTCTTGTTTTCTCTCAACTCCTGTGTTCTAGAATCTCTCCTAAGTTTAGGAAAAGGAAGAGAAGAAAGAAAAGAAGAAACACTTTTAAAGCTTTAGCTCTGTGCCAGGAACTTCATACTTCATTTTCACAAGAAACTTCCTGAGAACGATATCACATGCCCTTTGGACAGGGGAAGGAGTGAAGATCACCAGGTTGAGTTGCCCAAGACCATGAAGCTTGAAGTCACAGATCTGGATCTCCAATCCTCTGTCTGAACACAGAGCCTGGAAACATTTCTCTACTTTACAGCCAGACGGGATTTCTCCAATAATGCCTGTCCTGTGAAGACCATATACTTCAGAGATGGTATCTACCATACTTTTCTATGAGCCACCTATAGCTCTACTGGATTTTGGATACTTGAGAGCTCTTTGGGCTAAGCAGTCTCATTATATAAGGCTGAAATCTTGACCTTTGTCAGAGATAGTCATGTGTTATGAACATTAGCATTATGTGGTTAGCTTCTATAGTACTGGTGCCAAGGACCTCTCCTACCAATAGATTATGTTAGCTGCCTGACATAATCTAATCTGAATAGTTCCCCCTGAAGTTGTTCAGTGTGGACCTGCCACCTGTAACATCCTCCTAAAGACTTGGGAAATCTCCGTTACAACTAGAACTAGAACTAGAACTACATGTTTAATGTCTGTCTTTTTTGTTGGGCTCTAAACCTCCTGAAGAAAAGGGCTGTGTTTCATTACCCATAAGCATTAGTATCAACTCACCTAATGATGGCTGAGCTGGCCAGGCCACTCCACTTAATAGCTCCAGAGCTTATTAGGTTTAGTTTGTTTCTGTCTTTATACTGGGTGGTTCTGCAGTGGATCATGACAAGGTGTGGAATTATGGAGCTTTTCTCAGAAATTTTTGTTTTTCCCCCTCAAATATTGATATGTTCTTCCTTTGATGCACAATGTCCTTCAGGCTAGGCTGAATTAGACGAGAATGATACGGAAGTAAGCTTTGGGCAAGGTAGCTAGTTTGCACTTGACATTGACAAGAAGTCAGGGTTATAAAGCACCTTTTTGTGGGGGGCAGGGGAGGATTTGAGAGGAAGGAAAGAAAAGGAGACCCAATATCTTAGTGGGGGGCCAGGACATTTAAGAGCTAGGGGAGCTGAAGAGTATGGTTCAGGACCAAGCCGATAAGTAGAGATTATGTCCCAAAGTACAGCTTTTACTTAGTATCCATCCGTGCAACTGGTCTGGGTAAACCAAGGTAAGGTGGTAACAGTCCAGGCACTCCGATGGTCAGGCGAAGCACATTCTGCCCTGTCTCTGCCAAGTATCAGTGCAGTTGGCCGTACGCCAGTGACGATAATGAGATTTTGTATTTGTGGTAGCTTTAAGTGACTACACTTGCAGGATTTGTTGGACTTTGATCATGTTGTTCCATGTATCCCTCATGATCAGGATTCTTGGGGTGAAAATGGGATGAAGAAGCAGCTGGCAATCCATCCTGAGCTCCTGCTACACACAGACACTCCCCACACCCTCCCCACCACAGGGCAAATGAGATAATGAGTGTGAAAGTGCTTTGCGAACTACAAGGTGCTTTACAGATGTGAGGGGCTTTATGATGACGCTCCCATGTGATCTAGACGGAAGCGCTGGTGTGGCCACGCATACAGTGCTGCGGGGACAGTCAGTCGGCTCCCCAGGCTGAGATCGTGTGAATCGGCAGCGTAGAAAAACCAAGACCAGGCCCTGGAACTTTTACTTCAGTCCAGAAATGCAGATGATATTCAACTCATCTTTGTTTCCTTTTGAGTTTCATGAGAAAGGCTGGCTGCATAAGGGAGAAAATGCACAGGAGGAGTATTCCAATGAAGACAGCCCAAGGTCGTTTGCAACCCTCTCTTCCTCTCCCCCACTTGTCATGGCTTCAGTCCTCCCCTTCCTCAAGCCTTTTCCTTGGTGAGCTTCCTGGGTTGACTTCTGTCAAAGCTGGATGATTATTGGAGTATTGGATTCCTATAGCCCTGGACAGAGCCCAGCGCCCGCACTGCTGTTCATGTTTGATCTCCCATTCAAGTTTCCGGAAGAAGTTGGCTGAACTGAGGATCAAAGATTTCTCCACTTGCTGCTTCTCCCCTCTGACAGCCTCACTGCTAGCCGTTTAGCACAGCAGCAAATTAACTCCTCAACTGATCCTCTGCTCAGAATTTCTCCCGTCCTTGCAGGAAGGGCAGTTTAGACGGATCCAAGGTTTCAGAGAAGGGGGTTTTTATTTCAGTTTGAATGTGCCTGCAGGTAAAGACATAGTTCTGGTTTCTTCCATTCCAGGGGACCTCTCGGGGCAGCCTGCTTGCTCTCACCAAATGATTTTGTTTGCTGGAGAGAACTCCTTGTAGGGAGTTTTCCCACAAACACAAAGAACTTGGATGCTTCCGTTGGAACATCTTAGTTTCTGAAATGCTCAGACTGGAGACTTCACTGCTTTCAGCAACAACTTGGGCTCTCCAGGGAGGAGTCGTATTCCTGCGCAAAGCACACAAAATCAGAGAATCTTATTCTCTGGTACTAACACCCTACTAATTAACAGTGTCAACCTTCCCTCCTTTAGACCTCAGTTCCCTAAGTGAGGCCATCATTTAAAAGAAAAGGAATTCCCATCTGCCTACTGTGTGTCTGGCTCTGCGCTGGCCTCTGTCCTCAAAACGCTTGACCTGTAGAGCTTTCTTCCTCAGTCTTTGAGGTGCTTTCAAGTCACCCAGGGATCATGCAGATCCTGATTCGATAGTTCTGGAGCAGGGCTCGATCTTCTGCATTTCTGATAAGTTCCTGTGTTTTGCTGACAGTGCTGGTCCTTCAAAGCCACTTTGAGTAAAGAGGGTCTGGATGGGGTGGAGTATTAGTGTAGGCTAAGATTTCAAATAAATGTTAGCATTGCTTTAAATGGAAGTCTAATATGTAACAAACATAAATGGAATTATTCTAGTTGAGGTAGAGCAGCATGGTGGAGTCCTTGAATATACCCAGTTCAGGCTTCTTCCTTGGCCACTGCCTCTAGCCTCAGCCACTGATGATACCCATAAAGCACCTCTGTGACACCACTGAGTTCACATTGGGCACAGCTGGAAGGCCAGAGAAAGGAGTGATCTCTGGGTGCATGCTATGTTGATGAGGATAATGTAGAAAGATGTCATCTGCCTTTTAAGGGCAGGAAGGAACATGGCCTTTATGATGGTTAATTTTGTGTGTCAACATGGCTGGACCACAGTACCCAGATATTTGTTCAAACACCAGTATAGATGTCCCTGTGAAGGTTTTTCTTTTCTTTTCTTTTCTTTTCTTTTCTTTTCTTTTCTTTTCTTTTCTTTTCTTTTCTTTTCTTTTCTTTTCTTTTCTTTTCTTTCTTTTCTTTTTTAGATGAGATTAACTCCAAATCAGCAGATTTGAAGTATAGGAGATTATATATCTTACTTTGGGTGGGCCTCATCCAATCAGTTGAAGGCCTTAAGGGAAAACAGACTGAGGTCCAGAGGAAAAGGGAATTCTGTGTCTTAGACCCAAGCTCCAATATTAACTCATCTCTACATCTCCAGCCCATGGGCCTGCCCTAAAGATTTCGGACTTGCCAGACCCTACAATCACATGTGCCAATGACTTAAAATCTCTCCAACTGGTTCTGGTTCTGTTTCTCTAGAGAATTCTAACTAATAAAGCCCCTTCAAGAGCCAACAAATTTACGTAAATAAAATCTTCTCTTCTATCTTATAATCTGTGACCATTTGAGTCTGCAAATGTGTGATTTGTGATCTATGATTATATGTGGGCCCTTCTGGCTTGAAATTGCAGGGGACCTACAACTAGAGTGGAATGTGGGGCCTAGGCCTAGACTCAGGACATCTGGATTGTTCTCTTGACCTTCCTGTTTAATGCACTGTGACCTGGGGCAAATTATTTCTCCTGACTGAGCCTTGGTTTCTTCCCCTATAAAATGATATGATGATCTGTATCAACATTTTCTAAATGATTTTCTGAAGCACATTAGAATTCCAAATTAGTTTGGAAAATGATGCATGCACTTTCCCCTTTATTCATTTCAAAGTCCCTGAGAAGTCCTGCAGCAAAGAATTCTACTTAATTTTATTCCTCAAGCTTATTAAATCTAGTGCAGACATATTTTGATACATGTAATACTGGATGGCTGTTCTCTTCAGCCCTCAGATTAGTTATTCTTTTCATAGGATTCAAAGATTCAAAGGCAGAAGCCATGAAAAAATCGTCAAAATCTTTTCCATAATACTTAAGGGTGTGCTACTTTTTACATCGTTAAAATAAGAATATTAATAGAATTTACCACACTGGGTTGTTGTAAAGATCATGTTAAATAATGCATGCAAAGCACTTAGCACAGAGCCTTGCACCTAGTAAGCAGTCAATATTTTTTTTTACCTTGAGCCAAAAAGAATCATATTTTAAGAGTTCGGTTCTAAGAGAAACTCAGGCATTCACTCCTTCAAACCAAACCCAAATCATTTTATGCTTAGATTATTTCGCTGCGGGTGAAGGGCGACTTCCAGGCATTTGAAATCACTGACGTCCTTCTGGCAACCCAAGAGCATTCTGGAGCCAAGATACTAATGATTTAAGCATTAATAAATCCAGAGATAGGTTATTCAATTTTCTTTTAAAAGCAGATCATAAAAGAGGGAAGAATATTTGGGTCAAAACGTACTGAGGGTTTTACTGAATCTGAAGGTTTTGGAACATTGTCGTGGCAACTCACCAGGTCCAGTACCACGCTGCATTTCCTCAAACCGAGTGCTTGAAGTGGGTTGTTTGAACCTTGGGCCATAACTTCTCTTTCTGAGCCTGAAGACACTCAAAAAGCTATGTTATACTTGCGTAGCACTTTCGGCTCATCCAAGGACATCCACATCTATTTTCGTTTTTCAACATCTCAAAACCCACCGATTTACGAAGGGCAGGTAGAACTTGACTATTTAACAGGTGTGGAGATTGAGGTCCGGAAAGTTGTATGATTTATTCAAAATCCTAATGCATGTTGGCCAGAGAGCCTGAACTAGAAATGTCACCTCCTGACCCTCAGGAGTAGTCTCTGCTCAGTGGGCCTCACACCTGCACAGGTGACCCACTGCAGCAGGGACCCATCCCTAGGAGCTGAGCAGCTCGCCTGTGGGATGCAGCCCATTGGTATGCAAGCTTGGTGGGCTCTGGCTAATCTTGCTGAGGGAACCCTTCAATCTGAATAACAATCAACAAGATTTTAAAGAAATTTGGGCCAATTTCCTGGAAGTCTATGATTAATCTAATTGCTGGGTTTTCCTCTGTTTTTGTCTCCCACTGTTAATTTCATTTATTTTTCTCTTTCTTCCCCGACACAGACTGCCTTGTCTCTGTGCGTGGTTTTGTCACTGTTGTTATTTGTCCATACATAGTTTATCATTGGCGATGCATTCAATGGGATTGTTGTACGCTGTGTTTGGGGAAGGAGGATTTTCCAACAGAGACAACATCATGCAGCAGGAAGAAAAGCACTGGGCTGAATTTCAGAGCCCCCTTTTCGAAGGCTAGCTCTGCGGATATATCCTCTGCCTCCCTGGCTCCCCAGATACCCCACGGTTATAAAGACCCTCTGCTTCTCCTGGCCCCTCTCGCCATTAAAGCATACCGGAGATTGCATAAGAAACTTGAGGGGCAGTGCCACACCGCCAGCTGTTGGCAATAAAGAAAGGAGTTAAAAAAAAAAGATTTTGGTCAAATAGGATAGAAAATGCCTCCTGTCAGTAAGGAGGCTTGGTTTTCCAGACACATCAAAGAGACAGAGGGATGGTGAGCCAAATGGACAAAGGCATTCTAGCATTCAGCTCAGAGGAAAGTTCTGGAATGAGTTGGAGAGACGTCAAAAGGGTCAAGGAGAGAGTTACGCTGGCCATGACGGCACATGTTAGAAGAGCCAGCGGTGGTCAGAGAGAACTGGAGAGAGATGGGGACCTTCTAATCTGTCAACCAGATGAAACAAGATGAAGCCAAGGTTTCGCATACCTGTTTCTGTGACCGGGGAAGTGCACCCAGTCACAGACTCCCAGACAGGGGAGCGCAGAGATGAATGATTGCTCTGGCAAAATAGCACCCGAATCGTTCAACTTGGTGGCTATAGCGAGTGGCGTTGCTACGAGGGTGAGGCACTAAGAGAGGAGAGTGCGGACCTGGTTCTGGGGCAGTCTGTCACTCAGGTGGCGCCGGCCCCACCCCTTCCCAACCTGCCGCCTGTAGGCCCTACTTTATACCTCAAGGGGCTGCTCGGGAAATGTGTCATGAGGCCAGCCAAGGTCTCTGGGTTTTATTCCGTCTAAATCCTATTGGAAGATTAAAGACTGTCCTTGACTGTCTTTGAAACCTAAAGATATCCTTTCTTACCAACCACCTTCCAGAAAGCGGGAGAGGTATGATGTACTGGTAGACAGCCAGGAGGCAATAGTAATAATGGCCCTTAATATTGGACCCTTAATGTATGCCAGGTACAAAGCTGCTTTATCTCACTTTTTCTCACCCTCACTCTTATAATAAATATATGTGTTACAATATTTATTTATCTGCAAAACCAACCCAATTCAAAATGAAAATTTGGGCCTTTTGTTTAAAAAAATTATTGAGGGGGCGCCTGGGTGGCTTAGTCGGTTAAGCGTCCGACTTTCACTTAGGTCATGATCTCGCGGTTAGTGGGTTCAAGCCCCACGTCGGGCTCTGTGCTGACTGCCAGCTCAGAGCCTGGAGCCTATTTCAGAGTCTGTGTCTCCCTCTCTCTCTGACCCTCCCCTGCTCATGCTGTCTCTCTCTCTCTCTCCTAGAAATCAATAAAATAATATTTAAAAAAATAAAATAAAAATAAAAAAAATAAAAAAATTATTGAGAACTGCAAGTTGGCCAGAGCGTTAAACCAAGCATAGGGCCCTTCCAAGCCTGGGGTCCTGTGCAGACACAGAGCTTAATGCTCATGAAGCCGTCCCTGCTTATAATTACACCTGAGACACAGAGACTCGATGTGATTTCCCCAAGACGACAAAGCTAAGAAGCTGAGATTCTGACAGCAGAACTTGAACTCTTAGCCACTCTGCGAACTTGTCTCAAGCTACAGAGACGGTGAGCGGTAAACACTGCAGCTTTGCCAGTACTCTTTGCTATAGACAATTGCAGGAGAAGCTGCCTGATCCCGTTCAAGGCCACCGCCCGGTCACACTGCTGGCATGCGCACATGGGAAGTTCCCGCCACTGGTTCTCACATCCCGGGCCTGAGTGGCTCACGCTCAAGCTCTGGAGGATACACTTTCCACTAGACCACACTGCCGCATCCAGAAGCAACAATAGCAGCAAAATCGACAGCAACAGCAACGAACAAACCTGTGCACCTGGAAGTGGCTTGCTCAGTGGAATCACAGCCCTCCCCCAGGCCCCAAGAAGAGGCGTCTCCTATGAGGAAAATGTCCACACTCACGCTCCAGGCTCCTGGGGTCCCATCTATTCTCTTTGCCCAGAGAGATAGTGACAGAGGTCTTATAGAGGTCTTCTATCATGTCTCTGGGGCTTTTTGTCCCGGGGTCCCAATTTCTCTTCCACATTTTCTCCCAGGAGCCTACAGATCTCTGCAACCACATTTCAGAGTGGCTGAGACATGGCGGGAGGCCGGGCGGTGGGCTGTCTTCCCATAGCTCCTGCCATCTGGGAGTTTATACCTTCCCTTTCAGACACACATTGGTGAAAGCTGTCACCAGCGTCTCCCCTAACTGGACTCTGTGACACTATTTGGGGCCACAGGTCACAGTCACAAATTGGACCAGGTATAAAGGCAAGAGGCCATCTGGGAGGGCGTCTTTTGTCTTGAAGAGGAGGATGATTTGGCGGTAGTCTGAGGTCTTGGAGAGGACGACTCAGGCAACACATCGGGCGCGGAAAATGCATAAGCAACTTGTGTGACCGATGCGGCCTCTCCCCTGGAGCTCAAGGTCTAGTGGGCAACACAGACTCAAGTAAGTGATTTTGTAAATACATCCTTGTAATTATGAGAGGTGCTGGGAAAACACAAGATGATATGAAAGTGCACGCAGATGGCCTGATCTAGTTGGAGGAGTCAGGAAGGGTCTTAAGAAATGAAAAGGGACCAGAAGTTTCCATGAGGATTAGAAGCTAGCCAGTAAATGAGGTGACAGAGGTGGCTGGAGGGGGCTCCAGCAAAGGAAATTTGCACCTAAGCCAGGAATGTGCCTGGCCCTTGCCCCAGGGGTGCCAGAGAGGGTCACCAGGAAAAAAGCTGCTACAGACAGCCCCGCTTTGGTTGGGAAGGGAGCAAGGTAATGTGGGGGAGGCAGAAGAGCCAGGAAGGGGAGGACAGAGTGAGGGAGCCGGGCCACAGGCCCAGGGGGAGCATGGGGTACTGACGCCTCAGTTCCTGAGCCAAACCTCAGGGGCTGACCTTCAACTTGGGAAAGGGGGGCAGTAGAGCTTCTCAATGGGGAAGTATAACTCTCAGGGGCAGAGGCCGCACACTTTGAACTGTGCACCCCTTTGGGGCTTCTCACCCTGCAGGAAGATAACAGTGATTCTGCAGGATAGGCCCGAGGATTAAGGGAGAGACTGCTTCCGGAGCGCCTAGCAGTGCGCTTAGCAGAGAGGAACCATTGGAGGACATTCTCCGCTACTAATGGTGCTGAGGGGAAGAAGATAAGCTTCAGACCTTGGGTGGCCAAAGTTTGAAACCTGTTTGTCTCACTTTTCTGTGACCTGGGCCGACGGGCTTGGCCTTTTGTGGTCCCACGTCCATCATGCGTAAAATGGGGTTGATAAGACTTCCTAATGCAAAGACCTGGGCACACAGTTAATAATCATCCCTTCCTCTTTATTTCCTCTGAGATTTTTAGTCTTTGTAAATCCAGCCTGTCTCAACATCTGAGGGATGAGGGTCTTTGTGCAGTTTGCCAGCCTCCCACCAGGCCTTCTAAGGGGAGACGGATCCAGCCTGGAGAAGAGGAGTTCCCAGGCTCAGCGCCTGCAGTTTACAAAGCCTATCCATACGCATTGCAAACCGAGAGTCTCAGAACACTCTGGTAAAGGGACCTGGAGGTCAGAGTTATCATCTGCCTTTCATGGACAAGAACCCAGAAACCCTGAGAGGTCACTTCACTTCTCCAAATCATTGAATTCGGAGGCAAACGCCACACCCAAGCCCACGGAATAGAGCACGCCCATTTCCCAGCTACAAACAAACCAACAAACCAGAAAAGAAAAATCAGAAAAGGATCTTCCAGGATGCTCATGGGGGAATATCGTTAGGAAAAAGTTAAACGAGTTTCCTTCAAATGATCTTTCAAATAGAAGTTTGGGGGAGATGTGGATTGTTGGAGGCGGCAGGGTTGGGGGGAAGGAATGTGCCAGATTGTAACAAATTGTTATGGAGTCCTTGACCTTCACGGGAAAACCAGGTTCCCGGGAAGGCTAGAAAGGCTGGCCGTGCCTGTGGGGGCCGGCAGATCCTGGAGTTTCTGCCACAAGAAGTAACAGCCAGCCGGCCCCAGACACTCCTCGTGGGACCTCCCTCCCCAGCAAGCGTTGTCTCTGCAGCTAATCCCTGGGGGCCGCTGCTCACTCTCCCACCTGGGCTCCATCCAGTCCTTCTCTGCTCTTGCCAGGGGCTGGAGTGCTGGTGGCCGGCTCCTCCCGCTCGCCTCCATTGGCCTGAGTGCGTCCTAGCCCACTCTGGATATTAGAGCATTCTCGCGTTTGAAAGGCTCCTTTATTTTTAGTGCTAAATCAACAAAGCTGTTACTGTCATTTTCCATCAGATCGTCATCTTCCACGGATTCAAAATTACACTCAGCTGCAAACTATTGACACTCCTCTTAACAAAAAAATGGTTTTAATAAATCTTTACATTAGCCTATGAGATAAAAAAAAATCTTTACCATGAAATATACAAGTGTATAAGTGTTTTATGAAAGTTTTATTAACTTTACAAAAGAAAAATTGGCAGTGGACCATGCACATCCTGTACTCCTAACACGTGGTTATAAATTACATGTTCTTTCCAATAACATCTGAAAAAGAGACTGTAATTTAAATTTCAAAACCACTTGGCATACCTACTATATAGTGCTGACATGAAGTAAAAGGAGGAACTGGAGAGGCCCAGACAAAGAAGGGAAATATAAAGACGTCCTTAGCTAAAAAGCTGCTGATGGGTACAATCCCCCCTCCAGCTGGACAGGGATCAAGTACTTGCTTGTCATATCATTCAATGCACTGTTCAATCTGGGATTCTTCCTTTCAACAAAAAGAGAACTTAAGTGCTAGTAATCATCGCTTGCAGAACTTTATCTCCCAGATACCTTCTTTATGTCAGGATTTCTCAATGACCGTTGCCGCTGGCAGAGGGATCAAAGTTGTTATTAAACACAAATGCAATCCCCAGCCCGTGCAGGAGGTGTGAGCAGTGATATTCCGTCCCTGGGATGGAAGCCTGCTGCTGCCTTAATGATTTCCCATTTACTTTCCCCGCTTCTTAGACTTTTAAATAGAGTTCCTGTAGTGTCTGTCCAAGATCGGGATCGGGGTCCACCTTTTCTCTGCAAGTGAGTGCTTGAGTGTCAGGAACATTCTGGAACATTGACCCAGTGGGATGCCTGGTGTGTGGAGGAGCCCTCCGGAAGTGAGCAGATGGCAAGGGATCTGGCTGTAATCTGCAAAGTTTATGGGTTTGGGGAAAGCAGACGTCCACCGGGATCTCGGCGGCACTGAGCCTGCCTTCCGAGTAGTAACAGAGCAGAAAGGCATAATCTAAAGGCACATAAACTTGGATTCAAAATCCAGTTTCTCTGGTCACAAGCTGTGTGACCCTGAGCAAAGTACTTACCCTCTCTCTTCTCTTTGAATCATATTGAAAATGTCTGAGACAAGCTTCCCTTGATACACAGGCTTACCATTTCCATCAGGTGAAGATGGGTCCTAGAGGACACCCCTTCTAGATCCAAGAATGAACATTGGTTGAAAATGGGCCATGAGAGGTGTAAGGGGTGGGAACGCTCCATGGTGGTCCCTCCAGGCATAATCTCCCAGGACCTGAGACTCTACAGCTTCATTCAAGGTCTTGAATCTTCCAGTTTGTCACTGATAAAATCTTAGCCTCTGAGAGGTGTCCCCAGGTTGGGGGTTCCAGGGGTACAAGAAGGCCCAGCACTTGTAGCTAGAAAAATGCAGACTCGCCCTTTTAGTTGAGTGGCAGGTGACACTGGAAACACAGCAGGGTTTCTGAGCCCAGAGGCAGGGCCCATGTGTTGTAAGGAGCCCTCCCACTCATTTCTTTCCATAGTAGAAAGAATTTGAATTGACTTCCAGTCAGACCAGGGACAGTTTTCCAGCCCTTGCGGAAACATCAGAGAAGAAAGAAAGCTGTGAACTGTACCTCTCTGCCTGTCACCTCTGTTCATGCGATTGTTTGCAAACTCATTCTTAGTTATAGGATGTATTTCACTGAAATACACTGAGGAAGAAAGCTCTGCGCTGGAACGGCTTTGGGGCATAGACCACGTGGGGACCCTGGAGGACCTGTTTCCCATCACCGAAGGGAAATGTGTGCCCCTGCTGGAAAAACACAACTTTGAGCAAATAAATTATTTTCTTCCAGTTCAAAATAAGTGACGGTCCTTACAAAGTAGAACTTGCCCTCCTTCCAAATGTGTTGAAGGAAAATGACATGTGTCTTAGAGGCAGAATCACAAGGCCATCATGTTAATCTTATAGGGTCGTGTGGTCCCCTGATGAGAAGGCAGACAGACGATGGGGTGGTGGGGCGGGGGGGGGAGCGGCCTCACGGCACAGTGCCTGGGAGCAGCTGTGACTGTGTGGAGGTCACACTCGGGGACCAGGCAGGAGTTGGCAGTGGGCAGCCAGGGCCGCCCAGACTTCATTATGTGGGAAAAAGGCACCCAGTGGCAAGATGCAGAAGATCTGAGAATCAGTGAGAAAAGTTCATTTGGAATGACGGGGACTTGATTAGTTTTAAGCCTGGTTTGTGGCTACTGCTTCCCTGACTTAGTCCTCAGAATATTAATGAATAGTTTGAGGGAAAGAAGCAGCACAGGAGACGTACCTGGGTAGGCTTCGTAAAGAAAACCACGGCAACAAGAGCAACGAAACACACGGATGTGGAAAAAGGCTCAGGTCCATTAAGATCTCGCCACACACCAGGCACTGAGGTTAGCATGCATTATGTAATGTGTTGGTGGAAACACTTCTCCGAAGTACTTATTAGGCATTCTTGTCTCCAGTTTGCAGACGAAAAATCCTTTGGCACACAGAAGGAAAATGAGTTGTCCAAAGGCACAAGTCTGAGGTTTGTAGCACATATAACCTTTATGTTTTCCGTGGCCTGGTCAAGTTTGTACACTGCCAGTCATGCCCACAACCCAGAGCCTCACTGGAAGTGATCCCCAGCTCGGACTGCCTTCTCCCATCCCTTCTCCAGATTAAACTAGGCCTGGCCAGATTATCACTGACAGAGAGGAAGAGGTTGGGCACTGGTCCGGGGAAGCCCCGTGGGCTGGGGCATCTGACCCAGAAGTCAGGAGCTCCTGATGTGGGGTAAAGCCTGGCATATAAGGATGTAACCCCTTCCCAGCCATAATGGGAATTAAGGGAGGCTGACCTAGCAGGTAGGGAGACACAGAAATGGGAAATCCAGGCTGATAGTCATTTTCTGAGAGACCCATCCATGGACAGCAAGCAGGCCCTGCCATAAGCCAGCCAGCCCGGGTGGCTAGCTGCAGGGAGAGATGAGGAGGTGAGGAGACGTGTAGAACTCTTTGGTCTGAAAAAGGCCAGGCCAGGGCAAGACGGGACCATGTCCTGTTTGGGGACTGACAGCAAGACAGACACTTGTCACAGAGACTTGGGGCCCAGCTCCACGGCTGATCCCCAGGGTCTGACCTAGATGATGTGGTATGAGGGTGTGATGCTATGAACCTGGGTCCCTGATCCCCTCAGAGACACAAAGTCAGCAGTGGAAGAACTAACTGCAGGAGTAACCTGTTCCTAAGTCATGGCACCTAACGAAACCCCGAACTTGTTCACGGATGATCTCCCTCCCTTGTTCTCTGTCTGCATTTATTCATCAATGTGTTCATTCCATAAGCTTTGTCTGGGCACGTACTCTGTGGTGAACTCTGGTATAAAGACAAAGAGACACATGAGGGCTCCCAGTCTGCACAGAGATAGTCCCAGAATCGCACGGGCCCACCAGGAAGACGATCATAGCTGTGGTGCAGAAGCAGGACTATGAGAGGGCAGGGAGGAGCCCTTGAGTCCCCCCGGGAGTCATCTAGGATGGCTTTCCGGAGGAGGCAAAAGAGGATTGTGCAGAATCCTAGGGCTTAACACAGGGCAGGTGAACACAGGGCAGCGAGGGAGGTGGTCAAAGTGCAGCGAGCAGCTTGGGCAAAGGTACAGAGGACAGGGAGCTTATGGCCCATTCAGACTGGCCCTGAAACCTGAGTGGCTTGAGGATGGGAGGGACACTTGTCATTTTTGGGGGAAGAAACAGGCTCCAGAGCATCAAGCCAGTGGTGAGCCGGTGCTGGGATCTAGCGCGTCTCCACCCAGTGCCCAGTCTAACCACTTCAGGGAACAGGGTGGCGTTGCAGAAGATTCTTTGGTGACAGACGTCTGATGGGGCTCCAGCCCTCAGTTTTGCCCCCACCAGGTGCAACGGGTCCTTAGGAAACTGCTTATTTCTTTGAGCCACAGGATCACTGTTAGAAGGGGGAAAGCAAGGCTCTTGACACCAATCTCACAGACTGGTATGAAACAGAAGTGGAGAATTTAACTGGACAACACCTTGGTGAGTAGGACCTCAGGAATTTGCCAATGGAGCTTTTCCATCTGTCCTGTGTTGCTCATTTGTCTGGGGGAAGATTAGGGTGACTCCATCAAATAGGAAGAAATAGCAAGAAATGGGAACAGGGATCTGGGGCAGGTGCCTCTTGAAGACTGTCCCTAGCCCCGCCGGGAGGCAGTCAGGATGGCAGTGCCATGGGTGAGCCGTACAGAAGGAGTGGGGCGTGCAGAGAATGCCCAGTGTATGCCAGGAGTTGTACAAGGACACTGATTTACATCACTGCCCCCCATCCTTTCACAGGCCGATGTCCCCATATATGGTCTGGAATCTACAGATATGGTAGCTGGATAGGAAAAGGGGCCTCTATTTACTCAGGGGCAGTGGGTCTGCACCTACTGTTTTTCAATTCTTTAAACTATATATATTTTGATATGTTATATGTTTAATATTTTCTTTTAATTTTTAAATGTTTATTTATTTTGAGAGAGAGAGAGAGAGAGAGAGAGAGCCAGGGAGGGGCAGAGAGAGAGGGAGAGAGAATCCCAGGTAGGCTCTGCACTGTCAGCACAGAGCAGATGCGGGGCTCAAACTCACAACAGTGAGGTCATGACCGGAGTTGAAATCAAGAGTAGGAGGCTTAACTGACTGAGCCACCCGGGGGGGGGGGGCCCCTTCATATGATAAATGCCCTCACACTCGATTCTGTGGCAGCACTACTATTTTCATTTTGTGGATGAGGGATTGAAGACTAGAAGGAATTGACTTGCTCAAGGTCACGCAGCTGATCAGCAACAGACTTAGGATTTGAACTCAGCTCCGCTTGGCTCTGGCGTCAGTGTGTCTTCTACCTCGCTGGGTGTCAGACAGGAAGGGGAGCTGCCGAAGACCTGTGTTCCTCCCACCCTCACTGGCTTGTTTCAACTCGCCTCTCTGCCCTTACCTTGCCATCCCAGGCCCTCCGTGTCTTCCTGTGTCTAGACTGCCTCAGCCAACAAGACCCCACAGCCTGGGTTAGGACGGAAAACACCACGTCGGGACAGAAAGCCCAGGCTTCAGCTTCTCCGCGTGTGCCAAGTGCTCAGCCTTTGCCAGCACAGACCTTGGCTCATCCTTCTTCTTGTGACTGGCCTCCGAGTAGGGATGAGAGGCAGGGAGGAGGCAGCACGGGGCATTTCCTATTAAGGAGGGCAGGAGAGAGGGAACGTGAGAAGAAAAGCAACCCATTTTGAGATGCTCTGGTAATGTTAAACTATTTCTCTCCGTTTTCCACTTTCTGTTTTCAAGACTTGCTCCCAAGAACATGAAATTGTACCGAGAAGTCCAATATATAAAGTGCATCAAAGAGACGTTGCTTTCGTTTGCCTCAGGGGGTGGGGAGTAGCCTGAAGTCCTGACCACTGAGCACCCCCATCCTTGAACCACCTCCCGGGACCTCTGGGCCTCTTTGAACCTAGTCTGTAAACCATGGGTCGGCTCCATGATCTGATTCAGACTGTCCAGCTGCTAGAGAATTACTGTGCAAGACAATAAAAGCCCAGTTTTATGGGGACTGCTAGGTCCTTATAGGTGTGAAGTTAACCCTGTCTACCCTAGACACAGGTCATGCCTCTTTGAAGGCTAAAGGAAAGGAAAAAAAAAATTGAACTCACATTTACTGAGCACCTAGTAAATACCAAGTATTTTGCATACATAGAAATATTACCCCAATTATTTTGTACCCAAATCCTGTGAGGTAGAGCTTTATCTTCATGCCCTCTTTCTTAGATGACAAAGTCTAAAAGGTTAAGTAGCATGGCTCAGTGTCACACAAGTTAAGATGCAATCAGCACTGAAGTTCAAAACCACACCCCCTCATACAAAGGAATATGCTCAATGCCAATCCCATGTTGCACGACATTTTATGTTACATGAGGATACAGAATGCACCCAGCGTCTGCCAGCCCTCAGACTTCTTCCTCACAGTGCCAGAGATATGAAAGGGAAAAGATAAGGATAATCCTGGTGTCATGCAGAGAGCACTGGAATGGGAGTCAAGAGACTAGGATTCTAGTCCTGGCTCTGGCCCTGATGTACCAGACAAAGGACCTCCTGGCCCAGGTTGTAAGGCGGGGCTGACAGCGGGGTAGGTAGGACAACGCTCTGGAGACCTTGAAGCTTCTGTGAACAGATTAGAAGATTTGTGTAGGGTTGGTTCTAAATAAGACCACGTGCTAAATCAATTTCTAATGATTTAGCAGCATTCTATCTCAATAAGTGCATAGTTTGCCATAAAAGACGCCGTTAGTAGACACAGAAGCCAGCAGCTAGGAAAGAGCCAGGGAGTCAGAGCCAAAAGCACTGGGATGCGTTTCTGGCCCCAGTGCTTGCTGGCTTTGTGTCCTTGAGTAAGTGACTCAACCTACCTTCTTGATCCTAATTTCCTTCTTGTGAAACTCCTATCTCGTGTAGCTATTGTGAGAATTAAATAATGTGTAAATATGTGTAAAATCCCAAATGCAGCGTGGCAGATAGCGTGTGTACTGTCCATAGAAGTCTTCTCCTTTTGCTTCCTTCTCTCCACTCTCCAGACAGAAACATAAATCATTAACATTCAATGGTAGGTTCCTAGAAAACTCCTATTCATCCTTCAAAACCCAAATTAGCTGATAGTTTTTTCAGCAAATCTTCCTTGAGTCTTCAAAACAGGGCTAGCACCCCTCCAAGCTATTTGGGGACTGTGCTCTTGCTTCTACTACTCCGTGTTGTAATTTTACTAAACTGTCTTAATTTTCCGTTTTAAAGTTTGTTTCCCCCAGTACACTGTCAACTCCCTAGCGGGGGCTGACACATGGGACTCAGCCATCCACACTGGCAGAGCTGCATTTATCATCAGCCCAGCCAGCATTCCGGTGACTGGGAAAACTCTCCAAATCTGACAACCCATTTGATCTGCTGTCCGGAAAAGCCCTGTGCTATTAGCTATTAGCTCTCTTTTGTGAAAAACAATTCTTCAGGGCCCTTCGAAAAAAATTCTGAGGCTGTGTGTGTGTGTGTGTGTGTGTGTGTGTGCGCGCGCGTGCGTGCGCATGTGTGTGTTCAAATGGAAAACCTCTGGAGCCATTGTTTTTGGCACTGAAGTTCTTGGGCTTTTAAGAAGGAAGATCTTGATCCTCTCCATGACTGCAACCAATATGATAGAAACATAACAAAATACCAAGTGAAGGTTACAGACCAGAATTATTTTTATTCCAGCTCTACTAGAATAAAAGGATCTGTCCTGTGTCAGGAATAATCTGGAATAATGATACGGCTGGGGTCAGGAGTAATCAGTGGAGGACTCTGAAGGAGCGAGGACTCTGCAATCACACGGTCTATGTGAGTTCAGGCCCGGGCCCCAAAGCAAGTATGCTCACCTGTAAAATGGGATGGTGCGTGCCGCATGCCAGCGTGTGCTGGCGCCCACTGCTCCTTCTCCTCTCCCCGGCTTGGCTCATGCGTTGCCACAGGCGGTTCTCTCAACAGGTGACTTGAAGTGTGCAAGCGCTCCGGTAGGCAGGTAGCACCCCTGGGACTGGAAGGCAGAGCTCCTGGCCTCAGAAACCTGTGTACAATGTGCCTCCTGTCATTTGGGAAGTCTGAAATTTATTTTTTTTAAGTTTATTTATTTATTTGGGGGGGAGGGGCAAAGAGAGGGAGAGAGAATCCCAAGCAGGCTCCGCACTGTCCGTACAGAGCCTTACGTGGGGCTCAAACTCCTGAACTGAGAGATCATGACCTGAGCTGAGATCGAAGAGTCAAGATGATTAACTGACTGAGCCACCCAGGCGCCCCGGGAACCTCAGATTTCTCACCTTGAGTTTTGCCTTCAGCTTTATAATGGATTTGCAGAATTCCTCCTGGCCGGTGCTCCGAGTGCCCCCTCTGGGCTCTACTTGGGCCACCCTGCCCCCCTGGCCGGGTTCCAGGCTAGGACCCTTTGGACAGAACAGCCCCAAGGCACGACTTTGTCATGAGAATCTGATTTGCTGGACACACAAAACTGGTGTCCCAAGCTCTCGTGTCCCCCCATCACGCAGCATGGAGGGGGAAGGTTGGGGGGGACCTGGAAGGCACAGCAGACACTGTTCTGTTGAGGGAAAGATGAAGCAGAAGAGACTGCAGCACGGGGCTGACAGGGAGCAGCCCTCCCTTCCTGGCTCGCCAGGCAGCCCCCTCCCCAGGGATTCCATTCCAGCAGCCTCTGTGGAGCCAGGAAATGAGGGCTGGATCCCAGCTGCTGCTCAGGGACACCAGGCCACAGGGTGTGGTGGCCGCTGTGGTGCTGCCCACTTCCCCCTGCAGGAAGGAGATGCTCGCTCCCTCGGGGGACCCGGCTGCTGGGCTCACAGCTGCGTCCCTGTGCTCCCCTTCAGGGCACCTCCTCACGGAAAGTCGCATCTCCCTGGGGGCACAAAGCCTCAGCCTCCTTGACCTAATTTGAGACAGCTTTGGAGGGTCCTCTCAGCTCCAGAGCCCGCAAGGGACCAGCAGAGGCCACTGTCCCACGCTGGCTTCTTCCCCTCAGTGAGTGCTTGCCCACTAATCTGATGGTCTGGACCTGCTTACCAGGAACCAGACGGGGGACCAGGCAGAATTCTGGTCTGGGGAACTGAAAAACTGACTTCTACACTCATCGTGTTGTGTGACTTCAGCAAGTCCCAGATTCTCCCTGCGGCCTCAACTGCCACAGGAGCAGAGTCGATCTTCAAGTTCCCTTCAACTTGGATTGGCCTTGAGCTGTGCTAAAATATGAGCCCAGAGTAACCATGTGAGACCCGGTCTCTCCTGATAGGGGGATCATACATCTGTTTCCCGTGACCATGTCAGGTGGTTCTGCTGTTTGGGGTTCATAACGTCCCTTTCGCCCTCAGCTCCGTCCGGGTTTGGCTGGTAAGATTTCTGGTTGTCCTACTTACGAGATACATTGGACACGAGAAGTGGGAATGCGGTTGAAGAAGTGGGAGCAAAGGCAGAGAGTCCCAAGTGCTGGTGCCTCCGTCTCCTGCTCTCCCTCCCTGGCCCTGCTTTCCAGGCAAGTCCCAGGCCTGTAGAGAAAGCAGCCCCCGCTATGTCCCCTGTGGCCCCTTGTTTCCCTGGGGCCTGCATATGGAGGACACTGGGTATAGCCAGCCTCGATGGGGCAGCAAAGAGTTAATGCCATAGCCCCATCAGCAGGCTGCGACTCTGATTATGTAGCCGTGAGCACAGAGGTACAGGGTGTGTGTGTGTGTGTGTGTGTGTGTGTGTGTGTGTGTGTGTGTGAGAAGGCACATGGAGGAAGGTGAATCTGTAAATGAACAGAGAACATAAGCATCTGTGTGTGAGTGATACACACAAGCATGCACTCATCTGTGTACATTTGTGTACATGCATGGCACATGCATGTGGAAGTGCATCATTAAACAGTAATTAATATATGTATGTGTGGGACTCCGCACAAGCATGTGTATCTGCAGATGAGTATAGGGCCCTCATGAGTGTATGGAAGCATTTTGGAAATTACGAAGCACTTAAAAATAACAGTCCTGGTTAAAAGGTACAGTGTGGACCCAGAAGACGGCTGTGCATATGTGTGCATATGTCCATGTGGATGAGAAGAGCTGGGACAGGCAGTGATGTATGCAGGCATCCTTGGAACATCTGCTTCACCTCTCTTGTTCTCTGGATGAGCAAACAGGTTCGTAGAGGTCACCGTCCGAAGTCACAAGACTACCTGTAAGGTTAGATTGGATTATTCTCTATTCCGCACTCCCTCCCCCGTGACTCGCAGAACAGAAGGGAGGGCAGGCTCTATTTCCCTGCTGCATTGATGCTGGCCTTGACCACGCCACCTGCTTTGACCCACGGGGATGTGAGTGGAAGTGAAAGGGTGCCAGATCAAAGCCAGAATCTCCAGGGGCACTTGCACTCTGGCAGTATCTTGAAAATGTGTCCCAGGGAAACTGCCACTTGCAGAAAGATGAGACACCGTGGAAGCATCTGAATGCAATGTGCAGCCAGGAATGGAACCCCACTGACCCAAGGCCCAAAGCCAGGCAGCCAGCTGGCCCACTGGTGTGACGGGATCTCAGGGTGGTGGCCCTGTTTCTAAGTTCCCGGGATTGTCTGGGGCCATCTGAGAGATGGGGATTCAGGTGGTCTGGGCTTTGGAAGTTGTAAAAAGTGCCCGGGGGGGTTGGGTGTGCAGACAAGTTCAGAAACACTGCCTGACACGCCAGGGGAAGGCATCCATGGGACGGGATGAGAGAAGAAGGTTCAGGCTTCACAAGGCTGTGACTGCCAAGCCGAAGCCCTTGCCTTTATTCTGCAAGTGACATGGGACCAAAGAAGGGTTTTATGGAGGGTGAGAATGTGTTTATATTCGTGTCTTAGAAGGGTTACAGTTCCCGGGCATTTTGGAAACCAGGCCCTTACCTAGCTGGGTTCCTGCATTTCCTGATAACCTCTGCCTGGCCAGACACGGAATACAGACTTACACCTGGACGCTCTTTCTGCCTCAAATCCATTTCCAGAGTGTTTAGTAGACTCAGGTGGCCCTGTAGCTGCTGATGACTGTCTCAGAAATGGGAAAAGAAAACACTCAACTTTTCCCAGCAACGGGGACAGCGGGCTCACCGTCTCCCACTTGGAGAGCCCAGCCCGTCACCCGTCTACCCCCTTCCCATGCCGTCTTCCGCCACGTAGAGCCCGGCGAATCCTGTTACTGCTCAGCTTATGAGTCAGTCCCAGTGGCAGGTTGGGGCCAAACTCTTTCCTGGGGGTCAAGGCCCCTCCTGCTTCAACCCAGGCCTGCCTTTGCAGCTTCTCCTCTTCAACAGCTCTTCAGGGGCCTTGCACACATCGGCAATCTCCTCCCTCCACGCCGTTGGAAACACTGGTCCGTCTGCCCGGCAGTGCGCCCCCTGCCTTCTCCCATCGGAGTCACACCATACCTTCACTTAGGGGCTCCGGCCTCTTACAAATATTCCTGGACTCCCACGACCCCAGACAGTATGACTGCCTGCGTCCTCAAAGCCCTGACGTCTGTCCTTTGTCCCCCTCTTGTCTTCCACGCAAGTCATTGACCCGCATGTCTTGTTCAGCTTTTGTGAGTCTCTGGAGATGAGGAATCTCAGCCCCTATGTCCCCAGCACCTTGGCCCCTAGCCAGTGCCAGACAGGCAGGGGCTGGGGGTATAGGTTGCGTTTGATGAAGCTGCCCGAATGCCTTGCCCCACGTCTGGGCTGCAGGGATAGCAAGCATAGGGCTGGCTCTGGGCCGTGGAGGGACTCTCCCAGAGACACCGTCTTCTGCATCTCCCATCCCAGTTTCTCAAGGATGCTCAGCCTTTGTCCTCCCTTGGGCTCAGAGACAAACCCATCTCCTGGAATGCTTTTGCCCTCCATTATCAGGACAAGAGCAGGCCACTGACAGCTCTCTGGCCCACAGGCCCAAGTGCCCTGGAAGGTCATGGGCTTTATCTTGTTTATGTCTGTGATTTTCCTGAGGCTCCTCGCTTCTTGACAGTGTCACAGAGCAGGCCTGGTGCCTGGGATGTGTCTGGAAAATGTCCCAGCTCACTTCTTCAGGGGCAGGGGAGAGAAGCCAGGCATTGATGCTGGTGGGAATGGCAGGCCAGCCCATGGCCAGTCTGTTTTCTAACTTGAAGACTGGATCTGAATCTGAGTGTGGGCACAGGCACAGAATTGAAGTTAAAACGGAGCAAGAATAGAACTAAGCCATCACCCACCCTGTTTCTTCTTTGATAACCTATAATGACTAGTTTCTAAAAATTTAGGTACTTGGTAGAGGTAGAAAGGGAAGGGAAGAAAAGGAAAAGGAAGGGAGGCAAGAGCTAAGAATCCCTGTTGGGTGCCTCACACCAGAGAAAATGGCAAGTGCAAAGGCCCTGAGGAAGAAACATACTTAATGTGCTCTAGGAATGCAAAGGATCTAAAGATGCTATGGTGGATTGGACAAGAGGAAAGGTGTTGGAAACTGAAGTTAGGAAGATAGAAGAAAATAAGCTTATTTAAGCCAATACAAAGGTTGTGGCTTTTACTGTGAGTGGGCAAATGCATCATCTGCTTGACTTTCCTAAAGGATCATTCTGGCTACTTTGGGGATCACAGATACCTCTTTCCTCCAAAGTGGGGCCCTTGTTGCCTTGTGTTCACTAATCTCTAGCATCCAGTGTGGTGCCTCTCACAGAGTAAGCAGTCAATAAATAGTTCTCGAATGTTTTGGCCAGAATTCAGCTCCCAGCTTTTACGTCTGCTCCTAGTGAGTTTTGAGGACATTGAAACTGTCACCCAGAGACATACTTTGTCTTAGTGGCATGTTAGGAGCTTCTTCTCTTGTGAGCCCTGCTCTCCAGATGTCTTATGGGTAGGAGTTGGCATATGGTACCTTCTGCAGCTGGCAAAAAGCACAGCTGGATGCAATGCTGTGCACATCTGGTACCCACATGTCTAACTGTGGACTTGATAGTCAGCCAGATATCTGTGAATGTGTTGTAGGCAAGCAGGAGAAATGGGAGGTCCTAAGTGCCTGTATTAGGTAGCAAGTGCCTGCATTAGGTAGCAAGTGCAAATGGCTTTGAGGACAGTCTGTGGCCATGAGTATCCATGAGTAATCTGGTTCCCACCCCATGATGGGCTTCAAGTCCAGGAGCTCCTTAGGGCCCCCAAACACCAGCTCAAGTGCAACAGGTGACAGGATCCTGAGTGGCTACTTTCCTCAGTCTCAATGTCCTTTATCTGTAAAATGGGACACACTTGAAAATCTAAAATCTTTTGGCTGAAGGGCTTCATGGCACAACTGGAGATATGTATTGGATGGATCTTTCCTTTCTCTGGGGGCTCTGTTCGCTGTAACATAGGGATGCTTGCAAGAGGATTTCTTCACGCAAACCCCCTACGCAGATGGGGTATGCCTCCCTCTGAAACCCCTGCCAGCCCCATTCTCTGCCTGGGAATAGCCCATGTGTGCCTCGCACTTCGGTTGGTTTGGAAAAAAGTGTGACTTCTTTTTTTGTTTTCTCTTCTGCATCTTTCCCACTTTACTGATGAGGAGGCCACTTTCTTGAATGAAAGTGGAGACTCTTAAGCACCATTAATACTATAATTTTAAAGTGCAACATTATCAAAGCTATTTTCCCCCCTAACTGCTATTCAATTATAGGCATTGGAGAATTTGCGGGGGCCTATTTTAAGCACTGGAGTCTCCAGTGCATTTTAGAGCCGTTCTTTAAAAGACACGGGCAACGTGTGAAAACCCCAGATGTTTTCTCAATGCTTCCAGCTTCTCAGAGCAGAGTGGGGAGAGAAAGTGTCAGTCAGCCCCCTCTGGGAAAGTGAAATTTGGATTGAAATTCCTCAAGCTGCTTTGTTATGAATATTCCCAGAAAAAGGGAAAATAAAAAGGTGTTTCCTGGGAAAGGAGTCTGGAAAATCCTAAGACTCCTAAGGAGGAAACCTTCTGGGAGTAGGAGAGGGGGACAGAAGGCTGGGAGAAAGCTTGCCTTTGACCTCCAACCTCCCTGGACTGGAGTTTCCCTCAGTCATGTCATTTAACCCTCACACAAATCCGTGGTGTCAGGTGGTGTCCTTCCTGCCCTGCAGATGCAGAAAGAGAGGTCGCCACCCGGGAAGGAATGAAGCCCAAACCGGGACCCAGGCTTGTGGCCTCTTCGCTTCCCTGGCCTCCCCGGGGGGCATGCAGAGTGGTTCTACCACCAGCTCTGGAGCTGGACTGCCACACGTTCAGTTTCTGGACCTTGGGCAAGTGCCTTAACCTCTCTGAGCCACATTTCGTCATCTGAAGTGGGGCTTGTAATGGTAACCACTTCAAAGGGTTGTGGTAAGGATGAATGGTTAATGGGTAGAAAACCTCAGGAGCGGGAGGTAAATGCATGCTTGGCACAGGGTATGAGCTATAAAAATGAGCTGTTATTCTCATCAACCTGATGCAAGCTGGAGTTGTGAGCTTGGGAACATGATGAGGAAGTAGTGGGATTATCCTTACCTCATCTCCTGTGCTCAGCTGCACAAGCTTCCCTGAGATCTGAGATCGGATCACCCTGAGGTCTCCTGCACCACTGCACCTTCCTTGATACTCCCCTCCCCTCCTTCCTGAGCTATGGCCGGACCTCCCTGCTCTGCACTTGTCCCCTGTATCTTTCAACCCTGAGCATGAACTTGGGGAACCATGGTGGATTCAATCACCAAACTTGCCACTGAACATCTATGTTGACTGTGAGCAAGTCTCTTGAAATTTCAAAGCCTTGATTTTTCCATCTGTACAATGGAAGGAATAGCATTGCACCTCTCATAGGACTGTTACAATAGTGAAATGCCATTAATGTTTGCAAAAGTCTTAGGTAATTAATGATGACTGTTCCATTTCAGCAATTGGTATTATTAATCAGTGCCTAAATGCTCAATTTTCTTTTCCTTTTCTAAACTCTAGTCACCATTTTATGTTTTTATTTTTTAATGTTTATTTATTTATTTTAAGAGAGAGAGAGAGAAAGAGAAAGAATGTGAGCACAAAGTGGGGAAGGGCAGAAAGCGAGGGAGAGAGAATTCCAAGCAGGCTTCACTCTCAGCAAGACGGGCTTGGTCTTATGACCATGAGATCATGACCTGAGCCAAAATGAAGAGTCAGACAATTAACCACTTCAGTGACTGAGCCACCCAGATGCCCCATCTAGTCATCCTTTTAAGAGGAAGCTAAAATTCTACATTCCATCCCATCTACCATACAGCTTTCCCAGAATTTATCCTCTCTCTCTCTTAAATTTCCTGGAGCAATGTGCATCAGAGACCATGGGCCTACACACTAGGGGAAGGACCTGCTTGTATCCATCTGTGAGCAAAGGTTTATCTTGCCATGTGGTGCTTGCATCAACCAAAAGATGAGTTGTCTTATTTCTTGTGGGTATAGTTGCCCTGGATCTTCAGTCCAAAGAAACATACTTTTGGGGCACCTGGGTGGCTCAGTTGGTTGGGTGTCTGATTCTTGATTTCAGCTTGGGTCATGATCCCAGGGTCATGGGAGCTCATGCTGAGCATGGAGCCTGCCTGGGATTCTCTCTCTCATCCTCTCTCTCTCTCTCTCTCCCCCTCTCCCTGCTTGCACTTTCTCTAAAATAAAATAAAAAAATAAATAAAAATTAAAAAGAAATAGAGGAGCCTGGATGGCTCAGTCTATTCGGCTCAGGTCATGATCTCACACCCACCTGGGAATTCTCTTAACTCTAACAGTCACCAACCACTCCACACCCAGGGTGGAGGCCAGGAGAATGCTCTCTTGGAAGGTGGGTATATCCAACCAGTCTGGCACTCCCCCTTTTGGAAAAGATTTGAGGTCCTCTAGGCTGGCAGGTTTGGGGCATCCCAGAGTCTAAATGTCCACCCAAATGGAAGGTTCCAGAACCTGTATTTGACTCCTCCAAATCTCACACGAGCCAAGGGAGAATCTGGACTTGCTTCTAAACCCTTGAGCTTTGATGCTATTTGTGAAAACAGTAAGGATCTTCAGGAACATCTCTGAGTGGCAGCTATAAATGAGGACCCACTGGACATAATTTACTTATTCCAGACAGTCCAGGCCCCCTCTCGGGCATCCACTCAGACTCAGGAGTGAATCTGTGATGATATTGGTCAGAAGACTTTGATTGCCAGCAATAAAACCACGCCTTGCTGGTGTAAGTGTAAGGGGATTTCTTGGAATGATAAATCCTTAATAAATCCAGGGAAAATGTGGAGAACCAGTCTCGGAAGCAAAAAAAAAAAAAAAAAAATTGCGGAATTAGGAACCACCAGGAGTTTCTTCAGGCAAGAGCAACTAGATCAGGTTGCTGTAAGGATAAGTGAACTCTGACCACCTCTTTCGTCTATCATTTGCTCGAAAAGCCAGACACTCTGAGAGATCACCAACTGGCCAGGCATGGCCACTCACTTACCCCTGGGTGTGGCTGGGAAGACCTCAGGGGCCCCTTTGGTTTCCAAGGTGGAAGATCAGGCATCCGGGTTTACCTTCCCATCAATATTGCAAACAACAAGGATAAAGTAAATTTCTCCAAAAAGTCAAGATCCTGGTTGGCATGAGGAATGAAGGAAACTTTGTAGCCAAAGACAAACAAGCAAACAAACAAATTTAAAAAAACCCCAAATACCTCTACCTTTGTTTTCAGAGTTTAGAATGTGTGTGTGTGTGTGTGTGTGTGTGTGGCTTTGAACACCCAATCCTTCCACAAACTGTTTCTGAACATCTACGCTATGCCAAGGATGTGCTCACTCCTGGGGATGTCAAGGCGGAGAAACTAACTGAGTAGAGGGGGAGAGAGAGCCCTCAACAGATACATACGGTGCGATTTGGCAATACACACATATACACGGGGTACAGAGACACATGCTGGTTCTTCCTGATAAGAACCAGCAAGACTTTGCAAAGCAAGTCCAGATCTTAAGCTTTAGAACTATGGAAATAGAGATGGCTCTTTGTGATGCGAAACAGCTCTTTATCCTCCTGTTCATTCATAAATTCATTCAACAAACATTCATTAGGCACCTAGAGTATGTGTGACAGTCCATTGAAAAATTGGCTACCACAGCACGTAAAAGAGCCAGTAAAAGCAAGAGATGGTAGACTTCTCTGGAGTAATTTTCTCCTGATATGTGTGCATCCCACTCACCGAGGTCGGTCCACTCCAACCCCAGCTCTGGCCACTGGGTCAGGAAGAGATGAACCAGCCTAGAAGCCACAGGAACTCCCACTGCCCTCCCCCCACCAGCTGGATTTGGGGATGCCTTGTGCTTCTTTCCACAAATCTGTTCCCTCCTCTCACCTTGCCCCACAGCCAGGATGATGCCTATAAGAGCACAGGGAGGGGTGAGGAGGGGAAGGCAGACCCTGTGTCCCTCCTATTTCCTGAGCTCCCAGACTCAGCACAGACCCACTGGCAGCTTTCTGAGATTCAGGACTGTCCAGATGGGCTCAGAGAACCAGAGCCCTCACCCCAGCTCTAGACTCTGGGTAAATTCCTCCTCTCTGGCTCCCTCTCTCCGATCCAAGGACCGAGAGAGGACACCCATGACTGCTCAGCAATGTCCATCTCTTGGATCCCTTTGAACCTGCCTTCTCCTCATCGATCATGCTAGCCTGGATTGAGTCTCCATCTCTGATACCCCTGCTCTCTCCACTGCCCTGAGGAGTCTGAGCCAGGCCTTCTTTGACATCCACCAAGCTTACTTCTCCAGCCCAGAGACCCAGTGTCAGCGTCCTCATGCGAGGCTTGGGTTTCCATCTGGGATTCAGTTAAGGAGCAGGAGCAGGGACTGGCACCCCCACCCTCTTCTCACCCCACACAGAGGTGTCTTATCTCCATCGCAGGAAAAACCTTTAGAAAACTTCAGAAGAGGTAGGCTCAAGGACAGGTTGGAAACGAAGCAAGTCAGAGGGGATGCCTGCAGAGGCTGAACTGCATCCTCTGCTTCCTGGCCCCATGGGGACCCCTCTGAGCATTTGGCCCTGCTGGGATGTTTGAAAGAACTTGGCTCGGCCCCACCTTGGCAGAAACCCTCCCCTCTCTGTGCTCTTTTCCTCTGTTGTGACAGATTCTGCTCTGATACCTTTGGTACCCAGCTCCCAAAGAAGAAAACAGATCACCCATCACCGGGTAATTATAGAGCAACTGAAAGGCCATTTAGCTACTGTGTGATAAGCAATAGACTATTTTAATAATAACCAATTACCATACATTATAGTATATCATTTGGCATTTGATGAACTACTGGGGTCTCACCTGTTCCTTCTCGCACTGAGTGTTTCATGGCTGTTCACACCTTCCCCAACAGAAGTTGTGTCAGTTTCTAATTGAAGCACTATTTTTAGGAAATAGTTAGGGAAAGTTTGCAGAGGTGGTGCAAATTATATCATGCCAAGTGGAAGGACACGTTCTGCCAAGTGTCTTTCCTGACAGCTCTGCCATTACATCGCACTTGGCAGGATGGAGGGAGATTTGTTTCGTGTTAGCCTTTTGACATTAAAGGAGTGTAAGTGGAGGCCCACCGTCCCTGCAGACGTGGGGGCAATCTGACCAGATGCCCACTCTCTGCTGCTGGCCACTCCTTCCCCTGCTGAGATGCATTGTCACTGCCAGCTGAGCCGGATGTTGTAGGGCTGAACATCCTGCTACAAGGTTTGCCGTGGATGCTGGAGCAGATGCTGCCCAGGGCCCCGTGGCTCAATAAGGGGCCGGGGGAGATGATCCCTGACCTTTAAGTCCTGCTCAGCCCATTCGGAGCACATCTGGCTGGGCTTCCCCCTCTACATCCGCACATCAAACCACTCCCTGAGGGCACAAGCCTCTCAAGGAGGATCGCCAGGCTACCGCTGGGTCCAGTGCCATCCCTACAGTCATGTGCCCACTGATTTCTTTTCCTGATCCATCCCATGCAGGGGCTTAGTTCTTAATCCTTTCTTCCCAAGAAGGGACCTGGAATCTTCATAAATATTTTCAACCCTTTCTCACTCACACACACACACACACACACACACACACACACACAATGTTCTGTCATCGTAGACCCCTGTTACCAACTTCAAGATTTATAAAGTTGTAGTAGTTTCTGTTTGGGACAGGCCTATGGGATCTCACACATCGCGCTTCGGCCCTCACAAAGCAGACATGGTCCAATCCATCAGATGTTATCATCGTTGCCACATTTTATCACTTTGACCTCATCCACTCTACTACCCAGACCGCCCTTGCCCTTTACCCAGATTTTCGCAATAGTCCCATAGTTAGTTTTCTCAATGTACCAGCTGGAAAGATTTGCTAAAACTTTACTTGGATCATGTTATTCCTCTGCCCAAATCTTCCCATGGCTCTTCATCTCCTTCAGAGGAAATATTAAATAAATATTTAAGCATTTTAGAATAAAAAAATGAAGTCAAAACTTTTACTGACTATAAAACTCCAGATAATCTACTACCCCCACTGTTGCCCTCTTATTCCTCTCTGTTTATCTTGTACCAGTTCACTTTGCATATTCTGTTCCAGCCACACTGACCTATTTGCAATGCCCTTGGACAGAGTGTGATGGCTTTATTTCTGAAAAAAAAAAAAAAATCCTTAAATCGTCCATGGTGACTTTAACAAAGTAAATCAAATGAGTTTTATTCTAACCATAAAGTTAGTTTTTAAGGGATCTTTAAAATCAAGTGGAATTTAGACTAACCCTCTGAGTCTTTGAGGTGTTTTAGGCAGGGATCTCATAGGTGCAAAAACAGAAATCCACTCAAACTGAGTCCTAGCAGGAAAGGAGTCTCTTTGAATAAGAAGGAGGAGCCACCTCATATACTATGAAAACACACTGTGCTTCCAAGCTGAATAGCGGCCTGAAACCAGGAGCCAGAGAAGATGGGGACACAAGCAGCTGAGCGTTTGTGTCGGGGATGGACAGGGAAAGGGCAAGTTAAGCATTTCTTGCCCCAATTAGGATGACGCAGGTACAGGAGAAGATGGAGACTAAAGATAGGACAAGAGTGAGCCTCGAGGGGGAGGTAGAGGCCCTGAAGGAAATGACCAAGGAGGCAGAGCTGGAAATAAGAGCAAATGACTGCAAGGGGGAGACGGTAAAGATGGGGCTTCTCATTCTCCCGGGGAAAGGACCTACTCCAGCTGAAAACCAAAGACAGAGTGCACAGCAGCTGGAAAAAGTAATACAGCCTTAACATCAGCCCAAAGGTTCCTTGGTCCTTTTTCATACCCATATGACATTTTCTTTAAAAAAAAGAAAAAGATCAAAACCAGATGTATCTTCATTTTTAGCAAGAGTTAGCTACCATGCTGAGTTCCGTGAAAGATCCAGAGAAGTATATATCTCTCCCTGTTAGCATCTTACAATCCAATGAGAAAGGGAAAACACACATGGAGGAATTATTTAAATATGATCAGGTAAGGAGACAGCTGGATATACCGGCAAGAACATGTGTTAGGCGTCAAAGAGACCTAGATTCGGATCCTGGTCTCCCACTGCCCAGGTGTACCTTCTGTAAGTTTCTTAAACCCTTTAGACCCCAGTTTCTTCATCTTAAAATGGGAAAAATAATAACTACCCCCTGGGGTTGGCACACAGTAAGCGGTCGGTAAGTATGGGTCCCTCTTTATAATGCAAGGTCATGCCTGACTAATGGCCACGACAAATAAAACCACGAGAAGGATCTTCCTGGAGTTCAGAGGAAGGAGGGTTCGAGATCCCAGGGTAATAAGTCTCTCAGGGAGCAGGTCGGCTTTGAACCACCTGTGATGGTACATTTTATATAAAGACTCCACTGGGCCAAGGGTGCCCAAATGTTTGCTCAAACATTATTCTGGATGTTTCTGTGAGTGTGCTTTTGAAAGGGATTAACATTGAAATCAGTAGCCTGACTTAAGCAAATTGCTCTCCCTGATGTGGATGGGCCTCATCTAATCCATTGAAGGCTCAGAACAAAAGGCCTGGCCCTGCCTTGAGTAAGGGAGAGTTTCTCCTGCCTGAGTGCTTTCCCGCCGGAATGTCATCTTTTTCTTGTCTTCAGACTAAAACTGTACCATTTGCTCTCCTGGGTCTCCAGCTCACCAACTCACCCTGCAGATATTGGGAACTTTCTGGTCTCCATAGCTACATGAGCCCATTTCTTATAATAAACCTCTTTATATGTGTGTGTCTATGTATATTTTATAAATATATATTATATATGTATATATAATATGTAGATAGATACATACGCATCCTATTGGTGCCATTTCTCTGGAGAACTCAAATAGACACCCTTAAGGACCGGTTAAATAGAGGTAGGTTTAGTAGGTATAAATAGAGGTGGGGGAGGGCGACGGTGAAGTCAAAACAAAAACCGATGGGGTGTTTTCATGAAAACGAAAGAGCTCTGACTGAGTAACAGTAGCCAACATTTACTGAGCACATAATACATCCCAGGTTCTCCCACACTTGCCCTGGCTAGTCTAACCCTCTTAACAGTCTGATGAGGTCAGTACAAGCACTATCCCCATTTTACAGGTGGAAAAGCCTAGTCACAGAGAAGAACGAGGTCCCACATGGAGCAAGCAGCAAGACCAGAGTTCAGACCCTGGTAACTTGACCCCAGGGACTATGCTCCTTCTCTCTATGCAGGTCCGTGTTTGATAAGGCTGAGTGGATAACCTGGTGCAAACACAGGTGAGGTTTAGGTGCAGACTAAGGAGGCTCGACATCCTCACTCAGTGGAGAAGCAAAGCGAAGTTCAAAAACGGGAGACAGCTTGCCCGGCTTGCCATGGCCAGGTGATAGAGCCAGAGCCTGACCACGGATCCCCTTTCACCCCTTGACTCACCTTAGGCAGCATCCCTCCCTGCTCCTTTTGGAGCCTCACGCACCTTCGCTGCGACTGGGCTTCTCCAGGGACCTCTCCTCTGAGGCTCGCTCCTGCCCAGCCTCTCCCTTGGGAAGTCAAGAGGAAGGCTGAGCTTCTCGGTCACCCGCTGTCAGCCTGTGACTGCACAACATGCCTCCCTCTCCTTGCCCCGGTTGCCTTCTCTCGCTCGTGGACCTCTCCCTCTTTGAGACCCCCTGCCCACTCTGGCTCAGTCCCAATCCCCACGGTCCCAGTCTTTCTCCAAAGGGGTCACAGGTACCAATTACAGGTCAGCTCCCAACAAGGTTCAGGGGCCGGGCCCATCCTCAGCTAGAGATACTTTAAGTAGCTGTTGTTGGGGACATGAGGTGACTTAGCATGGCCTCCCCAGCTGCAGCCTGACAGTGACCTTGGGGCGCAGCACAAACTGGTTCTAGTGGCCATGACCTGCGCCTGACTCACCGTCCATTTCACTCCAGGCCAGGAGTTGGGAGGCTCTTCGGTCCTGACAATGACTCCGACATGGTCTCTGAGCCACTCTGGGAAAGAAACAGAAATAAGCAAAAACATGGCGGCCACTCAATCACATAGCAATATCGCCTGCCCCCTTACCGTGTGTCAGACACTGGTGACACAACCATGACAAAGACAGTCAGAGTGCCTGCCCTCCTGGTGCTCAGTGTAAGGTCCATCACGGACAAATAAGGGGTCATATTCCAGAGGGCAAGTGCTGCACTAGGGGACATCGGTTGCAGAGAGGAAAACACAACAAGGGCATTTAAACTTGACCTGGCCTTTGGGACAGGGGCAGGGCCACGTGAGGCCGTCCGTCCACAGCAGCAACATCTGAGCTGGAGAATAAAGAGGAGCTCGCCAGACAAGGGCAATCGGGAGTCGGTGTGAAGGGGAGGCAATATGGAGCGGCGGGGCTCTGGGTGGAGAAGAGCGGATAATCGCAGCGTGAGACATCCGTATATTCCTGGTATGAGGACAGGAAGAAGCTTGTTGTCACGTGGATTTAAGTTGTGTTGTGTCGGTGGAACAAAACTTCCCAGGAGTGGAGACCAGTGAGGGTGGAGGTTCAACCTAAGGCTGGATTATAGAGAACCTTGCAAATCGTTTTAGAGAGTTTGGCATGTAAGGCATGGCCTTGGGGAGGCTCTGAAGAATCCTGCATTGAGGGATGGCATGGACAGGACTGCCTGGACAAAGCAGCAACTATGACAACGGGCTGTGGGCAGTGTGCTGGGCAGGGAGAGGAGGGGTGATGCGCCCTGCCTCGGTGGCAGCCAGACCAGACATTCACCCTTGGGACTCGAGGCCTCCCTCTGGATGCACTTCTGATTTGGGGTCCAGAATGCAGCCCAGACCGCCAGGCCTCCGCTGAGTCTGACCACCGGCCCCGCTGACTGAACTTCCAGCAGCTTTCAAAACCCACCACAGAGCTGCTCCTGGTCCTGCCCCTCCTGCCTGTGGCCATTGGTGTGAGCATCACTCCTGCCTCTCCCTCGGCTCTGCCTGCCCAGCAAGATGCCCTCTCCCCACCGTCACCAAGGGAGGGGCCCAGACTGCAGCCCCAACCCCCCCGCAAATCATTTCCAGGGTCCCATTCGAAACCTGCTTCATTCCACAGCATCTGATCTCCAACTCCTCACACTACAGCTGCAACTATGGCCGGTTTAAGCAACTCAAACCATCAAAGAGGCACAGGAAAGATGCCCTGAGGGCAGCCGTCTCACCTTGACCTCTGAGGGTTCAAGCTCAGTACTTTCCTCAACCTTAATCAAGTTATGAAGCCTCTCTGTCCTTAATTCCCTCATCTGTAAATGAGTATCATAAGAAGGCCTACTTCATAAGGTGGCTGCGAAGATCCAAGGACCTGATGCACACGAAGCATTTTAAAAAGCGCCTGATTCTCAGAACAGTTAGTCTTTATGGGAACTAAGAGAAGCCCCTCCTACGAGGTAATACAGAAAGCAGAAGAGGGCAGGGGTCAGCGAGCCAGGGAAGAGAAAATTAGTGGAATTTCCCTCAAATAAACAAAACCATAAAATATCTCCAGAAGGGAACAACAGTTCTTAAAGAGAAAATGCTTCCATACCCAGGGCAGCTGCTCCATGGGTCCATTACTGTCAGCTTCTGAATTTTCCCGATGCCCCAGGGTTCCCCCACTTTGAAATTTCAGGGGCAGAGGAAAACAGAACGGCCATAGGATTCAGACCAAAATGAGTTGGAACACCCCATTTCTGCCAGGTCCTGGCTGTGAGACTTTGGGAACGTCACTCAGACTTTGTGACCCTCATCTATAAAACGGGGCACAATCTCACCAACCTGGGGGTGCAGCGATGAGGAGAAAGGAGAGGATTGCTAACTGACCTGCTGAGATGTGGTGTTCCAGTGCGAGGAGTTTCCTTCCTCTCGGACTGACACTTACCCGCATACTTAAGAGAAGTATCCTGCAAGCAAGAGAAAAGCAGATGCCCGCAGCATGGGCAGAGAAGGGCTCTCAGGAGGTGATTTTTTCCAGGGAGGGCACAGAGGATGCCTTCTGTTCCCTCTCAGGCTTTTCCTCTCTGAGGTTCTCAGCCCACTCCTCGAGGATCTGGGGTGTGGTCACTTTCAGAGCCCAGCCCTTTCCAGGACGGCCAGGGTCAGAGGAACTCACAAGGAGAAAGGCAGACGTCCGTCAGTGTTCCACATCCCGTTGCCCCCAAACTGGGCTGTCAGCCCAGGAGTCATTAGCAGGTGGCTGGGCCGAGCATGGGGCCATCAGTCAGAGGAGAATGTCTGCCGCAGTTCCTGGGATGCAATGGTGCCCTGAGGAGCCGTCGGCAGTAATGATGATGGGTATTTAAGCAAATGAACTGTTAATGACCAGGCAGAGGTGAGCTGCCTCCCAGACCAGCTGGAGCCCAGAGCTGGCAAAGGAAGGCAAGGCAGGAAGGAGGAGAGTGGAGAGGAAAAGGACTTTGATTTCTTCTCAGAAGAAGAAACCACTCCCTGGTTTCCCCAGGGAGTCTTGGGTGACCATGACCAAGCCCTCCTTTCTCTTCATTCCTGGGGCAAGCCTTCTTCCTTTCTCCACTCCCCTACCCCAGACCTCAGCATCACTTCCATGAGTTACTGCCAGGAAGCCCCTGGCCACCCTGCTGGCTAAACTCCACCCCTGCCTTCCCCCGACCCCTGCTCTCCAGCTTCATCCTTCCTGCCATGTAGCAAAAAGGAACGTTGTAGGCAGCCTACATCAGCAGGAAAAGGACAGCAGAGATGCCGGCTGGCTGATTCAGGCTTGGTGGATCCTGCGGGCTGGGGATCGAATGAGTAGGCGAGAGGAAAATAGTAATGTCGCACCACACCATCCACTGATGATATCATTAGGAGGACATCTATGTACCCGCTGCAAAATATGTGCCAGACATTATTCTTAACCCTTGACATTGTTTCCCTTGGTACTCACACGATTCTTGAAGTAGAGATGGACCCTTCCATCTTAGAGAGGAGGAAGCTGAGGCTCAGAGAGAAGAATTGACTTGCCCAGAAGTTAGGGAGCTGGAGACTTGGTAAGAAACTCTTTGCAAGATCAGCGGAGAGAGAGGGAATTTAAGACGTCCAATTTTTCATCACTCAAGACACAACATACAGGGAGCAAAGGATACCTAGAGGCGCCCTGGGAAGAAAAGATATTGGCTGAGAACGGGAGGTGGAGCCAAGATCAAAGCTTTGTACACTTCTGCTCCATAGAGTCCGACAGACAGGAGGTAGGTTGCCACAGCATCCTGCAGGGAGCGCTCTTGTGGCCAGCTTCCATTCTATGCCCTCACACTCTCCCCTTGCGTTTGCCCATCGCCAAACCCAAGCTGGCAAAAGAACGTGTTCAAAAACACAAACAAAACAAAACAAATAAACATCAGCTCTGTCCTTAGGGTCTGCCGCATCTTTGCTGTGTGACCTTGGGCAAATTACTTAACTACTCTGAATCTGTGTTCTCATTTGTTAGCAGACAAAACAGACCAAAGCAAACCAATCCAATCCAAGCCAAACACACTGGGGATCAATGTAATCAAGGAAGCAGGTCACTTTTTATTTCCTGGCTCTGACTCTTGCCAGCAGGGTAGATTTGGTAAGGTGTTTAACCTCTGTGACCCTCTGTTTTCTCATATGCAGAACTGGAATAATTACTCCTACTCAGAAGGATCTTTTCAAAGATTAGAGGTGGCACATAATCATCCAACAAAAATAGGAACTGCAATTCATCTTTTTCTCAATTAGGTGTAGATGCTGCCTGACCCAACGCAGGGTCCCACAGTGAGAAGGTCTCTTTCTCTGCTTCTTCTCTTCTGCTCTTGTTCCTGAGAAGCTTCCCTCCCACCTTCTCCAGGGAGGTTTCTTCTGTCACCTATCTCCTCTGAACTCAAGAGTTTCTTTTAGTCAATTATTGATCAACTGTAGTTTATCTTGTATTGTGTTTCATGGGTTGGTTAAGTGCCACTTTGCAACTTATTAAAAGCCTTTAACCAGCTGTGTGAATTTGGACACGTAACTTTCCTTCTCTGACACTCAGTTTCCTCACGGGCAGATGGAGTCTGGGACTGGAGCTAGGTCTTCCATCTCCAACCCACAGAATCTCTGAAGACCCTGAGCACAGCCCACAGCCTCCCACCTCCCAGCATTTGTTCATATGATTCCCTTCTTCCCCAAATGCCCTGACCCCACCTCCACCACATCCCAGGACCCACTTTTAATGCCACTTCTGCCATATAGTTTCCTTAATCCCCTCCAGGCAGAGGTGATTTCCCTTGTAACATTCCAGAATGCTTGGTTTTAGCCCCTGCTCTACATAGATCTTCCTGGACTTTGCTCAGAGCTGTCAGCCCTCCATGGGATCACAAGAGTATAGAGTATCTCTGCGTCTCCTGCACCTCCGCTCTAAGTCTTGCTTGATAAATGCCCCTGACTCTTAAGGTCCTGTTCTGGGCACTGCAGAGGAGCCCGAAGATGTACTATGCAACCCTTAAAAAGGAGCATAAACATCCAAGTCACCATTTCTGCTAGCGGAGGGAACCGATTTGTATCACTTTCACATGGACAGAAACCTGCACCCCATCTTTCTTTGTTCCCTGATGTCCTTCCTCTTGCAAGATTATCTTCACTTTGTCCTGTTTCTTTTGACACCTGTGCTGGGAGCTCTAGACCAGAGCAAATTCCCTGACTCCAGGAGCTGTATTTTTCTTCTGCTGTAACTGGCATCTGTTCAGGCGGATGAGTGAATATTTATTAGATCTCAGCAGGCTTCAGTCACTTTAATTGTTTTCTAGTGAAATGTGCCCATTGCTGAAACCAGACCTTGCTGGCCATTTATCAGGTCAGCTAAGTGAAAGGGGAGCCGCATGGAGACGGGAGTTCAGGCAGGTCCAGAAATTTTTGGCTGCAGAAAGAAGTCACACCAAAGAAAAATGAGTCCCTGGATGGTCATTTGAAACTGATGGATTAAGAGATAAGCACCGGAGTTGTGATCTCGACACACAGAATCACTGGACCAACCATCCTCATAATTAGATGCAAGTGGCAAGCATTTAGTGTATTTTTTTTTTAACTTTTAAAAGTGCATGAGGCAAAAGCCATTGGAAATGGTAATTGCCATCCTTTGAAAAAGAGGTTGGGGAGAAAAGCAATATTTATTAAGTGCCTAATATGTACTAAGCTCTTGACATAAATTGGTGGTTCCCAATGTGATTTTTTTTTTTTACCGGGAACCATATTTTTTTCACATGGATAATTCCCCAAAATCTCAATATGCAAAAGAGATAGAAGAGGAGTTGCTTTGCTTTTGTTGAAGCTTGGATGACACCGCTGAAGCCCACCTACTCCTTTGCTCTCTTCCTACCCAAACCCCCACCAAATTTGAAGTCTCTTTCAAAAATACCCATTATCTCAGTCCTGAGAGCAATGATGTATTATCTTCCCATTTTATAGATCAGTTAAGTGAGACTTAAAGGGGTTTGGTCACATGGTTGGGAAGCAAAGATGAGTCTGGCTTAGAACTTCGCACTCCTGATTCCAGCAAGCCCCGTTCTTCTCCCACATCACCAGGATGCTGCTTGGTTAGAAGAGGAGAGACTGTGATCATCGAGCCTAGAGGGAGGCTGTCCTTGAATCCACGTGCCAGGAGTAAGGGACAAGAGAAGGGGGTACTAAGAGGCATGAGACTTTGGAGGGGACCAAGCAATAGCTCTTTGGTGTGATAAGGAAGAGGAGGGGAGAGGAGAGGCAGCAGGAATAGAAAGCCACCCTGCTTCTGCTCAGATGCTACTCCCACCTCAGACTCTGCATTTCGGTGCGCCTCTCCTCATGTGAGAATGCTCCCCTCCAGCTCACTCCCCTCCTCTGTGCCTGACTGCCCCTCTGCCGTTGCACAAGACAGCCACTCCTGCTGAGAATCTGTCCTCACAGTCAAAGAGGGTAGCTCTGAACATAGAGCTTCAGGAAGGAGAAGCTGATGCAGCCGCAGGTGGACAGTCGCCAATAGTGAAGATGACCCGAAGTCCCCAAATGCCAACGCGTCTGTGGACGTGTTAAGTGTGGTAAGACAGAAGTCCAGATGGAACTGTCCAGCAGCCTAGCTCAAGGGCAGTGGGGTAGGTCCGTGGATGTCTGTCCCTTGCTAGCCCTCAATGGTGTGCATGCTCGCCTCACTCACAAGGTGGTCCTGATTTCTACAGCAATGAAGTCTCCTGTGTGAGCAAGTTAAAAATATATGTAAATGTAAATAAATATGAAAGTGCATGTTGTAGAGAAATATATATATAAGAAGTTATACATAATGTAGATACTACATATGATGTCTAACAGATATAATATCTTAACTTCTTATTCATTCAGTCTAGGTCTATGAGTATGAAGTGAGAAACTTGAATTCAAATCTTGGTTCTACCAATGACGTGATGAAGGACTTGTGTGGTCAGCCTCTCCCGACTTTAATCTTCTCATGTATAGAAGAGGGGTAAAGATACCTATCTCCTAGGTAGTTGTGAGGATCCTATAAGATCACATGCTATGTCAGGAATGCTTTTGGCTTTGAGTGACGGAAATGTTTGGCTCTCGTGACTTAAACACAGACAAGGTTAATTTTCTCACACAAAGAGGTATCTAGAGGCAAGCAACTGCTAGTTAGCAGCTCTTTGTGGGATGGTGTCCATGCAAGTCTCTTCTCCTTCCACTCATGGTGGCCAAGTGGCTGTGGGAACTCCTTCCGCCACATCTGTAGCCCAGCAGGAAATGGTCAGGAGAAGGAGTGTCTCTGTCAGGAAATTGAAAGCTTTCAGAGGAATCTCACAACCAGCTCTACTTACTTATCACACCTAGAGTTTTGTCATAGAACTACCTCAGGCGGGAAGCTGGCAAAGCAGAAGGAGTTGAGAATGTTCAACTTACCATGCCTGCAGCATAAAGCCTCTCTACTAGGACACATCTATATTGGTGTTGAACGAATATTCTCATTTCTTTTCTTTCTGAAGGGTCTTATGGATGTGCCAGAAGTCCTGGAATAGAAAGAAAGTGGGGGTGGAGTGTTGGCAAGATGACAAAAAGTGGGCTAAGCTGCTGGTATGGACTGATCAGCAGAAGGTCGGCTTCTCCTTAGTCTCTTCTCAGAGCTGCCAGGGTCCACCTCTGGATGCCACACGGAAGCCTTTGGGATGTGACACAGAGACTTGAGATGGTTTCCCCTAGTGAGTGTAGACAGCCTGCTCAGAAGCCAGGTCTTCATGACCCCACCCTGCCAGCACCCAGCGGAGTGAGTATTAGTGCAAGGCGTCACCTTTGCTATTTTCTTAGAGGCTGCCTCATCCTTTGAATCTTTACTTTTTTTCTTCTTCTACTTGGCAATGCGTTCCAATGCCCACACTCTGAGATTTCAAGAAACACACCAGTCACCTCAGCCATTGGCAAGTCAGGGGACCCATCCTCTCCTAACAAAATAATCTGGAGAGTAGAGTAAGCTTTGAGCCTGATCAAGCCTGCATGGACAGCCTGTTTCTTCCCCAAACCTCATATTCTCCTGTATCACCGAGCCACACGGAGAACGAGCCTCTCACAGAAGCTGCTTGATCTTGGATTACCCTTTCCTGAGATCAAAATGTTTGCTGGGATTACCCAGGATAGATTGAGATTAACATGTGGTGTTTCGCTGAATAGCTTCAGGCTCTTGGCTTCCCTTCCTCACTTGAGCTGCCAAAATAAATTCCCACGCACACATGTCCTGGGTCTGTCTGGCTTACTTAAAGTAAAAACACAGAGGCAGAGGGGCTGTTCCACAGCAGATTTTCTCCTTATTCACAAATGCACCCCAGAGCTCTCATCCAAGGCAGCCCTTGGGCCCCCAAGAACGGAGTTCCTTTCCCTTCTGTTCTAACCAAAGGCTAAGAGCCAAGCAGTCATCAATTTCTGTGGTTAGAGACCCTTCTAGGATCTCCATAGTCTTTTGCTTAGGCAGGCAGCCCATTCGTACATCCTGCATTCAACAGACATTCATTAAGCAAATGTATTACTTACTTAAACACTAGCTAAGCCATGCATGATGCTCGGCTATGGGGACTCAGTGGTGAAAAGGACAATATCACGCCTGCCTTTGGCTGATACCGTACCACTTACACTATAGCAGTCTGGCCTCCCTCCCCTGTAAGGCCATTGCTTTGTCTATAAAGAAAGAAATCATGGAGGAAAACGGCTTACCTAACCCAGGAGAGTGTTTCACATTTAAACTTATCTAACATGAGGTGAAATTCCATGTGGCAGACTCGGGCTGTAGGCAATTTCACGGAGGCACAGAATGCTCAGTAAACGGTTGTGACATTGGAATATTTGTTAACATCATCACAGCTGGGAGATATTATCCACCCAGTTTTCAGTTAAGATGAGGTGTAGAAACTTTCCTATGTTATTAACACTTCTTCCATTACTAGTACCATTGCCATTACTATTGTAATGGTAATGACATTCCTATAGCAATGTACTATTACTGCATTACTACCTTTACCACTGCTTATTACTACCACTACATTATTACTTCCCCACTACTATTACCACTTCTGCATCACTTTTAGCAGCCAAAAATTATTGGGCTCTGAATGCCAAGCCCTGTGTTAATATTTTGAGTACATTAATTCCTTTAAACATCACAATAACCCTATCATTTAGAGATTGTCTCCCATTTGCAGATGAGATAATTAAGTGATACTTACATAGCTGGAAGTGACAAAATCAGGCTCTAGCCCCAGGCAGTCTGACCTCAAAGTCCATGCCTTTTAACATTTCCTACTTTTCCCCAGATCTGCTGTAGCATCTAAAGCTGTATGATTCCAAAGCCAAGTTCCTAACCATGGGATTTATAACCACTCTGAAACCCAGGGGGCAGGTCCCTGAGACATGCATGTGTCTGGAGCTGAGCCTGGTGTGGTTTCAGGGATCCCTCTATACCTTGTGGCCACAAACATTCCAGAACAAGAATGAGATGAGTATGAAGATTAGGCTGTGGAAATGACAGGGAGGGCGAAGGAGCCCTGGGAGAGCTGAGACCCATTGTGAGCCTCAGATCCCAGAGACTCAAGGGACTGTCCACATTTCTCCTGATGGCAGCAGCATCTGATCTGCGGCTCCTACTCCAGCCACATTCAGGCAAGCTGGCAAATCCTCTTCCTTTGGGCCAGGAGGGGCTGACGATAGAAATCGGGGCCGAGTCCATGCTATACATGCCTTCTCCAGGTCACACCTTGCACCAAACATTCATCCTGGGGCTGCCAGCCCTGAACCTGATGCCTCTAATGGGGCAAGGCTGAGTCAGTCCACTCCCTAAGCCCTGAACCCCCTCATTCCCTATCAACAAATGGCCCGTGACAGCCTGGGACCAGTGACTCGTGCCAGGTCTGGAGCCCCCATCCCCTTTTCTCCACTTGCGAGATGTGCACATTCTCCATCATCCATCCAAATGGTCACCTCCCCTGTGAAACCTTCCCCTCCACTTTGTGCATCCTGCTCTTCGGGCCACAATCAGGCTATTTTGCTATCTTGTAGGGCTTCATCTGCTTCTGGACCAGGTTTGTGGACCCCAGGAACTCATCTTTTTCATCTTTGCATCCTCCACAGTGCCTGGACCAGTGTCTGCCTTAGAGTAGGAATCCAGGAAATGCAGGAGAGAGGGAGAGAAAAAGAGAAGGAAGGAAGGAGGAAAGGAAAAACAGAGGGAAGAAAGGACGGAGGAAGACGGAGGGAAGGAAACGAGAGGCTCGGGTTTGTATGCCACACCTCTGACCCTTCCTAAACCAGGCCCCAAATCCTGCAAACATCAGTTTTCAATAGAGCCTGGAAGACTCTGGTCTTGACCTCATTGTGCTCATTCCCAGAGATTTATACGCAGAAGGAAGCCGTTCTCTCAGGACCCCTAACCAGCCAGGAAGCTGAAGGAAGCCACTGGACTTCACAAAAAAAGAAAGGAGGGAGCTGGTGCAGGAAAAGGACATGAAATTTTAAGTTCCGCGACTTACAGTCCAGTCCCCGCAGTTTTTCCTTTGGATTTGCCTTGTGACCTCCCTGCATCTCAGCTTTCTCTCTATAAAAGAGGACTATCTCTCGTCATCTCCTTCCAAGGAGTGTTGTGAAGATGTAAATAAAACCCCAAACATCTGCAAAAGTTTTGTGGATGGGAGCGTGCCCTGAGGATGTTATTTCTCATTGCAATCAGAGTCTACACTGATTCTTGCTGTTTAGGCTTTCTTCTTGCCCACAGCAAGTGGGTCACTGTGCCCGCTAGGCAGTGCGGAGCGGGGGGCGCTCCCAGCTTCCTCCAAGGCAGTCTGCTGTCTGCGACTGCTCCCCACCGCCCCGAGCCTGGGAGCCACCTGAGGGATGCATTTCGTGCAGCAAGGGGCGCACATCTCAAGACCATGAAGGAGAAGGAAGAGACGCCGCAGCAAAAGCCTCCCACTGGGCGAGCCACTCTAGAATAGCTCTTCCCAAGCTCTGCAGAGGCCTCGCCACGGAGGAAAATGCCGGAAAAATGCCGGCTAATTTCAGAGGCTCCACGTTGGTGGGCCAACAGCCCAGGGAGAATGAGCAATTATGATTTTCATCGAAGCAACATATGCTGTTTGCTGGCCTCTTTCGAACAGCTGTAGGTTAGATGCTGTTAAGATTAGTCTCCTTCTCTCCTCCATATTTCAGAATTCAAATTAAACTAAAATAACAGCACCTGCTGAACAAAAACCCCATTGGAAATGTGTCCTCGTACACAATTACTGCAGGGAGGCTGGTCACCATTGTTACCCGCCTATTCTTCCTGAATGGGAACGGCAGCGAAGTTCCCCAGGCAGCTGCAGCGATTTAATTGTATAACTGGAGCTGGCCCCGCGCCAACCCTCGAGAACTCAAGTGGCACCAAAAGATACTATATTGATTTGCAATCGAACATAATAGGCCATCAGCTTAATTATTACTGAAGTGACAAGGTTCTGGGTATTTCATATTTATATTTCAGGGCCTGTGAAGGATGAATGTAAATCTTTTAAATGCACGGATTTGCATATCTTCAGAAGGGTTGAGTGCTCTTATTACATTCATAGCCTTTGAAAGACCAAAAGGACTGGCTATTGAACTCAGGTTGCCAGATCCCACCGGCATTTGCTTGGATGAAGAGACAAAAGGCATAAAATGGAAATTGCTTTTAGTCCAAAAAAAAAAAACACACAAAAAACCAGAATCCCACTACTCAACTACATCAAGCTTTGGGGGCCTTGTGGGGAGAGTGGTTGTGTAGGTATTATTGGGACAGAGGCATTGGGACACTGAGAAATGAAGCCAATGATTCCTTGGATCCATGAAGTCCCCTCTGCTCTCTGCTTCCAGCCTGTTTCTGGCTCCTACAGGCCAGTAGACCCTTAGGAGCGCTGAGATGTAGGCCATTCCCAACGCCACTTTTGTTGCTGCCACCATTGCCAGTGTCTCCCCGACAGCGTGCCAACCCCGCTCCTGCCCTCGCTCCCACCACCATCATCCACACTGGAGAGGCCTCTGGGTTGAGGACAAAGCAGAAAGAGAAGGAGTTTTGTTCTTGTTTCCACCACTTTCAGTCTCTTCTCTACTCCGTATTCCTGTACCAACTAGGACATGCTTGTCCTTTGACATCCTGGGCTCTGGCTTGGCCAAGGGGACACCCTGATAATCTCCCCACCCCAAGAAGCATTTTTATTCTCTTGCACTGAGAAGCTGTTTCCAAGGAGCTAGACCAAAAAGGATCCATGAAAGGAAAAAAAAAAAAAAAAGACTAGAGAAAGAAGAGGGAGGGCATTGCAAAGTTTGAGAAACCAGAATTCTCTCTTCAAAGGTGATGGGGCAATCAGTGTTATGATCTAATAAATCTAGAACGCTCAGGGACTTTGAAGAGAGAGGTGACCATATTTACCCAGATCAGGAAACCTCGAGATGTTCTCCAGGACACAGTGGAGTCCCTCTTTCTGACTTTTGAAGTCCTGACTCATAGTCTATGCCCCTATTGTTATTTCCAACCTCTGTCTTTTGGGGGATCCTGTTTACACTCACTTTCTTGGATTTTGTCCTCTGGGAAATGCCCAGCCCTTCCATCGGAGTCACTCAGGAGAGAGTTCCCAGGGTGGCGAAGCCTCAGTTCCTAGAGTCCAAGGACGCAGTATCCCCCGAAGGCCACCCCTGCTGGCTGCGCACAAAGGGAGGCATTATCCCGCGAGGAGCAGAGGCACGGCGGAGGACACCTGCTTAGCCCATTCTGCAATAAAAGGAAGTGAGCATGGAAATTGGACAATTGTTACTAAGTAGCTGAGAACCCAGCTGAGCGGGGTTTTCTTTAATAAGCATGATAGAAGCCAGCTTTAAAGACAGATGAGGATTTTCCAGAATCTAGGGTCCCACTGACAAGAGCTGGAGAGGAAGGTCAACTCAAAAACCTCTCTTTACATCCTTGTGAAGGGCAAGAGGTGGGGTGAGGTTCTTTCTTACAGGCTTCAGAAGCATTTCACAGCCTTCAGTATTTATCCCCTGCCCTCCCAGTAAAGGCATGGCCTTTGTGAACCCCTAAAAGGGAGCCTGTGATCTCTAAGACTTAGTCAGGATTCCCTTCTTCCCCTAAGAACTGACCACGAAGGGCAAGACTAACTCCCTTCGGTCACTGCTTCCTAGGCTGGTAGATTATGGAAATACAGGAGAACAAGTAAATCTGGATCACAACAAAAACATTTGACAAAGTCTTCCTATCTTCTTGGAAGAGATGAAGGTCATCAGGTGGATTTAGCACTGGTTCCTACCTATAGTTTCTTAGTGCTTCCCATATGCTAAGTGCCACAGCGGGATGTCCATACATCGCACTGTTGAATCGCTTCAGTGCCCTTTTCCAGATGCAGAACGTGGGGCTCAGAGAGGTCTGGTAGCCACCCTGTTCTATAATGTCATCTCCAGGCTAGAGTGGTCACCTACTCTCATATACAGTGCATGCTGTCACACCTGTGCATGGAAAGACACCAGTAGAAATACTCCTAGTCACAGTCACACATTGTTCCAACCCCCACACACTCCCATGGGTGTGCATATGTGCATGCATACCCTCTAAGTACAAAGAAGCTTCCACACTGCAACCACCTATGGGTAGTCCTGCCTATTTTTATCTCCTGTCTCCAACTAACAGACAGAGAGAGCTCTTCTTCTTCTTCTTCTTTTTTTTTTTTTTTTTTTTTTTTTACAAACAGTTTATTGTCAAGTTGGTTTCCATATAACACCCAGTGCTCATCCCCAAAAACAGACACATAGACCAATGGAATAGAACTGAGAACTCAGAATTGGACCCAAAAGTATACAGCCAACTGATCTTTGACAAAGCAGGAAAGAATATCCAATGGAAAAGAAGACAGCCTCTTTAACAGATGGTGCTGGGAGAACTGGACAGCAATATGCAGAAGAATGAAACTAGATCGTTTTCTCACACCGTACACAAAAGTAAACTCAAAACAGAGAGAGCTCTTCTCCCCCTGATGCTACAGGCAGGGCAATTATCTCCTCTCTCAGAAAAAAGGTGTTGATCACCTGAGATGACACTCTGACTTCCGATGTGCTGAGCAGTGACCCAAGGGTACAGCTGTGATGGATGTAGGGAAGGGAAGGCCCTGCCACCACCACTTCTGCTGCCCACAAAAGCACTCGGACCAGTCCTTTCCCAGACTGCTGTTGTGGGGTGCTGGGGAAGAGAGGCGGAGACACCCTGAGGGATCCCTAGGCCAGGTCTGCATTCAGATGCCCAGCCTGGCCCTGCAGTAGTCGGGTGACCTCAGCAGTCCCTGTACTTCTCCAAACCCCGGTGCACTCTCTGATAGGAAGGGGACAGAAGGTCCCATTGCACTCCATTGCTCCAGTGGTCAGAGAGCCCTGGGCATGGAGCTGGTATCAAGTGCCTGCGTCTGACCACTGGACAGCTCCGGCTCCTTCTGCCACGTTCTCGTGCTGCCACCTTCTGATGCCAGAGCCATCTTCATGGCAGGCTGTACTGCACCCTGTCAACAGCCCCCAGGGAAAAGGAGGTGGTGGAGAGTGGGATGGGGGGGTTGAGACCCTCAGCTGCTCCTGGAGAAGCAGGGCTGACAAGGCGAGGATTGTTTTCCTCCCCTGGTGTGAAGCATGTTGACTTGCTGTTGATAGATGGTGGGATGATATTAATTAAGATGCAGGCAGGTGTGAGGGCGCCTCTTAGAGCTGCACTGTCTTTGGTGGGGAGGGGAAGGCATTGGGGCTCTGTTTTGTAGCTACAGTGGGAAGAGCATCCTCTCATCACCTCCTTCCCTTCTGAGATCAGGTGCAACTTAGGTCATTGGAAGAGGCAGGTCCCAGGAGCAATGGGCTCCAGGTGGAGGCACAGCCACATCCTCCCATCCTAATGGGTGGGGGGCGGGAAGGGGAACAGAAAAGGTTCTGCCTTTGGAGAGGCTGGTTGAGGGAACACTTGCCTTCTCTGCTCTCCACCAGCTCTCCCTCGGCCTCCAGTGGGCAGGGCTGGGGCTGGAAACGAAGGGCTTCCCGAGAGGGGAGAGTCTGATGATCTCAGGGGAGATCTGAGGTGCCAACGCCACAAACCGCAGCACAGGGTCTAGGTCCAGTGGTCCCGGGGCCAGATTTCAAAGTTGGGAGACCAGGCAACAACCAGAGCAAGGGCCGAGGAGGAACAAGAGAGCTGAGCACCTAGCAGTTGCCACACACAGCCACGGGGCATGTCTGGCTCAGCTCTCGGGTCTCTGTGCATCCGTCCCTCCGTGGGTCCCTCCCTCATGCCTTGGCCACATTGTATTGCAAGAGGACACTGATGAGTTTCTCTTTGATTTCCAATTCCTCTTTTTTGCCTCTTCCAGCAAGAATGAGAAATGGCTCCCAGGACTCCTGGTTCTGAGGTGTGAATATTGGAGATGGTAGAAATTATTGAGACTGCTAAGAAGGGGTCAGGTGCCATAACTGAAATGGTAGAAGTGAGGTTCCAATACTTAGCTCATTTCTGGAAGACAGAGCCCGGAGCCACTCCATTTCTTTAAACTTTATTTGCATTGGCGCCAATGGGACTTCCCAAGAGAATAAGGTTCCCCTCATTGCCCCATGTCTGTCAAGCACTCAGGAAAAAAAAAATTAGGAAACTACCTGGGGAAGGAGAGTTGAGCAGATAAGGGGACAAGCTGGCAGCTCAGTACTTTCTATACCTGACTTGAGAACACTAACCACAGAGCTTAATCTTGAACTTTCTGGGGCATTGTTTACTTATCTGGAGAAAGGAATGAATGAGACTGGGAAATATCCCTCCTGCCTATCTGCCTTCCCAACTTTTTCTCCCCCTCCCCCAGCTCCAGAGAGAATTCAACAATCGGCATTTGGGGTTCTTAAATATGTGTAATCATTTCCCCACCCTCTGACCTGTAAATAGCAACTTTAATGAGGATTGTTGGGACACATTCCCCAGGAATGGCAAGGAATTGAACCAAGCTCTCCTAACATAAGAACTAGAACTATTACAAAAGAGGATTATTTTGGGAGTGTTGAAGAAAAGACAAGGTGCAGCCCTAAAGAAATCACTGTAGACTCAAAAGTCCCACTTCTTCATCTCAAGATGAGATGGATCTCCTGTTCCCAGTCACACAACAGGGCGCCCCATATCCTTGGACTATAATCAACAGTGTTATCCTAAACTATGTTTCTGGAAAGAAACGGTAATGCAAAAAAGCAGAATGATGTCTTGAAGAGGATTTTAATCTTGATCTTTTGTTGGGAGGCTCAGCTGCCTCCTTCGTTTATTTCCACCTTCTAGACGAGATTTCATCCTTGCATCTAACTAACGAATAGAATAAAACTGGACAAAGCAAGGAAGGGTTCATAATCTCTTGGCCATAAAAGCTCCGAAAAACTTTTTTTGTTTTTACAGCTCCTTCCGTGGCAAAACCTAACCTGGTCTGGGGGAAGCGAGTCTTCTTTATTTATCCTATTTTGAGTGAGTATTCCTACATTTTCATGTGCTTAATCATGATGTGCTGCCCCAAACCTGTGGGAAGTGTTATGTTACACATGGCATATGTCCTTTATTAACTTTCTAAAATATTTTTTTAAATGTTTTATTTATTTCTAGGAGAGAGACAGAGAGAGAGACAGCGTGAACAGGGGAGGGTCAGAGAGAGAGGGAGTCACAGACTGAAACAGGCCCCAGGCTCTGATTTGTCAGTCAGCACAGAGCCCGACGCGGGGCTCGAACCCACGAACCGTGAGATCATGACCTAAGCGAAAGTCGGACGCTTAACCGACTAAGCCACCCAGGCGCCCCCTAAAATATTTTTTAATGAAATTCTGAGTACATTTGGTCCTAAAGGTTTGAGGAAAGGGATTAAGGGTTTGGACTATTTTATCTTCAGAAGCAGATACGGTGTTAGTGAGTTTCTGAGCAACAATAAACAAAAAAACGCCAAGTCTTAGTATCACTTGCACTGAAGAATCATCAGACCTGTATGGCTTTCTGTAGACTGCAAAGGCTTTCACTCCTGTTTTACACAATTCATTTAATAAGAAAATCAGTAACCATCCATTTCCAATGACAAGATATTCAGATATTCTCTAGTCCTAGAATTAAATGAGAAGACGTGAACTGGCCTATGCACATGCTAATTAAAATTTTGTAGTGACTGTTGGAACCAATACTGAATACAAACCTCGGTAATGAAATTGGAGATACGTTGTAGACTTGAGTCATCCTGGAAAACTAACAGGAAAGCTGAGAATTTGCATTAATCCTTGGCACACACTTGTAGAGAAAGAATCAAAGAACGGACAAGGCCGGCTGCTGAGCCGTGAAGGAGAGAAGGGGTTCAGATAAGTACACGACATGGGTCAGGCATGTTCAAGAGCAGTCAGGTTCAGGGCTAGTCTAGAGTGGATTTCTGCTGAGTAGAGGCACAATTTGAGCCTCCTTCGGTTCTCCCATTCTGTCTCCATTACAGTTTTGCTCTTAGCTATAATTTTGTGCAACTTCCTCTTTCCCCACAGCTTCCCAAGAGAGTACTACACTCTTCCAGATAAACTTCATGACTCTAAAAATCAATAGATTAAGGAACTATCATAGGCATAGGCAAAGATGTACTGGTTCACATATAAGATGATCCTCCTTACCAATTAGAATTAATATTCCCTTTTGAAATAAATACATTCCATCAATCAAGAAGGAACTTTAAAATATCTACAATCCATGCCCTTATTGATATTTAAGAGGACCATTAATTTATCTACCCCTCCCCAATTACCTGAGATCAAAAAAGAGCTTCTAGATGAAAAATATGGTTTTTGAACCTAACCAAAAAAACCCAAAAAACAAAAACACAACAAATCAGTGGATAGTTGTTTAAATATTGCAGAAAATTAAGTTGTCATTGAATAGAGATATCGTCCCAGAATCAAGGATAAGTTCAAACAGATGGAAATATTGAGAAAAAGATGATGGAAGCAAAGGATAGAAGCAAACATTGCTTTAGGCTGGATGTTTACGTCCCTCCCCAAATCATATGTTGAAACCTAATCCCCAATGTGATGGTATCAGGAGGTGAGGACTCTGGGAGGTGATTAGGTAAGAAGGCAAAGCTCTCATGAATAGAATCAGTGTCCTTGTGAAAGACAGCCTGAGAACTCCTTTGTCCTTCTGCCATGTTAAGACATAGTGCAGAGATGGTCATCTATGAACTAGAAGTGAGTTCTCAACAGGTATTGTATTTGCCAATGCCGGAGCACCTGGGTGGCTCAGCCGGTTAAACGTCCAACTTCAGCTCAGGTCATGATCTCACGGTTCCTGAGTTCAAGCCCCACACTGGGCTCTGTGCTGACAGCCCATTCTGTGTCTCTCTGTCTCTCTGCCCCTCCCCCACTCAAGCTCTGTGTCTTTCTTTCAAAAAAATGAATAAGCATTTAAAAAAAATTTCTTTTAATGTTTTATTTATTTCTAGGAGAGAGAGAGAGAGAGACCGCGTGAGCAGGGGAGGTTCAGAGAGGGAAGGAGTCACAGACTCCGAAACAGGCTCCAGGCTCTGAGATGGCAGTCAGCACATAGCCCGACGCGGGGCTCGAACCCACGAACCGCGAGATCATGACCTAAGCGAAAGTCGGACGCTTAACCGACTAAGCCACCCAGGCGCCCCTAAAAAATTTTTAATAAAAATAAATTGTAAAAAACCTGCCAATGGCGTGATCTTGGACTTCCCAGCTTCCAGAGCTGTAAGAGATAATTTTCTGTTGTTTATAAGCCACCTGGGCTATGGTGTTTTGTTACAGCAGCTCAAACAGACTAAGATATCATTTATAACAAATTCCAAAAGTGAAATGTAGCCGGTGGAAGAGCAAGAAGTAATAGAAGATTTCCCCACACTAAGGAAAGCTCTAGATCTGTGGAACCAAATCCCAAATTGAGTACCTCGTAGAACCCATAAAAGGAGACACCCCTAAGATACATGTTGATAACATGTGAATTTTGAGGATTAAAAAAACTAATCTGAGGATCTCTGATTTTAAAACATGGCAAGTTGAACACATGTCTTTGGTTTTACCTCTTCTTGAAATCTCACTAAAATGAGAGTCAAATGATGTTTAAAGATGAAAATTAAAAATGGCAAAGAAAAATAGGAAAAGAGAAGCCATAAAATTTGGGAAGCTGAGAGGTAGCTGGAGGAGAGTAACGGACACCGCTGACTGAGGAGGGCAGGACCTTAAGCAGCAGCGAAGACGGTCCACTTCCGTCACGATGACGTCACTCTAACCTCACAGGAACCAGCAGTCCGTCACTTATGGGAGCTGAGTGGATGGTGTTAAGAAGAGATTTAAACAGGACTGGTTACATTCCATTGGAAATTCGAACAACAGTATAAACATACTCTTTAGAGGTATGGAGTGCATTTTAAAAATTATCTTTTAGATATTTTTGGGTTCCTCAGTGTCCGACTTCGGCTCAGGTCATGATCTCCTGGTTCATGAGTTTGAGCCCCACATGGTGCTCACTGCTTCAGCTGGGAACCTGCTTAGGGTCCTCGGTCCTCTTCTTTCTTCTCTCCTCCCCTTTCGCGTTCTCTCTTTCAAAAATAAATAAAGTATTAAAAAATAAAATAAAATGAGCTAAAATATGTTGGGAGTACCTTTGTGAAACAGAAAGTGGGGGAGGGATGGGGTTTATACCATTTTGTTATGTTTTAGGTGATGTCTTTATTTATATGCTAGACCTTGTGGAAGACACTAGAGTCAGTCCTGTCCTCATGGCTACTAAAGTTTGTGGACGTGTGGGGCAGAGGAAAATTGATACATAATTCTTATGTGCTTCACTGTGATGGAGAAATAAAAATTCAATATGCTTTGAAGAAAAACACCCAGGTAATTATTATTAGAATAAAATAGAGTGGGTAGTTTCCTAATGACAAAAAAAATTAAAAAGAAAACTTAATAATATGTAAAAATTGCAAAGCTGTCTACCTACCATTTATAGGTAATGTTCTAAAACTAAGTTGATCTAGAAAGGGTCTCAGGGGTAGAGATACACTAAGGAAATGCAAAGTCTGAAATATCTATAGGGGTGCCTGGGTGGCTCAGTTGGTTAAGCATCCAACTTCAGATCAGATCATGATCTCACTGTTCATGGATTTGAACCCCGCATCAGGCTCTGTTTGACAGCTGAGAGCCTAGCACCTGCTTTGGATTCTGTGTCTCTTTCTCTCCCTAACCTTCCCCAACTTATTCTCTCTCTCTCTCTCTCTCTCTCTCTCTCTCCAAAACAAATAATAAATATTAAAAAATTTTTAAAAAGAAGTGTCTATAGTACTATGGTAGAACTCAAAGTTAAAATTCTTGTAACACACAAAGAAAAAAAGAAGTAGAATGTTAGTTAATATTGACTAGACTACATAATCTAAAATAAAGTCATAATTACTAATTTTAATCTCCTAAATAGCATAGCATTACAATATTTTTAAAAGCTATGAAAATTATAAAAAGCAGTTGATGAGAGTACAATTGTATTGAGAGATTCAAAGATACATCTCATTTTTACACAGCACAAGTACTTGGCAAGTGGATGAAGTAAAAAGTTTAGGAAGTTGCTTTAACTATCTAAATGAAGAATTATATGTACTACAAACAGAAAATACATCATGTCCCAAAATTTATGGCATTTTCAGAAAAATGTTTATATCCTAGCCCACCAATAAAATCTCAAACAAATTTTCTACATTTGAAACTATCCATCCTATAATAATGCAACACAAGGAAACTTGACATTGATAGGTCTTATCAGAAATCATGCAAGCAAGAAGAGAATGAAGTGGAATATATATTCTTAATGCCTATTTATTGTTGAGACAGAGAGATACAGAGTGTGAGCATGGGAAGAGCAGAGGAACAGGGAGACACAGAATCCAAAGCAGGCTCCAGGCTCCAAGCTGTCAGCACAGAGCTGACATCGAGCCCGATGTGGGGCTCGAACTCACAAACCGTAAGATCATGACCTGAGTCGAAGTCAGACACTCAACTGACTGAGCCACTCAGACACTCTGGAATATTTAAAATCTTGAAAGAAACTCCCCCAACATCAGGATTCTATAGCCAGCAAAATAATCATTCAAAAGTGAAGGAAGAATAAAAACTTTCTCAGACAAAGAAAAAAAAATTTTTTAATGTTGTATTTATTTCTGAGAGAGAGAGAGACAGCATAAGCAGGGGAGGGTGGAGAGAGGGATACACAATCAGAAGCAGGCTCCAGGCTCTGAGCTAGCTGTCAGCACAGAGCCCCACGCGGGGCTCGAACCCACGAACTGTGTGATCATGACCTGAGCTGAAGTCGGATGCTTAGCTGACTGAGCCACCCAGGCACCCCTCAGACAAACAAAATTGAGAGAATTCAATGCCACCAACCTGCCCTCCAAGAAACATGGAATGTTCTTCAGCGAAAAGGCCAACAATATAGGCCAGAAACTTGGATCTGTATAAGGAAAAGAAGAGTACAAGAGAAGGAATAAATGAAGGTAAAATTAAATCTTTTTCTTACTCTAATTAATCAAAAAAAATAATTTGTTTAAAGTAACAATAGTGTCTCATTCTGATTACAGAATGAGAATAAGTGAAATGAATGAATGTAATATCTTCAGCGGCAGGAAGGAGGAATTGAAGAATATTCAGCTAATATTTATCCATACTATATGTGACGTGGTATGAGATATCATGAAAAAATTTTTTTATATAATTGATATACTAAGAGAGGAGATACAATCAAATTGTATAAAGTGCTCAAATAAGACAAGTGAAGGCAGAAAAAGAGAGGGGAAAAGAACGAGTACAATGAACAGAAACAATTACAAACACAGTAGACATTAATCTAACTATATCAATAATCACTTCAAATGTGAATGATCATGAATTAAAAGACAGAGATGTTAGAGTAAATTAAAAACAGGACCTAACTATATGTTGTCTATAAGAAGCCCATTTTAAATGTAAACACTCAGATAGGTTAAAAGTAAAGGGATGAAAGAAGGCATCCAGATGACTAACAGACCCATGAAAAGATGCTCAACATCACTCATCATCAAGGAAAAAGAAATCAAAACCACAATGGATACCAGCTCACACCTGTCAGAATGATTAAAATTAACAACTCAGGTAACAGCAGATGTCAGCAGCGATGCAAAGAAAGGGAAACACTTTCGCACTGCTGGTGGGAATGCACACTGGGGCAGCCACGCTGGAGAACAGTATGTAGGTTCCTCCAAAAATTAAAAATAAAACTACCCTATAACCAAGCAATTGCACTTACTAAGAATTTATCCAAAAGATACAAAAATGCTGATTCAAAGGGGCACATGCACCCCAATGTTTATAGCAACACTATCAACAACAGCCACATTACGGAAAGAGCCCAAATGTCCATCGATGGATGAATGGGTAAAGAAGATGTGGTATATATATATTGGAATACTACTCAGTGACGAAAAATAATGAAATCTTGCCATTTTCAACAATGTGAATGGAACTAGAAAGTATTATGCTAAGCAAACTATATCAGTCAGATATAAAGACAGGTATATTATTTCACTCATATTTGGAACTTGAGACATGCAACAACTGAACATAGAGGAAAGGAAAATAAGGTAAAAACAGAGAGGGAGGCAAACCATGAGAGACTCTTAAACACAGAGAACAAACTGAAGGTTGTCAGAGGGGAGGTAGGTAGGGGGGTGGGTTAAATGGGAGATGGGCATTAAGGAGGGCACGTTTCAGGATGAGCAGTGAATGTCTTATGTAAGAGATGAATCACTGTGTTCTACTCTTGAAGCCAAGACTACACTGTATGTTAACTAATTTGAATTTAAATTAAAAAAATAGAAAAGATGAAGAAAGATATACCATGCTAACAACTGATCAAAACAAAGCTAGAGTAGCTCTATTAATTAGAGGCAAAGCAGATTCTAGATCAAAGAAAATTATCAGGGATAAGAAGAAACATTATATAATAATAAAGGTGTCAGCTCTTCAAACAGATACAACAATCCCTAACATGTATGTACCGAATACCAGAGCATCAAAAATATGTAAGACAAAACTGATGGAAAGCAAAGAGAAATATACTGACCTGCTATTATAATTGAAGACTTCAACACCCACCTTCTAGGAAATACTAGAAGAATCAGGCAGGAAAATCAGCGAGGATATAGTTGACCTAAAAGTGCTATCAATCAGCTTGATATAATTGACACTTGGAGAATATGCCATTCAGCAAAATACACATCTATCTCAAACTCATCTACAACATTCACAAAGGTGGACCACATTTATATGTTCTCAGATTACAATAGAATTAAACTAGAAATCATTGACAGAGAGATAGCTGGAAAACTCCCAGACATGTATAGATTAAACAGCATACTTCTGAACAGCATATAGGAGTAAAAGAAGAGGTCTCAAGAGAAATGTAAAAAATATTCTGAACTAAATGAAAAGGAAAATTCAACTTAACAAATGTGTGTTGTGTAGCAAAAGCAGTGCTTAGAGTATGATTTTGCAGAATTAAATCCATATATTAGAAAATGAGAAGGATCTAAAATCAATTTTCTAAGCTTCTACTTTAGGAAACAAGATAAAAAGAGCCAATTTAAGCCTAAAGCAAGTAGAAGAAAGGGAATAATAATAAATGGAGGAGAGTGCAATAAAATTGAAAACAACAAAACAATAGAAAAAATCAACAAACCACAAATATCAATAAAACTGAAAAACCTCTAGCTATAATAACCAAGTTAATAAAGAGAGAGAAAATATCAAAAGTCAAAGGGAATTTATTACTACTGCTATCATGGACAATAAAAAGATAATAAAGGAATAATATGAAAAACACTATGCCCACAAATTTCATATGAAATGGAATAATACCTGGGTGCCTGGGTGGCTCAGTTGGTTGAGCACCCAACTTCAACTCAGGTCATGATCTCGCAGTTCATGGGTTCGAGTCCTGCACTGGGCTCTGTGCTGATAGCTCAGAGCCTGGAGCCTGCTTCGGATTCTGTGTGTGTCTCTCTCTCTGCCCTTCTCCTGCTCACATTCTCTTTCTCTCAAAAATAAATAAACATTTAAAAAAAGAAATGGAATAATTCCTTGGAAAATGCAAACTACAAAAATTAATACAAACAGAAATAGATCACCTGAATAAGTCTATGTGTATTAAGAAACTGAGTGAATAAATAATAAAACTTCCAAAAGTGAAGCCACCAAACTCAGATTGCTTTGTTGGTGAAGTCTGCTAATCATTTAAGGAAGAAATGACATCAATTCTTCATAATTTCTTTGAGAAGGAGTATTTCACAACTCATTCCATGAGGCCAGCATTATCTTAAGACTAAAACAAGACAAAGACATTGTAAGAAAGAAAACTACAAGACCATCTTCTCTCTCATAAACATAGATGCCAAACTCCTCAACAAAATATTAATACATCAAACCCAACTTTGTGTACAAAGACTTACACATGATGACCAAGTGGGGTTTATTCCGGGTGTAAGGCTGAGGCAATGTTTGACAATCAATCAACATAATACATCATATCAACAAGAAAAAAAACAAAATCATATAATCATATCAACTGATGCAGAAAAATAATTTAACAAATTCTAATTCCCATTCATAATTAAAAACAAAACTCAGCAAGCTAGGACTAGAAGAGAAGGAAATTCCTCAGTTTGATAAGGAACATCAAGTAATGTCAAGTAACAAAAACTTAGAGATGATATCGTATTTAATGGTGAGCATCTGGATGGTTTTCCCCTAAGATCGGGAACAAGACAAGACTCTCCTGCACACAAATATGTATAGTAGTTTTATTCATAATCACAAAAAACTGGAAGTAACCAAGATATCCTTCAATCAGTAAATGAATAAACAAGCTGTGGTACATACATATGATAGAATATGATTCATCAATAAAAGGACCTTGATAAAGCCATGAAAAGATATGGGTGAAATATAAAAGCATACTGATAAGCCAAAGAGACCATATGTATTGCTCCAGCTATGTGAATGGAAGAAGAAAAAAAAAAAACCTATAGCATTTGTCAAAAGAAAAGTGTTTGCCAGGGGCGGGAATAAAGAGGTAAGATGGGATTGGAGAAGTACAGAATGTATTTTAGGGCAGCAAAATTATTGTGTATGATACTGTAATTTTGCATATCTGAAACTACGCATTTGTCAAAACACATAGAACTTTACAGCACAAAGAGTGAATCTTAATGTATGCAAACTGAAAATCACTTAGGAGGTTGGGGAATCCCAGGGGGAATGCAGAATGTGATAAAACAATTTGATTTACAAATCTATGAGACAACCTCCATTAAAGGAATGGGGAGAAAAGACACTGGCCTAAGTAACTTTGGAAATGAGTGGAGTTTGTTAAGACTAAAGGCAAAAGAAACTGTGTATAATATTGTTCTCTAGTCAATAAAATTCTTCTCCGTCGTGGATGGGTGAACAATTCTGGGACTATTATGCATATGTATGAGAAGTGAACAATTAAGTAATGGACGGCAGGTGGTAAGACCCAAGTGTTTCAATGTCATGGTTTACAGATAAGCAAGGGAAGGAAGCTAGAATGATTCAAGTGATAATGTTATAGATATATGCATATACATACATTGTTATACACACATATATTCCCTTGCTGTGTCAGCAAGAGGGCCTAGAAGCAATGACATCCCAGTAGCAACAAGCACACCCATTACCTAAAACTTGGCATTTGATAACATTAACAGTGAAAAAAATCGGGGCTCTTTGGATAAATGGTTGATTCTAGGACTGAAGCAGGAAATATACAAGATTACCTTGGAGCATTTTGTAGTACGGAAAAGGACGGGAATGCTAAAACAAAAGAAAAAAGAAAAAACCCACAATGATCAGATGAATCAAAGGGACACAGGGGTCAATTGGAAAAGCTGATACTACGGCTGGAATAATTTAAGCAGGAAAATAAAAAATTCATGATAACCCAAAGTATAAAATAAATGTAATGATTGAATGAATGAATGAATGAATGAGGGATAGACATCGCTCTTTCAGAAGAATTCCCATAATTTATGTAGATGTTCCATCCTCATGGAGGTAGACTGTAACTGTCCATACTTTAAGTATGGACTTCACATAGGACTTCTTTCCAAAGAGTGCAGCGTGGGACAAGGAAAAAAAAAATAACTTTACAGTAGAGGAATCTGACAAACACTACCTCTGCCAGGTGATCGCAGTTAACAGCAGTAGTAAGTCATGTTAATAGTATATGTACCCCTGATATAATATAATATAATGAAAGCTGTACTTTATCTTTGGTATTCCGTCTTCCCTGAAATCCATAACCCGAGTCTACTCATGAGAAAAGCATCTGATCAATCCCAATAGAGGTACGTTCTACAAAATATCTGACCAGTATTTTCAAAGATGTCAAGGTCATCAAAAACAAGGAAAATCTGAGAAACTGTCACAGCCAAGAAGAGCTGAAGAAGATGTGATGATAGGATGTAACGTGGTGTCCTGGATGGGATTCTGTAGAATTTTTTTCTAATTTTTTAAAAATGTTTATTTATTTTTGAGAGAGAGAGGGAGCGTGGAGGAGGGGTAGTGAGAGAGGGAGACACAGAATCTGAAGCAGGCTTCAGGCTCTGAATTGTCAACACAGAGTCCAACACAGGGCTCAAACTCATGAACTGCAAGGTCATGACCTGAGCTGAAGTCAGACACTTAACCAACTGAGCCACCCAGGCACCCCCTGGATGGGATTCTAAAACAGAAAAAGAACATTAGGTAAAAACTAAGGAAATGTGAATGAAGTATGAACTTTAGTTAATAATAATATATCAGTATCAGCTCATTAATAGTAACAAATGTATCATAAAAATATAAGGTGTTAATAGGGAAACAGTATGGGCTAAATGGGAACTGTCTGCAGTATCTTAGCAATTTTTCTTAAGTCTAAAATTGTTATTAAAAATAAAGCTTATTAAATAAAGCAGATAAATCTTTATGGTAGAAATTGAGACTCCTGGAGCCAGTAGTTCCTCGGGTATGGTCTATCAAACTTTAAAGTCCCAGGTACTTCTGTGTCTTAAACATCAGATTTTCATACTGAAAATAGACTATTACAAATATATCACTTCTCTCCCAAACACTGAAAAGTACAGAAAACATTCTCCATTCACTTAATCAAGCTGGCATGTATTTAGTGACAGGTATTTGACAAAATTAGTAAGTGCACCACAAATATATAGCCATATAATCTTACGGAACAACTATATGTATGAATACAGATTTTTAAAATCCTACAAAACATTACAAAATGAATGAATGTAAGAATTCATAGCCATTCGACACAGATGTGATGTTTAATGAATGATCAAGTAAATTCTAATTGAGAATTCAAAAATATTTGGAATAACAAGGGCACTTGGGTGGCTCAGTCAGTTAAATATCAGGCTCATGATTTAGGGTCAGGTCATAATCTCATGGTTCATGGGATTGAGCACTGTGTCCAGCTTTGAACTAATAGCATGGAGCCTGGTTGGGATTCTTTCTCCCACTCTCTCTGCCCTCCCGGGCTCATGCACACACTCTCTCTCTCTCTCTCAACATAAATAAATAAACAAAAAAGATAACAGGGACAACTGGGTGGCTCAGTCAATTGAGCGTCTGACTCTTGATATTGGCTCAGGTCATGATCCCAGAGTCATGGGATCAAGCTCCTTGGTGAGCTCTGTGCTGAGCATGCAGCCTGCTTAAGATTCTCTCTCTCTCACTCTGCCGTTCTCCCCTACTCATGCTTTCTCTCTCTCTCTCTCTCTCTGAAAAAAATTGGAATAACAAAGTTAATTAATATTGACATGTTAATAAGTCAACAATCGCAAAGCCATATAATCGTTATCAGTAGTCATTAAAAAGCATATGAAGAAATTCAACAACCATTTCTGCTTTTAAAAATTTGGCCTTAGTAAGAAAAATAAATATCCTTCATATGCAAAGAAAAATCTTCTCTGAAACCAAGAGCTGGTATCTAGCATGACAGCAGGAAACATTCGTATCAAGGGTGTGACATCAACGCTTACCATCACCTCTATAATTAAACATCATGTTGCAACTGAATAACCCAATAAAAAATACAGAAAATACAGAGCTGTACTGATACCCTCCTCATATACATGATTTTTTATTGTGATCCAAAACTCAAACCAGCACTCTTTCACCTGAGGGGTGGGTTGGTGGCTAGACACTACCAGAATGAGAATCATAAATAACCAGTTGTCCTTTGCGTCTCCAAAAGGAACATCAGTATTTTTTTTACAAATAGTTTATTGTCAAGTTAGTTTCCATATAACACCCAGTGCTCATCCCCACAAGTACCCTCCTCCATACCCATCACCCTCCCTCCCCCCCACACCCATCAGCTCTCAGTTTGTTCTCAGCATTCAGGAGTCTCTCATGGTTTGCCTCCCTCCCTCTCCCCCACTATTTCCCCCCTTCTTCTCTCCCACGGTCCTCCATTAAGTTCCTCCTAATCCTCCTATACGTGCAAACATATGGTATTTGTCCTTCTCTGCCTGGAACATCAGTATTTTTGAATGGTGTTCTCATTCTCTGATAATTCCCATAAATGATCTACATTTCACATTATTTGCTAGAGTCGTATTTTCCATATCCAAGTACATAAATTCAGTGTGTATATATGTATATATTGGATTCGTTAATAGCGGTGCATATCATTTCCCACTTGAAATGCAGAACATGATGTCTTCTATATTTGTAGACATTTGAAGAGTTAACCTTATTTGCTTGGCTGTATATTAGATGTGGAGGGAAGGAGGAAGAGGGCAGAAGACGAGGGCTAGGAAGTGATAGGGTTATAGTAGGGTTTCAACCTAAGATCGAATGGGACATATGTAGCTCAGTGGGGTTAAATGTCTCACAGTTGTCTCAGGATATTTACTACTACAAAACGTAGAATAAATATTGGTTTTGGAGACAGCAAAGAGAGGTTTGGAGATGGGGAGACAGAGACAAAGAGAAAGGTGGCGGCTTCAGAAAGAACCCTGGAAAAGGAAAGGAAATTTAAGAGAATTTCAAGAGTGTTTTACAGCTTTGTTTTTCCATTAAACCGCACTGAATATGTACATGAATCATCAGTGATTCTGGAGTTGGATTTTTCTTTACTCATGTTTTCTGATATGAAGACATGCTGAGATTGCCTTCTAGATGGGTAGCAAGTAGCAAGATTTGGGAAATAAGCAAACTAGCAAACTTTTTTACAATTGAGATATATTTATTGATAGCTTACTATTTGACTGGCATTGTTAGTATGTGTGTGTGTGTGTGTGTGTGTGTGTGCATGTGATTCCTTATAACAACTGAATTAGGTGAGCACTATTATTTTCCCCATTTCACAGATTAGGGAACCACATCCAGGTACTGAAATAATGAGCCCAAAATAATGACAACTAATAAGTAACAGGCAGTATTTGAACCTAGGCTGTTGGGCTTCAGAGTCCACAATTTAAACCATTTCAATCCCAATGTATTGCTCTTTCTGTCTCTCGTTGTTAACATTTAAAAATAATTCAAGAATAAAATACAGGGGGAAGTCAATCTCCCATAATTAGAATGGAAGTTAGGGAAAGCTTAATGGTCAGTTGAGTCTGTTAAAGACAATAAAAATGAATAAAGAGAATGATTATTGTATATTTTACTAGAACCATATTTTTTTTCTAAAACTTTCCCCTGCTCCAAAAGGGTCCCCATATTAGGGTATGTGTCAAAACAATGATTCAACCAAAGTAAGTCCCATAAATATTATGAAGGAGGCAACAAAATTAATGTTACTAATCATTAAGGCTGTCTACCTAGAAATACAAATGGGAATCACCTAAAAACAGAAGTAATAAAAGCACTTCATAGTTTGTAGTTACCAAAGTAACTTAAAAATCATTAGCTTCTCTCTAACAGTAGAAATAACTATGTGGAAATACATTTCAAAATCAGATTAACAAAGGCAACAAAAATGTAAAACGACAAGAACCAATCTTAATAAGAAATATGACAGATCTAGCTGAGAAATATTACAAACTTAACTTAGGGACATAAAAGATGTTAATAAATCAGGAGACATTCCATGCTTCTGGATTAGAAGCTTCAATATTTTAAAGATGTCATTTCTCCTCAAATTAATTTATAAATTTAATGCAATCCCAATTAAAATTTGATGAGATTTTTGTTTGGAACTTGACCAAATGATTCTAAAGTTCATTTGGAAGAATAATTGTGTTAGAATAGTCATGAAAAGAACAAGAAAAATGAGTAATGAGATTGACTTGCCCTATTGGAAATTAAATTATCACTGTGGTATGGTACCAAAGTAGTCAGACAGACCCATAAAACTAAAAAAGAAAATCCAGAAGCTGAGTTAAGTATGTATAATAATTTGGTATATATTAATGATGTCAGTTTAAAATATTAGGGAAAGAATCAACTATTTATTAAATGGATTATTCAATAAAATATGATTGGGGGCGAGTAGAAAAGCATTTGAAAACAAGGTTTGAGTCTTACACCATAATTTATACTAAAATAAATCCTGGATGTTTCAAAGTTTTGACTGGAAAATAGAAAGCATTAAAATACCAGCATATATAAATAAGTGTTCATGTAATCTTGTGGTAGTGAAACACTTAAAATGTGTGGAATTATTGGCTGAAAGGAAAAGCTTAATAATGTGTGTGACCACATGAAATTTCATGACTTGTGAATAGCAAAAATAAGCCCTGATCCACTCATCTATCCATACACCATAAAACAGTATTAAAACACAAACTATGAAAATTATTTGCAAGAGATACTGCAAACAAAGGGTTTAGGCTCCTCAATCTCTTCAGGACTCATTCAAATTAGTAAGATAAAGAGGATATTCCAATAGAAAATGGCCTAAGGACAGGTCAGGAAATTATAGAACAGACACATATGTTTTCAGGATGAAAGAAGTGCCAACCTCACTAGCTATCAAGGAAACAGAAATTAAAATATCACTGAGGTGTCATTTGTTGCCTATTAGGTTAAAAGTGATGAAAAATATCCAATGCTGGCTAGGGCATGAGTAAACAGCATTCTTATATGCTATGCTCTGGTGTAAATTCAAATTGATACAACAAACTTTGTAGAGAGCAGTTGGGCAATATATTATCAAAATTGAAAATGTGCATCCCCTTCAGGGCGGGAAGGCAATTTCTAGAATGTAATCTTGGGGAAATAACAGGACAAGTGTCTAAAGATACAGATCCAAAGAGGTTCATTTAAGCATTAACAGAAGAGGAAAAATTAGAAAGCCCTATTAATATGGAAAATAAAGTATGCATTAAATACGTTATGGTATACTCACACAATGGAGTACAGTGCAGCAGTTTAAAAAGATAGGAGGGGGGTGCCTGAGTGGCTCTGTTGGTGAAATGTCGACTCTTGGTTTCAGTTCAGGTCATGATCTCTCACTTCAGGGGTTCGAGCCCCACGTTGGGCTCCCCACTAACAGTGTGGAGCCTGCTTGGAATTCTCTCTCCCTCTCTCTCTGACCCTCCCCTGCTTGCATTCTCTCTCTCTCTCTCTCAAGATAAATAAATAAACTTTAAAACAAAAGGACAGGAGACATATTCATTACGTACTATCATGCCCCCAAAAAATAAGAAATAAGAATATTGCATTAAAAGAAATTTTATAGTATGATATCATTTCTCTATATATGTACTGTATGTGCATATATGTGTGATATTCTCAGAATATCTTTCTCTTTGTGTGTGTATGTGTGTGTAAGAAAACCATCTATTCCACTGTAATTCTGTAGAATACTGTGTAAGAACGCTTACTGTGTCACTTAGTAGTTTTAGGTGATTTACCTTCTCTGTTCCTTAGTCTCCTCTTTAGTAAAATGGCATTTACCTTATAGGGTTGTTATAAGGAGCAACTGAATTAACGTGTAAAGCACTTAGCATAGTACCTGGAGCATAGTAACCAGTATTTAATCATTGACTGCTGTCATTGCAATGATCATTATCACCATTTCTATCAGTACCCTCCACGGAGGACAAGAGAAAAGAGGTGAAGAAGCACCCTCCACAACACAACAACACACTAAACAGCATCTGGCATCTCACCCTTCACCGTACTTAGGCTGCCATGTGTGATGGTGGGCTCTGTGGGATCTGGAAGAGCCTCAAGGGCGCTGGGAAGGGCATGGGAAGCCAGGGCCACGCCCAGTGAGAGTGGACTTACTTGTGAGTTTTGCTTAAGACCCTCCCAGAATTCTCTGAATAACCAGGTGAGATGCAGAGGTGCTGGAGACATGGGGCCACAGGTTGGGGCCAGAAATGGTGCAATATCTATGACATTGTTTCCTCCACACAGGTCTATGGGCTGTATAGGATTCTAAAGTTAACATATAGACTCTATACAGTCTAAGAAACCTATATGGACAGGTAAATTAAAAGCAAGTAAATATGGCATATGTTTAAGCTCTCTAGTTAAGGAAGTATACAGTCTTTAATTCATGCTCTGTTCACCCACACGGTACTTCTGCGCTTGTAAAGTTTGAAGATCCACTACAGATACTGCAGCAAAATCTCCCACCAGATCCAGTTAAAACTCCCCAGAGCTGGCATCATTAATCCCATTTCAGAATGGTAAGTTTCTGTTTTAGGCAGTCGCCCTTAGGCATGCCTACATTGAACCTCAGGAAGCTGTGCCTTCTGAGCCTTTTATTCCCTTGGAGAAAAGGAGTGGTGTTAGGGGTTCCCACCAGCAGCAGATAATCAGCAGGACTTTTACCATGGAGAAATGTTGATTTTCTATTTGTCTGTATGTGGGAGATGAATGCTGGGCATGATTTACTTACTCCAGAAAGTGTTGCCTGTAATGTGGAGACACAGGACAGTTTAAAAGGAAGAGTAATCACAGCACACAGCTATTCATCTTCGCCGCCTCTGGGAAACGGGAGCCGATTAACTCTTGCAGTAGCTGGCTGGTAGAAGCGGTCAACCTCCACCCCCATGTGTTTGCCCTCTCAGGCTCCTTACTGGCACATGGGTTCCCTTAGCCTTCACTCCCCACCCTCAATCAAGTCACCATTTTCTTTCTTTTTTTTTTTATGTTTTTTTTTTATTTATTTCTAGGAGAGAGAGAGAGAGAGAGAGAGAGAGACAGCATGAGCAGGGGAGGGTCAGAGAGAGAGGTAGTCACAGACTCTGAAACAGGCTCCAGGCTCTGAGCTGGCAGTCAGCACAGAGCCCGACGCGGGGCTTGAACCCACGAACCGCGAGATCATGACCTAAGCAAAAGTCGGACGTTTAACCGACTAAGCCACCCAAGTGCCCCTCAAGTCACCATTTTCCAAGTCAAGACCGATGAGGTTCCGTATTGCTTCCCCTCACTAAAACACTGCCACTTGCCATCGGATTTGGAAACCTGTACATTCAGGGCTGATTGCCAGTTCTTTGTCTTGCCTATGACAAACCTTGCTTTTCCTCTTCCAGGCAGGCTTGTTCATTCCAAGATTCAACCTTGTTTCTTTCTCTTAGTTCCAATAGATTCCCTAGCCTAATTCAAATCTTCCTATTGGCTGAACCACCAGAATCCCTAACTCAGAGTGGGGATCCTGTGGCCCTTCTGATCCATTCAAGACCCCAAGTCCAGTCCAAGTGGCTGGAATCTTATTGCCTTCCATAATCCCCCACTTGACATCTTTGCTGACATCTCTTCTGGCTGTGGTTCCATTTGCCCTTTCAGTGTCAACCCATTTATAATGTAACCAGATGTGCTTCTAGAACAGTGTGAAATGTCCATCCAGATTCTGGTTTGGAAGACTCTTCTAGGTGCCAGTCACTGTTCTAAGAATGGGAACGACAAGAGTGAACAAGCGTCAGCCTTCATTGTGATGACATTCTAGCAGAGGAGACATGTGAAATAAGAAAAACAACTATAAATGAAATCATTTTAGGAGGGTAAGTGCTATGATGAGGATACATCAAGGTAATGGCTTAGGAAGTGACAGAGTGGTCAGGAAAGTTTTCTTTGAAGAGGCATGACATTTGAGTGGAGACTTGAATAACAGGGAAGCCCACCACTGAGAGAGTCCGGGGAAAGTGTGCTTCAGGGAAAACAACCAATAAGGGAATGCTCTGAGCTGTGAGGGAGACAAAGGTGGCCAAGAAACAGGAAGAAGGCCAGTGTGACCAAAGCCAAGTGATAGGAGAGAGCAAGTGGCAGATGGGTTTGGAAGCTCAGACTTCCCACCAAGTGCCATGGGAACCCTTGGGAGGGCTCTACATAGAAGACTGGCTTAGTGGATTTATTAGCTACATGCTGGTTTCCTTTCTCCATTCAGCCTGGCGATTATCATCGTTTCCAATGCTCTTTCTCAAGCTATGATGGCCACTCATTTTCACAAATGGACCTAAGGAAATAGAGACATCTTCCGGAGGGTACATGGCTCATTCCACCCCATCGATCACAGTGCTGTCACCATGACCTAAGTATTAGTGAGGAACGTGATCTTTAGCTGGGACTTAACTGGAGCTCAGAAAACTGAGAGAAGGATATGGTCAGACAGGGAATCAAGCGTGAGGAAGATTGCTGGAAAGAATGAGGGCAAGAGAGTGGCTACTGAGGAAGGCCATGGATCTGGAGGCAGTGCTAATGTGCAGAGGTCAAGCTAAAATAGCTCAGGAGGCCCAGTCTCATGCTGGTGGTTGAGTCAGGGCCAGTGAAGGGGTGTAGAGCCCACTTCTCACATGGGAATTCAGAAAAGATCCCATCCTCTTATGGGGGGCACCACATTGCCCAGAACTGTCTCCATCCTCCAGTCCCATAGGACTAGATGCCTGTGATGGCACTCAGGTCTCTGACTCAGTTGTCAGGTGTACTTCTTCTGGGCCTGAACCCAGCTGAAGGTGTACAAATACCGAGTGTGAAGTGGGGATGGGTGGAAGTTGGGTTCTACCGAGAGCTGGATAGAACGTGCATTTTAAAAATCAGGATTTTCCATCTCGCGACTATAAGGAATTGCAAAATTTCTGGTAGCTGGACTCTGGTCTGTTATTTCTCAGGGTTTTAATTCCGCATAAGTCTCTGTGGTCTTAAAGCTTTGAAGACAACATGTGGGTAGATGGAAGAAAGCGAATAACATTTATTTTTGAATATGTATTATGTCTCATACTTTACACCAGGGACTTTACATATACTATTTTAGCTATCCTCAATAATCCTATGATAATATCCATAGGGTAATAATCCTATGTGTAATATAAACTCATTTTGTATCGAAAGAAGCAGGCTCATAAATGTTAATATACCAGCAGCCCCAGAACAGTCAAGCTAGCTAGCAGCCAATAAGTGATGGGATGGGACCAAATCTGGACTTGAAGGCAGATCTCCTGAAGAACGTGGGCCATCTTGTTGATTCTGTTACTCTGGCTGGTCGGAAAGGCAGAGGGCCCTATCTACCCCTTTCTGGCACTTTTTGTACTAGTATTTCAAACTCCTCTTGATTAGTTTTTGATATTAATTTTCCACACAACTATGCCTTATCTCCTTAAATTAATTGTAATCTCTTTGAACATGGTGACATCTTCTTGAAACCCTAATAATGCTTTGCCTTAAATAAGGTCTCAACATTGTTTCTTCTTGATGGGTCAGCAGTTCCCAAGTGTGATCAGTTACGTCAATGTTGGTGGCACATCTGGGGCAGTAGGGGAGGGACCCTCAGATTTCTAGAGCACTGGGGCCTCCAAGTGTGTCTAACCCACCAGAAGCAGTGAGGCGGTAGAGTTATTCTACACACACATTGAATTCAATTATACTCCCTCCACACATAGGGAAAATAAGAGAAAAACAGAAGAGAAAAGGAAATTTATTTTTCTTTCTGAATCACCACCTTAGCTTATATGTTCTGGCCTTTTCTTATGTTCAAAATGGTCCTCTCAGAACGCCTTTGAGGTCTTTTCACTTTCCAGCGATCCTACTGGATTCCAGGTACCAGGAAGTTCTCCAACTATGTGCTTCTCTGCAGTGAACACCTGAAGAACAGTAGAGTTACACTCATATCTAGGCTTCATCTCCCCATGAATCATTTGTTTCAGAGGTTTGCTTCATATGAATATACATTTATTAGGACATAGAGGCCTTTGGATACCAAATGCTAACAATATCAGGATATGCTCTGTAATTCTCTGGAAAGCAAGGAAAACAAACCCTTAAGATTTTTATGTCTGATGACTAAGTGATTACAAATAGTACCAGAGTTTGTTTCTAAAACCAATTGGAATGTTGCCTCCTTTGTTATTCTGATAGCTAATTTTATGACTTACTACTGTTAATCCTCCATACCCCCGGAATTTTTTGTTTGGTTGCTTTGTTTTTGCAAGAAAATTTTTATTGCTATAAATAAACTATTGTATGCTGTTCCCTTTTTTATAAGGGTTAGTTAACAAATACCATTCTAGCTATCATCTTCTGGCTTTTTCCAAGTTCCAAGCATGGGAATCATATCAAAACTCTTTAATTTTGAGTCTACAAGTTAATTTGGCATCCCGGGAAAGATGAAGGGCAGAGAGGAGTCAAGGATGCAATATAAATGATTCCTGTGTTCCAGCCGTGACCTCGTAGTTAGTTGCTGAGGCTGTGAACTCACAGATCGCTCTCTGTGAATTCAAGCACAGGGAGGTCTGGGACCCCAGTCTCCCAGGTGGATGAGTCTAAGCCAAGACCAGAAGATTCATTCCCAAGGAAACTGAAAGCAAGAAAGGAAAATCACTTGGAACGGCCCACACTTGGAGCTGGCACTTGACGTGCGGAGACTCATAGTTTCATCTACATTTTAATAAAGAAGTGGACTTCTGGACAAGAAGTGGGAACGGTTGCCCCAAGTTCCTCTGCAAGTGAGAGTTAAAAGAAAAACGAACGAATTAGGGAAAACAGACACAAGGAAGGCAGGGAAAGTTTTTAAGCAGATGCAGCCTTGAAAAGACATTTGACTCCCTTAAGAATCCTGTGTTTCTGCTCCCCCTTGTCCCCCCCATGGCTGGAGTCTCAGGGTCCTGCTCTGTCACACATGCAAAATCAATCTGCTCCCGTGACATGGAGCATGAAAGTTCATCTCCTAAAACTTTACACCCTATTGAAAGAATATAATAGTGTTAAAGAAAAGCTAATTCTGTGATCCTTTCACATTGGGCTACAGATGGGATGCCATTTTCAAGGGACATTTTTTTGCCCCCGTTCCCGTCAAATAGCTCCTGAAATAGGCACGATACGGTCCCCTTGAATAAAATAAAATACCTTATTTAATTGCCTGAATGACACTCGGGATTGTGCTGCCAGAGCAAGCTCAGGCAGGCCCAAGCAGAAGCAATATTGAGGGGGTGACTTGACTATGCGGCGGCTCCAGCCCAGGCCCCCACCAACTGTGGGGGCCCAGGCTGATGGAAATGAAAACAGGTCTGGGGAAATGCAAATGAAATCTGCAAAGGAGCCGAAGAGAGGAGAAAGGACTGCCCAGGGTCATGAGCTCATTGATGGCAAGGATGGTACCTCAGCCTGACCTCCAGGGCTCCAGGGCTCAGGGTCAGGGACCTGAGAAACAGGAAGGTAAGTAATCTGAGCACCCAGATTACTCAACTCACGGGCTGCTGCCAGAGTGTGCCCCTTGGGCTCCAGAGTTCTGACCCCTTTTTGGCTTCCTTGGTACATTTTTGCCATTTGTGTGGACTTGCCTTGGGTTCCACCGGCTTCCCACTTATTGTGAAAACAACAAGTCTTGGATCTTCCAGGAGAGACTCAACTTTCTTTATTTAATGAGTCCAACCCAATATTTAAAAGACTATCCAAGTACAGGAACACTGCCTACCTGCTCTGTCCGTGGTGTCCATTGCTGATCTCAAAAGAGCTTAGCTGAAGACATTGTGAACTATCCTGCTTTGTTGAAGAGATATTTTTTACTGGAAATACATATTACGCCAAAGCAGACAGTGATCTTCCTCCAGCACATACCTTGCAAGAGCTGCTGCAATACAATTATAGTAGGAAGATTTATAATCAACATGAACATTATTTGACAGTACTTCAGTGTACAGAGATGGTAAATTCTCCACTCAGCTTGCTTTAGAATGACAAGGGTTATGGGACACTGTCAACATGGACTTCCTTTCTGAGCCTTGGCTCAGCCCAGCAAGGTGCTTGGAACCCTGCCCACTATCCTCTAACCCAAAGGCTTAGAGGATAAGCCTTCCGTAGTCACTGACTCAGAGCGACTGCTTCATCCACAGTCGTATTTTGGGAAAGCATTCAGGAACAGACATCTTTTTATTTTTATTTTTTTTTACTGTTTATTTATTTTTTTTTGCTAGAGACAGCATGAGCCAGGGAGGGGCAGAGAGAGAGGGAGACACAGACTCTGAATCAGGGTCGAGGCTCTGAGCTGTCCGCATAGAGCCCGATGCGGTGCTCAAACTCGCAAGCCATGAGATCATGACCTGAGCTGAAGTCCGACGTTTAACTCACTGAGCCACCCAGGTGCCCCAGGAACAGACATCTTATTAGGGTGGCTATTTATTATGGACTGAGTTGTGTTCCCCCAAACTCATAAGTTTAAATCCTAACCCCCAGCACCTCAAAATACCTCTGTAATAGATGGAGCCTTTAAAGAGGTAGTTAAGAGGCTGTTAAAATGAGCCCTAATCCAATCTGACTGGAGATCAGGACATGCATAGAGGCACCAGGGATGCTCACACCCAGAGGAAAGACCAGGTGAAGACACAGTGAGAAGGCGGCCATCTGCAAACCAAGGAAAGAGGCATCAGGAGAAATCAACCCTATCAGCAGCATGAACTTGGACTCCTAGGTTCCAGAACTGTGCAAAAATAAATTTCTGTTGCTTAAGCCACCCAGCCCTTGGCATTTGTTATGGTCACCCTAGAAAACTAATACAAGAAGTATCCCAAAAACACAAATAAGGAGGAGGTGAGGCAAAGAATGGAAGAGGCCAAGGAGTAGTACCCAGTGAGTTGTCACTGTGGGGAACTGGGCTCTCTGTGAGAGAACCCTGGGGGCCAATGTAGAAGATTGGCCTTGGCAGTTCTCTCACCTGAGCCCTGGCTACTTGGACTGCAGTTCTCGCCTCATCACTCGTTGATTAAGAGCAGCTGGGGGAGAGGTATTAATTCTGGCCCAGTGTGCACAAGGGCACGGTGGGGCTCCCCAGCACCAAGGAAAACCTTCTGGCAAGGAGATGTACCTACTGGCAGTCTCCGGGGGAGAAGGGCAAAGCGCTCCCTGCTACATCTGCCTTCCCAATCCCAGCAGAATTCTCTCTGGCACAGAAACAGAAGGAAGGACCTCATCTTATTTCTTTCTTCCATAGCTAGTTGTTCTTTGTTTCCTAGAGATGTCACCTCAAGAGCTTACTGCCAGTCACTCGTGTCACTAGGACTATTAAGAGTAGGTCCCACTGACCGGTGCATATTGGCCTGATCCTGACATATCCACTTGAGAGGCCAGTGAGGGCTCCAGCCACCTGGAGGAAGGTGCACATGGCTTCTTTCACAAAGATGCAGCCGACTCACCAAGCACATGTCCAGACAGAGGAAGGGTCTGTCCTGACCTGCACAAAGTCAGCACAGAACCAGCTACGTGACTGTGCCGCCCTATGTCCCAGAAACGAAAGAACAAGTTCCTATGGTGACTGTATCCAACTGGAATGAGCTCTTTCCAATGGGGTCAGTGGAAACCAGGAAATAAAGGCTCTGGAATATTTGCACAGCAGTTAAAATGTTTCAATCCTTGCCCAGGCTGTAAGGTTTCCTTCAGGATTTTACCTGAGAAAATAAGCAGAAAAATGGCAGACTCCCATGAAGGTGTTAACCCTAAAGGCCAGTCAAGATGCTAACCAATAGCTTGGACCCCAGGTTTTTCCAGATCAGGACAACAGGGTCTCAGAAAGTACATTGTGTGGGATTCTAAAGAGACTGCTCCAGAGGTTCAGTGGCTCTAACTGTGTGCGTCTGAAGATATTGTTCCAGTCTGGGGAAAGAAATCTCCCATTTTTTTTCACATGGATTTTGACAAAAATAAAAAAACATAATAGTTTGTTAAAGTGGAAAAAATCCCTGAAATAAAAGTCAAGAGACAGGAGTATTCCTAGTTTGACCTTAAACTATTCATAATTTATGAACCAGTGATTTCACATCTAGGTATCAGTTCTAGGGAAAGAATCTAAAATGCAGACATAGATTCATGCACAAAAACGTTCACTGCAGCATCACGTGTAATAAAAATCCTGGAAGTTGTTGAAATAGCTGGTGGTTAAGGTATGGCTAATTCATGCAATTAATGTTTGAACGGAATTTTTAATAACATGGAACAGTAACGGTAAGTGAATAAAGAAGGATATAAATACAATATGTACGACTGGGGGTCAGAGGCATAGGAAAGAGACTAGGGGGAAATGTGCCAAAACATTAGTATTTTTTGCCTTTAGGTAGTGGGATTATGAGTGATTTCTTTCTCTGTTTCTTGCCATTTTTTTATACTTTCCAATTTCTCTACAATTAAGCACTGTGCATTCTGTGAAAAAATTAGCGAAAGAAAAACAGTATTATTCTGGCTGTGAAGTGCCAGTTCTAAGTGTGGATACCTATGGAAGCCTCTAAGCCTTTTCAGGGACGGCCAGTGCACACGTGAGGCCATGCTGTGACGCGTAGTGTAGGGCCTTTGAGAGACTGGTGCCTCATCCTCATAAGGGCAATGCCAGAGGCGCTGAGAAAGACAGAGCCTTCGCAATAACATATATGGGTATGGATGGAAGTCTAATGATGAATCGCAAAAGTCTGTTGAGCTCAGGTGAGTCATTCCTTCCAAATTCAGTCAACTCTGCGAGAGCGGCAACAATTCCATTTTGGTATCTCTAAGTGGGAAGGCCTCTCCCTGGATCATGAGGAACTTACCTCTCTGGGACAAACCTTGTGTCCATGTATGGCATCTCTATTTATGTCACTACAGTTGCAATGCTGACATCTGAGTTGGGTTTTGAAGGATGAATAGTAGCTTCCCTATTCCATAGAGAAGCAGTAGAGAATATTTCAGGCAGACAACCACATGTGCAGAGAAAAGCAGGTATATGGAAATGACCTTGGGGGAGCTGAATTTCATGTGGTCGTGGAACAGTTTGGAGAATGGAAGGGGAATGGCAAAAACAGAGGCTGAACAGGCAGCTGGGGATCAGGTGAGAGAGGATTTCCATTCAGGAGGTGGCTATCACCGTCAAGTGACAGATGCCTCACACATCTTTCAGCTGAAAAGTGAGTGACATTGCAGTTGTTTCCAACATTGGTTATGCACATTCTCTCATCATGAATTTTTATGATATTTGGTTCTCGTGTTTCCTCTAATGTCCTTTAAAAAAAAAAAAAAAACCATGGGTTCACTGTTTAGTCTCATCCTAAAAGATATCTATAATATCATAGGCTTGGTATGCTAGTTATATTTTTTAAATGTTTATTTATTTTGAGAGAGAGAGAGCATGAGCAGGGGAGGGGCAGAGAGAGAGTCCTAAGCAGGCTCTGTGCTGACAGAAGAGTGCCCGACGTGGGCTCGAACTCACGAATTGTGAGATCATGACCTGAGTCAAAATCAAGAGTTGGATGCTTAACTGGCACCCCTGCTCATACTTTTAATATAGATAATGTAATGATTATTTATATATATATATTTATACATATTTTTATATATTTAAAATATATTTTAATATATAGAATGTAATGATATGTTGGTTAAAATAAAAATAATCCACTCAGGTACCACCTTAAGTCACTCTGTACACCTATCACACTTGGCAAATGCTGTTACTGTTCATTCTTTAAACAATAATTTTGAATACCTACTACATGCCAAGAGCTGTGAATAGATAGCATTAGGGAAATGAGGACAATGCTGACAGCATCATGAAATTACAACAATTAGATAAACCTATTGACAAAGGAACTAGGTTTTTAAAAGATTCGTGTGGAAATACCATGCAAGACGGTTTATAGTAATACAACTATACACAGAAAGACTCGTCGGAAGGCTCTCGCATTGGCCTGTCCAACACCACACGAAGGTTTGAGCTAAGGTACTAGCGGCAAACTGAAAGAGGAGACACATGTGAAGTATTCTCAGACAGTAGAAAATGTAAGGTCCTCATGGCCAGTTAGTTACATGTTCTCTCCTGAGGGGCAGCGCGAAAGGAAGGTTTGGAGGGTTTGGTTCACATGTTGTTCTCTTTGTCTGCGGACACCCCATCTCCCCTGAGCGAGATTGTCTGGCTCAGCCTCCTCCTGGTGGACCTCCCTGTACTGTGGAAAGTGAACAACGGTATGCCCCAGACTGCCGTGCAGTGAAGCTTCGACTTTAACTTAGGTTCCAATAATAAAATGCACTCTTGCAAGACTAGAAACTTGGACGTGAGTTAACTTAGGGAAAAAGTATGGGAACCTTCTTATTTGTTTGTTTGCTTGTTTGTTTGTTTGTTTGTGTATTCTGGAGTGGACATAGAAGCCTCAGCATGGCTTTGAACACACCCTTCTGGCTGAGTCTCATGACACAAATCACATACCATGTGGGTGTGATCTCAGGGCCAGCAGTTGACCCAGGGATTTCCTTATTTCCCTTCCTGCCAAACGATGTAGCCATTAGGAGTTCTTTCAATGAATAATTTGGCATTGGCACTCCAGAATCAATCTCTGGGGGCCTAAGCTGGAGCCTGCTCCTTCAGACCTTCTAGTAATTTTACAAACACCCATTCCCTTTATTAAACCCTTCTTTTCTGAAAATAGCCACAATGGTTTCTGTTTTCTACACTTCCTCTCTGACTAATACCAGCACTCAAGCTCCTCTTTAGTTGAAGACTGTCTTACACAATCCAACATGTGTGTGGGGGTGTGTAAGCATGCACGTGTGCATTTGTGTGCATGAGAATGCTTCATACCATAAGTTCTTCGGGATTAGACTGTAAGGTCTTTGGGATTTGTCTATCTTACACTTCTCCTCTTCTATATCACATATACAGTGTTCACTGAACTTATTTTGAAGAAAGTACTATTTGTCTTCCCAATTCTGATTCCAAAAATAAATCGGGATCACCCAGGAGAGAATAGAGTCTGAGTCTGTTGACTCAGAGGAAAAGAGTCCCAGGACCATGGCTGGGAAATGATGCTCTCTTGTGTGGGTGTGATCTTAGGGCTGTTTATCTCTCATGGTGACATTATATTTGACCATAGTAGGGATGAGGGAGAGAGGGGATATGACAGATTTTATTGTTATATGAGGTCTGCTCCTCATGTCTCGGATGGAGAAAAGGGGGCCCTTCCATGACTGCTATGTCAGAGGGCTAACACCTCAGCACAAAGGAACTTCTCTAATGAGCCTGAACTGCTTAGGGCCATGGCTTTGGACCCTGGCTGCCGAGTAGAATTCCCTGCTGGAGCTGATGACCTGTCCTGCCCTGAGATCCTGATTTATTTCATCTGGACGGGCTCCAGGAATCACTATCTTTTAAAAGTCCCCAGTAAGTCTAATGTAGCATGGTCGGGCCGCATTGACCTTGTGTTCAAATGTTTTGCCATGCAAGAGTCATTGTGTTTCCTCCTGATTTCTGACATCTCTACTGTATCTCTTGTTCAGTCTTCTTTTTCATTCATGGCATCTTTCATTTATGCCTTTTCTTTCTCATTGTTTTTTCCCTGCCAGAAAAGTTTTCAATTTAGTATATTTTTATTTTGTTTATCCTATAATTTATAATTTACTTTTGGCAGATAGCTTATTTTGCACCACTCAGTTCTAAATATTTTCTGATTCTTACTATGATTTACTTTATGACATATGGGTTATTTTTTTAGTGTGTGTGTATGTGTGTGTGTGTGTTTATTTAATGCTGTTCCTGTAGGTGGTTTGGGTTATCTTTTGTAAATTAATTTGTAATTGATTAATATTGAGGTCAGAGTACATGATATGGATGACATTTGACTTCTCAGAATTTGCTTTCAGATTTGTTTTGTGGACCAACACATGCCCAACTTTTGCAAATATTTCAGGGGGGGCTGAAAGGAATGTATTCCATACTGCAGTGGTTCCTAAAATGTGGTCCCCAGACCAGCAGCATTACCCATAGCTTGTTAAAAAACAAAATCTCAGCCCCCACTCCAGACCTACTGAACCAGAAGCTCAAGGGGTGGGGCGGGAAGCACACTGGGTTGTAACAAGGTCTCTGGGGAAATTCTTTGCCACCCAAGTTTGCAGACCGCTGCTCTAATAGTTCAATTCGGGGTTCTGCATAAGAATTAGATATAGTCTGAAGGTGTCTGGGTGGCTCGGTCTGTTAAATGTCTAACTTCTGCTCAGGTCATGATCCCACTGTTCATGGGTTCAAGCCCTACATCAGGCCCTGTGCTGACAGCTCGGAGCCTAGAGCCTGCTTCAGGTTCTGTGTTCCCCTCTCTCTCTGCCCCTCCCCTGCTCATGCTCTGTCTCTGGGTGTCTCTCTCTGTCTCAAAAAAATAATAATTTAAAATAAGAATTAGATATAGTCTGTTCATTGTGTTGTTTTAATCCTTAGAATTTTTGGCGGTTTCATCTTTCAATTCCTGAGAGAGATGAATTAACATCTCTCACTACCTTTGCAAATCATCAACTCATCTGTATTTCTTTTCAATTATGGCATAATTTATTTGGAGGCTACAGTTATTAAGACTGAATTTTAAATATTTGCATTTTACCAGAATTGTTTTTATTTTATCCCTATACAGTAACCCTTTTTCTCCCTAATATTGGTTCTTGCATTAATGCCATTTTGTCTGTTAGTAATGCAACTATAAAGGTTAGGTGTCATTTGTTGAGATCTGCCAAATATATTTTTCTTTTCCCTTTATTTTCAGCTTCCATATTTTATATTTTAGCTATTATTTCTTATATATAGCATAAAACTGAATTTTGTTGTGTTCTTTAAATCTGATATCCACCATCTTTCATGGGAGAATAAAGTTTGTATACATTTATTGTAACTTTGATATATTTTAATCTATTTTCATTCTCTTATGATTTTTATTTATCAACAGTTGTTTTGTTTTGTTTCAGTTTTTCTATTCTTGCTTTCTGTTGAGATTACCATTTTCCTTACTTCTTCTGGTATCTAAGACATACATTCCATTTTGAATTTTAGTAGTTACCTGTAAAGTTTAACCATACACACTTAAAGTTTAAAATTAACCAATAATCTCTGCAGAAATATATATAAAATATTCATCAAAATAGACAAGATGCTTTCATTAAAAGTTAAATCTTATAGAGACATTCTCTGACTACAAGTGCTTTGAATTAGAAAATAGCAATCAGATATGTAAAAAAAATATTTGAAATCTAAATAATACAGTTTTAAATGATCCATTGGTCAAAGAAGAAATTAAAAGGGAATAAAAACTATTTTATATTAAATGCAAGTAATAGAGATAAATGTATGCATTAGAAATGGTTATATTAGAAAAGATTTGAAATCAATTCACTAAGTTTTCAAATTAAGAACCAAGGAACAACAACAATAAAAAAAAACCAAGCAAATTAGATCTAATGGTTAAAAACTATACAGAAGAGTAGGAATCAACTGAGATAGAGATATTACCAAAGCCCAAATTTGTTTCTTAGAAAGTATTATTAATATTTACCAATTCCTTCAAAACTGAATAAAAATGAAAGTGAAGAAAATGCAAATTATCAGTAACTCTTGAGTGGATATTCTTGCAGATATGATAGACAGTAAAAAAATAGTAAGAGACTATGATAAGCAACTTCATGTGAAAACATTCGACAGCATAGAAGAAAAGGACTCATTTTATGAAAAGCCCAATTTGCCAAAACTTCCTCACGAAATAAAAATTGAAAAATTGAAAAGTCTCTATCTATTAAAAAACTTAAATTTATAATAAAAGGCCTTCACACAAAGAGAGCCAGATCCAGGTTATTTCACTGGTGAATTCTATCAAAACGCTTAAATGAGAAATAAGAGCAATCTAATCAAACTAAATTGGAAAATAAAAGAGAAGGGGGTTTCTCGAGTCAGTTTATGAGGCTAACATAAGTGCTGATAAAAAAGCCTGACAAAGATATTGCAAAGAAAGAAAGTTAGAGGCCAATAAATCTTACAAATATCAATGCAAAATACACTACAAAATATTAGCAAACTTAGTCCAGCAATATAAATATAAAATAAATAACATTTATGAAATGGGGTTTATCCCAGAGATGCAAAGCTGATTCTTGGCAAAATCAAAATAAAACAGGCAAAACCCCTGAAAACCTTCACAAAAAGGTTTCAGGAAGGGACAGGAAGCTTCCTTACTCTGCTAAGGAGCATCTACAAAGCTCCTACCATCACACTAAATTGGTAATATAGTAGCAACTTTTCACCAAGTTTGGGACTAAGGCAATGCTGGCTGTTCTCATTCCTTCTGCTACACATCAGAATGGAGGTCTCGGGCCAAAAGGACAAGAAAAAATAAATAAATGATACAAAAATTCAATCAAGAGAAATGAAACTCTTTTTTCGTGGCTGATACATTTGCCCTTAAAAGTGTTTCTCAAAGTGCTGTCCAGAGAGTCCAGGCAGGTCCCTGAGCTTCTTTCAAGGAGTCTGAGAGGTAAAAGCTATGTTTGCGATGATACTATGATATTATTTGCATTCGAATCCACATTGTCTCAGAAGTGTACACTGTAATCTTGCAAAGGCATGATGTGTGATATTGTAACAGCCAGAATGCAGAAACCGAGAGGAGAACCCAGCCATCTCTATTAACTAGACATTGAAGAAATTTACAAAAACGTGTAAATTTACAATTCTGGTTTTCATTTTGTTTTGGAAAATAGAATTCTTTTTCATAAAAATGTGTTATTTATGTTAATATAGAATGAGTGTATGATTTGTAGGGATGGGAGTTCCACATATATGTGTATGTCAAAGCTCATTGAATGCTACACCTAACACTGGTGCATTTTATCATAGAAATTTTATCATAGAAATTTTAAAAGTTGATTTGAAGAAAATTACCAAGACCATCTCAAAAAGTAGGAATATGCAAGAGATCTCAGGTTACCAGATGTTAAAATTAATAACAGGGGCGCCTGGGTGGCTCAGTTGGTTGAGCGGCCAACTCTTGGATTCGGCTCAGGTCATGCATGATCTTGCAGTTGGTGAGTTCCATCCCCTCATTGGGCTCTGCACTGATAGTGCGGATCCTGCTTGGGATTCTCTCTCTCCCTCTCTTCCTGACCTCCCTTGCCTGTGTTCTCTCTCCCTCTCTCTCTCTCTCTCTCTCTCTCTCAATAAATAAATAAGTGAACTTTTAAAAAATTTAATAACAAAGTTGTGGAAGACTGGTCGACCCGTGTAACAGATTAGAAAGCCCAGAGACTAACTTCCTCCCTCTTCACATTCTCTCACCAGTTCACTCAAATATGTTTTGAATTATGGAATGACTTTTCATCCCCATCCCAAAGGTGACGTTTTTCCAGTTCTGTGGGCCTGAGGGAAATCCTTCATTTTTTTTCCCCTAGTAATTAGGAAAGCCTCGTGATAACCCAGAGATTAAGGCCATCTTTCAATGACAAAGGTGGAAGGTTCTTTTCTCCACCGTTCTTATCTTTCCGAGACTCCACATTTGTTGGCTGATATGGGGTTTAACTGCCCCCATTTTCCTTCAGAACAAATCTTTCTGCCAGCTTCCAACATCTCAGAGAAGGGTTACAAATAGAAATAGAAAAGTCCAAAGTGAATTAAAATACCAGGTTGTTGACAGGAGAGAAAAAAAATAGCCCCTGCTAATAACCTGATTTGACATCTGATTTATGTGGTCCTAAAAGGACAGTCATAAAAAATGTGTAAGTGAAGGAATAACCCCAAGTGATTTACAAAGGCCCTGGGAGTGTGTGTGAGGGGAGGCTTTGAAAGGGAGAGCAATAAATCTGTCCAGAGAAGCCATGCTTGAGCCCTTCATCCTCCAAAGCCTGAGCACCCACGGAGCCTCTGGTTGTAACAGTTTCCATTGAGCCTTTCATGCAGCAAAGATTTCCCCAGTCTCCTGCCCATGGGCAGCATTAGGCAAGGCAAAGTGTATTTCTGTATATATGGCAAGGACAACTTCACAGAGAGAAGGCACATAGTAGGACCCAAAGTGTTGGTGAAGTGACATCTAAGCCAGAGAGCAGAGACATTAGTGTAGAATAAGTAGAAGCAATTAAAGAAATCCAATTTTTTTAAATTTTTAATTTTTAAATGTTTGTTTATGTTGAGAGGGAGCGTGTGCACATGAGCAGGGGAGGGGCGGGGAACAGAGAATCTCAATCTGTGCTGATAGTGTGGAGCCCAGTGAGGGACTCTACCTCATGAACTGTGAGATCATGACCTGAGCCAAAATCAAGAGTCGGGCACTTAACTGACTGAGCCACCCAGGTGCCCCAAGAAATTCAATTTTAAGAAGAGAAAATTCCAGGGAGAAGAGATGGCTATTTTCAAATATCTCAAAAAGAAGAGGAAGAAATCTAGGTCTCCAGAGGATATTGAGACCAATAAGCTAATGGAAAGAAAACTCCGTCCACCAACATTTATCGAGCCCTCTCCCTGTGCCACACGCCATTCTAGTAGCTAAGCATCTAGCAATGATGCAAAAGACTGACCAAGTTCTGAAGCCCCTGGAAGTTACATCTCAGAGGAAGAGGAAGGAAGAACTATAATACACCAAAGAAACAATTAAACAGATGGATGTTGTTTCAGATATTTGTAGGTCTTACAAATGCACAGGGTGATACGAGAGAGTGCGGGCAAGCATGGGAGAGAGGAGGAAAGCTCACCTATGGCAGGTGTTCCGGAGAGTCTCTCTTGTGAAAGGGGCATTTGCGCCGACATCTGAAAAACAAGAAGGATCTAACTTTGTGATGACTCAGAGAAGAAAGATCCAGAAAGGAAGAATGGTAAGTGCAGGGATGCCTGGGTTGTCTGTTTTCAAAGGAGCAGAAAAGCCTACTATTCCTCTGGGACTTAATGAGTTAGGAAAGTGGAGAGATGATATTAGGGACACAGGCAGGAACAAGAATGTGGGCCTTGTAGGCCTTGGGAAGGAGTTTGAATTTCCCACTCGGGGGCATGGGATCGACCTAAGTTGAGCACATATTTTGGTGCTCTGGGCCATATCTGCTTAGCTTACATCTGACCTCAGAGGCAGCTGGATGGGTAGTTACTATTCACACTTTCAATACCCCAACTCATGAATGACTTGAGGAAGCCATTCTTGGAGGAAGTACACTGCCAGATATCAAGGCTTATTATAAAACTACAATAGAGTAGTGTGGTAATAGCCCATAGACAGACAAAGAAACCAGTGGAACAGAATAGAACGTCTAAAACTAAAACTGTATATACATGGCCACTTGACTTGTAAGAATAACGACACTGTAGTACACTGAAGGGATAGATGGATTTCCAGATAGTGTAGATGTAAATGTAAAAAGTAAAACAATGAAGCTTTGAGAAAAAGATTATAGAGGCATATCTTCATAACCTTGGGAAGGAAAAAAGAATCTTTTAGTAAGACACATACAGCACAAAGCATGAAGAAGATTTGTACACTGGAATACTTTTAAATTGAGACTTTAACAAAGATATCATTAAAAGGTAAAAAGGAAAGCCACAGAGTAGAAGAAAATATTTGCAATATATACATGACAAAAGATTAGTATACAGAACATGTAAAAACTTTGCATAAAACATTAAGAAAATGATTACTACCCATTTTAGAGATGCAAATTAAGACCATAATGAGATACCACTGCATATCCTCCATCATGGCTAAGATTAGAGAAGCTTGTAATACAGAAAGAAGGAAAGAAAGAAAGAAAGAAAGAAAGAAAGAAAGAAAGAAAGAAAGAAAGAAAGAAAGAAAGGAAAAAGGGCAGGGAGAGAGAGCTTTAAAAAGACAGAAAAAAAAAATCTCTCTTGATCCCAGTTCCTTCCTCTACCAGCATTGCAAGTATCAAGAAAAGAGCATAATAGGCAGAGATATGCAAAGGCCCTGTGGTAGCAAAGGCCCTGGGAAGGTTAAGGAGGTGGGTGTGGCTGGAGCTGAGAGGAAAGGAAAGAGAAATAGGTGTTGAGGTTGGGTGGGGTGGAGGCAGTGGTATGAGCAAAGGATGCAGGGTCTTGCAAGTAAGAATTTTAAATATTTATCTGAGAGAGGAAACCTTTGAAAGGTTGGGAGCAGGGGACAGGAATGACACAATATTTGAAAATTTAACTTAACTTTTACATCTATAGACTTTAACTTTTACATCTGCTTCTCTCACAGTCCCCTTTGTGCCTCACATATTCAGCCTTTAAACATTTTTGTTTTCACTTATAACAAAGGTGATTGGGCAGGTAGCATGCATCACGCCTTCCACCCCACAGGGAGCCCCATAGCCCAACAGAAGATGGGGCACGCCCAGCCCACCTTTATCACTGGAGCTCCATGGGGCTCAAGCCTAGGCTGGCATCTTTTCTCACTCTGCACATTCTCTCCATGATCTCATTCATGCCCATGCCATGACTTCAGCCCATGACTTACGGTGACCCACTGGCATGCTTTGTCCAGGACTGAGAGGTTTCACAGTAGGCCCTACTTTTCAGTGCTAAAATTAGAAAAAGTACTAAGTTCTAAAGCACATTGGGATGAGTTGACCACCCTAGGCCTGAGAACCCCCATATATGTACCATCTTCAAGCCCCTGGCCCCATATTGGTACCATTCTCAAGCCCGTGTATCCATCTGGCTACCAGACACCCCTGCTTGAGGCATGATGGCTATCTTATGCTCAACCTGGCCAATCCCGTACTCCTGATCTCTCCCAAACTCTGCTTCCTCCAACTTCCCCATCACAGTGAACGGCTCCCAGTGTCCCGACTGCCAAAGCCAGGAACGCAGGCATCGTCCTCAGTACCGTGTCTTTCCTGCTGCCACCTTCAACCAAATCATTCACATCATGGATATTTCTGACCACGAGACTATGAACATAACAATATGTCTGCCCTCAAAAAGCTCAGATTGTAGTCGAGGAAAACACAATATACAAAAAATACAAAGCTACTCACATGTCAGTGCTATGAAGGATGCTAAAGCAGGGTAAGAGAGGACAGACTGACAGTGGACCAGATGTTCTTAGAGGATGGTCAGGAGGATCTCTCTTCAGTTGAGACATGTTAGGAGAGCCTGGAATAATATAAGGGAGAAAGCCACGCAAAGATTTAGGGGAAGAGTGTTCCTCACAAAGGGAATGGCAAATGCAAAGGCCCTGGGCATGGCCGGGGAACATGCAGGAAGTCGGTGTAGTTAGGCTAAAATGAACAAAACAGAGGGTGGCAACAGATATCAGAAATAACAAGGCGAGGTCATGTCTTGTTTTGTGGGCCATTGTTAGAACTTCGGCTTTCACTCAGTGTAAGTGAAAGGGAAATTGTTGGAGAGTTTTGAGAGAAATGGCCTCATCTGATGAATATTTTAAGAGGATCAGACTGTGGGGCTGCCTGGGTGGCCCAGTCAGTGAAGCCTCTGACTTCAGCTCAGGTCATCATCTCACAGTTTGCGAACTTGAACCCCACGTCGGGCTCTGTGCTGACAGCTTGGAGCCTGGAGTCTGCTTCAGATTCTGTCTCCCGCTCTCTCTGCCCTCCCCAGCTCGTGCACTGTCTCTCTCTGTCTCTCTCTGTCTCCTCTCAAATATAAATAAACATTAAAAAGAAAAGGATCAGACTATGAAGGAAACCAAGGGTAAAGAAAGGAAGAGTAGGTAGGAGGCTACTGCCATCATCCAGACAAGAGATGATGGGGGCTGGGACTAGGGGGAAAGCGGAGGGGTGGGTTGGAAGTGACTGCACTGGATATCTCTCAAAGGTAAGCAGACTTTGCTAATGGATCCGATGTTGACGCCGCTGGGAGCTGGTGGTGAGGAACAGAAGAGGAAAGGATTATCCCCAACACTGTCTTAAGTAGATCCACCTCTTATGATCCCCCTGCCGCCAGTCCGATCTGAGCAAATGTCAGCGCTCCCTGGGGCGCCTGGGTGGCTTAGTCGGTTAAGCGTCCGACTTTCGCTTGGGTCATGATCTCGCGGTTCCTGGGTTCGAGCCCCGCGTCGGGCTCTGTGCTGACTGCCAGCTCAGAGCCTGGAGCCTGTTTCAGAGTCTGTGTCTCCCTCTCTCTCTGACCCTCCCCTGCTCACGCTGTCTCTCTCTCTCTCTCCTAGAAATAAATTTAAAAAACATTAAAAAAATTAAAAAAACGTCAGTGCTCCCTGGAAACTTGGCAACAGCAAATAGCCACTTGGTCGGCCCAAATTTATCCTCTTGGCCCTCTCGGAGTCATTCTACACAACACAATCAGTATAACTAAAAAAAAATTGTTTTAATGTTTGTTTTTTGAGAGAGAGTGTGTGAACAGGGGAAAGGCAGAGAGACAGGAAGACACAGAATCTGAAGCAGGCTCTAGGTTCTGAGCTATTAGCACAGCCTGACGCAAGACTCAGACTCACGAACCACAAGATCATGACCTAAGTCGAAGTTGGACGCTTAAGCGACTGAGCCACCCAGGTGCCCCCACGACTTTTTAAAACTTGAGGGTGATCATGCCACATCTCTGCTCAATCCTCCCTCTGTGATTTGACCCTAACAAAAACCTCTAACCTTGAATGAGGTCTTCCAAGCTCTGTGTCACCTTTCTTTGCCTATTTCACCAGCCACATGCTACACCATCCTCCGCCCACCCTGTGCCTTCTGTCTGGAGCTTATCACCCCTTCCCAATCACCCTAGATAGATCATTCATTCATTTGTTGGATCTTTAATTGTAACTCTTCCAGAGAAACCTCTCCTGTATCCCTTTGCTCTTCTCCTGAGAGAAATCTCTTACTTTCCTTTGTCACCATGATCAACAGCAGTTAATTGTGGCATCAACTGTTAATATCTGTTCTTTCCACTACAGTATAAAATCCATAAAATTGACATTTTGCATACTGCTGTATTCCTAGCATCTAGCATCATATTTTGCTCAGGTTAAGCATTTGATTTTTTTTAGGTAAATGATTGAATACCTGAAAACTGGTTCATATATGAAGTCAACAGACCAATGATCTCAGTTATGCAAGGACTCACAAATTATTTGACTCATACATTCTTCCTGAAAAATTACTCCAAGATCTACTTCAGCCAGCTGAAAAAAAAAAAAAAAAAAAGAATCAAAATTTAAAACTCATAAATAGTAAAGTCATGGTGTGGAAGAACTGGTAATGAGCAACTGAAAGCATTTAAGCACATAATTTATTCTAAATAACTGTGGTAAATATGGTTACAAAACAGAATGAAAGTGTCATAAATAATTCTGGAAAGAGAAGACTCTTAATTCATGAAATTAAGAACAATTAACTGGGTAAAATTATCATCTCACATCAATTAAAACTAGTGGTAGTGGGTAAAATAAGGAGGGGAAAAGATGTATTGTCCATCTTCATTGAAGGAAGTAAATAAATTATAGATACACTCATAGTATAAGATCAGACATATTTTTTTTTTGACAAAAAAATAAAAGTGGTGACTTCTACTTCTGGCTATGACAGAATGCCTTGTATTAGACAAATTGGGCCACAAAAAACAACTATAAAAACTGAGTAAGTGCCAAAAAAAAATCCAATCGTTTGAAGACATATGAGAACAATCGAAGCAGGCAGGACCTAAGGGTATAAGACTTCAGGGAGTAGAGAAACACATTGAGGCCCCATATTCATCATTGCTTTTTCCTCTTGGGGTCTTTTCTAATCCAGAGTGTGGGACAGAGACACTGAGTAGGTAGTGACACCCTAAAGTTGATGGCAGCCTCACTGTGCTAGAAGACAAAAATTAGAGTCAGACTATCAAGATAACCAGGATTGAGGGCTCAAGATCCCAGAAATAAAAAGAACATCAGAGACGTGAACCTGAATTCCCCCCTCAAAGCATTTGCTAGATCTTAAGCCATACATATTCCCCTCCAGAAAAAGTCCCAAAACAAGGAAGTAAGAGAAAGTGATTGTTAAGAGACTAAAATGATAAGCAGAGTTTCAGCAGTATTATGCCCCTGGAAACACGAAATCTGGAGTTCAGACTTAGTACTGATACCTGAGGATTTCAGTTGAGAGGACCCTGAAGAGCTACACTTAAGAAAGCCAGTAAATAATAGAGGCCTTGCAATTCCTGAAACCTACCCTCAAATAATTTCAATATGTGGTGGGAGAAAAATAATTTGCTCATAGCTTTCCAGAAAAAAAAAAATCAGTGAAAAAAGATAATGAATCCAAAGGTTTTATATTTCATTTCAAAACCATTCTTATTTTAAAAATATGTCTAATGTCAAGTAGAAATTAAATTGCATTTCAGGAAACAGGACTAAATCACTAAAAATCAAGAAAAATAACAATGGAGACATGCTTATCAATGATCTAGTTATTTGGGATTAGTGAACATGGCCTTTTAAAAAATTGTGTATGACTTATATGTTTAAGAATCCAATGAAAAGGTGTGGAAATTGATCTGGAATTTATTTCAAATCATTAAATAGAAATCCTAGAGCTGAAAAACACAGGAACTGAAAATAAGAACTCACTTGATTTTAGTCAAAAGGCTGAGAAGCATTGAAAATAAGAGCTCAACAGAGATATTTGCAATGTATTAACTATTAACTAAAAAAAAAAAAAAAAAAACCCAAAAACAAATTACGAATTAAAAGAGATCCATAGAATATGTGGAGTGAAGCACAGAGAAAAAGAGGTGAAAATGAAAGTTAATGACGCAATGTAAGAGATATATACACAATTTGAAAAGATCTAGTATGAAAGAATTTGTAGCTTCAAAAGGAGAGGAAAGAAAAAAGTTGGAAGAATCAATATTTAAAGTAATGCCAGATGAGAATTTTCCAAAACTGAACAAAGCTATTAACCCCAGATTCAAGAGGCTCTATCACCCACAATTAGAACAGATTTCACACACATGTGCGCGCGTGCATGCATGCACACGCACACACATACACACAATTAAGGCACTCAGAATAAACATGTGCACTGACTTCTCATCAGAAACAATGCAAGATAGAAGGTAAACACCTTTAAAATGCTAAAAAGAAAAGCTGTCAATGTAGAATTCTATATCCAGACAAAATATATTTCAAAAGTAAGAACATAATGGAAACATTTTCCAATAATCTAATCCTGAGAGAATTTACCACCAACAGACCTGCACTACCAAGGATGTTAAAGTTCCTGAGAATGAAGGAAAATGACACCAGATGGAAAATCAAATCTGCATGAGAGAATAAGGAATGTTGGAAATGGTAAACAGATAGGTAAATATAAGACTTTTTTCCTACTTAATTCCTTTAAGATATAATTCATTTTTTAAAGCAAATGTAATCATATATTGTGGGATAATAATATATGTAGAAATAAAATGTATGACAACATCATAAAATATGGGGATTGATTGAAGGTATCCTTGCAAGGTTAGTACATTATATAAGAAGTGATATATTAATTTATGGTAAATTATGATAAATTAACAAAAGATATTGTTATCCCTAATGCAACCACTAAAATATTCATAATAAAACAAAGAATTATAGCTATAAAAAAGAAAGTAAAGATAACGTGGAGTTTAAAAATAATCTCCAATTAGTTCAAAAACCACAGCTAAAACAGGAAAAGTGGTCATAAATACAGATGTGATAAATAGGAAAAAAATTACAAGATAGATTTAAATGCAATGATATTAATGCTTATATTAAATATAAATGACATTAACACCTTAATTAAAAGGCAGAGATTGACAGATTGAATATGAAAGCAATATCCAACAATATACACATTTTAATGTAAAAACAAAAAGACAAGAATAAAAGATGGAAAATGATATGCCATGCAAATGCTAATCATAAGAAGCTGAGGTGGCTATATTAATATAAGACAGAGCTGAAATTACAACAACGGGTTATCATCAGATATGAAGAGGGACATAGTGATAAAAGTGCCAATTCAGCAAGAAAGTGTAACAAGTCTAAATGAGTATGCATGTAATAACAGAGCTTCAAAATGCATAAAACACAATCTGTAGAATTAAAAGAAAAAATATGAAAATCCACAATTATAGTTGAAAATTTTAACATTCCTCCAAACATCACTAATTGAGTAAGACAGAAAGTAGTAAGAATATAGAAGATTTGAAAAGCAGTATCAATCAAAATAGCCTAATTAATGTTTATATGCCACTATTCTCATTAGTTGCAGAAGACATTTTTTTCCCAAGGATATGGAACAATCACCAACATATATGAAATACTGGACCATGAATAAAGTCTAAGCAAATTTAAAAAGATTGAAATTCTGTGCAATATGCTATTGGGTTACAGAAAAGTTGAATTATAAAAAGAAGATATCTAAAAAAAATCTCAAATATTTGGAAATTAAGCAACATATTTCTAAATAACACAAAAGCCAAAGAAGAAATCACAAGGAAACTTAGAAAATATTTTTAACTAAACAATAATGAAAATAAAACAATAAAATCAGTGTGTTCAACTAATTTAAGCAGTGCTTAGGGAGAAAATTTCAGTTTTGTTTATTTTAGAAAATAATAAAAAAAAACATTGAAAATCAATGATCTCAGCTTCCACCTCAAGTAGGTAGAAAGAATGAATTAAACTCGAAGTAAAGGAAGTCTATGATAATAATAAGAATGAAAAATAATGTAGTAGAAAATGAACAAACAATTGAAAAAAACCAATGAAACCAAAAGAAAGATCAAAAGAAATCTGACAATGAAGAACAATTTGAAAGGTTTATACCATCTAATTTCAAGACCTACTACAAATTCTCAATAATTAAGACCTAATAATTAAGACCTCTTTTCATAAAAATAAATAAATGAATAAAACAGACTACAGCCCCAAAATATACCCATGGAGAGAGTAGTTGAATTTTTACAGAAACACCAGCATAATTAAATGGAAAAAATAGTCTTTTCAACAAATGGAATTTGAACAGCTGGGTAATCATGTGGTAAGAAAAACAAAAACAGAAACAGAAAAAAAAAAAACTCAATTCATTTATGCTAACACAAAAATTAACTCAAAATGGATCACGGACTTAACCATAAGGCTAAAATATATTAAAGTTTTAAAATAAAGCATAACATAATTTTGGGGGTTTTATGGCAAACAAAGATAACTTAGGACACATAAAGTACAAATCATAAAAGAAATAATGGGTAAACTAGATTTTACTAAAATTAGAAGCTTACACTCTTCAATAGAACCATTAAGAAAATGATTAAGCATGTCACGGACTGGAAGAAAATATTCACAAAACATATATCTGATGAAATACTGGTATCCAGAGTAAACAAAGAAATCTTAGAAAAAATAAATCTCACAAGTTGGTCATAGTAATATAAATAACCCAATGAGAAAGGAGGTAAAGAGATGTAAATGGCCAATAAACACAAGATGGTCAGCATTAGTCATGGGGAAAATGCAAACTAAACTCACAATAGGATAGTAACAGACTCTCACAATAATGGCTAAAATTTAAAAACCCATGAAAAACAAAGATATAGACAGCTATAACTTTCATATAGAGTTGAGTACAGAATAGTACCATAACTTTAGAAAATGTTTTTCATTTTCTTATGAAGCTATGCATACACTTATATTGCACAGTAGTTCTTTTTAATATTTACCTAAGATAAATTAAACCATATATTCATGAACGATGCTCAGCATCCCTCAGCATCAGGGAAATACAAATCAAACCCACACTGAGATACCACCTCACGCCAGTCAGAGTGGCTCAAATGAGCAAATCAGAGAACTCTAGATGCTGGCGAGGATGTGGAGAAACGGGCACCCTCCTACACTGCTGGTGGGAATGTAAACTGGTACAGCCCCTCTGGAAAACAGTGTGGAGGTTCCTCAGGAAACTAACAATAGAACTCCCCTATGACCCAGCAATAGCACTGCTAGGAATTTACCCAAGGGATACAGAA